>NC_074712.1:30316317-31516317 GCF_947242115.1 Biomphalaria glabrata
CACGTCTTTCAACATCTCTTCACCACTTCCATCCCTGTCCACGTCTTTCAACATCTCTTCACCACTTCCATCCTGTCCACGTCTTTCAACATCTCTTCACCACTTCCATCCTGTCCACGTCTTTCAACATCTCTTCACCACTTCCATCCTGTCCACGTCTTTCAACATCTCTTCACCACTTCCATCCTGTCCACGTCTTTCAACATCTCTTCACCACTTCCACCCTGTCCACGTCTTTCAACATCTCTTCACCACTTCCATCCTGTCCACGTCTTTCAACATCTCTTCACCACTTCCATCCTGTCCACGTCTTTCAACATCTCTTCACCACTTCCATCCTGTCCACGTCTTTCAACATCTCTTCACCACTTCCATCCTGTCCACGTCTTTCAACATCTCTTCACCACTTCCATCCTGTCCACGTCTTTCAACATCTCTTCACCACTTCCATCCTGTCCACGTCTTTCAACATCTCTTCACCACTTCCATCCTGTCCACGTCTTTCAACATCTCTTCACCACTTCCATCCTGTCCACGTCTTTCAACATCTCTTCACCACTTCCATCCTGTCCACGTCTTTCAACATCTCTTCACCACTTCCATCCTGTCCACGTCTTTCAACATCTCTTCACCACTTCCATCCTGTCCACGTCTTTCAACATCTCTTCACCACTTCCATCCTGTCCACGTCTTTAAACATCTCTTCACCACTTCCATCCTGTCCACGTCTTTCAACATCTCTTCACCACTTCCATCCTGTCCACGTCTTTCAACATCTCTTCACCACTTCCATCCTGTCCACGTCTTTCAACATCTCTTCACCACTTCCATCCTGTCCACGTCTTTAAACATCTCTTCACCACTTCCATCCTGTCCACGTCTTTCAACATCTCTTCACCACTTCCATCCTGTCCACGTCTTTCAACATCTCTTCACCACTTCCATCCTGCCCACGTCTTTCAACATCTCTTCACCACTTCCATCCTGTCCACGTCTTTCAACATCTCTTCACCACTTCCATCCTGTCCACGTCTTTAAACATCTCTTCACCACTTCCATCCTGTCCACGTCTTTAAACATCTCTTCACCACTTCCATCCTGCCCACGTCTTTCAACATCTCTTCACCACTTCCATCCTGCCCACGTCTTTCACATCTCTTCACCACTTCCATCCTGTCCACGTCTTTCAACATCTCTTCACCACTTCCATCCTGTCCACGTCTTTCAACATCTCTTCACCACTTCCATCCTGCCCACGTCTTTCAACATCTCTTCACCACTTCCATCCTGCCACGTCTTTCAACATCTCTTCACCACTTCCATCCTGTCCACGTCTTTCAACATCTCTTCACCACTTCCATCCTGCCCACGTCTTTCAACATCTCTTCACCACTTCCATCCTGTCCACGTCTTTCAACATCTCTTCACCACTTCCATCCTGTCCACGTCTTTCAACATCTCTTCACCACTTCCACCTGTCCACGTCTTTCAACATCTCTTCACCACTTCCATCCTGTCCACGTCTTTCAACATCTCTTCACCACTTCCATCCTGCCCACGTCTTTCAACATCTCTTCACCACTTCCATCCTGCCCACGTCTTTCAACATCTCTTCACCACTTCCATCCTGTCCACGTCTTTCAACATCTCTTCACCACTTCCATCCTGTCCACGTCTTTCAACATCTCTTCACCACTTCCACCCTGTCCACGTCTTTCAACATCTCTTCACCACTTCCATCCTGCCCACGTCTTTCAACATCTCTTCACCACTTCCATCCTGTCCACGTCTTTCAACATCTCTTCACCACTTCCATCCTGTCCACGTCTTTCAACATCTCTTCACCACTTCCACCCTGTCCACGTCTTTCAACATCTCTTCACCACTTCCATCCTGTCCACGTCTTTCAACATCTCTTCACCACTTCCATCCTGTCCACGTCTTTCAACATCTCTTCACCACTTCCATCCTGTCCACGTCTTTCAACATCTCTTCACCACTTCCATCCTGTCCACGTCTTTAAACATCTCTTCACCACTTCCATCCTGTCCACGTCTTTCAACATCTCTTCACCACTTCCATCCTGTCCACGTCTTTCAACATCTCTTCACCACTTCCATCCTGTCCACGTCTTTCAACATCTCTTCACCACTTCCATCCTGTCCACGTCTTTAAACATCTCTTCACCACTTCCATCCTGTCCACGTCTTTCAACATCTCTTCACTACTTCCATCCTGTCCACGTCTTTAAACATCTCTTCACCACTTCCATCCTGTCCACGTCTTTAAACATCTCTTCACCACTTCCATCCTGCCCACGTCTTTCAACATCTCTTCACCACTTCCATCCTGCCCACGTCTTTCAACATCTCTTCACCACTTCCATCCTGTCCACGTCTTTAAACATCACTTCACCACTTCCATCCTGTCCACGTCTTTCAACATCTCTTCACCACTTCCACCCTGTCCACGTCTTTCAACATCTCTTCACCACTTCCATCCTGTCCACGTCTTTAAACATCTCTTCACCACTTCCATCCTGTCCACGTCTTTCAACATCTCTTCACCACTTCCATCCTGTCCACGTCTTTCAACATCTCTTCACCACTTCCATCCTGTCCACGTCTTTCAACATCTCTTCACCACTTCCACCCTGTCCACGTCTTTCAACATCTCTTCACCACTTCCATCCTGTCCACGTCTTTCAACATCTCTTCACCACTTCCACCCTGTCCACGTCTTTCAACATCTCTTCACCACTTCCATCCTGTCCACGTCTTTAAACATCTCTTCACCACTTCCATCCTGTCCACGTCTTTCAACATCTCTTCACCACTTCCATCCTGTCCACGTCTTTCAACATCTCTTCACCACTTCCATCCTGTCCACGTCTTTAAACATCTCTTCACCACTTCCATCCTGTCCACGTCTTTCAACATCTCTTCACCACTTCCATCCTGTCCACGTCTTTCAACATCTCTTCACCACTTCCATCCTGTCCACGTCTTTCAACATCTCTTCACCACTTCCATCCTGTCCACGTCTTTAAACATCTCTTCACCACTTCCATCCTGTCCACGTCTTTCAACATCTCTTCACCACTTCCATCCTGTCCACGTCTTTAAACATCTCTTCACCACTTCCATCCTGTCCACGTCTTTAAACATCTCTTCACCACTTCCATCCTGCCCACGTCTTTCAACATCTCTTCACCACTTCCATCCTGTCCACGTCTTTCAACATCTCTTCACCACTTCCATCCTGTCCACGTCTTTAAACATCTCTTCACCACTTCCATCCTGTCCACGTCTTTCAACATCTCTTCACCACTTCCATCCTGTCCACGTCTTTCAACATCTCTTCACCACTTCCATCCTGTCCACGTCTTTCAACATCTCTTCACCACTTCCATCCTGTCCACGTCTTTCAACATCTCTTCACCACTTCCATCCTGTCCACGTCTTTAAACATCTCTTCACCACTTCCATCCTGTCCACGTCTTTAAACATCTCTTCACCACTTCCATCCTGCCCACGTCTTTCAACATCTCTTCACCACTTCCATCCTGCCCACGTCTTTCAACATCTCTTCACCACTTCCATCCTGTCCACGTCTTTAAACATCTCTTCACCACTTCCATCCTGTCCACGTCTTTCAACATCTCTTCACCACTTCCATCCTGCCCACGTCTTTCAACATCTCTTCACCACTTCCATCCTGTCCACGTCTTTCAACATCTCTTCACCACTTCCATCCTGCCACGTCTTTCAACATCTCTTCACCACTTCCATCCTGCCCACGTCTTTCAACATCTCTTCACCACTTCCATCCTGTCCACGTCTTTCAACATCTCTTCACCACTTCCATCCTGTCCACGTCTTTCAACATCTCTTCACCACTTCCATCCTGTCCACGTCTTTCAACATCTCTTCACCACTTCCATCCTGTCCACGTCTTTCAACATCTCTTCACCACTTCCATCCTGTCCACGTCTTTCAACATCTCTTCACCACTTCCATCCTGTCCACGTCTTTCAACATCTCTTCACCACTTCCATCCTGTCCACGTCTTTCAACATCTCTTCACCACTTCCACCCTGTCCACGTCTTTCAACATCTCTTCACCACTTCCATCCTGTCCACGTCTTTCAACATCTCTTCACCACTTCCATCCTGTCCACGTCTTTCAACATCTCTTCACCACTTCCATCCTGTCCACGTCTTTAAACATCTCTTCACCACTTCCATCCTGTCCACGTCTTTCAACATCTCTTCACCACTTCCATCCTGTCCACGTCTTTCAACATCTCTTCACCACTTCCATCCTGTCCACGTCTTTCAACATCTCTTCACCACTTCCATCCTGTCCACGTCTTTCAACATCTCTTCACCACTTCCATCCTGTCCACGTCTTTCAACATCTCTTCACCACTTCCATCCTGTCCACGTCTTTCAACATCTCTTCACCACTTCCATCCTGTCCACGTCTTTAAACATCTCTTCACCACTTCCATCCTGTCCACGTCTTTCAACATCTCTTCACCACTTCCATCCTGTCCACGTCTTTAAACATCTCTTCACCACTTCCATCCTGTCCACGTCTTTAAACATCTCTTCACCACTTCCATCCTGCCCACGTCTTTCAACATCTCTTCACCACTTCCATCCTGCCCACGTCTTTCAACATCTCTTCACCACTTCCATCCTGTCCACGTCTTTAAACATCTCTTCACCACTTCCATCCTGTCCACGTCTTTCAACATCTCTTCACCACTTCCATCCTGCCCACGTCTTTCAACATCTCTTCACCACTTCCATCCTGCCCACGTCTTTCAACATCTCTTCACCACTTCCATCCTGTCCACGTCTTTCAACATCTCTTCACCACTTCCATCCTGTCCACGTCTTTAAACATCTCTTCACCACTTCCATCCTGTCCACGTCTTTAAACATCTCTTCACCACTTCCATCCTGCCACGTCTTTCAACATCTCTTCACCACTTCCATCCTGCCCACGTCTTTCAACATCTCTTCACCACTTCCATCCTGTCCACGTCTTTAAACATCTCTTCACCACTTCCATCCTGTCCACGTCTTTCAACATCTCTTCACCACTTCCATCCTGCCCACGTCTTTCAACATCTCTTCACCACTTCCATCCTGTCCACGTCTTTCAACATCTCTTCACCACTTCCATCCTGCCCACGTCTTTCAACATCTCTTCACCACTTCCATCCTGCCACGTCTTTCAACATCTCTTCACCACTTCCATCCTGTCCACGTCTTTCAACATCTCTTCACCACTTCCATCCTGTCCACGTCTTTCAACATCTCTTCACCACTTCCACCCTGTCCACGTCTTTCAACATCTCTTCACCACTTCCATCCTGTCCACGTCTTTCAACATCTCTTCACCACTTCCATCCTGCCCACGTCTTTCAACATCTCTTCACCACTTCCATCCTGTCCACGTCTTTCAACATCTCTTCACCACTTCCATCCTGTCCACGTCTTTCAACATCTCTTCACCACTTCCATCCTGTCCACGTCTTTCAACATCTCTTCACCACTTCCACCCTGTCCACGTCTTTCAACATCTCTTCACCACTTCCATCCTGTCCACGTCTTTAAACATCTCTTCACCACTTCCATCCTGTCCACGTCTTTCAACATCTCTTCACCACTTCCATCCTGTCCACGTCTTTCAACATCTCTTCACCACTTCCATCCTGTCCACGTCTTTCAACATCTCTTCACCACTTCCACCTGTCCACGTCTTTCAACATCTCTTCACCACTTCCATCCTGTCCACGTCTTTCAACATCTCTTCACCACTTCCACCCTGTCCACGTCTTTCAACATCTCTTCACCACTTCCATCCTGTCCACGTCTTTAAACATCTCTTCACCACTTCCATCCTGTCCACGTCTTTCAACATCTCTTCACCACTTCCATCCTGTCCACGTCTTTCAACATCTCTTCACCACTTCCATCCTGTCCACGTCTTTAAACATCTCTTCACCACTTCCATCCTGTCCACGTCTTTCAACATCTCTTCACCACTTCCATCCTGTCCACGTCTTTCAACATCTCTTCACCACTTCCATCCTGTCCACGTCTTTCAACATCTCTTCACCACTTCCATCCTGTCCACGTCTTTAAACATCTCTTCACCACTTCCATCCTGTCCACGTCTTTCAACATCTCTTCACCACTTCCATCCTGTCCACGTCTTTAAACATCTCTTCACCACTTCCATCCTGTCCACGTCTTTAAACATCTCTTCACCACTTCCATCCTGCCCACGTCTTTCAACATCTCTTCACCACTTCCATCCTGCCACGTCTTTCAACATCTCTTCACCACTTCCATCCTGTCCACGTCTTTAAACATCTCTTCACCACTTCCATCCTGTCCACGTCTTTCAACATCTCTTCACCACTTCCATCCTGCCCACGTCTTTCAACATCTCTTCACCACTTCCATCCTGCCACGTCTTTCAACATCTCTTCACCACTTCCATCCTGTCCACGTCTTTCAACATCTCTTCACCACTTCCATCCTGTCCACGTCTTTCAACATCTCTTCACCACTTCCACCCTGTCCACGTCTTTCAACATCTCTTCACCACTTCCATCCTGTCCACGTCTTTCAACATCTCTTCACCACTTCCACCCTGTCCACGTCTTTCAACATCTCTTCACCACTTCCATCCTGTCCACGTCTTTCAACATCTCTTCACCACTTCCATCCTGTCCACGTCTTTCAACATCTCTTCACCACTTCCATCCTGTCCACGTCTTTCAACATCTCTTCACCACTTCCATCCTGTCCACGTCTTTAAACATCTCTTCACCACTTCCATCCTGTCCACGTCTTTCAACATCTCTTCACTACTTCCATCCTGTCCACGTCTTTAAACATCTCTTCACCACTTCCATCCTGTCCACGTCTTTAAACATCTCTTCACCACTTCCATCCTGCCCACGTCTTTCAACATCTCTTCACCACTTCCATCCTTGCCACGTCTTTCAACATCTCTTCACCACTTCCATCCTGTCCACGTCTTTCAACATCACTTCACCACTTCCATCCTGTCCACGTCTTTCAACATCTCTTCACCACTTCCACCCTGTCCACGTCTTTCAACATCTCTTCACCACTTCCATCCTGTCCACGTCTTTAAACATCTCTTCACCACTTCCATCCTGTCCACGTCTTTCAACATCTCTTCACCACTTCCATCCTGTCCACGTCTTTCAACATCTCTTCACCACTTCCATCCTGTCCACGTCTTTCAACATCTCTTCACCACTTCCACCCTGTCCACGTCTTTCAACATCTCTTCACCACTTCCATCCTGTCCACGTCTTTCAACATCTCTTCACCACTTCCACCCTGTCCACGTCTTTCAACATCTCTTCACCACTTCCATCCTGTCCACGTCTTTAAACATCTCTTCACCACTTCCATCCTGTCCACGTCTTTCAACATCTCTTCACCACTTCCATCCTGTCCACGTCTTTCAACATCTCTTCACCACTTCCATCCTGTCCACGTCTTTAAACATCTCTTCACCACTTCCATCCTGTCCACGTCTTTCAACATCTCTTCACCACTTCCATCCTGTCCACGTCTTTAAACATCTCTTCACCACTTCCATCCTGTCCACGTCTTTCAACATCTCTTCACCACTTCCATCCTGTCCACGTCTTTCAACATCTCTTCACCACTTCCATCCTGTCCACGTCTTTCAACATCTCTTCACCACTTCCATCCTGTCCACGTCTTTAAACATCTCTTCACCACTTCCATCCTGTCCACGTCTTTAAACATCTCTTCACCACTTCCATCCTGTCCACGTCTTTCAACATCTCTTCACCACTTCCATCCTGCCCACGTCTTTCAACATCTCTTCACCACTTCCATCCTGCCCACGTCTTTCAACATCTCTTCACCACTTCCATCCTGTCCACGTCTTTCAACATCTCTTCACCACTTCCATCCTGTCCACGTCTTTAAACATCTCTTCACCACTTCCATCCTGTCCACGTCTTTCAACATCTCTTCACCACTTCCATCCTGCCCACGTCTTTCAACATCTCTTCACCACTTCCATCCTGCCCACGTCTTTCAACATCTCTTCACCACTTCCATCCTGTCCACGTCTTTAAACATCTCTTCACCACTTCCATCCTGTCCACGTCTTTCAACATCTCTTCACCACTTCCATCCTGCCCACGTCTTTCAACATCTCTTCACCACTTCCATCCTGCCCACGTCTTTCAACATCTCTTCACCACTTCCATCCTGCCCACGTCTTTCAACATCTCTTCACCACTTCCATCCTGCCCACGTCTTTCAACATCTCTTCACCACTTCCATCCTGTCCACGTCTTTCAACATCTCTTCACCACTTCCATCCTGTCCACGTCTTTCAACATCTCTTCACCACTTCCACCCTGTCCACGTCTTTCAACATCTCTTCACCACTTCCATCCTGTCCACGTCTTTCAACATCTCTTCACCACTTCCATCCTGCCCACGTCTTTCAACATCTCTTCACCACTTCCATCCTGCCCACGTCTTTCAACATCTCTTCACCACTTCCATCCTGTCCACGTCTTTCAACATCTCTTCACCACTTCCATCCTGTCCACGTCTTTCAACATCTCTTCACCACTTCCACCCTGTCCACGTCTTTCAACATCTCTTCACCACTTCCATCCTGTCCACGTCTTTAAACGATCTCTTCACCACTTCCATCCTGTCCACGTCTTTCAACATCTCTTCACCACTTCCATCCTGTCCACGTCTTTCAACATCTCTTCACCACTTCCATCCTGTCCACGTCTTTCAACATCTCTTCACCACTTCCACCCTGTCCACGTCTTTCAACATCTCTTCACCACTTCCATCCTGTCCACGTCTTTCAACATCTCTTCACCACTTCCATCCTGTCCACGTCTTTCAACATCTCTTCACCACTTCCATCCTGTCCACGTCTTTAAACATCTCTTCACCACTTCCATCCTGTCCACGTCTTTCAACATCTCTTCACCACTTCCATCCTGTCCACGTCTTTCAACATCTCTTCACCACTTCCATCCTGTCCACGTCTTTAAACATCTCTTCACCACTTCCATCCTGTCCACGTCTTTCAACATCTCTTCACCACTTCCATCCTGTCCACGTCTTTCAACATCTCTTCACCACTTCCATCCTGTCCACGTCTTTCAACATCTCTTCACCACTTCCATCCTGTCCACGTCTTTAAACATCTCTTCACCACTTCCATCCTGTCCACGTCTTTCAACATCTCTTCACCACTTCCATCCTGTCCACGTCTTTCAACATCTCTTCACCACTTCCATCCTGTCCACGTCTTTCAACATCTCTTCACCACTTCCATCCTGTCCACGTCTTTCAACATCTCTTCACCACTTCCATCCTGTCCACGTCTTTCAACATCTCTTCACCACTTCCACCCTGTCCACGTCTTTCAACATCTCTTCACCACTTCCATCCTGTCCACGTCTTTCAACATCTCTTCACCACTTCCACCCTGTCCACGTCTTTCAACATCTCTTCACCACTTCCATCCTGTCCACGTCTTTCAACATCTCTTCACCACTTCCATCCTGTCCACGTCTTTCAACATCTCTTCACCACTTCCATCCTGTCCACGTCTTTCAACATCTCTTCACCACTTCCATCCTGTCCACGTCTTTAAACATCTCTTCACCACTTCCATCCTGTCCACGTCTTTCAACATCTCTTCACCACTTCCATCCTGTCCACGTCTTTAAACATCTCTTCACCACTTCCATCCTGTCCACGTCTTTCAACATCTCTTCACCACTTCCATCCTGTCCACGTCTTTCAACATCTCTTCACCACTTCCATCCTGTCCACGTCTTTAAACATCTCTTCACCACTTCCATCCTGTCCACGTCTTTCAACATCTCTTCACCACTTCCATCCTGTCCACGTCTTTCAACATCTCTTCACCACTTCCATCCTGTCCACGTCTTTCAACATCTCTTCACCACTTCCATCCTGTCCACGTCTTTCAACATCTCTTCACCACTTCCATCCTGTCCACGTCTTTCAACATCTCTTCACCACTTCCATCCTGTCCACGTCTTTCAACATCTCTTCACCACTTCCACCCTGTCCACGTCTTTAAACATCTCTTCACCACTTCCATCCTGTCCACGTCTTTAAACATCTCTTCACCACTTCCATCCTGTCCACGTCTTTCAACATCTCTTCACCACTTCCATCCTGTCCACGTCTTTCAACATCTCTTCACCACTTCCATCCTGTCCACGTCTTTCAACATCTCTTCACCACTTCCACCCTGTCCACGTCTTTAAACATCTCTTCACCACTTCCATCCTGTCCACGTCTTTAAACATCTCTTCACCACTTCCATCCTGTCCACGTCTTTCAACATCTCTTCACCACTTCCATCCTGTCCACGTCTTTCAACATCTCTTCACCACTTCCATCCTGTCCACGTCTTTCAACATCTCTTCACCACTTCCACCCTGTCCACGTCTTTAAACATCTCTTCACCACTTCCATCCTGTCCACGTCTTTAAACATCTCTTCACCACTTCCATCCTGTCCACGTCTTTCAACATCTCTTCACCACTTCCATCCTGTCCACGTCTTTCAACATCTCTTCACCACTTCCATCCTGTCCACGTCTTTCAACATCTCTTCACCACTTCCACCCTGTCCACGTCTTTAAACATCTCTTCACCACTTCCATCCTGTCCACGTCTTTAAACATCTCTTCACCACTTCCATCCTGTCCACGTCTTTCAACATCTCTTCACCACTTCCATCCTGTCCACGTCTTTCAACATCTCTTCACCACTTCCATCCTGTCCACGTCTTTCAACATCTCTTCACCACTTCCATCCTGTCCACCAGTGGTGTAGCCAGGGATTTAGGGGCTCTTTGCATTTTGATATTCGACATCATGACATGAGATGATGTACTTAATAAATATATAACTTAATAAATATATAACTTAATAAATATATAACTTAATAAATATATAACTTAATAAATATATAACTTAATAAATATATAACTTAATAAATATATAACTTAATAAATATATAACTTAATAAATATATAACTTAATAAATATATAACTTAATAAATATATAACTTAATAAATATATAACTTAATAAATATATAACTTAATAAATATATAACTTAATAAATATATAACTTAATAAATATATAACTTAATAAATATATAACTTAATAAATATATAACTTAATAAATATATAACTTAATAAATATATAACTTAATAAATATATAACTTAATAAATATATAACTTAATAAATATATAACTTAATAAATATATAACTTAATAAATATATAACTTAATAAATATATAACTTAATAAATATATAACTTAATAAATATATAACTTAATAAATATATAACTTAATAAATATATAACTTAATAAATATATAACTTAATAAATATATAACTTAATAAATATATAACTTAATAAATATATAACTTAATAAATATATAACTTAATAAATATATAACTTAATAAATATATAACTTAATAAATATATAACTTAATAAATATATAACTTAATAAATATATAACTTAATAAATATATAACTTAATAAATATATAACTTAATAAATATATAACTTAATAAATATATAACTTAATAAATATATAACTTAATAAATATATAACTTAATAAATATATAACTTAATAAATATATAACTTAATAAATATATAACTTAATAAATATATAACTTAATAAATATATAACTTAATAAATATATAACTTAATAAATATATAACTTAATAAATATATAACTTAATAAATATATAACTTAATAAATATATAACTTAATAAATATATAACTTAATAAATATATAACTTAATAAATATATAACTTAATAAATATATAACTTAATAAATATATAACTTAATAAATATATAACTTAATAAATATATAACTTAATAAATATATAACTTAATAAATATATAACTTAATAAATATATAACTTAATAAATATATAACTTAATAAATATATAACTTAATAAATATATAACTTAATAAATATATAACTTAATAAATATATAACTTAATAAATATATAACTTAATAAATATATAACTTAATAAATATATAACTTAATAAATATATAACTTAATAAATATATAACTTAATAAATATATAACTTAATAAATATATAACTTAATAAATATATAACTTAATAAATATATAACTTAATAAATATATAACTTAATAAATATATAACTTAATAAATATATAACTTAATAAATATATAACTTAATAAATATATAACTTAATAAATATATAACTTAATAAATATATAACTTAATAAATATATAACTTAATAAATATATAACTTAATAAATATATAACTTAATAATATATAACTTAATAATATATAACTTAATAAATATATAACTTAATAAATATATAACTTAATAAATATATAACTTAATAAATATATAACTTAATAAATATATAACTTAATAAATATATAACTTAATAAATATATAACTTAATAAATATATAACTTAATAAATATATAACTTAATAAATATATAACTAAGGTTACTCCCTTGGAAGGAGTGGACAGACATACAACAGGGGGGGCCACTGACTTCAATAACAACATGAATAGCAAGGATTACACAGCAGAGGCATAGTATTTAATATATAAATGTAAGAAAAACATTCGGACATTCGTTTGAGGTAGCCCTCAAGTGCGGGCCTGGGGCAAATTAGACCCCCCTGCTCCCTTAGCTACGCCACTGCTGCCCACTCACTTTCTTTCCTTTCCGCATGGACAAGAATGTCATAGGAAGAATGAGAGATGACGTTTTTGATTGTCAATCTTTGACGCATTTCTTTTTACCATGAATCAATATCTTCGGGCCCCGTGACTTTTCAATATATCTCCATCATTCACCAGGCTATTAATTTCACTAAACTTCGAGCTCATTCGATGCATCTAGGCCCCTCGAACGTATCAGTATCTCTAGGTGCCATGACATATTGATATCTCTAGGCTTCATGACATCTAAATTATCTCAAGGCGCCTTGACCTCTCAATTATCTCTAGTTCCCATGACCTCTCAATTATCTCCAGGCCCAATGACCTCTCAATATCTCTAGTTCCCATGACCTCTCAATTATCTCCAGGCCCAATGACCTCTCAATATCTCAAGGCACCATGACCTCTCAATATCTTTAGGCGCATGACCACTCAGTATCTCCAGACCCCATGACCACTCAGTATCTTTATGTCCAATGATCGTTCTAGGCCCCGTGACCTCTAAATATCTCTAGGCCCCATGACCTTCCTGGTAACTGTCGATGTAAGATGTGATCGATGCAACAATTTTCCTTTAATTCGTGACATCTCCGTTTCTTGTCACATTGGGAACTGGAGGCAGCGGCTCACACACTAAGTCAGCAAAGGAGAAACACACACACAAAACTTGAAGAAGAAGTCAAGGTCGAAAACTTCAGAAGGCAAGATTCAAAACAAGACTCGTTTAGTGGGTCTCTAAAGTCTATGGATGAGTCATTGTAGATTATAGATAGATCTATAGTTTGAATCGCATATGTCTGGACTCACTCAATTGAGATGAATACTGCAGAACTGAATGTCTAGATATCATGTGACATTAAGACGTAGTGGATCCTTAGACTAGTTGAGTGATAATATAGAACAGATGACTCCACCAGAAACATCAACATAGAGAACTATCAAATCTACTTTCTAATTGATATTGCTGTATGACTTTTTAGAAAACAAAAATACATTTAAAAAACAAAAACAAAGGTGAGCTGCATACATTACGTATCCAATGACGTCACTCTGCTGCATACGTCATCACGTTCTAGAAAGTATCTGTGCTCCACTAGATTTTTGTTTAAAGGTTTGTAAAAAAAAATATATATATATAAAATTCAACTACCGTTCATAATATCTCAAAAAGTTTGATCGCATCTTCAAATCTCAATAGATTTAGTGTTCAAAAATTTTGGTCTGCAGACATTGTGTAATGTTTAAGAAACAAGATACAAATATCTATCGTATATAACTAATCCAACCATCAGATTATCACATACGAATTGCTTTCTTTCGGAAAGTTCCATGTTGTAAGGTAAAATTTAAAGTTAGTAAACATTGACGTGAAAATGTTGCAAGTGGACAAAGTCTCTCATTCTTTCGATTCCTGGAGTTTGTTTTTACTAATTTGATAGACATAAAACAAAGCAGACAATAACAAATTGAGGCCTAAACAAAAAAGTGTCATTACTTTTAAAGGAAACATTCTGTCTCCGTCAGATCAAGTTTCTGATTAACAATGGGACAACAAGGTCACTTCTGCAAGTTTCCAGTTCTGTGTACAGTATCCAAACCTTTGCACTCCAGTCAAAAGACACAACACACATCAGCAGAGGGACAACAAATTTCATTTCAACTCTCTCCATCAATGTTGGCTGGCTTCGTTTTATTAAATAGCAATTATGTATTAAGGCCTACCAGCGTGTCCGCCACTTCACTGACAATCAGGACAATCACGAAATGGAGAGAGAGAGAGAGAAAGAGAGAGAGAGAGAGAGATCCTGAGTATTGATTAGTTCATGGCGCATCTTTCTGTTTAGAGGAATGCGAGGTGGGGGGGGGGGAGAGTTGACCGGGGGAGGCTGGTCTCTGAAGCTTCATCATTCTATCATCATTTTATGACCAAGCGAAACATAGGAATTAGTTTTGGTGTGGAAATTTTATGGCATTGTTAAAATCAGGGATGTGAGATTAGGGGGAAATGTTGCCCTATTTGTTGGTCAGATAAGTCTGCGAGCCAAGAGAAATAACTCATAAAGTTCCCTGGAAGATTTTCAAAATTTCTTGAACTAAATGATTGGCCAGGAAGTAAATAATTTTTAGAGATTTTCCGAACAGAAAAAAATCATCTTGTTAAGGATTTTGTCAAATAGGAACACTTGACTTAACATGACACCAGTTGATCACATAGATTCAAACGTCGTTCTAATATCTACATAGTGACTGAAGGTTTCATTGTACTTCAATAGTGCCGAGCAATTAGTCCACTCCTCCCTGCCTTTACTTTCGGGACCCCAGAGCCTCCAGTGTTCGAGCTAAATAGTCTGAATGTGTTATTGTTGGACCCATCAGCGGTCTCACCTGTCTCGTCTAATCTCTTCCTTAATGTCTAAGCAAATAAACACTGTATCATTCCCTAGCACACACACACAAAACGTCAAGAGTTTATCTTCCGCAACTTCAATAATATCTCTTCTGCCAGCATTACCAAGTTATCGCATAGAGTTGCATGCTCTTACCTGCCTTCTTTTGCACACACACACATCTACCCACACACATATTATCCCTCTCACACACATACCATCACACACACATACACGCTTTATTTTGAAACGAAAGGTAACATTTTAAAAATGTCTTTGAACTCACTTCCTTACGTCAAATGTTACTCCCCCCCCCCCTCCGACCCTTCTAAGTGCCATTGTGTGCACCAGTCCTCTTGAGCCTGTTGAACGAGAGCAGACGGCAAAGGACTACAAGATGAAAACGAGGTTCTTCTAGCGTATCCTGTTCAATCATGTCCCAGCAGCAACCAAGGAAGGACATTGATTAGCCCTGTGTGTTATTTGAAAAGTAAATAGTAAATATTGATGGGCTGATCGAAGGCTAAGTGAGGGGTCAAGGTTTGTAGACAGGTGAGAACAAGAAGGAAACACCTTCACAAGACCAGGTGACGGATGTGGAAGCAGAAATCTCCTTGCAAAACAAGTCAGCCTAAAGACTATCGACCACTATTGTTTATGACATTACGATTTGCAGTGTCCGCTGGTAGTTAAAATATGTGAGTCGTATTACCTGTCACGTGACTCTGGAACACATGGATGCACACAGGGAAGTGCCAGTTCTGAATATTCAAATCCAGTGATGAAAACAATGATACTAAGCGCGTTAAGTGAGGATGAAATGTTCTTTAGGATCCTAGCACAATTCTATAATTTCAAAACTAAAACATAAGACTCCAAGACAGACCAATTGTACAATAACTAGTTGATGTAGAGACACATCTAAGACAGTTTAAGGTCCAAATTTGGAAGAAGAAAGCAGCCGACAGGTCTAAATGAGAGTAGGTGGACAAACCCCGCCTCCGCCTGTAAAACAAAATGATTGGTTCTTTAGTAGATCATACTGATCCCCCCCAAACCACACATACACACACCCACACAAACCCGCACACACACACAATCTACCTAAAAACAGTGTCTGTCAGATCCGATACTGAGCCATCAAAATATTGTTGTGAAAGATGAAAAACGACATGAGTTGAAATGGCTTCCAAACATCTTTGCCACATTTTGTAGGATTCGCGTTCACACACACTTGAAAAACCCAGTTAAAACACAGCTGACCTGGACAACGTCCACTAGTCACTGACATAAGATCCAACTGACGTAATACACAATTTCGTAATTCTCTTGCCAGGGGGAATAACTCTAATAGTGATACTATACACTTATATAAATATGCAAAAAGATTTGAATGTTTATCAACTCACATAAAGTGATATTACATTCATTTCATTTAATACATTTGTAAGCCATTCCTATCATTCATAACCAAACCTTAACAAAATGCAGGAAGTAACCTGTACCAGACGACTTAGACCTCAGGTATCAAACAACACAAATTAGCAGACTAATAAGCCTCAATCTACCTCCGGTGGTGCACATCCCCCATCCATACGGCAGTACTTTCTAGTTACTGCTTCCTTTCGACTTGTAGGGGGACACGAACGCCCTGCCACCTGTATCCATCTTCAGCCCAAACCAATGTGGCTATTGAAAAAGTAAGGGGACCCGGACTACAGGTCTGATTGTTTAACGCTCTAATGAGTTCACTTGATGCAAACCTGGCCGTTCAAACAAAACATATCTTCTAGCCCCACTGTACAGATGACTTGAATAGGACTCATTGTTACAGCTGCTATCGATCTAATGTTTTATTGATGTGCTATGTGCTAGACACCAACTTCCTTCTCAGCGACTTTTATAGAAAGTTTACGAAAACGAGATTTTTGTGATATTCTTGTTTGTTTTCGTTGATGGATTGTATTTTAGTTTCTATCACGTGGAGAAAAAACTAACCAACTTTTCTTACTTTGTATTTCTGACTTAGACGTTTCAAAGCCTCAAAACGAAGAGCAGATATTGTTCAAACAAACGAAACCTACAAATGAACATTTCACATGCAAGTCTGTGGGTGTCATGTCTACGTATTATCACTGGATATTAAACTTTATACGAACTAGCTGTTGGCTGATATGACATGACTCTGTAGAGCTTGACCAAGCAGCATGGTCAGGTCACAGAGCTCTATACCAATGCCTCCAAGACATAAAAATGTAACTGGTTTTCGTTGGGTCCTTAAAACTTAAAGTATCACACCATGTGTATGGATCCCTAAAGGTCATGGTTAGAAACTAAGTCTGCCAGACAATAGGAATAGCGGTACTTTGAGATGACTATCACGTCATTCATGGAGAACCTGTTTCCAGACAGCAGGCTCAGGGGAAGATAATGACAGAAGATGTATGAACACAAATCTCAGTAACCAACAATTTCGTTCATTAGGTGCCACTCTAGACTTACAAACTCTCCTCAGATCAGATCGTCTATAGCAGGAATGCTCAACCTAATTCAACCTGTGGGCCATTTTAACTTTCGACACGCGTGTCGCGGGCCACATCAACAATAAGGTACAAAAAATGAAATAAAAAATTCACATGAAACGATTTGAAACTATTGGATCTAGTACTTACATTTAATAATGGGATATTTAAAGTCTATCATTTTTTACGCGTCTAAAAATGGCTTCATTTCTCTACTTAAAATGCAACATTGTAGCTACCTTTTACCACCAACTTATTTTCTTATCTCTTTTTGGTAAATATTCTCATCGACCCTCCAATCTCTTGGCGTAGTTTAACCAATCTTTTATTCGCGGCTCAAACCAAGCAGGCCTTCATATTTGTTTTATATTGCCGCTGTATATGTTGTTGTTTTTGAAACAGTCCTGGAGACTTTCTTTACAAAACAAATATGTTGACTTATGCTCCACAAAAAAGATCCATTCACTTTTCTTGGTAGACTCTACATTCAGAGTTCCATTTCATAAACTCATACTCGTTAAACGTCATGGTACCAATCCATCAGAGAAAAAGTAAGGGCCCTAACGAAGGTCAAGATACATTTTCACCTTTTTTAAAGGGGGGAGGATTTTCTACTTTTTGTGCCGACGTTTTCGGCGGGCCGGATGGAACGACGTCGCGGGTCGGTTCTGGCCCGCGGGCCGAACTGTCGGGCATCACTGGTCTATAGTGTTACAGTGTCCAGTCTCACAATGCGAGGACATTTTAAAGTTGACAAGATATCAATTGTGTTGGTAACATTAGAAAATAGCATCACGTGAAACAAAAGTGTCAAGGTCGCCAAGAGCTTCAACAAGTTGTATACATACAATATGTACCCATACCTTGACAGAACACGATGACAGCGTCAAGAAATACAAATCCAGGGGAGGTATTTTTAAAAAATCATTAAACTAAGTAATAACAATAATCTAGAATATTCTTTGATATTAGGTACGAACTATAAAAGTAAACTCAGGATCAATTGTTACTGTTCTTCCTATCGACGCTCTACTGTGATTTCTTTCATTAAAATGTATGGTGTATTTAGGAGAGAGCTCCCATGGACCTAGAGTTCCGAGAGTCTTCGATTCAAATCTTAGACCATTTCAAAGACGAGGAATATAATACTTCTATATTTATATATGTTTATTTACTATTTTATCAACTGTGAGATATAAACGTATTTGATAATACTGGATATTTATAATTATATTACAATATCACAAATACCCGGATAGCTTGGATATTGCGTTAAGAAATACTGATACGTATTAGCCACCAACATTACAGCTAGTATCATGTTAGTTTTATGGGGTTTAAGCTATCTACGGTACTATTTATGCATGGCTCACAAGCCAGCCTCTAATACTAACAGTGATAGTACATTAACAGTGAACGCTTAATGTCGCCATAAAGACAGCGCAATTTATCTACAAGTTAACACGCTAAACACAGCCAACCAGATGCAAGCTCTGAGCGTCTGTAGCAACAAGACGCGGCCATGTTTCCGCGCTAAGAAACTGTAGGTAAAAACTGTTCCAGTTACCTCCTCGTGCTCAAACGAAATGTTGCACTCGCCAGATTGGGTGGGGTGGGATCAGGGCGTGCTGCTATATTGAAACAAAACAAGGGGGAGACAAAGCTAAAATGTCTACTTTCTATATTGATAAACACAGCCTCGCTTGTTTCCCCTTACATTTTCAAATGACAGAAACATTTGGCGGTCATATTAAGCCGATTTTAGACTAGAAAAAACCTTACTATATAGGTTTAAAAAAACAAAACAATGGCAATATTCTTGTGGGCTACATATCAATGTCTTGAAATGTGCCGCCGATGAAATCTCCGCATCTAATGCATTGATTTCTAGGGCAACAATACTGACATTCATGGACTCCTGGAGAAGAGATGCCACTGTATATCAGAAACCAGATATGGCAGACGCAAACTGCGCCTCTCCTGGTAATCTCTGAGTTGATCGGCTTCAAGCTGAAGATGAATGACATTAATCGAGGCTTCTCAAGCCAGCTGTGTCCCCTCTCACGGCCGGAGTGACACACTGGTAAATCCAGATAAATATTTTGGTGTCAGCGGTTTGGATCATTTCCGAAGAACATTTTCAACTTGCTGCTTCTGGAACCGCATTAGCAATAGTGGCATATATTTGGTATGTATATATGTGTGTGTGCATATATATATATATATATATATATATATATATATATATATATATATATATATATATATATATATTTATATATATATATATATATATATATATATATATATTTATATATATATATATATATATATATATATATATATATATATATATATATACTGAATTATTATCAAACACTAGTTTCTCTGTGGTCTTAAGTAACAGTTGATATAAACTATTAACTATTTAATGTGGCAACTTTGTTGATGGGTACGTGATGGGATGTTTCTCATGATGGCTAATGTAAAAACTTCTCTTGTTGAAGTAGGAATAATTTCAAATGACACACACATTTGAAATATGGTTCGAAATCTTTCTCTTTAACAAAATAAACACATTTTTATTCACAAACATCTACAGTAGTTAAATATCAGTGGAGAGATGTTCAAAATACACATACACTCACACGATGTTATAGAATGACACAGACATCATTGACATCCATTTGACACCTTTTTTTTTAAGTCTACACATGGGGTCTCCTTTTTCATCAGCCCTCGCTTCCTAAACTAAATACGTCTGCTTGTCCTATAAATAGCATCTTAGAGTTTGTTAATTCATCCCATACGAACACACTCTCCATTACGAGCTTGCAATATACAACTTGATGTCGTGCGTTTCAGTCACAATCCGTTCTTTTATTAAGGGAATGGACCTCATTCACCAATCATAAATAAACACATTTAGCCACATCATAATACTGATAAACCAATGAAAAATACGTATCACGTGACAACCTTTATGGATTACATAATTTGTATAGCAGATATAGAGAATCACGTGGCTCAATGTTGTTTGTTTACGATTGGTGAATGAGGTTTATTGGAGAAATGAGATGGGAATGTGTCCACTCACTGGCACGGCCAATGGGATCAGATTTAAAATGGTTATCCTCACGTTTTTAGATGTTCCTTTAGTTGAAGATAATTACATCCTTGCACACGCAAAACGACTGGGGTGGGGGTGGCAGCGGGAGGGGCTCGAACCCGGGACCATCGAGATCACCGAACGAAAGTTCAGAGCCCATACAATACTCGTACATTGGCTACAACAATGTTAGAACTTATACTAACATGATATCTAGAAACCTTACATGACTTTGTATATTTATATTTTTATATAAAAGTTTATCCTAAATAAAATGTAATTTAAAATAACAAATTTAGTTTCTCAATTTAGAACCTAAAAATAAGAACCCACACACAAAATAAATGCCAACTAGCCTGTAGGAAACTCTAAAAACAGAAAGTAGGAAACTCTTAAAGTAAAATTCAAACTTAAAAACTGGGTTGAAAGTTTCAGCTTAAAATATTCTCTCATAAATCTTTGCAGATGGGATCGCATTGATAGCATGTGACGGTGACGATTAAGGAATTGTATTCACGGAGCGTTCTATCTCTTGAAACAATCTGAAAAACCGCTTCACTAACGATTTTCTCCAGCCATTGAGTTCTATGAGTCATACGTCAGATTGACTTTGTAATCACAGACTGGGCTACTGCGGATCAAACCCGACGGTTTAAACTCGGATCAGAGTGTAGTGCAGAAGCAAATTTAGGATGTCGCTGGTGTGACAGGAAGAGTCTGTTTTATGGTGGCCATGAGCTGCCTCGGATTATCATTTCAGAACAAGATTCACCTTTAGAGTTCCTTTAAGAAACAAGACAAACAGGATTAACATAATGATGTGACCCGTAGGTGTAGACAGTCTAACATTGTAGCTTGGTGTTTTTGAATTTAGACAATAGTCAATTAGAGATCAAGGTCACGCAGAGCTCAAGGTCATATAAAATTCAAGGTCAATTTGAACTCAAAGGGCAATTAGAATTCACGGCTAAGATAAATTCCTACTCAGAATAGAGCAAATGAAGTTTTAAAAATAACCCAACAACATATAGAAACTTACTTTAGACTTCCGTTCATACATATGCTGTAAAACTATGTTAGTGCGTTCGTGTGTGTGCACAGATTATGGCGTAAGCACTTTCAAACCATTGCATGTAAGAAATGTTCAGAAGTGTCTAGAATAAAACTACTAACGTCTGTATCCGAGTCAGGAACTCAGTGCTAGGTCCTAAAGTTTCATAACCCTACAAGAAGTAATGAGGAGTTTTCATTACCTAAATTGATGATCTGTAAGGCATTTAGTGTACTCCTGCAGTTCATAAAGAGAAAGATAACATGAGATCGGATAGACGTTTCTAATAAGATACCATGAGGTCGGCTAGTTGTTCATACGTTCAGACCTTTTATTATGTTACAATAAATTAATTTCAAAACACAAGTACAAAACAAACGACACTTTGTCTCTACACTCATTGTTCCACGTAACGCTGTTTGGGTACGCAAGCTTTTCTTTAAAGAGGTTAGCTTTTTGATGCCAGCCAATGAAACGTCACGCAAAAACATATTCACCAAATGTCATACATAATTCACTTCCATTATCTAAAGACATGCATTTTTTTTCTGTTGTTTTTTTCAGAAACAAAGCCCAATGAATAATTCTGGGAATTCGTCTGGTAATGCAAACAAGAATGGGCCATAAGACATTCGCTTGTAATAGACTTGATAGTTCTCTTACGAAATTACTAGAGGGGATTTCTGTCCAAGTGTAAAAACCAACAACAATACAAAGTTTGATTCTAAATGTACGAGGGTTTGGGATTTCTGTGATAACGTATTTGACCATTTTTTCAGAATCAGGATTTTGTTTTATAACTGTTGGAACAGTTTTGGTTGTGATAGTAAAGAGACAGCACAGATGAGTTCAGTCAGATAGACCTGCACATTAATGAGTTCAGTCTGATAGACCTGCACATTAATGAGTTCAGTCTGATAGACCAGCACAGATGAGTTCAGTCAGATAGACCTGCACATTAATGAGTTCAGTCAGATAGACCTGCACATTAATGAGTTCAGTCTGATAGACCAGCACAGATGAGTTCAGTCAGATAGACCAGCACAGATGAGTTCAGTCAGATAGACCAGCACAGATGACTTCAGTCAGATAGACCAGCACAGATAACTTCAGTTTGGTAGATAGACCAGCACAGATAAGTTCAGTCTGATAGATAGACCAGCACAGATAAGTTCAGTCTGATAGATAGACCAGCACAGATAAGTTCAGTCTGATAGATAGACCAGCACAGATAAGTTCAGTCTGATAGATAGACCAGCACAGATAAGTTCAGTCTGATAGATAGACCAGCACAGATAAGTTCAGTCTGATAGATAGACCAGCACAGATGACTTTAGTCTGGTAGATAGACTTAATGTCTCACTTGACCCCACTCTGACCAACCCTACACGCAGGATTCCTAAATGTTCATACGCTCGCGAGATGTAGGTAAAATCCTCTCCAATATCATAAAGTGGACATTAGCCTCAATCTGACGTGTGTGAGAAAGAAGCGGGAGTTCCTCCCGAAGCGTTAGTAAAGGTCAGCTCTATATGAGCAGGACTTCTCATTCGCTCTACAGAGACCTAAGGCAAACTCTGGTGTATAGTTACCATATGAGTTACGTACCTGGAAGGTCAAAGCGGTGTATTCAATGGATGGGAGGAGAGAACAAAAAAAGGGGCGGTGGGGTGGGAAAGGATAAATTCCTCACCCCCACAAAGTGGCTATACTACACTTAACATAGTTATCTAGTCAATCTCGTCTATTGACATGTCAGACAACTCAACAAAAAGGGGAAAACAAGAGTTGTCGAACCTAAAACAATTAGTGTAATTACTCTTAAGCTCCCAATGAGAGTGTAATGGCGCTAGCTGCTCCATCAACTAGTGAGTTCATTTGAAAAGCAAAGCTCACACCCAGATGACATGTAACCTCACCATCTGAGAGCTTCAAGACTGGCCCCTCTCCCTGCATTGTCCCCTCACTCAGTGAGGAAATCTTCCTCCTGCACTAAGTGAGCGCTCGGTCCAAGTAATTAGTTGCGAACACAATGCCGCCAACAGGTAAGCAAAGAGCTCAGGTAATGTTCTGCCCACATCCTCCCTCCCCCCACTCTATTCTAGCTCAATATCCCAAGGGAGACAACTAGAACAATTCAAGTTTGTGTCATCCTTCCGTTCAATCAAGTCAAATGGTAGCAGGAGATGACTGACTGACAATAGAAGGCTCGCACCAGTTTTGATCTCATCTTACTGGCTGTCATGTTACTGAAAGTATCGTACGGTTCTGATCTATCATGCTGCCCTCCGAGGACTTTAAGAAAAATCAATGGCCATATCACAAGGTCCTAAGGGCTCGCAAAGACCTTCCGTTAAAGAACAGTATCAGGAAAAAGAAGAAGAGGCAGACAGAGAAAGCGACGAGAAGACAACATGAAAGAAATTCTATCCAAGGCAGAAGGCAGAGAAGAATGGAGAAAGACGGTCAACAGATCTTGTGTGATGCCCCAACGAGTCAACAGACTACTGGAGCTAGCCGCTCGCTCCATCAACTAGTGAAGGTGAATGTTTCCATGTATATGTCGATGTAAGTGTAGAGGAAGGATAAAGAAACAAACTTGACCAGAAGTTAGGTCCCTTGGCTGGCACAGAACGTAGCTCAGATTGAACAGATCGCAATGTCTTCTATAGGCTAGTGCTAATATAAACTCATACAGCGGAGAACGCGTACAGGGGAGGGAATAGATCTACTTTTTAATTCTGACTCACGAAGGCGAACTCGGTCAATGTTGGCACTGACTTTTGATTGCTGACACCACTGAAACAGAAGTCCACTGGTTGTATAAGTTACACGCATTTTAGTTTTGATTGAAGCAGACAAAGTCTAGCGACATCTAGGGTGGCCAGGTACTAACTTTGTAGCAATGTCTATAAAACAAATATCTAGCTAGATAGAATAATGAGGCTTGCCTTTGGGTATAATGAAGATTTAAACATGTTCAGTCCAATAGCAAGTAATACCCGCACAAAAGTGTTACGACCATCGATTTACAAAGCAAGTACAAAATGGGATTTCCAAAAACAAAATATAGAAGTCCAAAATATACTAATCTTTTCGCGAAGCTTCCAGAAGCATCGGGTCGCTCTGTGGTTATATAACACGTGTAAAATATTATTAAGGAGTTTGGCAGTTTAATGACTAGCCAATTCGGAAATCTATTATATCAACAAATTCTTTTTATGACATTGAATAAGTATGACTTGGAGAAGCTATTGTACTGGTCTCTATCATTATACGCTGTGTTCCAACTGAGTAAAGGTCAAGTTATTGATGTAATGGCCTGGCTCTAGAGTTTTCTGTTCTTAAACTTACACAACATTGAAGTGGGGAAACAGTTGCGTCACACATTGTGTCAGTCATTGCGAAATTAGTTTACAAGATCTATTTTTATAAATACTTGTGTCATGTTATCACTTGATCTTTATCTGTCAATACAACAAGCCTGAAGGAAGAACTAGCGCACACGCCGTCAGAATCTGATCAAGTATCTATCATGAGAGTTGCACACAGTAACCTGTATCCAAGACGTCTTGGTGAAGAAAACACCGGCACACTGGTTTCAGGACTCCAGCCTGACATTCTAAGAGCGCATGTTTAGACCTGCTAATGGACAGGACAGTTCTATTGAAACAAGTGCTAATGGACAGGACAGTTCTATTGAAACAAGTGCTAATGGACAGGACAGTTCTATTGAAACAAGTGCTAATGGACAGGACAGTTCTATTGAAACAAGTGCTAATGGACAGGACAGTTCTATTGAAACAAGTGCTAATGGACAGGACAGTTCTATTGAAACAAGTGCTAATGTACTGAAGCTCAACGGGGTGTCTACTTTGACCAGCGCCGCCTTGAACTTTCTCCCTCCATCCTCCTTTTTACTGAGGTGTATATTAGACAATGAGATGGGGAAGTGATGGTATGTCAGTGAAGTGATGGTATGTCAGGGAAGTGATGGTATGTCAGTGAAGTGATGGTATGTCAGGGAAGTGATGGTATGTCAGGTTAACACCTGCTGCAAAGTGGACACGATTCCAACCAGACAGAGTGAGCTGATAATAGATTTTTAATATAATAAAACAATCCCTACCAACAGTTGAGTCAGTTGACCAAAGCAGGTCAGAATGAGGTTTTGAAAAGAGACAAAACACAATACAAGGGAATTAAATATTCCCGAATGTAACACGCAGAAATCAAAGTCAAAAGCTTCGTCTTTTAAAACGAACTTTAAAAAAACTCCAACGTTGGTTGTGGGTGGGTCTGAAAGTAGAATCCATAAACAGACATGTCTTTGATACAAGTTCCGGTGAGAGCCCATCACAGCGGCCATCCTGGGACTAAGTTCAACCATCAACACTCAATCTATCAACACTGACCACCTGTGACAACAGCGGGAGGGGCTACACTGACCAACGTGCATGTTTGGTATGAGTGAGAAGTGTGAGACGTACAAATACGCCCAGGTGGAAGAAGAGGTCATTGGCATGACCCGGCGCAACACTAGCCGAGAGATGAAAGCCAGGGTCGCACCGAATGACCTGAGCCCTATACCAGGAAGTAGCACTACAAATCTCTGTAAGTCAATCGTCATATCTAGATCTACATATCAGTGACTTGACCTCTGCTAGTTCTCAGCTGAAACTTGATGAACAGGCTCTACCGAGACAATCACAGTTCTCATCTAGCTCTATAACTAGGTCACAGCTAATGTTGCTTTCACAGAGCTTTCCGACTTGGTTTACTGCTGGCCTCTCACAGAGACAAATCGCTTTCGTTTGACAAGGTTTTAAAAAGCGCATATAAAAAAGCAATATGCGCTCTGGGTTCAAACCCTGCCTGCCATGTCCAGCCGTCCTGAGGCAGGTTTGGGATAATTTCAATTCTTAAGGAGCATCTAAAACATCTAGTTGATAATAATGACATTCAGCTTTCTAAGGGTTGGGGATAGACTAAATAGATTTAGATTAGGTTAGAATTGGGATTATTATGTGTGCAAGATGGAAAAGTCAACAAAGTTAATGATTAATGCGTCATTATAATCACATGGTCTGATGAGATGTCTAATTATAAACAATGTGACAATCACTAGACCTAACTTTGGTGGATGCTTTGAAGAATTCAGCATTGTTCCGATGTGCTGTCAAATCAAAAGCGATGCACTGTGTAAAGCAGACTCTAATCCATAGCTTCCTCGATATTTCGCAATTCGACTTTTACTCTTAAAACTTTATAAGCCTCTTTTAACTAGATCAAGACAAAGTAGTCCCTAAAAGTGAAGAAGCCATTCTCGAATCATTTTAATCTTCTCTAAGTGAATTGCACTCCGAAAAAATGATGTAAAATCTAAGGTGACATTTCTGTTGCATAGCAACAAGTGTAGATAGTGCTACTGCGTGTGTGTGTGTGTGACAGAGAGTGAGTGAGACTATCGTGGGACTCAGGACCACTGACTATTGACTATTCTGGTCACTCCGTCAAAGCTGGGACTCTATTCGAAAATATTATTTCTTAAAAACAAATTTTTGTCTCCGCGCCGACGTCCCCAGTGGTATGTTATTCTGACTGATCGATTAATTAATTCTTGATCAATGGATCGCGAGGTCTTGCGTGCGTGTGTGCGAGACTGCGTGTGTATGGGGAGAGAGAGAGAGAGAGAGAGAGATGGTGGGAAGCCACTACTAATGTATTAGGGCGGTCGTGTATTAATTTCACTGATCTGGGCTGTGGGAGAGAGTACAGGATGATCCAGTGGCCAGCATGACAATATTAATAATGGAATGGTGGTGATAGTAGATGGAAGGCCTGGTGTATGTGTAGCCTCTAAAAGTGGAGTTTCAAAGTGCTTTGGAGTTTACAACTTCTAATATAGTAAAAAGTACTATAAAACGTAGAAGTACACTGTTTAGATGTTATGGTAGGGTCCATCATTTATCTCATCTAAAACTTAATCGCACTTTACATAGCCAAGTCCCCCTCCCCAAATTGTTTTTTTACGCCCCTGTTTGTATCGCCTTCATAAATATTTAGTAGGACCTCACATTTATCTCTTTACGCCCCTGTTTGTATCGCCTTCATAAATATTTAGTAGGACCTCACATTTATCTCTTTACGCCCCTGTTTGTATCGCCTTCATAAATATTTAGTAGGACCTCACATTTATCTCTTTACGCCCCTGTTTGTATCGCCTTCATAAATATTTAGTAGGACCTCACATTTATCTCTTTACGCCCCTGTTTGTATCGCCTTCATAAATATTTAGTAGGACCTCACATTTATCTCTTTACGCCTTTTAAGATTTAAGTTAAACTATACAACTGCTGAAGTCTAGAGTGTTAGAACACAAGGTGAATAGGATCTGAATACAAACAATGGACTTAAATAAACACACAAACAATATACTTATATTAACATGTTTGTCTAGTCTATCTTATGTGTCTTATTGTGTCCATATGTCTAGTCTATCTTGTCCACTAGTATGTTATTGTGTCCATATGTCTAGTTTATCTTGTATCTTTGTTTATTCTTGCTGTTCTATTTTTCTTATCTTGTCTATTTGCCTATTCTATATTGTCTATTTGTATAGTCTAATTTGCATAATCTATTTTATTCATTTTTCTAGTCTTTTGTCTATTTGTCTCATCAAGTGTCTCATCTATCTTGTCAAATGTCTTGTCAATCTTGTCTAGTGTCTTATCAATTTGTCTCGTTTGGTGCTCTATAAATGTGCCACATAAAAAATCTAAAAACAATTGTCTGCATACTTTTGACCCTAACCTTAGAGCCTAAGTTTCAATAGCACGCGTGTTACTCTGTAGGTGACGTCATACATCTACACATTCTGTCACCGAGGGCCGTAGTGTATGGAATAAACAACCCCCAATGCGTCTATTCAGAACTCACAGTTGTAATGGTCACAATTAGCCGGGGGAAGAGCTCAGCCTCTTATGGACTATTACGGTATTCAACAAAAACAACACGAACTAAAAAGTTTCCGTCGGGCAATGGCGGATCCTCCCGGCAAATATCACTTCAGTCTCCGAGTGGACAATTGTGCCAATCAACCACTTCTGGTCAACAAGTCGGAGAATAGATTCCAATCTTTGATTCAACTAGCCGTTCGAGAAACTGCTTTCTTCTTCTTCCCGCTTTGTGTGTGTAGAGGAGGGTTGCGTGTATGTGCTTGCGCCCGAGTGTGTATGTTTGTGTATTTGATTGTTTAAAAGAAAATATTCACAAATGTGAATGTAACGAGAATGAGGATACGTTTGTCCAGGAAACAAAAAAATGCGTTCAGACTGACGTCACCAGCATTTCGTGATGCTCAAAGAAATGTAACTCGCACAAGACTTAGATTTATCTCTGAGCTCAAAGTGTTAGACAATCTCAATACTACGATATACAAGGCTTAGGCGAGAAGCGAAATGGAGAGCGAGTCTAGATACAGATGTACACACACACATACACAAGCTCGTTTTGTCTTGCTATTGTATGTCTGCTCAATGAACCAATAGTGGTTGAGTTGCTAAATTGTAATAGTTGCAAGGTGCGTTGGCTATTTATTGCACTATCTATATAAATAATTCTCTTCATGGTTCAACTGTTTGGACACTCTTTTATTTCTGCAAGTCGGACTAGAGTTATCCCACGAAAAAAGAGGAAGGGGGAGGAGAACAAGTAGTATTCACCCGTCACTAAATAGCAGGGCTGGACTTAATCATTGTGATCAAGAAGTCATGGAAAAATCACTCTTTTATTTATTTCTATCCCACGTAACTTTAGCGGCGAAAAAAAAGAGGGGGATGGGAGAACAAGAAATCTACTCTGTATTCACCCGTCACTAAATAGCAGGGCCGGACTCAACCGTTGGTGGGCCCTATGCGAAACGGATTTCGCGGGGCCAAGTTTGGGTAGGGATACGGATAAGAAGTGAAAGAGTATGTATAAGAAAATAAATTCGTCTTTGCATTTTATTCATTCTTTACTACGTACAGAATTACTTTAGAGTCTTGCGTGTAGCGAAGTCATACAGTATATCATACAAATTCTATTTCCTACATAGATCACGCTCAGTAGCAAGAATTACCAAATGTTTCAATCTATCTTCGAGAATTGTTGACCTCAAGAAATTCTTCATTAGTTTGAGGCGCGAGAAGCTTCTTTCGCCAGATTCCACAATTACGGGTATTGCATAATGCCGTTTTTTTGTATCGCGGGTAGGATTGGCGTTTTCGATATTGAATGACACCCCAAAATGACAATTTTGTCTATATATTTCAGGAGATTTGTATGAGTTTTAAAAAGATTTTAATAATTTCCGAAGATTTCCAGGACTTTTTCGTATATTTTGCAATTTCATGAGATTTTCAGGAGCTCCTAGTAAATCAGGCGGCCGCGGAAAATCTGTTATAAGTTATAAAATGGTTTAATTTAATAATTTACACCTAGAATTAGCGCAGGTCCTACGAAATTGCGGGGCCCACTGCCATTTCATACGTCATAGTGGTCATACAATTGGTCTATCAATTATGCATAAAACTAGTTAATTTTGTCGATTCTGTATCTTAGTATCTTATAATGGATATACAAAGAGACAGGCGGATAGATACTCGGTCAATTATATACATATATATATATATATATGTTCATGTTATAAGAATATGCAAAATAATTGCCTCCCTTTTTAAATATAATCGCCCCTGTTCATAGTAAATAGTTTTGAAAATGGTGTATTTTTTATCTATACAAAGACAGGTGACCAGACACCTCATCTTACGAGACATTTCATCATTATAGAAATTCATCATTTAGGGTTAAGGTTAGGGTTAGGGTTAACTTGCTCAGTATGTTAATGACTTAATTACACCTACATGTACTTATGTTTGCAAAATGCACTTTATGCAATGATGAGATGTTATGGTGATGAAATGTCTCGTATGATGAGATGTTATGGTGATGAAATGTCTCGTATGATGAGATGTTATGGTGATGAAATGTCTCGTATGATGAGATGTTATGGTGATGAAATGTCTCGTATGATGAGATGTTATGGTGATGAAATGTCTCGTATGATGAGATGTTATGGTGATGAAATGTCTCGTATGATGAGATGTTATGGTGATGAAATGTCTCGTATGATGAGATGTTATGGTGATGAAATGTCTCGTATGATGAGATGTCAGGGAACCAAAAACAACAGAATACATTTTCTAATTTAAAAAAACTAAACGATTGGTTCTTAAAAGAAAAAAAAAAGCCGATGCACCATAACTATGCAAAACTGAAAAATATCATGAAATCGGATTTTCATACCTTTTCTAGTTTTTTAGATCTAAGCGTGACAGACGCACGTACGGACAAACTACATAAAATTAATAGCGGCTTTCCCTTTACATCTTAAATGAAACTCACAATAAACTACAACTCACCAATCACTAGTCAACAATGGTCAGCCATGGTAGTAAGTATTTTTTCGATCATATACACACACACACGCAAGCACGCACGCGCACACACACACACACACATACTTATATAGATGTATGATATATGTGTGTGTATATATATATATATAAAAAATTTAGATACTTATGTATAGTCATAACATTTGTATACTTGGAATAAAGCCAAAGTTTAAATGTTGAGACATCACTATCGAAATAATGAACACATTTTAAAATGTACATTCCTTTTACTTCAAGGATTTCGCTTTTTCAGTTTGACATTTCGCAGAAAATCCGGTAATTCAAAGAGCTTTCTTCTTATTGACCGTCTGTTATGTCTCCGCGCTACTCTGCTCCTGTATTAACATGACTAGTGTATTTGTTATCTAATCGACATGGACAGAAACACAGACCCGAGAAGAACAATAGGTTTAGGACAGAAACACAGACCCGAGAAGAACAATAGGTTTAGGACAGAAACACAGACCCGAGAAGAACAATAGGTTTAGGACAGAAACACAGACCCGAGAAGAACAATAGGTTTAGGACAGAAACACAGACCCGAGAAGAACAATAGGTTTAGGACAGAAACACAGACCCGAGTAGAACAATAGGTTTAGGACAGAAACACAGACCCGAGAAGAACAAAAGGTTTAGGACAGAAACACAGACCCGAGTAGAACAATAGGTTTAGGACAGAAACACAGACCCGAGAAGAACAATAGGTTTAGGACAGAAACACAGACCCGAGAAGAACAATAGGTTTAGGACAGAAACACAGACCCGAGAAGAACAATAGGTTTAGGACAGAAACACAGACCCGAGAAGAACAATAGGTTTAGGACAGAAACACAGACCCGAGAAGAACAATAGGTTTAGGACAGAAACACAGACCCGAGAAGAACAATAGGTTTAGGACAGAAACACAGACCCGAGAAGAACAATAGGTTTAGGACAGAAACACAGACCCGAGAAGAACAATAGGTTTAGGACAGAAACACAGACCCGAGAAGAACAATAGGTTTAGGACAGAAACACAGACCCGAGAAGAACAATAGGTTTAGGACAGAAACACAGACCCGAGAAGAACAATAGGTTTAGGACAGAAACACAGACCCGAGAAGGTTTAGGACAGAAACACAGACCCGAGAAGAACAATAGGTTTAGGACAGAAACACAGACCCGAGAAGAACAATAGGTTTAGGACAGAAACACAGACCCGAGAAGAACAATAGGTTTAGGACAGAAACACAGACCCGAGAAGAACAATAGGTTTAGGACAGAAACACAGACCCGAGAAGAACAATAGGTTTAGGACAGAAACACAGACCCGAGAAGAACAATAGGTTTAGGACAGAAACACAGACCCGAGAAGAACAATAGGTTTAGGACAGAAACACAGACCCGAGAAGAACAATAGGTTTAGGACAGAAACACAGACCCGAGAAGAACAATAGGTTTAGGACAGAAACACAGACCCGAGAAGAACAATAGGTTTAGGACAGAAACACAGACCCGAGAAGAACAATAGGTTTAGGACAGAAACACAGACCCGAGAAGAACAATAGGTTTAGGACAGAAACACAGACCCGAGAAGAACAATAGGTTTAGGACAGAAACACAGACCCGAGAAGAACAATAGGTTTAGGACAGAAACACAGACCCGAGAAGAACAATAGGTTTAGGACAGAAACACAGACCCGAGAAGAACAATAGGTTTAGGACAGAAACACAGACCCGAGAAGAACAATAGGTTTAGGACAGAAACACAGACCCGAGAAGAACAATAGGTTTAGGACAGAAACACAGACCCGAGAAGAACAATAGGTTTAGGACAGAAACACAGACCCGAGAAGAACAATAGGTTTAGGACAGAAACACAGACCCGAGAAGAACAATAGGTTTAGGACAGAAACACAGACCCGAGAAGAACAATAGGTTTAGGACAGAAACACAGTCCCGAGAAGAACAATAGGTTTAGGACAGAAACACAGACCCGAGAAGAACAATAGGTTTAGGACAGAAACACAGACCCGAGAAGAACAATAGGTTTAGGACAGAAACACAGACCCGAGAAGAACAATAGGTTTAGGACAGAAACACAGACCCGAGAAGAACAATAGGTTTAGGACAGAAACACAGACCCGAGAAGAACAATAGGTTTAGGACAGAAACACAGACCCGAGAAGAACAATAGGTTTAGGACAGAAATACAGACCCGAGAAGAACAATAGGTTTAGGACAGAAACACAGACCCGAGAAGAACAATAGGTTTAGGACAGAAACACAGACCCGAGAAGAACAATAGGTTTAGGACAGAAATACAGACCCGAGAAGAACAATAGGTTTAGGACAGAAACACAGACCCGAGAAGAACAATAGGTTTAGGACAGAAACACAGACCCGAGAAGAACAATAGGTTTAGGACAGAAACACAGACCCGAGAAGAACAATAGGTTTAGGACAGAAACACAGACCCGAGAAGAACAATAGGTTTAGGACAGAAACACAGACCCGAGAAGAACAATAGGTTTAGGACAGAAACACAGACCCGAGAAGAACAATAGGTTTAGGACAGAAACACAGACCCGAGAAGAACAATAGGTTTAGGACAGAAACACAGACCCGAGAAGGTTTAGGACAGAAACACAGACCCGAGAAGGTTTAGGACAGAAACACAGACCCGAGAAGGTTTAGGACAGAAACACAGACCCGAGAAGAACAATAGGTTTAGGACAGAAACACAGACCCGAGAAGGTTTAGGACAGAAACACAGACCCGAGAAGGTTTAGGACAGAAACACAGACCCGAGAAGGTTTAGGACAGAAACACAGACCCGAGAAGGTTTAGGACAGAAACACAGACCCGAGAAGGTTTAGGACAGAAACACAGACCCGAGAAGGTTTAGGACAGAAACACAGACCCGAGAAGGTTTAGGACAGAAACACAGACCCGAGAAGGTTTAGGACAGAAACACAGACCCGAGAAGGTTTAGGACAGAAACACAGACCCGAGAAGGTTTAGGACAGAAACACAGACCCGAGAAGGTTTAGGACAGAAACACAGACCCGTGAAGGTTTAGGACAGAAACACAGACCCGAGAAGGTTTAGGACAGAAACACAGACCCGAGAAGGTTTAGGACAGAAACACAGACCCGAGAAGGTTTAGGACAGAAACACAGACCCGAGAAGGTTTAGGACAGAAACACAGACCCGAGAAGGTTTAGGACAGAAACACAGACCCGAGAAGGTTTAGGACAGAAACACAGACCCGAGAAGAACAATAGGTTTAGGACAGAAACACAGACCCGAGAAGAACAATAGGTTTAGGACAGAAACACAGACCCGAGAAGAACAATAGGTTTAGGACAGAAACACAGACCCGAGAAGAACAATAGGTTTAGGACAGAAACACAGACCCGAGAAGAACAATAGGTTTAGGACAGAAACACAGACCCGAGAAGAACAATAGGTTTAGGACAGAAACACAGACCCGAGAAGAACAATAGGTTTAGGACAGAAACACAGACCCGAGAAGAACAATAGGTTTAGGACAGAAACACAGACCCGAGAAGAACAATAGGTTTAGGACAGAAACACAGACCCGAGAAGGTTTAGGACAGAAACACAGACCCGAGAAGAACAATAGGTTTAGGACAGAAACACAGACCCGAGAAGAACAATAGGTTTAGGACAGAAACACAGACCCGAGAAGAACAATAGGTTTAGGACAGAAACACAGACCCGAGAAGAACAATAGGTTTAGGACAGAAACACAGACCCGAGAAGAACAATAGGTTTAGGACAGAAACACAGACCCGAGAAGAACAATAGGTTTAGGACAGAAACACAGACCCGAGAAGAACAATAGGTTTAGGACAGAAACACAGACCCGAGAAGAACAATAGGTTTAGGACAGAAACACAGACCCGAGAAGAACAATAGGTTTAGGACAGAAACACAGACCCGAGAAGAACAATAGGTTTAGGACAGAAACACAGACCCGAGAAGGTTTAGGACAGAAACACAGACCCGAGAAGAACAATAGGTTTAGGACAGAAACACAGACCCGAGAAGAACAATAGGTTTAGGACAGAAACACAGACCCGAGAAGAACAATAGGTTTAGGACAGAAACACAGACCCGAGAAGGTTTAGGACAGAAACACAGACCCGAGAAGAACAATAGGTTTAGGACAGAAACACAGACCCGAGAAGAACAATAGGTTTAGGACAGAAACACAGACCCGAGAAGAACAATAGGTTTAGGACAGAAACACAGACCCGAGAAGAACAATAGGTTTAGGACAGAAACACAGACCCGAGAAGAACAATAGGTTTAGGACAGAAACACAGACCCGAGAAGAACAATAGGTTTAGGACAGAAACACAGACCCGAGAAGAACAATAGGTTTAGGACAGAAACACAGACCCGAGAAGGTTTAGGACAGAAACACAGACCCGAGAAGGTTTAGGACAGAAACACAGACCCGAGAAGGTTTAGGACAGAAACACAGACCCGAGAAGGTTTAGGACAGAAACACAGACCCGAGAAGGTTTAGGACAGAAACACAGACCCGAGAAGAACAATAGGTTTAGGACAGAAACACAGACCCGAGAAGAACAATAGGTTTAGGACAGAAACACAGACCCGAGAAGAACAATAGGTTTAGGACAGAAACACAGACCCGAGAAGAACAATAGGTTTAGGACAGAAACACAGACCCGAGAAGAACAATAGGTTTAGGACAGAAACACAGACCCGAGAAGAACAATAGGTTTAGGACAGAAACACAGACCCGAGAAGAACAATAGGTTTAGGACAGAAACACAGACCCGAGAAGAACAATAGGTTTAGGACAGAAACACAGACCCGAGAAGAACAATAGGTTTAGGACAGAAACACAGACCCGAGAAGGTTTAGGACAGAAACACAGACCCGAGAAGAACAATAGGTTTAGGACAGAAACACAGACCCGAGAAGAACAATAGGTTTAGGACAGAAACACAGACCCGAGAAGAACAATAGGTTTAGGACAGAAACACAGACCCGAGAAGAACAATAGGTTTAGGACAGAAACACAGACCCGAGAAGAACAATAGGTTTAGGACAGAAACACAGACCCGAGAAGAACAATAGGTTTAGGACAGAAACACAGACCCGAGAAGAACAATAGGTTTAGGACAGAAACACAGACCCGAGAAGAACAATAGGTTTAGGACAGAAACACAGACCCGAGAAGAACAATAGGTTTAGGACAGAAACACAGACCCGAGAAGAACAATAGGTTTAGGACAGAAACACAGACCCGAGAAGGTTTAGGACAGAAACACAGACCCGAGAAGAACAATAGGTTTAGGACAGAAACACAGACCCGAGAAGAACAATAGGTTTAGGACAGAAACACAGACCCGAGAAGAACAATAGGTTTAGGACAGAAACACAGACCCGAGAAGGTTTAGGACAGAAACACAGACCCGAGAAGAACAATAGGTTTAGGACAGAAACACAGACCCGAGAAGAACAATAGGTTTAGGACAGAAACACAGACCCGAGAAGAACAATAGGTTTAGGACAGAAACACAGACCCGAGAAGAACAATAGGTTTAGGACAGAAACACAGACCCGAGAAGAACAATAGGTTTAGGACAGAAACACAGACCCGAGAAGGTTTAGGACAGAAATAGCCGTGTTGTTATCGACAAAACTCAAATCCTGAAGGGGAGACAAAAAGTCCGAAGCAGCTTGAGGAGGAATGCTGTGATGTGCGCTGAGGCTCTCTGAGAGTGTATCATCAATAACATCAACTGACTACTTAGCTTCCTGGCAATTACCGCTGGGACCTTTTGGTCTCGGCCACGGGGAAATGCCAAGTGCGGCGTTGAATGGCAGGCCAGGAGGCTGCTTTGCCGGCACGCTACCTGGAGCTATACCGAGAGAGTTTCTGGTTACATGTCACATTAGACTACAGAATGGCATTTGTTACTTGTCATTAGTTACGTGTCATTTGACTGAGTGTGTAGTCTATGTTATAAACATTGGAATACGAGTTCAATGTTTTATAGCGATACGTTCAGTTATAACGGATCGATACTCTAGTTGTCCAGAGTTGGCGAAGACTAAACGATATGCAGCCTATTAGTACGTAAGTATCAATTAGGGACACGTGCAAGAACTTCACTGATACTTATCTTCCCATGTTTCCCCATACAGGATGTATTTACAGTAGTCATGAGTCTCAATCTGTCCCATACAAACAACGCTCCTGAGATATCTAGGATACCTTTCAATAGATCACTTCAAAGGCGTTTCTGGCGCCCCAAAAGAACAAATACGAGGCGGCTTTCAAATAAAAGCACAAACATACACCCTTCCCCGCCACACGCTCTCGCACACACCAAGCACACAACACACACACGCAAAAGTAGTAAAAAAAAAAAGATAGTACAAATAAAAGATATTTCCACTAGTGCTAAAGTAAACAGCGAAAAATCAGACTTACGAGTTACCTCATCACCACCATGGCCCCTGGCAATCAGGGGGCCCACCCCGGACTTGAAGAGAGGTTTCTAGTCATTTCGAGTTCACGTGAGGATAGGAGCCAAGAACAATGACAAACATATGTTCGCGTGCAGCTCACGTGAACCAAAGGCAGACACCTAGTTAGGTCTCCTTTTAGTGGGCCAGTGGATGGGAACAGAGATAGGAAGAACTAAGTCAATGCATGATGTTGGAGACCCACCCAGTTGACATTTAGTTACAGTATCTACCTACACACAATTATATTCTGTTTCTATCTCAAGACATAGTTGGAGGTAAGGAGCACTGAATGAGTTCAAAGATGGTCTTAGCAAGTTTTCAACAGTTACGTGATAAATGTGTTTTTTTTCTGTTTGCAAGTTTCAATAACAAAAGAAATGCATTAATTTGAGTCGAAGTCTTGATTAAACCATAAGTCCGTCAGGCAAAAATAAGAATTTTTTAATTGCGATTATTGTTTTATAAGTCTGGAATATTTTTGTTAATACCATTTCAGTCATTAGCAGAATAAAAATATGCAGGCATAAAAACAAAACGAGAGACGTGCAGATATATAAACAGACAGGTAGACGGACGGACAGACAGACAAGCAGGCAGACACAATGATAGATAGATAGATAGATAGATAGATAGATAGATAGATAGATAGATAGATAGATAGATAGATAGATAGATAGATAGATAGATAGAACTTTAAAGTAACTTGAAGAAACCAATAAAGCCAATATATGTAAGGACTTATTTAAAAAATCCACCCCCTTTTGCTCACGGCGGATATTTCGACCATGGACAAAGGTTACAATCGGCCAACTGTGTAGCTTAGACAAGAAAGAGAGATAAAAAAAAAAGAAAGGAATATATCTGGAAGGAAAGCAGATTAAGTGGGATGAAAAAGGAGTAAAAAAAAAAAAAGAATTTGAAAGGAGGGGGGGGGGTCCTCCGAGCCGAGATTCACCTGTACCATCTGCTCTGTAGGAGGCCCGGACTTTTTGGAATTGTTTAGAACATGGTCGTCCAGGGCCGTGTTTGGATAATTCGTTACCTACACAGTGAATTGGAGTGCTGCTGTTGCCACAACACTCACCCCGGGGATCGGCCAGATATCTCCGTCTGTTGGGCCTGCATTTCTACAAATAGATCCTCGAGTTCCCTCGCTCGGCTGGTGCACCTCCAATAATAAACTTACACCCGTTGGTCATTCTCAAAATACCTACCACGAAAACGAGGCTTTTAACGATACGCGAATCACTTTTCAAATGTGTGTGGAGCTTAATCTCTCAATCTCTTAACCCCACTGTGTATGTTTCCTTTTCTTGACAAACGCAATTTTAATATTTGTACGCGTCTCGTTACGTGTGTCTATAATCAGGGCCGGCCTTAGGCATAGGCAAACTAGGCAGCCGCCCAGGACTTGTAGTAACACTCTTTTAAAGAGAAGAATAGCGATACGCATTCCCAATGGGAATTGGTTTGAAACCAATTGTTGCGTCATTTTATTTTCTCTGTTTATTTTAGATTTCAATTCTATTTCATGGGGGGGGGGGGGAGCACCAGCCGGCCCTGACATTAAACACATACATATATTTATTTTTTTTTAAGCAGGGACCAGCGACATCTCAAGTTTAATGTATCATAAAATGTATATCAAACAACAGCGAAGTATGTAGACTTCATAGCAGGGATAATATCCTCATTTTCTCTCTCTCTATCTCTCTCTCTTTATCTATCTGTCTGTCTGTCATCTATCTATTTATTTCATAGCAGGGACAATATCCTCTATTTCTCTCTCTCTCTCTCTGTCTGCCTGTCATCTATCTATTTATTGAGCTATCTAATTTAGATGTTCCTGTTCCACTAGATTCGTACTTTATTGATAAGAAAAAAAGGGGCCGGGGGGGGGGGCAGATTAAATACAGCACTTTAGAAAAAAAAAGGTGTGCTTAAAAGAAGAATCAGACCCAACCCTGACCTATTTAAAACATCTATGTTGTCGATCTATTCACAACTGTTTACTTCGAAGATAAACAAGACTCTATTTTTATCCCCCCCATTAATTGACCAGACAATTATGTCGCGATTGTGAAAGGCTTAGGAGAACGTCTGGACCATTAAGACTATTTCTACACAAACTCGTTTTACATAAACAATGTGTACACTCAAACAAAATGATGGAATGAAACAAGATTAAATCATTAGCAACATTCTGACTTAGTGGAAACAGTCATCTGTAAAAGTAGGTCAAGTCAGGAAACATTTTTTTATTCAATTCGTAAATTATGTTAACTTATTATGATCACGGCATTTACAGACCAAAGTGTCTACATAAAATAAGTAAATCTAGTTCAGACAATCTACACAGTACAGAAATAATACAAGTATAAAATTTAATCGATTATCACAGACTTAGCATAAGTATTAAATTTAGTCTTCTACCACAGACTTAGTATAAGTATGGAATTTAGTCCACAAAAAAATTATACGAGTATAAATGTACAAATACAGGACTAGATATTTACAATGATTAACTTTGCTACCGAGACAACAGTAACAGTAACTAGAGCTACACTTAGCTGTGTCTATTTCTGTTGAGCTTTTATTGACACAGCAATCTGGCATAAATTAAACCGTCCATTGGCTTAGGGAGAAAATTGCAGGTAATAAATGGCTGGTCAGATCAAAATAAAGCCGATACGATCATAAGAATTATTATTAATACATATATTTTTATGATATTTTGGGCTGCTCAAAGGTTCTAATTGCATTTTTGGCTTAGCACTGAAAAAAAAGCCAGATGGTTTCCAGACGATTAAACACTTTGCATCATGGGAATGAGAAACAATAGAGTTGCCGGCGCGTCTCTGCCAGTGTGACAGACTGTCCAGGTCTTTCCATGGGCGTAAGGGTTGGAAGTGTGCCCTAACGGTGTTGCAGTGTTTGAGCAGGACACGCCACGTGTGTGAGAAGCTTCTAATTACCGCATGCATAAACGAGCTCGCTTAATGATGGTCCGTCAGGCAGTCCCGCCATTAGCTGCGATTAACTTAGATCGTAATCCCAGGTTAACATGAAGTCAGGACAAAGTGGTGTTTGGACAACTGCACTCTCAAAGCTGATCTACAGAAGATTTTCAACTACAGATATATCTGAAGAAATAAATCATGATTAAGATTAGGAAATGGCTGAAAATAGCTGCTGTGGAGTTTATTAAACAAAGTTATTGATTTGGGTTCAAAATGTGCCCAGCCATTGTCCTGGTTATAAGATGAATGCATGGAGGCGGAGATTGTTATTGCCATTTTTTTTTAAATATAAATTGATGGTAAAGGGGAATAAGGCAGAGATTGCCTAGTTAGATAACGGCCCTTGTCTATAATAAGAATTAATTTGCTTCAACGCTATGCTTGAACAATTCGGTCTTAAAGACATGAACGTTGCTAGATCGACAGTAAATGAACCTGCCGTAGAAAGCCTTGTTTCTTGATGGTACACTCCGTAGTATGACGTGTTTTAAAACACATATGAGACCACATACAGGATATTCTATATGCTCAACTTACTCGTTCAATCTATACAGCATCACCCATGAAGTAGGACAAGACATGCGAACTTAGGCTAGTGTGCGTTCATGGAGCTTCATAGAAGTGAATGACACATTTGACTCATCTAAATCACAAGCATCCATCCTAAAGCAGCTCGGTCTAATAACACTCATATAAAAAACGTATTCATAAATGTAGACACCAGTAGAAAGTTCTTTATGTTTTAAATAACTTAAGAGTCATTCGTCAACACAACCACTCTCGGTGTAAACAATACTATAGTCGATGGCTGACAAATGGCCTTAACTTTATCAGTGCTCATAAGTCTTAGATGGCTGACAAATGGCCTTAACTTTATCAGTGCTCATAAGTCTTAGGACGTCTTGCTTTAGATTGTTGCTACCGGTCGTTGACGTGTCACACCAAACTGCTGGTAGACAACCGTTGTAGACGTAAAATATATTAACTAATTATAAAATGACGAGTAACTTATTTGTGAACAATACTAAAGTTAGCTGTATTTATAAGAAAGACATAATCAACTTGTGATACATGAAATAAAGGTAGTAGACTTATTAAGTAATAATTTATTTTTTTTACAAAATCTAACTCACTACAATAATTTGTCCTACAAAACCCGATCTGGACTTTATCAGAGTCGGCCCCGACAGTCAGCAGGGCTCTGGGCGAGAGTCATATCAGGGTCACGAATATTTTGTACGATGGGCTGACGGTGACAAAATATAATAATAATAATAAAAATAATAATTGTATTTCTAAAGCACTGATAACAAAAAAAAAGACAAACTAATCTAAACACGTTTTGAACAGATAATGTTCTTCTTGAATGTAGTAAAGAATGTTTTCTATCTGAGATGAATAGGGAGTGATTCTCTTTATCACGGGGTCTCCCCAAAGCACGGTGGCTGGAGCTGCTGCCCCACTCGCCACACCACCCCCAAAGGCCGCCTCTGACATCCTTCTTCTGTGCATGATGAACAGAGACACGTCACAACAATTGTGATGCAAATAACTTTTTGTCTCCGGTGAAGTAGATAGTGTACAAACATTTAGTCCGCTAGATGGGAGGACCCCTCCTTGTCTGTCTGACACTATTACAGTCTCACTTCATCGTGGGCGCACTTATAACAAGCTTGAGGATTCAGATAACCAGCGAGTTGAACTTCTCGCTGGCAGATCTTCATAAAGTTTTTCCTCTAGAGGGGTACCTTTAGTGCTAGTACATTACTTTAGTGCTAGTATTTTTACTTTAGTGCTAGTACATTACTTTAGTGCTAGTATTTTTACTTTAGTGCTAGTACATTACTTAAGTGCAAGTAATTTAACTTTAGTGCTAGTATTTTTACTTTAGTGCTAGTACATTACTTAAGTGCAAGTAATTTAACTTGAGTGTTAGTATCTTGTTCAGGCCTCTCGATAAGAGATGCAGCTTTGAAGACCTGGTCAGCATTCTCTTATTAGACTCAACGAGGGAATGTTTTGTTACTCCAATTTTCAGTTGCCTTGACAGCCTTCAAATAGGTCTTTTTTTTCTTCATTGTTATAAAAGTTTGAACATGTTTATGCTCCTATTTTTAATTTTTGGATCAAGTTAAAACTTTTTATTCATTGGACCGGACAAGACATCAATCAAACAAAATAATGAATTACCAACAATTAATTAACTAATTGTTTTATTATTTTCATTATTTTGTTTGAAATAAGGGGAAAAAATGCGATGTGGATATATATTTGTCACGAGTTCTTCTTGTTGATATAGGTGCTTTTGTTGAAGATAGTGCTAATTCGTCGATGGTGCTGAGAAGTGCTAAAGTTGTAGACTCTTTCTTGAAATGTCAGACTGACTTTCTCTTCGCGCGTTTTTCTAGCCTAAAATTTTTGACACTTGGCTTAACCAATGAAATTACAACCAATCAAATTATTTCCTGTCACGTGTCATACAGGTCATACAAGTGATAGACAGGTGTCTGCTCACGTCAAAGGAAATTCCGTGATTTACAGGCATGGATATGTTAAATTAAATAACCTAGACTTGTGTTTATTTCAAATTGATACGTGATCAAAATTGATTTAGTCCCAATATTATGTTTTGACAATTTTTTTCTCCCACTTCCCATTCTCGAATCAAATTGAAATTTTGCATAATTATTCGTAGTGGATAACAATACACGAATCAATCCAAAAATAAAGCTAATAATTAATCATGTAGTACTAATTCATTAACTTTTATATAGCAGAAAGGGAGCTAAACCCTGTAATTTTCAGATAAATTGCAGTAATTAGCGGTTCTTTTCCCTAGCCAAGCTTTGTTTTTTTGAAAAAATGATTCTTTTTTCTATTGCTTGTGAATATTACACTTTTATGAAATGTCGACAGTAAACTTTTGTTTATAGTAGCCCTATACAACAGTACACATAATGAAATGTGTTGACAGCTAGGACACACACACCAGCAGCAGCACAATCTACTCACCAAAACTTACTAGTAATCTTAAGACACGTATCTATAAAAAAAAAAAAAAAAAAAAAAAAAGAGAATCAAGCCAGAAGTGGGTTCAATGAAAGTTGATCTCTAATGTGGCTCGAGCCAGACCCAGAAAACATACATCTGACTCTCAAGGTCAAAGGTGAAGTGCTCCTGGGAGATGTTTGAAGCCCACGTGCAGTTAAATCTTGGAGACATGATTACACAAGGAAACGAGGATTCCCGTTGGTAGATTCGAGGCTAATAAATCGTCTGCCTTCTCTTTCACAGATACACAGGCACTCACTCACACACATTCACACAAGCATAAACATAACTGGTTAGTCGCTCACTTTTTTTCACTTTTCCTTCAAAGTACTCATACTTTCTTACTCCCCCTGCCTGTCTCTCTCATGTACTCTCCTTTTATTTCCTAATTCAAGTGTTCCACCAAAGACTTTATTTTTTTTTTATGCATATGTTAGTGCATCCAAAAAAGAAATATGCTTATTAAAATGTTCAGCCAAAAGCTAATTCCACAACACATGCGACCCAGTTTCATGCAATCCAGAGTAACTAAAAAAAACTAAAAATAACTTTAGCACGCACTCAAAGTTCAGAGTGACGGGTCAAAGTTGAATGGAACAACGAAAGTGAGACACAAAAAAAAAGAAAGAGGTAGAGAACTGAAGCAAGGAGCAATACATTTAGACCAACCTGGTACAAGTTCGTCACACTTATAGCCCACGTTATAGGAATGACAAGATTAAACATGGACATTATTTGTAAAATACTTACAAATACAAAACAATGTTTATATTAAGTGTAATTAAATCAACTATTTTGAATCAATCACGTAGTTAATTTTATACTGATCTAGACAACAATAAATCTATGCGATTGGAAATATTTTACCTTTTTTTATTCTTTCGCATAATTTCATGATTTTAGCAATGTTCAATGCACTATGTTCCAATCACTTGTATGGAACAATTTTGCCCGGGGGGGGGGGCAGGGCCGGCCTTAGACATATGAGAACTAGGCAGCAGCCTAGAGCCTCCAATTTTAATAGGAGAAATAGCGAGACTTGTCCCCAGGGCTATTGTTGGAGTACACTAGGTTTGAAATGGCGTCATTTTAGTTTTTCGATGTTTATTTTGTATTTTTCTATTTCATTGGGGGGCATTCAAATTCACTTCACCTCCAATTTTCTAAGGCCGGCCGTAGGGGGAAGGGAATATCTTGGAGAAGGTTTCGTTATGGCTTTTCTACAGCAATTAAAAAAAAAAAAGTTCATAGACTTGAATTCGAACTCGAGAGCTCAAGCATCCTTGGCGGAAAGCCGACACGCGAGCCACTGAGCTAGACAAATGAAAATAGAAGGTTTTATAGTTACCTATTATATGTTTTAAATTTTTAAGCGACGACCTTATTATCTACGCAAAGGTTATCTACACTTAGATGGTACTGTGTCTATATAAACGAAATTATTTATGACTAATTGATAAAATAATAGGTCGATTTTTCGATTGATTTATGCGTTGTTAGGGGCAGTGAATAATTGTGCAAAGTTTCAACTTGATCCGAGAATGAGAAATAATGAGTTTGTACCAGTCCGACAGAGTGAGTTGATATAAACCTTAAAAAGATAAAAACATTAAAAAGATGGAATGGGGATTTCATACGTCTTAACGGTACTTCCCTCTGACACGAAATATTGACCACAGACTAGATAGTCTTCACTAAATTGACTCAAGGAGTTGGCCGGTGATCTACTACCAGAGTAAAGATTGCTTTGTAAATGTTTGTGATGGCTGGACTGGATTGTCCAAATGATGGATTAATGTCCGACCATCCACTCAGACAACCTCGACCCAAAAGAACAAATCTATGAGGGACAGATATTGGATGGTTTTCTCGGGCACAATTTTTCAACGCCAGAAAATAATTGTCAAAACTTGGGAAGTTGAAGTTTTATTTCTTAGGTGGACCTAGACCAAGACCAACTTGTCTGCAATAGAGTTAATCAATAATATATACATCTATTCAAGTTCAGAATGCTAAGCAGTCTATTTCAGTTCAGAACGCTCAGCAGCCTGTTTCAGTTCAGAACGCTCAGCAGCCTGTTTCAGTTCAGAACGCTCAGCAGCCTGTTTCAGTTCAGAACGCTCAGCAGTCTATTTCAGTTCAGAACGCTCAGCAGCCTGTTTCAGTTCAGAACGCTCAGCAGCATGTTTCAGTTCAGAACGCTCAGCAGCCTGTTTCAGTTCAGAACGCTCAGCAGTCTATTTCAGTTCAGAACGCTCAGCAGCCTGTTTCAGTTCAGAACGCTCAGCAGTCTATTTCAGTTCAGAACGCTCAGCAGCCTGTTTCAGTTCAGAACGCTCAGCAGTCTATTTCAGTTCAGAACGCTCAGCAGCCTGTTTCAGTTCAGAACGCTCAGCAGCCTATTTCAGTTCAGAACGCTCAGCAGTCTATTTCAGTTCAGAACGCTCAGCAGCCTGTTTCAGTTCAGAACGCTCAGCAGCCTGTTTCAGTTCAGAACGCTCAGCAGCCTGTTTCAGTTCAGAACGCTCAGCAGCCTGTTTCAGTTCAGAACGCTCAGCAGCCTGTTTCAGTTCAGAACGCTCAGCAGCCTGTTTCAGTTCAGAACGCTCAGCAGCCTGTTTCAGTTCAGAACGCTCAGCAGCCTGTTCCACTTGAAGCTCTCTATTTATACCAATGTGTTGAAGTCGAGCATCTGTGTTTCTTTGTAAGTGTCGTGGCCAGTCTGTTTGGACACACGCTCTAAGAGGTAGACAACACACATGTAAAGATGATGCTAGACTAGCTGTAATACTCTGACACTGTTTCTTTGTAAGTGTCGTGGCCAGTCTGTTTGGACACACGCTCTAAGAGGTAGACAACACACATGTAAAGATGAGGCTAGACTAGCTGTAATACTCTGACACTGTTTCTTTGTAAGTGTCGTGGCCAGTCTGTTTGGACACACGCTCTAAGAGGTAGACAACACACATGTAAAGATGATGCTAGACTAGCTGTAATACTCTGACACGTTACACGGACTATTTGTGTGCGTCATCGCACTGAACTGAATCAACAATGATGACTTGGTTGCTAATGTAGACATCAAAATGGCTCCCCTTACTTCGAGACTGGTGGGGTCACGTGGCCGACACAGCAAGTACAAGACCAGTACACGCTTCGGGTTTCAATCACGTGACCTTCTTATTTTTTATAGACTCGTGACTTGCAATATCCCTGAAGATTATCTGTTTCTTTCCGGACCTTCCCTAGGCCCTATTTTTTGTTTAGAAGCCCCCCCTCCCCACACACACACACACCGGAACAAGAGACATGTTTTTAAAAAAAAAATTTAAGGCTAACAATATATTGCTCCACCGTGTCTCCACTGCCCCAGTCTGTGAGTCCTGCTCCCAATTACAGATCACATGACCAAAGTAGTAGATACCCTCGTGCCATCAATAAAGGTATAAGACACGTGCACCAGGAGCTCGGAGCGCAGAGCGCAGCCAGCCAGTAGGTTAAAAGGGAGGGAAAAAAAGTTCGACTCCCAAAAGTCTTATTGAAGAGTTGACTTTTAGAGGCCAGACCTGGAAGTGCGCTCTCGTCGTCTGCTTCATCTCCGCCAAACAAACAAAATGAAAGCTCCCAATTGTGGACCGATGTATCTAGGTCACAGAGTGAGCGATAGAGTGTGAGCCCGTGAATCATAGAAACAACAATAGACATTAAAATACATTTGCGCCATGACATCGACTGAAGGAGGCTGTCCAATGTTGGGGTGTCAGCTACTACGTCTCCAATTGAAACATGAACATGGCCAACTATTTGTAGATGAATCCTGGTTATAAGTTTATGGTCAAATTGAAAATACATTTTGGCTGTAAATACAATAAAAATATATAATGACTCATTCGTTTAGCCGAAGGTATGTTTAAGAAGAGTTCAAGGCACACTATGTGGGGCCTTTACAATGCTATTAATACTCACATTTAGGTATGTAAGATACACATACAGGCAAATAAAAACATTCATAAGTATGAATTAAATTAGTCAAGATTACAAATGGTTCATATTACGTTGAGATAGTATGAATTCAATTGGTCAAGATTAGACATAGTTAATATTACGCTTATTTTGTTAAGTAATCGATACTCTTTAGTATGAGTTGATATTTTATTAAAGTAGTAAATGAGCAAGTGATTACAGTATCAAGTAACACTCGTAAACCACGCCTGTATCGATTCCTTGATATGTCTGTAATGAACTAGAGTGAAATTAGAACTGTGTATCGAACCGTCGGATCTAAGTAACTGACTGACTGCCGCTAGGTGGAGTGAACAGATTGACATCAACAAAACAAACAGCCGCGATGTCGATGAGGGACGAAAGAAGTTCCATAGTTGTTTTACCTTTTCTTTTTTTTTTTTGTATTGCTGTTCACTTCAAAGTCAAATCAAATAGCCTTCACTAAAGAGGAAACACACACACACACGCACTATCATTTTTGTTTCCATCTCTGAACATGTACAACTTTGTTTCCCCTAACACTGCTCCATTGTCCAGTACTGACCATTCATCAAAGAAAGGCAGCGATTTTATATACTGAACAGTTGAGAGCGAGATGGAAAGTAGAGAAAATATATTTAGAGAGAGAGAGAGAGAATGTGTGTGTGAGAGAGAGAGAGACAGAGAGAGAGAGATTGCTTATTCTGTAAATATCATTTTGTCTTTTGTGTGTGTGTGTGTGTGTAAACAGCTGATACTCTATTAAAGAAACATTTGCAGTTGATAACATTGACAACTTGCTCATCTTTAAGTGATAAGAAAATAGAATACAAGATCTAAGTGGCTGGGAGTAGTAAGAGAATGGGGGGGGGGGGGAAGGGATGCGGGAAAAAAGGGGGAGGGGTGGAGGTAAGGCTACGGGGAGGGTGGCTGTCAAACATATTGATACACGCACAACGGCAACCTACGGAATGACGTCATGAAACACACATTCGGCTACAGGTCCACCGGAAGCTCCCACACTTTATTGTAGTCTGGCCAAACATCATGTTCACGATAACATTGGAATAAGTCGTGACCCGTGAAATGAAAAAAGGGGGGGGGGGAGAGACGACAGAAGCGATCAGGTGTTTGAATCTCGGATAATAGCATCAGTGTCCTTGTAAGAAGAAAGAAGAACTATGAACGTGTGTCACTGGCAGTGAAAGAGCACAAAGAATACGATACACAAATGTGACAATTCACAGAATAGGTTAGTAATTGGTTAGATGTTGCTAGCTATGACTAAATGTTGCTAGCTATGGCTGAATGTTGCTCAGTTGTTACTGTTTACGTCACGGACGTTCGTTCAGAAATGAAGATTACTAAGCCCTAGCCCCCCCCCACACACACACACACACACTTCAGGCCGGCAGGAAGTGTTTGTAAGAAAATGTTTTGTTAACAAAGATGTAACCCCCCACCCTTTAATTTTAGTTTCACTATCTGTCGTAGTGAAATATCTTGTCTGTCTTTAAAACAAACTCTCGACCAACCGGCGCCTTCGACATAGTCACTGACCAACCCCCAAGTACAGAGTCCAGAGACACTGGATTCAATGACTCCAGCATTATATCAGAGAGAAAGAAATCTACTTGATATCTGTGCTATTGTCGTCTCCATGGTAACCAGGCTAGCTCCAGTGCAGTTCAAATAACTTGCCAGCACAGTTTCTTCACTTCAAAACTAGAATGTATCAAGTGTCATTCTAACAAAGATCGTTGTGGCGCAGTTAGGGATATTGTGTCAGAATGTAATTAAACAACAAACATAACAGACTTTCAAAGGGCAGTTTTACTTGTACGATTTATAGACATTCTTAATGGAAGTAGAGAAGCAATGACATAGCATATAGAGCTAGAGACTATCAGTTCGAATCCCAATGACTACACCATAAAGACTACGTAGCTTCCATTCTGTTCATACACCGTCAGGAACAAAAAACAAAAGAAATGGGGGGGGGGGAGAGAGAAATGGTAAACAAAGGGAGACAAATTTGTTTGCTTCAGCGTATTGTTGTTTTTCCAGCAAGACGTACGTTTGGAGAAGTCAAACCATGGTTTGTCACAAGCGAGCAAAGATCAACGGGCCATTTGTTAACAGATTTTTTAATGCAACCGAGAACCGTTCTCGAAATTCCGTTACCGTTTCCGCATCATTGTAAGCAGTGACGTGTCATACACCATTTCCACTCCCTCCAATTCTACTGTGAACTAAATGTCATCAAGTCTATTACCAAAACGGTATAAATTCATCGTGACTTGCATCACCTTCAAGACATACACGAGTCCCATCAGTGAGGAGAGTAACAACAGAGTCCTAGACATTGAATGTTTATGGCAGTGTACAATATCAACTCACTAAGCTCCAGGGTTCCAAGCCACTCTATTGTCCCAACGCTTGCGGTGTGTGCTGAAACGAGCCGTTCCGTTGCTGACTGCACCGCGGGACCATACCTTCTTCTCTTCCAGGTGAGCTCTGACTACAGGTAACATCTGCTCACATAACACTCGGCTCTGCTTACAGCGCTGTCTTCAAGTCTCGAGACAAAAAAAGAGAAAGAAGTAGATGAAAAGAAAAAAGAAAAGGAGGGAGGCTGATTTACTGCTACTCTTCGCCACATCTCTCATCACCTGGTGATAAAAGGAGGAGAGGGGCGCCACCTACCCGTATCAGCGCCTCCACGATGGTGTCACTTTACGTTTACTAGGTGCCTCGTTCTATGGCATGGGAGGGGGGGGGGGTAAGGGACATTCTTCATCTTGTCTAAAAAGAGTATGGCCGGAGTGAGATAGAGAGAGAGAGAGAGAGAGAGAGTGGAGTGGAAGGGTGTCGAGATTATTTATGCCATCGATGACGTCATTGCGTGGGTCATCGCCTCATTCTCATTTCGGCTATTTAAAGTTGTAATGATATCCATATTTACACAGAACGAAAGAATTGAAAAGCACACACATTAACTAAATGTAATGTATACGAACGCATGCATCTAAAGTAACGCCAGATTGCTGCACCATCTGGTAAAGTTCCTCTCGATATATAAAGGTGCTGAAAACAAAATAAAATGTTGCCTAGGTAACCATTATTCACTAAGAATTCACATGATTTACCTAATGCCCATTTAAAATCTCTTTAGCTATTCTAGATAGTCGGTGAGGTCAAAGCCTTAATGTCTTCAATGTTGTTGTTGTTTTGTAAAGTATCAATTCTAAAAGTGAAAGCTTTACAATTTGTCCTTTGTTTTACAACGCTTATCTATTCACTCCAGCCACGCATCGTTCTTGGACGTATGGATTGCTCAACCACTTCTACACATCCAAGCGTCATCAAATTGGGAATATTAGATTTTCAGTTGTAGCTTTAAATCGAGTGAAATTTGTGCACAGATTATAGGGCTAGCACAGAAAGCCCCCCCCCCCCCTCCCAACAACATATGTTAAGATCAAAGTACTGAAGTGATAAACTTTTAAATGTTTCAATCGGAACCAAATCTCTTCAGGAAGTCATCGATCCAAACTTGTAGTAACACTTTTAACCTGAAATTCTGAAAGCAACTTTAACATTATTTTCGGTAGTCTTTGTTTTCTCGGAGGCGCGGTGGCTGAGCGGTAAAGCCTTGGATTCCGAACCGGGGTCAGGGTTCGAATCCTAGTAAAGACTCGGTTTTTAATTTCGGGAACTTTGGCGCCTATGAGTCCACCCAGCTCTAACTTAATGGTTATCTGACATTAGTTGGGGAAAAGTAAAGGCGGTTGGTCGGTATGCTGGCCACATGACACCTTCGTAAACCGTGGGCCACAGAAACAGATGACCTTTACATCATCTGCCCCGTAGATCGCAAGATCTGAAAGGTGAACTTTACTTTTTTTTTACCTAAGTTTTCTCTTTTTTTTTTATTTTTATATTAACAAATGAGTCAAAGTAGGAATGGAACAAAATATGGGTTAACCTTTGACCTAAAATGTATAAAGACACATTTATTAAGACAACACACTCGCTCACACAAAACATCATTATGAGGCGGTCACGCAAGCTCAAGACAGCTACCATCAGCCCCTGTGCTAAATCAACCAACCCCATACCTACTGCACTTTAGACCACAGGTACGAGGACCAGTGAGTGATAGATATTAAAACAACATCCCATCTGGCAAGATGTGCATAACACCAACAGATCGATGACAAAAGAATGTTTACCTCCATAACCAGTTCAACTACTTCCTACGTTGCCAGGTAGAAGTCAGGGAAAGAGAGGGGGAAAAAAAGATCTTAAACTAGCAAACATTTAAGCTACAAACGTCCAAGCTGGCATGCATGATAGCACCCCTACACAAATGTCGCTAGGTATTTATTTATGTGTGTCGCAGCGTTCATTTGATAGTGTAACATACGCTAGGCTCGAGCATCCAAGTTGGTCAGACAGACAATTAGTTGAAACAATCACACGGCTGACTGAACTTGCCAAGTCCTATGACGCAACAACTGCTGATGCAATGACTTTATGCTGTTGTGTTGGCTACTGATTGTGTAACATCCAAAGAGCGTTCAGATGTTAAAACTTAGTTCCCTTATTGCTGTCATGTTGGGTTTGACTAAAAGTGAATCAGATGCTTTGTTTCACGTGATTAGGATGTGACTTCAGGATTGAAATACTTATACCCTAGCCAAAACCTGCCGCAAGACGAGGAGGGATGATGGTGGGTAGGGTTCGAACACCGGATCATGGAGACAACAGTCCAGAGCGCATACTACACGGCCATCCAACCATCCAGATCTAGAACATTATTAGCAAAAAATATCCTCAACTCTCTAAACCCCCCCCTTCCACACACACTTTCCCCGAAAACATTGTTTAACCTAAAGTACACCCAAAGGAGCTAAACACAAATCAAACTTAGAAAAAGCTAATCTTAAGTCTTACAGAGAAATGTATCGTCAAAAAATCGATACAAGCTTGAAGACTATTTAAAATGATCAACTAGAGACACACTTGGAACATTGCGAGCGATGTTCCAGAGGTCAATTTAACACTCGATTTCCTTCTGTCTGGAACAATAGGCAGCCCTGAGTCTTCACGTTCAACTAGGAAACAAAAACTCACTCGCTGATTCACTTTGTTTAGCTCTGAGGCAAAACATTGGTCTGTGCGGCTTTACAAGCAAAACATTGGTCTGTGCGGCTTTACAAGCAAAACATTGGTCTGTGCGGCTTTACAAGCAAAACATTGGTCTGTGCGGCTTTACAAGCAAAACATTGGTCTGTGCGGCTTTACAAGCAAAACATTGGTCTGTGCGGCTTTACAAGCAAAACATTGGTCTGTGCGGCTTTACAAGCAAAACATTGGTCTGTGCGGCTTTACAAGCAAAACATTGGTCTGTGCGGCTTTACAAACAAAACATTGGTCTGTGCGGCTTTACAAACAAAACATTGGTCTGTGCGGCTTTACAAGCAAAACATTGGTCTGTGCGGCTTTACAAACAAAACATTGGTCTGTGCGGCTTTACAAGCAAAACATTGGTCTGTGCGGCTTTACAAGCAAAACATTGGTCTGTGCGGCTTTACAAACAAAACATTGGTCTGTGCGGCTTTACAAACAAAACATTGGTCTGTGCGGCTGCTTACGACAAAGATTAAAACAAAACAAAAAAAAAAAGTAGAAAACAAAGGAATGGAAGCATGGACATGTCCGTCGTTTGGAGGCGATCAAATAACAAGATGTGACAGGGTCATCAGTTGGTAGGTTTAGGGATGGTCAAATCTCCACGAACTGCCTCCCTTACCTTAGAAATATGCTAGTGACTACTTCAAATAGATATTTTATTTATAGAGCTTGAATTTGTCTTTCCAATAGGAAGTATTTTAAAGTTCAACGAATTGCAGTTTGTATTGCTTTCAATAAAGTTTCTGTATATATATATCGTGAATGGATGAACAAGTTTTCACAAATGTAAACACTTGAATCTAACAATTTGCCATGGCATCTCTTCACGCACTATTACGTTCATTGATATTCCAAAGCTCTGTTCCTTTCGAGATATAAAGATGACTGACAGACAAGTCAATAACAAACAAAAGAATTTTTTTTTAAACAAAGCTTATGTAAAGGAAAAATCCCCCAAATCACTGCAAAATATAGCAAGGCTGCAGGAATAAGTTCCACTATTCTAAATAACACAAAATTAATTAATTACCATTAATTGATCAACTAATTGGTATTTCTTTTTAAAATTGATTTATACATTGTCATCGACTATGAACAATTATGCAAATTTTTATCTTGATCTGAGAATGGGAAGTGGGAGAAAAACAAAGTGTACGAAAAGTAAACCTGGAATAACTTCACATATACACAAGCAACATCTCACAATAAGTAGCATTTATTTCCCTTTTTGATAGACAAAATTGATTCATGTTTTGTTAGGTACAACAAATAATTGTGAAAAGTCTCAATTAGATCCGTGAATGAGTGTGGGAGAAATGACGTGTTCCTAACAGTGTGATTTGATCTTAACTTTGTAAAAACAAACAGATCAAGCAACTGCATACATAATTTAGAGCATTCGTGGGAAAAAAAATAGATACAATATCTAGTGACAAAATAACTCTAGCTATCACGTGATTACATCAACCCAATAATTGTTTGTATGAACTAATTGAAGTAAGTTTATTGAAAGAACGGAAGAAAGAAACATTGTACTAGAACCATGGACAAGATCAAGCTAGCGGCACAGCCTAATGATACACATCAAGTTTGGAAACAGCGAATAGAGTTTGACATTCCTCTGTCTCTCTGAATGATGTCTTCAAGAATGTTGCCAGATTTATCTTGGTATTAGTTGTCTAATCTCTACAAGCCTTGGCACTGCCATGGACTGACATCACTTGTCTCCTTGTACTGACAGCACTGCCACATTGATTTCTGACATCTCTAAGCAGCTAGGATGGGATGTCAAGGAGAGAAATGGGGAAATAGAGACACGTTTGAATAAAATGAGTGAGTGAGTGTGTGAGAGAGAGAGAGAGGTGAGGGTGTTACAAAACGCAATGAAAGAGGTGTTACTCCCTAGTTACCCAGCAACTCAACACGGAGAAACACAAACTTCTGGTTCTGTAATTTATTGTAACATTGAACAAATATTTGATAAGAACAAACAACGCTCGAGTCTTTCTCAATATCATATTTATTGCGTCCACTAAGGTCGGTCAGTACATTTACAAAATAACACACTGGACAGTCATATGGTCAGCAATACTATTAAACGATGGAGAAAGCGACATTAGCATATTTTGCTACCGGTACAATAAGACAGACAGAGAGAGAGACAGACAGACAGACTGACTGACAATGAGTCAATGATAGAGACAAAATTAGAGTTGACGAAAAAGAATAGAGATGGAATACATAAAGAAACGTGAAAGGAGAAAGAGAACAGAGATTTGAGTTGAAAGTGAGTGTCCTTTGGAGAAATATAAGCGAGTCAAGAGAAGTGTTAATATTTTGACAACCGGGGGGGGGGGGGGAGAGAGAAAGAAGAAAAAAAATGGTAAAGAATAAGAACGACACAGAAACATAGATAGAGACTCAAAAGGAGAAATAGAGACTCAAAAGGAGAAATAGAGACTCAAAAGGAGAAATAGAGACTCAAAAGGAGAAATAGAGACTCAAAAGGAGAAATAGAGACTCAAAAGGAGAAATAGAGACTCAAAAGGAGAAATAGAGACTCAAAAGAAGAAATAGAGACTCAAAAGGAGAAATAGAGACTCAAAGATAGAGAGACAGACAGAAACAGAGAAAAGGGGAGCTAGGGATTCACACACATAGTGACAGACAACCATAAAGAGAAAGAAAGAGAGAGACGAGACAGATACACACAGAGATGGACACAAAGACACAGATCTAGAGAGATAAGCATTCACAGAAAAAGAGATTGAAACACAAAGAGAGAGTAACAGCAGAATGACAAAAATTGATAGGTTCGGGGGTTGTTATACCGGTAGCATGTTTTAGAGATTTACCAAAGTTTACATGAGAAAAGATCAAAAGAAACTAGATCTAATTTTAAGAACTAGACTTTGCACATATAGTTTTTTACTTTGACACATGAAAATTACAAAATATAGTCTATTGATTTCATTATTTAATAAAATTAACCTTCAAATTTGTGTTTCAAAAGCATTTTTACATGAATTCGTTCCTTATATCTGCGAATTTAGAAGCCCTGACGTACATTCTTTCATTAGACAAGACCGAAATGTTACACATCTCTCTATTCCTAGGTCTAAAACTCTAATTCAACGCTAAGATGATAGAACTTCTCTTCGCACAGATAGATTTATACTTTAACACATGAAAATACTAATTATAGTCCATTCATTTCATATTTTAATTAAATTAACATTCAAATTTGTTTTTCTAAAGCATTTTTCATACATTCGTTCGCTATAGCTGCTAAGCCGAATTGACATACATTTTAATAGTTCCATTCATGATTCCCTACATCTAGTAAAAAAAGGCCACACATGCGCAGCGCGAACTCTATACAAGCCAATATTTAAATCTAGATCAGCCTAAATCTAGCTCTAACTCAAGATCTAAATAAACTTTATTCATTTCATATTTTAATCAAATATATGTAGGCCTACAAGTAAATGCTTTTTTATTTGAAAAAATGGATTTAGGTCGATTAGCTATTTTGATAGCTCCATTTATACTATTTTTACATTCACGCATTCCGCTTTACTTATTACATTATTATTTCGCTTAATTGTTTACAAAACACTCTCAGTGACTATAGCGACAGTGATACGGAAATTAAGACCCGCGGGCAGCATATAGCTAGTATAGATATATAACATTCCTCCTTAAGATCCGTGGTGCCAGAACTTTTTTCGGCTTGCGATCCTCCTATAACTTTACGTTAACAATATTATGGGTCATATTACGTGCCATATCACGTGCCAAATTAAGTATCATATCAAGTGCCATATTAAGTGTCATATCACGTGCCATATTACGTGCCAAATAAAGTATCATATCACGTGCCATATTAAGTGTCATATCATGTGCCATATTACGTGCCAAATAAAGTGTCATATCACGTGCCATATTACGTGCCATATCATGTGCCATACTACGTGCCAAATAAAGTATCATATCACGTGCCATATTAAGTGTCATATCACGTACCATATTAAGTGACATATCACGTGCCAAATAAAGTATCTTGTCACGTGCCATATTAATTGTCATATCACGTGCCAAATAAAGTGTCATATCACGTGCCAAATAAAGTATCATATCACGTGCCAAATAAAGTATCATATCACGTGCCATATTACGTGCCAAATAAAGTGTCATATCACGTGCCATATTAAATGTCATATCACGTGCAATATTACATGCCAAATAAAGTATCATATCACGTGCCAAATAAAGTGTCATATCATGTGCCATATTACGTGCCAAATAAAGTGTCATATCACGTGCCATATTACGTGCCAAATAAAGTATCATATCACGTGCCAAATAAAGTATCATATCACGTGCCAAATAAAGTGTCATATCACGTGCCATATTACGTGCCAAATAAAGTATCATATCACGTGCCAAATAAAGTATCATATCATGTGCCATATCACGTGCCAAATAAAGTGTCATATCACGTGCCATATTACGTGCCAAATAAAGTATCATATCACGTGCCAAATAAAGTATCATATCACGTGCCAAATAAAGTGTCATATCATGTGCCATATTACGTGCCAAATAAAGTATCATATCACGTGCCAAATAAAGTATCATATCACGTGCCAAATAAAGTATCATATCACGTGCCATATTATGTGCCAAATAAAGTGTCATATCACGTGCCATATTACGTGCCAAATAAAGTATCATATCACGTGCCAAAAAAAGTGTCATATCACGTGCCATATTACGTGCCAAATAAAGTATCATATCACGTGCCAAATAAAGTGTCATATCATGTGCCATATTACGTGCCAAATAAAGTATCATATCACGTGCCATATTAAGTGTCATATCACGTACCATATTAAGTGACATATCACGTGCCAAATAAAGTATCTTGTCACGTGCCAAATAAAGTGTCATATCACGTGCAATATTACATGCCATTTCGCCTCAAAAAAATCCTCGAGTCCACTAAGCACAGTGGACAGAAGTTTAATGGCCGGACAGCACAGTGTCACGTGTGATTCGGGGCGCTGGCAGGAATGAAAGCATCACTGACCAACGTGATAGCCTTTGCCAAGAGCTCAGCATACATTATTTCGATTAGAATTTTAAAAAATTAAATAAGAGCGAGTTTAAACTAACAATTAAACCAGTGATTCTCAAAGTGACCAGCGCCTAAACACCTAGAATTTTTTAATTGTGTAAGCTTAACAGGAACCGTTCTTTAGTCTCAAGCTTTAGTTGGCCAAATGTAAGAATTGTTCCAGGATTTATGTTTTTGCAGAGTATAAGCTTGTTGTTAGTACGGGTAAAAAGGAACGCTCGGAATGCTTAGACGTAAAATAGTCTACCTAGCATGCTTTTAGAGACTCGGGCATTATATACATTTAAATCTCAAGGGAGAGTTGGCCATCGTGAGCACTCTGAATGCTGACACGTGCACATCACAGACATTGAGATCAAAACTTTCATACACACACACAGACAGATCTATCAAGTATTTGACGTGAAACTAAAACATCAGAAGGATACAAAAAAACGCCCATGTAGAGTTCCCCACCCCCGCGCTGTCAAACTCTGGCGGATGGGGGTAGGGGATACCCCTTCTCATGAAGCAAAGTCAGACCGCCCAAGGAGCCTTGACAAAGACTCCACGAAATTCACGCGCGCAAAAAATCTCAGCAAAATTTCCAATCGTCGCTCTGTTTCCAACCTCCACTCTCCTAAGTCAGCGAACCTCTCCGCTCTCCCAGCTCTCGAGTCCTCCTCGTATCACGTAACGTTATTGCCACCAATGCATTGTATTTTAGATTAACACCTCAGATGGGCGGAGATGACGGTGATGATAAAAACACAATGACTTTAGCAGAGGAGTGTCTGGGGCTGGACTAGACATTGAAACATGCGCCACTAAGGCCAAGAAAGAAAGAGAATGTATTTTTTTCCCAGCTTCTCCGGATGTTTTGACAGAACAAGAGGGGAGGGGGATGAATGCATCAAATTATAACTAAAATATATATTTAAAAAAAAAAGAAGTTGAGGAACTTACATTTCGCTGGTACCAAGATGCTTAAAACAACCCCCACCTCCCTCAATATCTAAATGTATGTGTTCTGAAGTTTTGCCTTTCTTATGATTGTACAAGATAAATCCACCATTCATCTGTAATAGCTCAAACGTACACCAATGGGCTGCAACAGCACATCCTGTGGTCAGTGGAGACCTCTAGCTCTGTACGATGTTGAAGGCCTACTAAAACGATTCGTTTCGCTGGGATTGGTCTTCACGTCTTATCTTATATAATACAGACGTTACTTCAAAAAAGAAGATGATTACGTCCTACGCGTCATGCATTTAGTCATGCATATTAGCCAATGACTTAAATTCTGCCAAGTCACTGGTTTTCCTGGCTAGCTCAGGCAACCCATTCCATGCTCTAAAAGCACTAGGGAAGAAGGAGTATTTGTACAAATTTGTCCTAGCATATGGGATGAGGAATGTGCCTTTATCTTTGTGTCTTTCAGAGTATTTTATTAAATTTTGTTTTTGTATTTGAAGATTATGGTTCAGTGTTTTATGTATGATTGCTACTTTACTTTTGAGCCTTCTGTCCTGAAGGCTTTCTAAATTTAGTGATTTTACTAAAGGTGTTACTCTAGTCAAATGTGAATATTCGTTTGTTATGAATCTCACTGCTCTATTATGTGTCTGTTCCAGTTTCTTAATGTTTTCTTGAGTTGAGGGGTCCCAAACGGAGGATGCATATTCTATTATTGGCCTAACCAAGGTTAAATAACATTTTAGTTTTATGTTCTTATTTGATTTATAGAAATTTCTTTTAATAAATCCTAATGCTTTGTTTGATTTTTTTGTAGTTTCATCAATATGTGGATTACATGATAGTTTTTCATTTATTATAACACCTAGGTATTTTGCGTTTTTAGTCTGTGTTACTGGTTTGCCATGAATAAGATAAGTGGAATTAATTTGTTTTAGTTTTTTTGTTACTCTTAACAACTGACATTTTTTCTGGGTGGAAAGACATGCTCCAATTTGATTCCCATTTCTGTAATTCATCTAATTCTCTTTGTAAAATATATGTGTCTTGTGTTGTTTTTATTGTTCTATATATTACGCAATCGTCTGCAAATAATCAGACTTTTGTTCCTGAAGTAATGCAATTTGGTAAATCATTTATGTAAATTAAAAATAGTAGTGGACCCAAGACTGTTCCTTGAGGTACACCTGAGTTTACTGTTATCGGTGTTGATTTAGAGCCATTTATTATTACAGTTTGTTCTCTCCCTATCAGAAAATCTTTAATCCACTGATGCAGTGGACCATTAAGGCCGAAATATTTTAATTTTTTAAGCAAACTATGGTGGTGAACTGTGTCAAAAGCCTTAGAAAAATCTAGTAAGATAGCATCTATTTGTTCACTATTATCTAAACCTTTTGAAAAATCATCAATTAGTCCTATTAGTTGTGTTTCACATGATCTATATTTTCTAAAGCCATGTTGGTATGTTGGTATGGTGTGAGGACATTATGTTTGACTAAGTGGTTTATGATTTTGCTACATATTATTTGTTCTAGGATTTGATACTGGTCTGTAGTTTCCTGGGTCAGATTTTTCTCCTTTTTAAAATAGGGGGGGGGGTGACATTAGCTTCTTTCCAGTCCTTTGGTACTCTGCCCTGGTTAAGCGAAGCCTGAAAGAGTATTTTGAACACTGGGGCTAGCTCATTGCTTAGTTCTTTGAGTAATCTAGCTGGAATACCATCAGGTCCAGACGCTTTATTTGGTTTGGTGTTGGCTAATAGTTTTTGAATTCCATTTTCTTGTACTACTATATCTTCTATGTTGTCTACGTGGCCACATTGTGTCTATCCAAGACTTTAAAGGGCTGCAGTAACACCTCGTGCAGTACATTGGGAAGCAACGTTACACACTAAACTAGCCAGATTTCCAACCAGAACTAAATGGATTGCACCGAGACCAAGCGTAGGTTAGACCAATCGCGAGCGAGCTACTCTGCCTCATCGTGGCGCTCGTGTGGAAACGACCATTGGAGGAAGTGGTTAGGCTAAATGGGTAGCAAAACAAAACTCCCGTGAGGGTGACCACTGGTAGGCGAGAGTCGACCCATTACACGGAGACGGAGTTGAAAGAGAGCCCTTATGGAGCTTGGTATAACGAAGGAAAATGGTGGAGGCTCCCGGTGCTCTCGGCCTTTGGCCATGTTCAGCCAAGCATGCGTCGGGGGGCAAAGGCATCTGAAACAGCAATGCTTTACATAGGCATTGACTTGGGTATCTCTCAGACAGAACTGTGTGTTCACACAGGTTTTTTTTTATTGTTTGACGCTCAAGCAGGTTTTTTTTCAAACTTAGAGCTCGAAGAGCCTTCGGCTCAGCTCTTAAGACGATCAAATGGTTAGACCAATAGCTCGTTGCCACGTTATTGAAGGCCTAACGCTGACCTGCAACGTCGCAGCTTTTGAGTAGGTTCAACCAATAGCTTGTTGCCATGTCGTAGAGACCTGTGACGTGGTAACGAGCTATTGGTCTTCATTGTCCGCATGTTGTGACGTTGATAGTCAGTATTCAGGCCTTCTATGACGATTGGTCTCGATTGCAACACGTCTCAATACCTTTGGGATTTCATGATGGAAATGACGGTATGCAGACAGGAGCTCCATAATGCAATCATTGCAACGCTCTGAGAAACTGTTTCGGGTGTTCCTTCAGTTTCTGAAAATATTTACATCCTATACTGAACATCCCACAGGACGAGGGGGGGGGTGGCTGAGGGCAAGGTTCGAACCCGGGACCTTAGAGACCACCAAAACGCCAGTCCAGGACCAGGCCGCTATCCTGATATCTAGATAGCTACACAAAAAGTCAAGGCCAGACTTATGAAGGCTATACGATGTAGGTAGAAGTGTAGCATGGACAATATTTCTTTCCTACGTTATTATGACTGGACAACGACAGAGCCATCAGGTAAAATGAATACATCCCTCACTAGAGTGACTCCCTCGCTTTTCTTCGTCACTCCAAACGACAATGAAGCAAGCATCAGACGTGAACAGACAACAAATCTCAGGGCACAAGCGAGACACTCAGAAAACAATAACATGCACTTGATGTAAATACATCACATCCACGTCACTCCCAGGCACCTCCCTGAAGGCATGAGCGCCACACACACACACACACACACACACACACACAGACCATCTGAATGTGCAAGATATCAGCACGAACGATCGCACGTGTGAGAAATCTGATGGCGGCGGCTCCGTGAGCTCATCCCATTGAGTTGCATATCGTGCTGTAGTTGCGTCTCCACCTAGCCTCAGTGCGCTTTCTGTAACACCACCAACAGCGGAGCAGAAGATTCAGTTTGTACACGAGCCACACTTTCTTAGCACTACCTGCAACTAGAATACAGTAACAACTTGACATACGAAACAAAACAAACACCAAATGTTCAGAGTTACAAATAAAAAGAGACATTTCGCTTTTTGGCATATCGTTGATAATTATATCTTATTATCAGTTGGAATTTTGTGAATGTATTTTGGTAACGATTTCCATATGCTTTCAACAATTAATTTTTTTTTTTCAGATATTTTAGAATATTGGCATTTAGTTTTCATTCTCTTTACTTCAATGTATTTTTCTGAACGATGTATTCATGCTATTCATTCATGTCAGAAAGACAGACAGACGGATGGACGGACGGTCGGATAGACACAGAAATATAGATAGATAAAAGTGTATCAAATATAGAGTGCCGGTGTGCCCAATATAAAAGAACTGTGTGCCGAAACTGAACAACTGGTCCACGCCAAACATATACTAGAACGATGTGCCGAAACGAATAGTGCTTGGAGCCACAATCAATTACCAGAGGCAACTATAAAGCGACGTGCTTAGACTACAGTACTCTTGCGATACGATATGACACGTAGAACTATAGAAAGTACTTTTGTGATAGGATGTGACCCGTAGAACTATACAAAGTACTTTTGTGATACGATATGACCTGTAGAACTATAGAAAGTACTTTTGTGATAGGATGTGACCCGTAGATCAATAGAAAGTACTTTTGTGATAGGATGTGACCTGTATCTTATCTTATCTTATATAATACAGACGTTACTTCAAAAAAGAAGATGATTACGTCCTACGCGTCATGCATTTAGTCATGCATATTAACCAATGACTTAAATTCTGCCAAGTCACTGGTTTTCCTGGCTAGCTCAGGCAACCCATTCCATGCTCTAATAGCACTAGGGAAGAAGGAGTATTTGTACAAATTTGTCCTAGCATATGGGACGAGGAATGTGCCTTTATCTTTGTGTCTTTCAGAGTATTTTATTAAATTTTGTTTTTGTATTTGAAGATTATGGTTCAGTGTTTTATGTATGATTGCTACTTTACTTTTGAGCCTTCTGTCCTGAAGGCTTTCTAAATTTAGTGATTTTACTAAAGTAGAACTAGAACTATACAAAGTACTTTTGTGATAGGATGTGACCCGTAGATCTATAGAAAGTACATTTGTGATACGATATGACCTGTAGAACTATACAAAGTACTTTTGTGATAGGATGTGACCCGTAGATCTATAGAAAGTACTTTTGTACCCGCGTACCAATGTGCGAGATGAACCTGAGACCAAGGGGAGGTCAATACTCACCGTCTTAAAGAAGCAATCAGTGCGTTTCCAGGTCAAGTCCTGACACCAAATGTAATGAGCCATTGTGAGATGCCCCAAGTTAAGTCCAATGTGATTTTTTTTTAAAGCGAGGTCAATGGAACCCAATCAGACACGCTGGACTGGCTACACGTGCTGGTAAAGCATGTCTAATACACTATCGATCGGTTATAGATCCACTTCACCTGCACCGGAGAGGGGTTGGAGTGGGGGGCTTACAAAACGCTTTGGCGTTGAAATGATGAGATTGTGCCCCGCGCATTAATGAGTTGTGTGATCAGATACAAGCTGAGCACCAGTCATATGGAAGATACACACACACACACACAAATACCAACTAACACACACACGCACACAGGTAAGCTTCTCCTAATCGAGAACCCAGATAGTCAATCTGACAGGTGGAAAGTTTACTAGTGGGGTCGTGTGGACGATCTAATGCTGATGAGTTTGGGATCAAGTCCTGGAAGAAAGACTAAGAAAGACGTTTTGATGGCCAACTCCCAAACTGGTAGAAGCTCCCTGGTCACGGTGGGAAACAGTAAATGCTATTGGTCGTTGTGCAGTGCAATAGGCCTAATCTAGGTCTGTAGATTTTGTGCTGATCAGAAGATTGATTGTTTCTGTACGGGTAGTATCACTCTGAGTTCTTATTAACAGACTTACAGATCAAGACATAGACAATAAAGTAAATGAAGGTCCTACTGTTACAACAGTTTGCAAAGCACAGGGAAGGTCCTACTGTTACAACAGTTTGCAAAGCACAGGAAAGGTCCTACTGTTACAACAGTTTGCAAAGCACAGGAACGGTCCTACTGTTACAACAGTTTGCAAAGCACAGGAAAGGTCCTACTGTTACAACAGTTTGCAAAGCACAGGAAAGGTCTACTGTTACAACGTTTGCAAAGCACAGGAAAGGTCTACTGTTACAAAGCACAGGAAACGTCCTACTGTTACAACAGTTTGCAAAGCACAGGAAAGGTCCTACTGTTACAAAGCACAGGAAACGTCCTACTGTTACAACAGTTTGCAAAGCACAGGAAAGGTCTACTGTTACAAAGTTTGCAAAGCACAGGAAAGGTCTACTGTTACAAAGCACAGGAAAGGTCCTACTGTTACAACAGTTTGCAAAGCACAGGAAAGGTCTACTGTTACAACAGTTTGCAAAGCACAGGAAAGGTCCTACTGTTACAAAGTTTGCAAAGCACAGGAAAGGTCTACTGTTACAACAGTTTGCAAAGCACAGGAAAGGTCCTACTGTTACAACAGTTTGCAAAGCACAGGAAAGGTCTACTGTTACAAAGCACAAGAAAGGTCTTATTGTTACAAAAGTTGCAAAGCACAGGAGAGAGGTCTACTGTTACAAAGGTTGCAAAGCACAGGAAAGGTCTCACTGTTACAAAGGTTACAAAGCAGAGGAAAGGTCTCATTGCTACAAAGCACAGGAAAGGTCTTCCTGTTACAACAGTTTTGTAAAGCTCGTGCTGTGCCAGGTCTCTGGTTGGCTATTAACATGTGTGTGTGTGTGTATATTTGGTAGAAATGTCGCTGCTGTGTTGACGTGCAGTGGGATAGGCGTTCCTTTTATGAGTTTTGACATTTTAGAAGTATCAGCAAGAGATAAAAGATGAATCGGGATCGAAACACCCGGCGTAGTCGGTGAATAAGAGCCCGTGTGTCAAGCGACATGAAAACACATTCCCTTAGCACGACATCATTTTAATGAAGCTGACATTTCACTCATCGGCAAGACTAATAAATTTCAAGGATCTGAGGATATTATTTTTAGCAAAAAGGATATGGGGAAATAACTCTTGAAATACGACAGTTTAGCTGGGTATTTGGACATCGGAATAATATGCAGCTCCAGCAGGGGGAAATAACCTAACTCGTCTGCTTGATTAAAGGGAAGTCACCCCATGATATATTTTACATGATTACATGATTATCCCCCCTTGTCGGCACAAGTCCGTCTGCCCGTCCCGTTATCCGCCCATTTCTTGTTGTCCTACTATGAATAGCTCTAACAATCAAAGAGTGAGAGAAAAAGAAATAGAATAATTCTATCACTGGGGTATAGTGGGAGTGACCTAGACCTTAGTAGATGGTCGCTTGAGGAGAATATAGTGAGAACTAACAAAACATATTTTTTTTAGAACACTTGTCAAATGTTGATCTAGATCTACTTCATCAGTGACCTGTCATTTCTAACAAACTTGTACTAGCTAATATCTAGAAAGTCTCTCTTAGGGTCCATCTAGAAATGAGAAAACAATATGCTAATCAGATATAATGAACAGAAAATGTCACTATTAGTTCATTATCCATAAGTCTCAAACGTTTTAACATATACATCTACTTCTTTGGTTGCTGTGTTGGCAAGTGCTTTTTTTTTCTTTGCATTCCTACCTTCGGGAACATACCCGTACATATAAGGTAAGACAGATTACTTTCAATGATGGAACCTCCATGATGGTACCTACTGTTTTATTCAAGTACAAGGCTTATCTCCCTTTAGTTTAGTAAATTTTCTATATTTCACAAAATTAATTAATTAATTCCGACAAACTGATTAACTGTCTTGTTGTTTTTTATTCGTGTATTTTCATCCATAATTAATAACTTGGAACAATAGATTAACAACAAGCTAAGGGAGACACCAATGCAGTTAGATTAAAAGGGAAGTAACCAAATAAAATAGGTAATGCGCCCTTTTACCACCCCCCCCCCCCTTTTTTTTTCCCTCATCTTTAACCACTGTTGTGAATCCCTAGTACTTGGGAAGGAGTGCCCTGGCAGCACTGGAAGTTGACTAGATCTGAAGTGGACAAAAAAGGAAAAAAAAAAAGGGGGGGGGAGGGAACGTAAAAGAAAAAAAAAAGGTCGCTTCCTCTTGACGTGTTTCAAGAGTGGTCCACTAATGAAGAGATCCCTGCATTTAACTTATTGGCCAGCCCTCCTCCAGGCACCACTGGCAAGTGGACAGTGAGTGCTGGACATACAGATGTATTCCAATTCCACGGGGTAAGAAATGTGCAAAGATTTCTCCTTGCGATCAATGTTTTTGTTGGAATGATATATTACCCACAAGCCACCTCCCTCCTTTTTTCTCCCTCCCTACCATAGTGCTTTCATTCCTTTAGAGAGATTGGCTTAAAGAGGGTCTCTTAAAGAACCTGGAAATATGTATATATTTTTTAAGTGTGTACAGTGTCTAAGATACTTTATTGACGTTAGAGCAGATGATCTATCCTCACATGTAAATACATCACTAAACTTTGGGGGGGGGGGGGACGGGACGAGGTTGAGGACAGATTTATAGGTTTGTTTTAAATATGTAGGGGCACGGTGGCAGAGTGGTTAAGCGCTTGGACCTCGAACCTGGGGTCCTTTTTTCAAATCTCAGTGAAGCCTGGAATTTTCCGTTTCGGGATTTTTTTGGGCGGCATTAAGTCCACCCAACTCTTACAGGTACCTAACTTTAGGCGGCATTGAGTCCAGCCAACTCTTATAGGTACCTAACTTTAGGCGGTCGGTCGTTGTGAAATTTGAAAGTAACATTCGCTAAGTTTGACATAGATCTAAATCCAATCCACTAGATTAGTCAGACACAAACTAAGGCCGGCAAGCCGCTAGTTTGTTATCAAGTGTAAAAAAAAAAAGTGACCGATTTGCAGTGGTGTATCATCTTAAATACGATTACTCGAGAACTTTGTTGATGTCAACAGATTTGTGTTCAATAAACAAGCCACAGGAAGTGACGGGATGTGAAGAGTGAGAATCACACATTTGTCCCAACCTTTAGGTTGCTCACATCCCGAAGATGTCTCCCTAATGATAGCGTGTTCTAGGGCACGGCTCGAGATGAAAACAAAAACCTCCAGGAACAGACTTGGGATCTACTTCAACGTTACTTCAACGTTACTTCAACGTTTTTGTTTGTTTGTTTTTTGTTGTTGTTTTTGTCCTTGACCAACGAATTTAAGTTCCATCTCGAGTTTCGGGATGGTGTTGGCCCGTAGCCTTGGTCACCGTGAGTGTAGTGCAAGCCCAAAGGACCTTTTAGAACTAAGACCTTTTAGAACTAAGACCATCCCACAGTATTTCAATCAAGGACCTTTATATTGAATGGAAACCAGTCCACCTTGCTCTTAGTTCCAACATCAATTGATACTGAGAGACTAAACAATAGCAGCCTCATACACTTTGATCTCTCAAGTGTGAACAGATCTTACACGTTCTTGTACACAATTGTAGACACAGCCTGTGTTAGAAAGTGGTTTCATTTCAGACAGCAGTTTAGATATTTAATGCAAATGCAGATTTAAACTATTTTAAACCAATCTAAGAAAGTAAACAGTATAAAACAAGAAATAAACAGCGCGAGGATTGCATACTTGAATTACATTAATTAATTATGGGAAACAGTTTCAGTATGTGCATTATAAATAGTTTCTGCCTCCTGTTAAATATATATTGTCAAACCTGTAATCAGGACCACAGTGTCCTCGGAAGTCTTCATGTTATTTTCTTGTCTGTAGAACAAACTTAAGGAAAGCAATTTGACTGAATAATAAGCAGAATATAGGAAAAATACTTCTTTAAATTTAAAAAAAAAAAAAAAAGCTTATGCAAAAGCAAGAACCGCAATTATTTGAATATCTCTCGATACTACAAAATTTTATCTCCCTTTTATATAAAAAAAATAAATTACCAGCATTTAATAAAAAAAATTTTTTTTTCGTTGATTCCTGTGTTGTAGTCGACAATGAATGCTTGCTACGTTTTAACTTGATCCGAGAGTAGGAAATGGTAGAAATGTACCAGATTTGTACCAGACAGAAAAACAAGAGTCCGATGATGTAAGTAGTTTTGAGCTCAAACAAGTCAAATAGAAAACTGTCAGAAAAAAAATAATAAAAAAAAAAAACCCCATCTTCTCTTATTCTCCTATACATAAGATCAAGTTTGAATATCGCTAGGCTTCAGATAACAAGAGACCAATCACAATCAATCCAACTCCCGTCTCCGATGATCAAACAAGTCAAACCTCATTGGCTCAACTGTACACCACGTGACCAGCACGTGACTAGAATGTCAAATCTGAAAGGCAGAGGGAAAAGATGGTGCTGGTGGTAGAGGGGAGAGACAGAAGAATATAAGGTAAATAATTCAATGATGTCTTCAAGGCAACAAGGGCTGTGAGGGAGGGGGGCGCCGTTTACCTTGGTTTAGGTTGGTGGGCTAAACTCAGATGACTGCCACATGTGCTACTGTTTGTTGTTCGAACCTTCAATCTGCCAGTGTTAATAATCCCTTTGAAAATCTTAAATACAAACGCCGAAAGAGAAAGACAGATTGTTGGCTTCCACAGCATGACAAGAACAATCATTCGCTCTTTGGGGGATCAAAAACAAAGAGGCGTACACTGCAATGTGGGCCACACGGGAGTTATTGACAATCAAAACAAAAGATATGGACCACGCGAGTGTAAATAGCTATGTGCTTCGATTACATAAGATGGCATAAAGTCCAAAGCATGTCAACAGTAATGACAAGCAAGCCAACAAATCGATTTCTTGGCGGCATTCTTATGACATCGCAAATAGCAGAATTGGATCAAAAGATAAGTGTAGAAGTATAATCGATGAAAAACTCTTATTGCTATAAGTCTGGGTTTTAAGCATTAGTAAAAGGTACTCATTATCGCTTTGGACTTTTAGCATTAGTACAGGGGGCCCATCATTGCTTTTAGCATTCGTAAAAGATGCCCATTCCTTTTTGTTGAGTGTAGGGACGATGGTAAATGCAGTGCCACAAGGGTACAATAAAAAGCTGAATTTTTTGGCATATCAATTCAACAAAGTCCGGTACAAAAAGTTTCTCCAATCTAATGCACCCAAGGCAAGTTCCAAAACATTGCGAATCTCGGTCAATCCTAATGAAGTTTGAAAATTATCCAATTAGAATCAATTATATTCGAGTACTGCCATGATTTTAAGTATTTGATTAAAGGATTATTTCGATTTGGGTTGTAAATTTGAATAGCTGGATTTATGCTTCAAGTTAAAGTCACAAATGTAAAGTAGGTTTGTTCGTGTGTGTGTGTGTGTGTGTGTGTACAAAATAAGGACAACAAAGAAAGACGCTGTTCTTACAATCAGCTGGCCACGTTCCATAGTATTTAGCCTAGGGTCTAGAGAGTAACCCTTTCAAGAGGGAACATCGGGAAGGTCTTCATTACGTTTAATCTCTTACCTATTCAAGTCTACGCTCCTGAACTCAGAAAGGTCACGCCTCTTAACCCTGGCTCAGCCTCGCGCGTGTTTCTCTCGACTTCAACAAAGGGAAGCAAAGAATGAAGAGTTACATCGCGGAGGTAAGAAAAAAGAAAGCACTCTTTCCGATGAGATACAGTTACTTTGTCGTCTGCTACAAAGTTTCATTGACGTCTGCTAAAAAGTCTCTTCTCAAAAAGGTGGCCAGGATGGGATTCTTCGGGATTAATGGAAAATGAATTAACTTACTTAGGTTTTATAGTTTAACGAATAAGTGGATCCTTTGTCAATAAGGCAGAACAAACATTTTTTTTTTAGAAGGAAAACAAAAACGTGTACTAGTTGATCGAGGGATTGATTAGTGTTGTAAACAAAACATTCGTTTTGGCAGCCATTTAAACTATACATTTCTTAAATGGATATTTTAGTTTGAATCCCAGTGTCATGGACTTTACAATTAAATCTTGTATAAAAACTAGTTTATATTGTAGCAATAAAAGTAATTTGATATTGTTCCCAGTGGACCAATACACACTCCAGATCGAGAAGTCTTCGAAAGATTCTGAACTAGTTTCTAACTCGTAATTGTTAACCGAATCTTGCAAACAATTTTATTTTCCAGCTAATCAAAGAAGAAAGAGAGGGTGGACCAGAAAGTATACATTAGAGAAAAACAAATTATTAAAAAACAAAACAGAGGCGAGAGGTTCTCCATTGACAGACATTCACATTAGAACTAATTGAAAAGAAATAGCAGAATGACGACTCTTTGATGAGCAGCATCCTGAGGCCTTAGATCAAGTGCGCCTTGCAGCCTACACAATGCACTAGACTTTCACTAACGACGGTGTATCACTGGCGCATTAAGTCAACGGGCGGCCTAATGGAAATAGCTTGCCTGATCCGCACTCCCCCTCTCTAGCCAGAACATCAACGACTTACCATTTTTTTTCCTCCTCTTGATGCCTCCTGGGAGTGTGAGTTAACAGAGGGGAGGGTAAACACTTCAATGTATTCAATCGATAATTTGTTATGAAAATATTTGATCTGCGGGGATTTGAGACTGGTAAGTTAATATCTGGTCCAGCGCGTGGTCAGCCTATTTCTAGTGGCCGGAGAGAACGTGAAACTGGTCATCTAATTCTATTTAGTTCAAAGTTCAACGTCCAATCCGAAATTTGCTAAGTAAAACAAGCCCAACACCCGCACCAACAAAGACTTCTCACGTGATCATTCACGTGCTAGTTTCTCCTGTTATAAATGTAACAATGGCACTGTGTCGCCATCCACAATAACCATGTACCTTTGTACGTTCTCTAACGCTTTGTACCCATGAGAAACGTGTGCATCCAAGTTCTTTGTTTTAGTCCTATATCCAAGTTCTTTGTTTTAGTCCTACATCCAAGTTCTTTGTTTTAGTCCTATATCCAAGTTCTTTGTTTTAGTCCTACATCCAAGTTCTTTGTTTCAGTCCTACATCCAAGTTCTTTGTTTTTAGTCCTACATCCAAGTTCTTTGTTTTAGTCTTACATCCAAGTTCTTTGTTTTAGTCTTATATCCAAGTTCTTTGTTTTAGTCCTATATCCAAGTTCTTTGTTTTAGTCTTACATACAAGTTTTTTGTTTCAGTCCTACATCCAAGTTCTTTGTTTTAGTCTTACATCCAAGTTCTTTGTTTTAGTCTTATATCCAAGTTCTTTGTTTTAGTCTTATATCCAAGTTCTTTGTTTTAGTCCTATATCCAAGTTCTTTGTTTTAGTCTTACATACAAGTTTTTTGTTTCAGTCCTACATTCAAGTTCTTTGTTTTAGTCTTGCATCCAAGTTCTTTGTTTTAGTCCTACATCCAAGTTCTTTGTTTTAATCTTACATCAAAGTTCTTTGTTTTTAGTCTTACATCCAAGTTCTTTGTTTTTAGTCTTACATCCAAGTTCTTTGTTTTTAGTCCTACATCCAAGTTTTTTGTTTTAGTCCTACATCCAAGTTATTTGTTTTAGTCTTACATCCAAGTTCTTTGTTTTAGTCTTATATCCAAGTTCTTTGTTTTAGTCTTACATCCAAGTTCTTTGTTTTAGTCCTATATCCAAGTTCTTTGTTTTAGTCTTACATACAAGTTTTTTGTTTCAGTCCTACATCCAAGTTCTTTGTTTTAGTCTTAAATCCAAGTTTTTTGTTTTAGTCTTATATCCAAGTTCTTTGTTTTAGTCCTATATCCAAGTTCTTTGTTTTAGTCTTACATACAAGTTTTTTGTTTCAGTCCTACATTCAAGTTCTTTGTTTTAGTCTTGCATCCAAGTTCTTTGTTTTAGTCCTACATCCAAGTTCTTTGTTTTAGTCTTACATCCAAGTTCTTTGTTTTTAGTCTTACATCCAAGTTCTTTGTTTTTAGTCTTACATCCAAGTTCTTTGTTTTTAGTCCTACATCCAAGTTCTTTGTTTTAGTCTTACATCCAAGTTCTTTGTTTTAGTCCTGCATTAAATTTCTTTGTTTTAGTCATACATCCAAGTTCTTTGTTTTAGTCTTACATCCAAGTTCTTTGTTTTAGTCTTACATCCAAGTTCTTTGTTTCAGTCCTACATTCAAGTTCTTTGTTTCAGTCCTACATCCAAGTTCTTTGTTTTAGTCTTACATCCAAGTTCTTTGTTTTAGTCTTACATCCAAGTTCTTTGTTTCAGTCCTACATTCAAGTTCTTTGTTTCAGTCCTACATTCAAGTTCTTTGTTTTAGTCTTACATCCAAGTTCTTTGTTTTAGTCCTACATCCAAGTTCTTTGTATTAGACCTACATCCAAGTTCTTTGTTTTAGTCTTACATCCAAGTTCTTTGTTTTAGTCTTACATCCAAGTTCTTTGTTTCAGTCCTACATTCAAGTTCTTTGTTTTAGTCCTATATCCAAGTTCTTTGTTTTAGTCCTATATCCAAGTTCTTTGTTTTAGTCTTACAGCCAAGTTCTTTGTTTTAGTCTTATATCCAAGTTCTTTGTTTCAGTCCTACATCCAAGTTCTTTGTTTTAGTCTTACATCCAAGTTCTTTGTTTTAGTCTTACATCCAAGTTCTTTGTTTTAGTCTTACATCCAAGTTCTTTGTTTTAGTCTTACATCCAAGTTCTTTGTTTTAGTCCTACATCCAAGTTCTTTGTTTTAGTCTTACATCCAAGTTCTTTGTTTCAGTCCTACATTCAAGTTCTTTGTTTTTAGTCCTACATCCAAGTTCTTTGTTTTAGTCTTACATCCAAGTTCTTTGTTTCAGTCCTACATTCAAGTTCTTTATTTCAGTCCTACATCCAAGTTCTTTGTTTCAGTCCTACATCCACGTTCTTTCTTTTAGTCCTATATCCAAGTTCTTTGTTTCAGTCTTACATCCAAGTTCTTTGTTTCAGTCCTACATCCACGTTCTTTCTTTTAGTCCTATATCCAAGTTCTTTGTTTCAGTCTTACATCCAAGTTCTTTGTTTTAGACATACATCCAAGTTCTTTGTTGTAGTCTTACATCCAAGTTCTTTGTTTTAGTCTTACATCCAAGTTCTTTGTTTCAGTCCTACATTCAAGTTCTTTGTTTTAGTCCTACATCCAAGTTCTTTGTTTTAGTCTTACATCCAAGTTCTTTGTTTTAGTCTTATATCCAAGTTCTTTGTTTCAGTCCTACATTCAAGTTCTTTGTTTTAGTTTTACATCCAAGTTCTTTGTTTTAGTCCTACATCCAAGTTCTTTGTTTTAGTCCTACATCCAAGTTCTTTGTTTTAGTCTTACATCCAAGTTCTTTGTTTTAGTCTTACATCCAAGTTCTTTGTTTTAGTCTTATATCAAAACAGTCAGATACACAATTAGATACACACTTAGATACACAATTAGATACACTATATGCAATATACGAAATATAGATTCAAAATCAACTATACAAGAACTGGGCAGCACACTAATCAAGAGTAAGCACTGCAAACATTCCAATGTCGTGATATGATCTCCCACCATGTGACCAAACCCCTACCCATCAAGACCACCATCACAGCACCAGAACTGTCAGGTCACTACACGGATTGTATGGTCAGTGATTTTAAGGAAACGATGAAATAGACCCCTCTTCTCGTGAGGTTAAAATAACATTTTAAAAATACCAGAGACTTGAGATAGAATAAAAGGCATAATAGTGTTAAGGGTCGCATGTCCATCACCCCCCCCCCCATACAGGCGTAACCTATGACCTAAGGGTTAAACTAGAAAATACAATGTCCATGAATGTTAAACAAATATTGTACTGTTTCATTGTAGAAAGATGGATGCTGGCATAGCGAGGGAGGGATCTAGTATGTGAGTCTCGGTAAAGACTGGGATTACGAATTTCTAATGGATACCTAATATTAGCTGGGTAGAGTAAATACGTTTAGTCGCTGTGCTGGCCACATGACACCCTCATTAACCGTTGACAATATAAACAGATGACCTTTACATTTTACACCATCTGCCCTAGAGATCGCAATGTTTAAAAAGGGGACTATTATTTTAAAAGAATATATTTAACTGTTTAATTGTCACATAATGTTTATTGTTCATAATTTTGCTTTTGTCTACACAAGCCTTGGGAGTAGGTCATGGACAAAACTAAGGAAGCTGGGGTCGTAGACATAAAACAAGCCGTTTATAAACACGTGATTTCGTCACAAAATTCAAGTCAAAACAAAAACAATAACAACCATCTGGGTGGCACAAGATCTGGGTTTATAAACACAACGAAATGTCAAAGTGTCACCCAGTCTGCAAAGTTAACGTCTGCCAACGTCTACCAGACGTAATCAGACACGACCAACAATCCCGACTCGCATGTCACTTAACAAGGAGCTAACAGACGTGATCAGTTTCAGCAGAGCTCAGCGTGTTTGTACACTGTGTCGCGGAGAACAGAGACCCTTGAGCTCGGCTATGCTAGATGTACAAGTTCGGGACAATGTACATGTGCGTGTGTGCGAGCGAGTACAGCATCCGGCTAGAAAGTACTACCAGCATATGGTTGCAGTTAAGCGCCATGTCACCTCATCAGTGACGACTGCTTCCATAGTGCAATGGCTTGTTGCATCTATTTCGGTGGGCCCGCCAATATCCAAGCATTCCTTGCTTTGGGTCTCACCCCCCCCCCCCAACTCCGTATTCCCAACCCCCCCCCCCTTTTACGCCAAACTATCACAGTACTACTTCAAAATAAACAAAAAACAACAAAGCACAATTTAAAAAAAATACTTTTTCAATTACAAAAAGCAAAGCTTATCTAAGGGGAAGAACTGCAAAATCACTACCATATATGATGCAGGTTTAGTTCCCCTTTTATATAAAACAAAATTCATTAACAACCACTTATTGTTTAACTAATTGCTTAATTTTTTTTTAGTTGATTCATGTTTTGCTAGGCACAACAAATAATTTTGTTACGTTTCAACTTGATACGAGAATGTGAAGTGGGAGAAATGACGAGTACAAAAATAGTACCAGACAGACAGAGTGAGTTGATATAGAATCTTTATACAAAGTATCTGGATTCCCTTTTTTTTTTAAACCTGTGGTCCTCAATTTGTCAATCTCCTGACAATGTCCAAAAACTTCGTTATATAAAATCATCAAAAAATGCGTTGAGAAGAAAGACCTCAATTGCATCATCGTACATGTATATGCATATCCATTTGTAGTACTCACGAACTATTGTGTAAATCATAATTTAAACCCAATGTAAGTTAAAAACCCCAGCCTATATCCATTATTTACTTCCACGTCTGCTTAGTCCACACAATGTTTTACAAAATGAGAGAAGATCGGGGCGGGGTATGCTAGGGGTAAAGAAGGGGACATAACCATCAACAAGTGAAAGCTTTGAGAAACAGACGAGAAAAAAAAAACTTTGGCGATAACTTTAATTGAAAAGAACACAGCCAGCTGCAGGCGTTACGCATAAAGGCGAGATATATGCCCTGTCTAGAGTGTGAGAGCCCAGCTAGGCAGATGAGATTACCAGGCGGGCAGGACTTACATACATAACCATCACACCGCCTAGGACGGCCAATTTCAAAGTGAGATTGTTGCCAAAATAATGAATGACAAACATACAGGGAAGCAAATTGAGCCCCAAGCTTTCCCAATCTGGGTTTTCATCATTTCATGGCTGTTTTTCAAACTTGCAGTCGTACCAGATTTTTGTTCCCAGAGTGTGTGAGTTTGAAATGATAGCTGGTATATATGCAGCCAAGAAGAGTAAACATGAGACACGCGCTTTGCCCGGCCTACAAAGGAGGGCAGGGGGGTGTGGGGTTGTGATAGAGAAAACATGGCCATGGGAGCAGGACGCGCCATTTCATGTTGTGCACGCGGGATCCAACTCTGCCATACTTCCGCCCGTCTCCTCCCGCGGATCCTGCTTGAACAGGAGAAGGCCGTCACGGATGAGCGGTGCGACTTCTACCAAAACAATCCGCCTAAACAGCTGTACTAAATGTTGAGCTTTTCCTTCAGTCTATTAAACCCACATGAGCGGGCTTAAAGAACTGGCCAGGAAAACAAAATTAAATATGACAAGCCGAAATTAAAAACAAAAAATAGCCAAATAGATTCTAGAGTTACATGTTTGCGATTTTTTTGGTTGATTTTAGTGTAATGAATGTATAGATAGACTGGGCTGTAGCTTCTACCACTTTGATGGTCACTTTTAGAAGCCATTATCATTTATGTCTAAACTGCTCTCTCTCTCTCTCTCTCTCTCTGTGCAACCCCCCCCCCCAATAGACACACAGGTTACTAATAATACTTTGATAACGATTCTGCATTGAGTTTACTATCTGAGTGTTGGTTTTATGTCTTTTAATTTTTGGGCCAGTCACGTTTAGATCTAAAACACATATAGAGCTGAAAATCACTACTTTTGATCTTCTGAAAGTGAATTATTTTGTTTAATAAAAAATTAGTTAAAATTAATTAGCACAACGACCAACGGCCTTTACTTCTTCCCCAACTAATGCCAGGTACCCATTGGAGCTGGCTGCACTCAGAGGCTTTCAAAGATTCCAAAATTTAAAATCTCAGTCTTCACCAGGTTTCGAACAAAGGACACCCGGTTCAGAAGCCAAGCGCTTTACCGCTCAGCCACTGCGCCTCCGACACATATGGTATATCATTTATATAAATCGATTTACAAGTCTTAAATAGTGATGAAAACAATGATCATGTAAGACTACTTAATAACAAATATAGAAAGTCCCTTGGTATTCACACTTAAGGCAAATGAATGTGCGAGCACAGACGACCCACAGGGGCCTCCCAAGAGTTTGTGTTACTCTTTTAGGGGAGAAAGCTATATGACTATAAGAAATGTTGCTCTTGTTACACGCTTTAACGTTATAAACTAGAAGAGTTATGGTTCCTGTTCTTTTTATGTATAGAATGAAAAGAGGCCAATGGTAAAGCGCTTGTGTTGGATAGTAGTTTTGTCCAATACAGTATCCGATATAGTGTTAAAGCGGCACATTCTTTAAATGCGTTCTCCTTTGTTTAAGAATGAGAGTGCTTTATGGCTTTACAATAACAATAACGAGTTGCAGTCAATAATGTGCTCGCTCAAACATTTTAAAACGCGTCTTTTCCTAAACAGTAAATAGTAGGGTCATTTGATGATTTGGCAGAGGAACAAAAATGTACTGTTAGAGTAGTATGTGCTGTAAAAATTAACAAAATAAAAATAAGCTCCATAAAAATCACCATCCACAGGGTTTTCGGGGTTTACGCCCATTGATTAGCGAGGTAAACGCCCTCCCACCATTACCTATTGGTAAGTCAACTGTTCCCATGAAAGTCATCACTAAACACCAGTTATTGGGCATGTCTCTCGTTTAAGTGAGTAAAACAAAACTGTCCCGCCCGTGCATGTCTCTGTCAGCCTGTCAGTTACTCCCCCCCCCCCCCACTTTAGTAAAACAAAGACACCACATAGGGGGAGGGCACGTGCTGAAATAAAGTTTAAAAAATATTTAAAAAATGAGAAGGAGTAGAGCCCCCCCCCCCTTTCCTCTTAACACTTCAAACAAGCTTACAACCCTATGCCTCAACAGCATCTGGAATAGTGATGGTGATTCTCTTCCCCCCCCCCCTTTTATTATTATTTTTTTTGTTCTTCGCGCCGTGAAGCACACCTAACATTCCCGTAACAAGGCCACCGCCACAACTCTTTCATGATGCCGCGCGTTGAGTAGATCCAATGCCTTCTCAATACATCTTTGTTGTCAACTGCGCCTAGTGGAGCCCCGAGTACCGGGATGGCTAATGGCATGAATGAAGATAAACGAGCGATCAGTGGGATGACCTAAATATTCATGGACGCTGGTCAGGTAACATTCTTCCGGCATTAACATAGATTTCCGTAAACTAAAATAAAAGCGAAAGTGACCACATTTAGGGCCGTTCGATTTCGTATTCAATTACAGATAGTTAGAAGAGGTGCTCTTAAAATGAAGGCAGGAAAAGAAACAACATTGTCAAAGGGGAGTAATACTCAAGGACTTTTTTTTACATGCAGTAATTATTAACAAGAAATACGTCTTAAAGTTGGTGTGTTTTTTTAAATCAATAAATAATTCTAAATTTAAAAAAAAAAACACCAAAAAAAAAAAAAATCAGCATTTAGACTACCGATAATAATGTTCATTTATTTCATTACCACCTACTGATGGTAATTAAGAATGCGTCGGTACTGAAGCATAGGAATAACATTGAAATTTAGCAAGGAGTTACTCTGAACAAAGGTTACTTAGTCATTTCAAACACCAGCTGGATAGCTCACACAGGTCAGATGTTCAGTCGAATGACATGGTACTCACTTCAAAGCTCCGTAATTATGGTGATGATGACTAAGAGGTGTCCAAGTATCATGGATTCCATTGTTTTGGTATGCAGTTAGTGAACTATCAAACTATTTGAAAGTAATGCCCTGCCTATACTTTATGGTTGCTATGTCTCTAACTAATGAGGTGTTCACATTATAACTGCTAGTCGTTCTTCGAGTCTGTTGTTTATAGATCTATGTTTACTATCTATCCTTGTTATTTATAGATCTATGTTTACAGCCTTACTGGAAATGACTATGACATATTGTCTTAATTGTAAAAATTTCAACATAAATTTGTTGAGAATTACACTTTTGTTTTAAAGCGGCCCCTTAGAAAAAAGCAACTAGTGTATTTATGCTGCTTGCCTGTCCGCTTGCAAAGTTTAGATTGCCATATATGGTCTTCTCAAAATCTGTCCTTTTTTTTTCCATCAGTAAGCATGTTTTAAGCACATACATATAAACCATTTTTTAAGACCAAATTCATTAGATTACACCAAAGAATCCATGCTGATTTATAAATCATAAAACATATCACTTAATGGGTCTACATATTAAATATAAGGCACTATGTCTTCATACATGTACACCAGTTCTCTAGATGATCAAAACTAATGTACTATTGAGATGTAATATGAAATGAATCAACTTAGAAATGGACCCATATATGTTATGTACATTGTTTCTTGTGCCAACTGCTGGTGTATTTCTGTATAAGCAAATTACATCTCTATCACATCACAGTGAAGCAAACCAAATTCAATAGAAAAGTTATCAGAGTAGAACTGTTTATAGACGGTATAGTGTTTCAGTAAAGGGTGGTGATATCTAATACTATTTAATTGAACTGTTTGTTGGTTGGTTGCCATCGATCTATCTAAAAAAAAAATTAAAAAATAATACAAATAGTCAAAATATGTGATCTTTTATTGCTTAGCATCCCTTGACTCTTGAGCATTCTTTCTATCTTGTACAAACTAACACATTTCATTTGTTGTTGTAGTTTGCATTGCTCAAACAATTATCATAAATATACTCAGGTACCCCAGAATCTCAAGGATATATAGCAAAACGTTTCCCTTGTGAGACTTAAGAATAATGACTAAGAATAGTGACTTAAACAAAAACATTTCTAAGTCTTTTATTTATTGACAGACTTTTTAATGAACACAGTGACAGAGTATCATTTTATTTCTCCACATATCTAAAGTGCCTGTACAATCTAGTCTTCTCGGTATACAAACTTTAACTCTGTAGAGTTCATTTTATAAGTAGTTTAACTCTGTTTTGTTCATGTCATAAATAGTTTAACCCTATAGTGTTCATGTTATAGGTAGTTTAACCCTGTAGTGTTCATGTTATAGGTAGTTTAACCCTGTAGTGTTCATGTTATAGGTAGTTTAACCCTGTAGTGTTCATGTTATAGGTAGTTTAACCCTGTATGCTCATGTCATAATAAGTTTAACCCTGTAGTGTTCATGTTATAGGTAGTTTAACCCTGTAGTGCTCATGTCATAATAAATTTAACCCTGTAGTGTTCATGTTATAGGTAGCTTAACTCTGTTGTGTTTATGTTATAAGTAGTTTAACGTGTAGGTCCTACTAAACAAAAATTATTCTAGCATGACAAATCACTGGACCATGACACTGGGATGCAAGAAACAATAAACAAAACCTCAAGGATTGTAAATCAGGTGTAAGGACATCTATTTACCACCTTGTTTCACTCTGTGTTACAAAGAGCAACTAGTGCATGAGACATTGAAGTTGATCAGAAAACAAGATTACAACTTCTTAATAGCCAGGGGGGAATAGTAAACTAGTTAATGTTTGCCCAAATAGTTTTGCTACTTGATACTTTTAGAATCTAGATCTAAATGCATCAGCTCTAGATGGACACAAACTGATTTGGACAACATTGCAAGAACACAACAAAGAAATGTCAATGATTTATAAACTAATACAAGATTACATTAAATAAAAGCACTGCATACTATGATGTATATTATATTCCATAACACAATGTATACAATTCAGCCAAAACCTAACTACGGATATTTTAAAACAAAAAAGACTTTTATCGTCTTGAATATATATTCTTTGCTTGGTACATGACAATTAAGTGACAACACAAAATTAGGGCTAAGTAATTGATAGACAAGGGGATTTAAAGCTGGTAGTCCAACAAAACAATGGTAATCTCCCTTGCCACACTTTCCCCAGACACAGAAGAATGAAAGCTGTAACAGAAGAATATTTCTGACATTAATAATAACTGGCTTGTGCCAACTGAGAGCAGCGATGGTCAGACATTGCAAATTACCTGCGCAGTTGACTTTGGTTGCCATGGTGACATTTACAAACAGAAATTGAATCATGCAGACAGAGAAGAAGACAAAAAAAATGACAAGATATTAATATTGTAAAACAAAAGGAAGTGGACGCCTAAATAATTCAGCTCTAGGAGATTGTGTTGGAAATAGAACAGTCTTAGAGAAGAAAACACAAACAAGGGGGAAAAACTTCTCTTATGGAAATGTGTATGGGTGTATGAGTGTGTGTATGTTGACATTTGTGTATGTGTGTGTGTGTGCAAATGAAAAGTAATGAGAATGTCGCAGTAATTGGATAACAACATTTCAAAAACATAATTATATTTTGTTTTTATATTTTAACTTGATTTTCATTTGATATTATCAAAAAAGTTGTTTTTTTTTAAAGCTCAGGCTAAAGAAACTTCAACATGATGCTCAGTCACATAACAGCAAGACATAGGCACATTTACAGTAGAATTTTTGTTCAGAATTAATTTATAGAAAATTACTGACTAAAAAAATTAATAATGAAATTAAAATTGCATAAACGCTTCAGTTTAGAATAAATATATAATTTTTTTAATAAATATTTAAACAATACATTGTTGTAACAAATGTGTTTTCTTTCAATGAGTAAATAAGTGAGGAATTAGAAATACAGTTTAGACAGCTTCTTACCTAATTATTCTAGATATAAAATTAGATACTTCACAGAGTTTTGTGGACTATGTCATTAAAACCTCAGAATCCTGATATCCACATTGTGAGACAAGATCTTAGACAAACAGCCCTGAAGTTGGTCATCATGTCCCATTGTTTCAAGGTTTTAGGGGCAGCAAAGGTCTACTAAGCTTTACTTAAACAGATGTAGGGGTAAAAATAAGAAGCTAAGTAGACTGGGAACATCCTGACCTGTGAATGAGCTGGGAACACCCTGACCTGTGAATGAGCTGGGAACACCCTGACCTGTGAATGAGCTGGGAACACCCTGACCTGAGAACCAACTGAGAACATATTGGCATGTGATAACACCCTTGTCTGTGAATGAACTGATAACACCCTGACCTGTGAATGAACTGATAACACTCTGGCACTTTAAATAACTGGGAACACCCATGTATTTTCCTTAATTGGTAAACTACAAAACCAGTCAGACCCCATTAGAAAAAATATGAAAATGTTTCATTAGACTCAAACAATATGTGACTTAATAGATTTTTACTACCCATTAGAAATGAAGATTATTGTGACCTTAAAGGAAAACACTTTTATCTTCTTCATATTAAAATGAAAAATTCAGGAATTTCAAAAACCAGGTAGAAGTCAAGTTTAAAAAAAACTTTCAAATAAAAACATGTAGTAAAGATTCCTTCTAAGAAAAGAAAAAAAAAAATAATACTCCCAATAAGTTTCTGGTGCTACAAATAGTGCTAAATTGGTTTTATTGCATGCAGAAAATGATTGCCTCGTTTCTAAAACTGTTATTAGGTTCTTAAATAAATTTGAAAGCTTGAGTTAATGGCAGGAGTGAAAAGCAGTTAAAGAAGAAGAAGCAGCAATAAAAGAAAGCTGTCTAACCTGCTCTCTGCCTGACATTCCATAGGAAGCCAGATGATAAACTGCATTAGCTCCCTTGATAACTTCACACAGTTTCCTCCCCTCCACAATGTCTCCCTGATGAACACAAAAAGTTGAATGAAGCATTCAAAGGAAACAAAATATTTTTTTTTCACACAGTTCTTCAACGACAAATATTCAAAGTTTAAAACAATAGGCTTAAATGTGGAATTTTTTCTGTTTGTAAAAACTCAGAAGTGGATTTAAATTTACACAAAATTGAAAAGAATTTTTTGTTTTTGTTTGGATCCCCTGTTGCTAGAGTGACGAGCATGTTTTTGGAATGAAAGGACAAATAACTCTTAATGACATTTATTAAAAAAATTAAAGAACTTTGTTTTCAATTTGTCAATCTTCATTTTCAAACCCTAATATCCTTCAAATAATTAAACAAGGAAAAACAAAAAAAAAAACTTTTTTTCAAAGCTTATATTACATTACGTCTAATTGTATCAATTAGTTAGGATCAGTCATGGAATTATACATTTGTGATTGGCATAGACATAATAAATCAGTGCGATTAGAAATATTTTTACCAATAGTTTTTGTTTAGCTTCTAGCTTTCTTAATACACTATGATCCTATCACTTGTCTGGACCAGTTGGGGGGGGGGGGGGGGGGGAGAAAAAGGGGATAATGCATCTTAAATGCATAAAAACAAATTTCACTCAGAGTTTGAGTCCTCAAGGGTACTAATTTAATTTATACCATCATATCTGTCAAGTACAATTTCTTTCCCTTGTTCAACAAAATAATTAATTACCAATAATTAATTAACTATTAGGTTAATTTTTTTCTTATCGATTGTGTTGTCAGGTAAAAGAAATAATTATAAAATAATAATAATAATAATAATTTCAGCTTAATCTGAGATTTCAAGTGGGAAAAATAATGTGTGCAAACTTTTTACCATACAGAGTGAGTTGATATAACCTTTGTAAAAAATATAGTTGAAAAAGAGAGAAATGCAAAAAAAAAAAAAAAAAAAACAAAGAAAAAGAGAAAAGCTTGTGAGTAATTGATCTACTCAAAGGTTTATGTTAGAAAGTTGGAGAGTCAGCCAGTTATTCATTAAGGATTTCCTTTTTGATTCAAGACAATTTTATACTATTTAGAATATTTCACCATATAATTTTATCATGTAGTTTTTGTTTCTAGGTTTCAAATTCAATTTTTTGTTTAACTTTAGCATAGATTGAGGTGCAATACTAAAATTTTAGGTTTGTAATGATAAAAATGTATTTGAATTACAATAAAGCCTTTCATTTCGACTCACAGCTTGATGAGAAATGGTCTGAAAAAAATCATACAAAATGTTGCAATGATTAAGAACATAATTTATATTTTAAATTTAAACCAATTGTTTCTTTAACATACTCAAATTAAAAGTTTTCTTTTTCAGGAGACAGTGGATAAAACAATGTCAGCAGTGTGAATCAAAGAGGAGGAAATCAGGACCATCTTCTGTTGTAGTCAGTGAATGAGTAGCCGATTGTTAACCGGCCTCATTGGGATGTAAATAGAACAGAATAAAATGTAGAATGGAGGTTTTAATAGCATTATATCTGATGTTTTCCCCAGACGGTGGAACATTTTCTTCACTTTAACCAGGTAAGTGTTTTTACTTATTCATACTCTGTGACTGTTTAAACTGACACATGGCTGATGAGATCAACTAAAATATTTTGTTTAATTATCCATACGAAACTTTAAACAAAAAATGTTTTGGGAACTTTATTTCTTTGAGTATAATAACTGTGATAACAAAACAAAAAAAATTGGTTATTTTAGTAAATACACCAATAGTGTTCTATCAAATTCAAAATGGGATCTGTGGCTTAGAGGCAAAACCACTAGGCTACCTATCCAGAGAGCTCAAGCTCGAATCTTAACTCAAGCAGAGTTTTGTTTGTTCCAAAAAAAAGATTGGAGCACAGTGCACTGAGCTGTACAAAAGTAATAAAAAAATATTTTTAAAAAGAAATAATTAATCAAATATATAAAGAATGCAAGGAATACATATGCATGTACGTATGTTTGCCATACATAGAAATCAGCTCCGTTTGACCAATCTTGATAAAACCTGGCAAAAATGTTACTTAGATCAAGGCAGAGACCATAGTGTATGTTTAATGTCCCACCAACAAGGATCAAGCCCTAAAAATACATTTTAAAATATCTTAAAATATCTAAATTTATCTCTATTAGAAAACGAAAACAGTTTTCTCAGTATTGTGTATTTGATATCAGTAAAACCCACACTAAGGCCAGCAGGTCATCTGTCATATCCAGCTAGTAATTATCATAAAATACACATGTGATTGCTTAGTCCTGTGGTGCACACTTTGGATTGTCATCACAATGGTCATGAATTGAAATCTTTGCTACTGGACTGCAGGAGGTTTGGCTTAGAATGCAATCCTCTTCAGGCATGAAGAATCAGGAAACAGTTGGAACCTTTCAATTTCAATCTTAAAAGTATTTGTTTCAGTTTCTAATATAATAGCTTAGTAGTTGTTAACTTGTATACTTAAATAATTCATGATTTCCATCTAAACAGCAGGGAAAAAATATAGAGAGATAGATCTATAGATTTTGGAACTTTGTAAACTTGTAATTAAGTCAAGTAAAAAATTCAAACTACAGCAGCAAAAAAAAAATGTTTCAAAAATCCTTTATAAATTCAGCTTTGCAAACCAAAATAATGTGGTTCACATCAACATCTAGTTATCTTTAAAAATGTAAGTTTGGTTCTTATAAAAGTCTAGTTACCTTTATAAATTCCATTCCATCTTCAAGTTCCCAAACCGGCTCTTTGATATCAAAAAGTCGCACCAGATGACCTTTCTTTGTCAACTGCTTTCCTAAAGAGAAACCTGGGAAGCCAGCACCGCCCGTGACAACATGAACTTCTTTATCACCTGTCCCAGTCATTTTCTTCTTCTCTAAGTCCTGAAATATATTGAGAACAAACTCCAAATGCTTGCGCTAACCTTTGACCTCTGTGAATGAAGTGATGAATGAAGGAAGGCAATTTTCGTGGACACTGAATGTAATTGGGTGAGGCTACTGGGTGATTCAACTTTCTTAACAAGCCCAGGTGAAATCTGGGAGAGTGCCTCCTGTGTAGCCAACAGAGTCAACATATTTACAGCTAAATAGAAAAATATTTCTACACCAACAGGATAAAAATATCCTTAGTGATGGCCAATCAAGCTTAGCTTATTTACAAAGTTACTTTCTTTATTGCTAATAATTTTTCTTATTCAGGATTGGTTCATATTTTTGGCCTGATAAAAAGGCTCTATTTTCATTTTCAATATTCTTCCATATGTATGAATAATTTTAAAGAAGAAGAGAATGTAAGTTATGGTCTAATAATCATATTCAATACAAGGAGAAAATTCAAATGGTTTGTAAGCTTTTATAAAATGTAGGCCCTATTTGTGGAGTATAAAATATAATATTATAGAAATTAATCCTTAAAGCTAGGCTCTTTCAGTTTACATCCCTTACAATAATGAACACCAAATATTTTAGATCTATATTATAGCCCACCTCAATAAACTAAGCAAAGTGTCACCAAAGTGATGAATATATCTTGATAAGAATAGAATAGCAAATGCACTATAAATTATAAAGAAAAAAAAAGATAAAAAGAAAGAATAGGCTTAATGGAAGAAAAGTGTTTTCAAGTAGAAATATTTTTTTCAGTGTGTTAAATCCTGCAAACATTTTTTTTTGTTTACTAGAGGGTCTTGTGAATGGTAAATATTTTGGAAAGAAGCTGTCAATGTCAAGGTCAATGAACTAGTGCTTGGCTAGATGTAAAGTAATGGGATTTTCAATAATAACAATTGCATTGATTATTACTTTTAATTACTCATAAATGAATATTGTCTTAATAGAGATTGTAGAGAAGCATGATATAAGTAAAAACAGTTCAAACAACCAAAACAAATCTGCCCCATAAGATATGGAGTAGTAAGGCTGAGTAGTTAAGTGCTTAGATTATGAACCTGAGGTCATGGGTTCGAATCGCAGTGAAGACTGAGATTTGAATCAAGGGATTTTTTTAGGGCGCCCCTGAGTCCACCCAACCCCAATGGGTACCTGACTTCAGATGATTTAAACATCATCTGCCCTATAGATTGCAAAGTCTGAAAGGGGAACTTTATTTTATAAGATATAATGTGCTCCTCTTCAATTGAAAACATTACTAATAGTCTCACCTCAACCCCCAAGGCAGTCAAACAGTCCACAACCTATTCTTAGCTTAATTAATAATTTTGTGTGTGTGTTTTATAGCTTAAAAGAGAAACAGTTTAACATCAACATTGTTTTCACTCAAGGAGAATCTAACAATTTTACCTCAGACTATTTTCTCAATCCTGTTACGTCATTGTAGCTGATACCATATGTTTTTTTTTAGGAACTTTCTGTCCTTATAACCATTTGGACTATATCAATGTCTTTAATCTTATTTTTTAGCAAAGAAAATAATGCCTTTTTGTACACTGAGAGTCAGATGTTAATAAGTCTGTGTCATTATCTGTTATTATACTAATATTATATACTATATTGACGTAAGGCAGCATTTCTCAAACTGTGGGGTCTCGCCTTCTTAGTCCTACTAAGAGGGGCACAAAATCTTGAATAAAAAAAAAAGGGGGGGGGGGGCGCAAAGCCGGTCAGTTTATTTTTTTTTATATAAAGTCTAGAGTAGACTCAATTCAAAGATTCTCAATAGTTCTCAATCTGGTGGATTAGACCACTCGGGGGTAAATTACAGTTTGTAAGGGTCACGTAAGACAATCGGAAATGTTGATTTTTATTTGCCTATTCCAATGTGTAAAACTTTACACTACACAAAGTTTTTGCATTGCTTGTTTTTTTTTTACTATGATTGTCATTCGAGGATAGATGTTCCAAGCAACTAAATTAGAATGATTTCAAATATTTAAATACAGTAGTAGACTTGATGCAGATGACATTTTTGTGATCTTACTAAGACTAACCCAAGAATTCCTGATCTGTTGAAATAGAAACAAGATTAACCTTGACACCAACTATGGCTTCTTTGTACATACAATCCACAACATTTTTGAAGCAACATTGTTTACGGTGGTTCAGACCAATGGCCATGCTTTTCAAATTGTCCCATTATATAGACAATATAGTTTACAACATGAATATGGTGAATATGCATACAAAAAAATACAATAATAATAATTAATGAATGCAAGTTGTAATGATTACACTTTAAGTTTTCATAATTTAACTATAAGCAAATATATATTGATCAAAATATAATTCTACATACTGTTTCATAAATAAAAATAAAGTTTTGGCAGTATATATCAGTTGTTTACGTTATGATTACAATTTTATTTTTATAACATCAACAAAAGCACAGTTGGAAGAAAAGATTATATGGTCAGGCTGAATCTTAAAAGTGGTCGCAGTTCAAGAACCGCTGCTCAAAGTTTTCTAGCCTATAAATTATATATAGATCTAGACTCTAGCCCTAGATTCAAGAAATCTAACTCGAGACAGTTCTAACTCTAACTAAGTAACTTTATTTAGACTCTAGACTAAGTATAAGTAAAAAGTCGACTAAGACTAAGAGTTTATTAATTATATATTATAATAATAATATTAATAAAAAAAATAAAATACTTAAACTTTTTATTATAATTAGGCTATTTCATAATGTATGACTATATTCTATATCATAGTGACAGTACTGACAGTCATAATCTCATATAGTTAGACTCTACACTGTCTACAGTTACACTGAGTGACTGACTCTACGCTCTAGCAGTCTGGCTCTACTAGTAGTGGTACTACTACTATACTACTAGTACTACCCTAGTACCCTCTTCTAACTTCTAGTCCTCTCTACGACTCTCACTCTACTCTTCTAGATCTAGCTACTAACTTAACTAAGCTAGCAGCTAGTGAGCTAGAGTCAGTCTATCATAAGTCTATGACTATGTCACGATACTATGTGACATACTGTATGTGAATGTGAGTAAACTAAGAGTATGTTAAGTATGTAGTATGTACAGTTAAGTACAGTAGTAGCTAGATCTAGATCTAGAATCTAGATGAACTGTAATTTGACTAAACTATAAAGCATATATCTAATCGAGATCTAGATTATACTAGATACAGTCTAAGTCTAGTACTTCTAATAATCATGCTTTACTTTTACCTTAGTCCTTAGTTTAGTTTTGTAACAATAAAATTAATACCGCCTCTTGACTAGTAGTAGTATGTTCGTCGTATTGTTGACAAAGCTGTGATTGTGGTTGTCGTAAAAAATCTCTATCTCGCCGAAGTTAAATAATATGTACACCAAGTTAAGCTACAGATCAAATAACTGTTCAAATCTTGTGATGTTATAAGCTACTAGAGATACGGTGTCTATACGTTTCGAAGCTACTAGAACAACGTCCAATTCCAAAAATGCTTGGACTTTGCTTTTTTAATGTTACGACAACGTCTAGCTATCGATCTTATTTTGTGCGCGGAAGTTCAGAACCATAGCAACGATGTAACCAAGATGGCGGTCAATATACTACAGTGAGAGTCTGTGAACGTCAGTGTTGCAGGTAAATAGATCTAGTTTTTTTTTTCACTAAAGAGTTTTAAAATATTATTAATATTATTCTTATACTGTATTTACGTGTCAGTTGAATAAATGTTAACAAATAGCTCTATCCCGAAAATAGTATGTTTAGATCTAGATCTAGCTTTTTGAAGCTTTAAGTTTAACTTCAGAACTTTAGATCATCTAGATCTAGATCTAGCTAGACCTAAGACTAGAGAGTAGAGTCAATCTTAAATAATTATAATTTTATACACTATTAGTATTAGACTATTAAGTATTAGCTTAGGCTTAGGCCTACTGAGGCTACTGTACTAACTTATAAGACTAATATTATCAAAAATTATTAGTATAAATGATAATATTTATTATATTTAAATATTACTATTACTAATAACTAGTAAGTAGTAGGCTATTACTAGATCTAGTATTAAAAGTATTACTATTATTAAGTACTTTTGACTATTGGTAGGGTTATTAATAAGTTTAATTAAAATACTTTTTATAGCCTATTATTAGTCTTAGTATTATTTGTAAATACTTGTTTTGTTTATTTATTTATTAAGACTAAGACTGCTTTATTGATCCTTATGGAAATTTTTTGTGATTACAAGGACTCTTTTCTCATATAAAGGCAACACAACAGAAACATTCACATAAATAGAACAGAAACAACATTAAGAGTTCATTTATTTATGTTTTGTGAAAGTGGACTATTGCAAACTTAAAGTGTAAAATAATATCTTCTTATCTTATCTTATAAAATACAGATGTTACTTCAAAAAAGAAGATGATAATGTCCTACTCCTCTTGCATCTAGTCATGCATGTTGACCAATGACTTAAATTCTGCCATGTTTCATATACTTAAATAGAGTCTAAATTAAAATTTCTTTCGTTTAGTTGTAAATGACTTTCAAATGTTGTATTACTTTTTTTTTTAAAGAAATTGCTGCATGGCACATAGCTAACAAGGACAACTATACATAGAATCTATATAGAATTCATCTATAACTAAGAATGTATGATAGAGCACCTCGTGATATAAACTTTAAAGTTGGATGCACTCCAGACGTCATTGGTCCTGGCAGTTATGATGCAGCTGCACTTCAGAAATCTAAACTTAGAACAGGTAGGCTTGTGGTTATATTTGTTTGTACAGTTAAACATCAGATTACAATAATTTTTTTTAGTTTCATGTTTCTTACAATCCACTAAATTCATAGATTGAATGATTGTTGCACTTGATGAAAACAAAATGAAAAAAGTCTTTGTTCTTAGGATCTAATGATATCTATCTACAATTCAAAATACTGATTTGAATATATAAATGCAAAAACAACAATAATACACTGTCTTAAATATTACTTAATTTAGCAATATTTTGTAAATGAAAATGTTCTAGAGAGACTTTTTTCCCCAAATTTATAAAGATCTTGCGAGATAAGAATAAGTATAGTTGTAATAGTTTCACCTATATTGATGTACAATATGTCATACTAGAGATTTACAGATGAATGTGTTTTGTATACAGTGTATTTATAAATATAGTTAAACAATGTTCTTTCAATGTCTAGATGGATATGCTCCTTTTTTGTCAATGACCAGCAGAGAAACATTTTTAAAAGTGACAGACCAAGTAGTAGCAGCTCCAGGACCAGGGCACTATGACACAACAGTTCAGGACAGAGCCAAGGTAATTGCCTCTTTTTTTGCTATATTACTAGGTGTAACTGGTGGCATGGTGGGACAACAGTCTGTCTCCCAACAAAGAGACACAATTAATAATTATAGTCATCCTCACAAGTCCTACAACATAATTTTTTTTAGTAGGATATGGTCTGAATCTGGAAGCTTAGTTTTTCTTGTTAATTCAATGTATACCTTTAAATCAAATTGCTTTTTGAAACATAAATATGAAAATATTTGCTTGATTTCTGAATCTCATATATTGCTAATTATCTTGTTCATTGCGAAAACAGGAATATGTTATATTTGTTTGGTTTTTATTGGAAAGAAAAATTGCTCAATGTTAAAACCAAATTGGCAAAAAAATGTTTTTCTTCATTAAAAAGCAAATGTTTTTAAGTCAAGCTATACGCATTGACTACTTTAAAATAGTTTTAATTTTTTATATTTACTTACAAATTCCATTAATTATTAAACTCATTAATATCTCTCATAACCTTAAGCATTGTTTAACAAATAAGTTATAAATCTTTGCTACAAAAGTGTATACAAAATATAATTCAACATTTCCATTATATTATATACGTTTTATTTATTTATTAGTTGATAGATGTTCCAAACAAGAAAAACACAGAAAAATACTTTAAAAAAAAATAGCTTATACAAAGTGTAATTGAATCAATTAGTTTGTATCAGTCATGTAATTAAGTTTGTAATAGATCTAATAAATCTTTGTGATTAGAAATATTTTTACAAATAGTTTTTGTTTTGCGCTTTGCATGCTTTAAGCTTTCCTAATACGCTATGATCCTATAAATCTTTTAATCACTTGAGATAAAGTTTGTATTATTTCAAATTATTATCATTGTTTTTTTTTTATCATCACAGCTTCTTGTAGACTTGAATGCTAAAAGTGATATACTTTTATTTACAGGGAGCTTCGTCTCTTGCCAATAAATCTAAAAGATTTGCAGATCCTGTCTCTGATACACCAGGCCCTGGATCTTACTCCTCACATGCATATGTTGAGTTGGGCAGAAAATCTAGGTCAGCCCCTGGTGTGATGGGTGATGATGGGAAACTGGTGGGTCATATTCTCTCAATTTAGCTTTCCTCTCTTTAAGAAATATATTAAGTATTATGAAGCATTATATGTTTATATCTATCTATCTATTTATCTTATATCTGTATATCTATCGACAAATACATTGCTATTAATAATCATTAATATAGATAGATACTTATTATGAGCCACTTAAGATTTTAAATTCTAAAACAATTTTTAAAAATACATCATGGGAGATAATTTCGTGAATCTAAATTGTTTACATAAATTATCCAAGTTGTTCCCCTTTAAACATAAAAAAAAAAATACACGAAACAAAGACGTGCTTATGTAAATGTTCAGACTAAATCTTCTAGTCGTTATAGATGTATTGATGGTAATGAAAATTCATTGTCCGCATTTATTAATTTATTTGTGTGAATTCAAATTCGTATAGCTACTCAAAATTAAATATTTTATTTCTAAGCATAAAAAGTACTATATCTACAGTAGGCTTTTAATGTTCAAATTTTTCATTGTTTTTTTTTTTAAATACTTTACATCTGATTATAGAAAGCACTTTTTTTTTTTTAAATTCAATATACTTTAATATAGTGATTCTATTATTGTCGAATTACACATCTGAATTATACATGTATTGATACTAACGGATAGATTAAGTCTACAAGAGTGAAATTTCATCGCAAACCAGAGGCCCCCTCCATACCAACCCAAGGTCAGGCCTATGGCTATGAGGAATGTGAAGATGGTACACTGAAGAAACAGGACCCACCAGTCAAAGACACGTCCATTGGGCCGGCATATTACACGCCTGCGTTGGTAAGTTGATATATGTACCCTATGTGAGTGTATCAGTCTCTTGATACTTCCTTTAGGACATTTCCAAGTCTCTAACAATTTTCAAGAATCATTAACAATGCAAACTGTTATACAACTTGACTATTCAGACTTTCCTTCAGCTACAAAATTATACAAAATTTTAAGCCAAACTGCCTGCAGGGCAGCAAGTAATAAAAGTGGGCAGGATTTGAACTCTGGTCCATCATGGGGACATTTCATAGTGCATACCACTTGACCAGGAAGCCATCTCAATTAGGCATACAAGAAAATATAGGGTTTGTTGGTCTAGTGCTTATAAATGCTCAACATTCTGGGTTGAAATCCAAGTGAATTTTTATTTGTCTTGTCCTGTGTATAGTGTATCTTGTTTGTCTGATATAGGCCTGTGTATAGTGTGTTTTGTCTGATATAGGCCTGTGTATAGTGTGTCTTGTTTGTCTGATATAGATCTGTGTATAGTGTATCTTGTTTGTCTGATATAGATCTGTGTATAGTGTATCTTGTTTGTCTGATATAGATCTGTGTATAGTGTATCTTGTTTGTCTGATATAGATCTGTGTATAGTGTATCTTGTTTGTCTGATATAGGCCTGTGTATAGTGTGTCCTGTCTGATATAGGCCTGTGTATAGTGTGTTTTGTCTGATATAGGCCTGTGTATAGTGTGTTTTGTCTGATATAGGCCTGTGTATAGTGTATCCTGTCTGATACAGCATTGGCCTGTGTAGTGTATCTGTCTGTCTGATATAAGATAGGCTTGTGTATCTTGTGCCCTGTCTGTCTGATATAGCATTGGCCTCTGTGTATTCTGTCTGTCTGATATAAGATAGGCTTGTGTATCTTGTGCCCTGTCTGTCTGATATAGCATTGGCCTCTGTGTATTCTGTCTGTCTGATATAAGATAGGCTTGTGTATCTTGTGCCCTGTCTGTCTGATATAGCATTGGCCTCTGTGTATTCTGTCTGTCTGATATAAAATAGTAAATAATGGTAGAGCTCATTACAATAGTTCCCACTCAATATTTTTATTTTGAACACAGCCTGAGTCTGCAGCCACTAAAACTTATAAAGGTGTTCACTTTGGGAAACTTTCATCCAAGAGAATGGAATTTTACGGCAAGTCTGGGCCCGGGCCTGGGGACTATGACCCTTTCACTGACCACACAGCTAAACCAGAGAACCTGAACATCCAAGGAGGGGAAGTGATGAAATTTGAAGCCAAACTTCCCAGATACCATGAACTGGTGCAGAAAGAAGTGGAGAAAAAGGTAACATCTTGGCAAATTGTGATTTTGTGTTGTTTCATTTGATGAATGAATTTGAACATAATGTTTATCTTTTGCTTTTTTTTTTTTTTTTTTGCATGAATGCTTCACATTTATCAAAGTTTGTGCATTCATTTTAGAATTGTGATAACTGTATTAATATGATCAAGTAGTTTTGGTGGTTTCATTTTTAGAGGCCCCCCGAAAGGGGAAAAGACGCTATGAGTTTTGTGTGGAATGTTTGTCTGTCTGTCCCGTTTAGATCTCATTAACTAGAAAAGATAGTGAAAATCCGACATCATAATATTTTAGATCATTCAAAGTTTTGATGCATCGGCTACTTTTTTCTTTTCTGAAAGTGAAAAATCTAATTTTTTAAATCACTTATGCAAGCAGTTTTTTCATAAAAATACACCACTTTTACAACTATTCACTATTAATAGTAACAAACAAGGTTGGCTCTTTATTAGGGAAGATACAAATGTACCATATTTTTAACACATTTATGCAAGCAGTTGTAGATTTTTGTACAAAAAAATATTGTTTTTACATTTTTATTGTTATGTTAGTTCTGTTATACTTAGTACTATATTTACACACGAAAAATGTTTGCTATTTTTTTTAAAGAGAAAAAATCTTTTTAGTATGCATAAAAGTTGGACATAATTTAAAACAACAATTAATAAGTAGGTTTTCATATTATCGCGTGAAATGTAGTACATATCACAGGAGTGTAGAACACTTAAAGGAAAGGACTTTTTTTTTTTACTGAAAGTCTTTTTTTCTTAAGGAATAAGACATTGACCCTTTACAAAACAATTAGATCAATTAGATATTCATTATAAGTCATCAGTTAGGCCAGGTTTACATCTAGCTTCACATTCACTTTCACCTATCCTTTGGTCTGCTGGACCGCTGTGGCACCACACAAGATCTGTCAACCTTTTTTCTCCATTCTTCTCTGTCATTTGTCTTTGATAGAATTTCATTCTGATAATATTGAAACCTGCCTTTTCAAATACATAGATATAAATATAAGTATACTGTTGTTCTTTGAGACACTTGTAATAAGCATAACAATAAAATAGCTACTGCATTCACCACAGCAAACATTTAAATAATTCAACAATTCACTGTTTTTTTTTATGTGAAACTTCGTGGCTTGTTAAAGCAAGATAGACTTAAGTGCATCCATTTACAGAAACCAGTTAGCAGCAAACTTGTGTTTTTTGTTGTTTTTTTTTTGGTTGAAGGAAATTTTTCAAAGATATTAAAGATTATAATTAATAAGAAATATATATTTAAGGCTTATTAGAGTCAGTGTTTTAAGTGGGGGACTTGAATTCCTAAACATGATATAGATATTATTTGAATTTAACTTATGGTGTTGGCATCAAAGCCACTTGAAGATAACCCTTTATAACCTTTATTTATATATGAGTTTGGGGATTAACAGAATACTGCGCTCCCCTCCTCCGCTGTGTTTGAAAGTCTTAAGCTATATTGCTTCATGTCACCATGTCCTTGTACGTGCCCTGTGTGTGTGTTCATGAGACCACCCAACAGTTGTTCTGTATCCAATCCAGACTTATAGTACAGGTGCCCAGGATGGTATCTATGCGTTGTGAGGCTCAGGCTGCCCCCCCCCCCCCCCCCTGTTTTCCTTCTCGCGATCTTGTTAACAAGATACTCCCTGTTGGTCCACTGGGTGGTCAGTTCTTTTACTTGACCAGTAACTCGGCAGACTCAAGGTTATCGTTACCTTTCAAAACTCTCAGTGCGTGGCGAGTCTAATGATAAGACTAGAGAGTTCACTTTATATAGACTTTTAAAACTGGTTTGGTGGAATAGGGAAATAATCCATAATCACAAAGTTAGATCAACAGATGTTTTTACTTCCCCTTGAACTTGCACGCTGGCAATTCGCTCATTAATACGAAGAGATTAACTAGATTGTAGATCTAAATAGACTGTAGATATGTTTGAAGAGTCAGAGCTGATCTTGTCCTTAATTTGAGAGAGTGGGCAGTAACAAGTCTGTTTTGTTTTTTGGATGTGTTTGTTTTTTAAAATTCCTCTTATCAGCTTGCAAATTCTTGAACACGCGTCAGCGGGTATTCCCGCATGTATTCAGTAAAGAGTGAACTAAAGAAATTGACGTACAGGAACATTATGCGCTCCGTCTATTAAGTTTTGATATATGGGCAGTATAAGCTTATCTCCAAACTAGACTCTTCTATAGCATAGATCTAGATCCAGTGTTCTAGTCTAGACTACTGTCTAATGTTGTCATAGATCTAGATGCAGTGTTCTAGTCTAGACTACTGTCTAATGTTGTCATAGATCTAGATGCAGTGTTCTAGTCTAGACTACTGTCTAATGTTGTCATAGATCTAGATCCAGTGTTCTAGTCTAGACTACTGTCTAATGTTGTCATAGATCTAGATGCAGTGTTCTAGTCTAGACTACTGTCTAATGTTGTCATAGATCTAGATCCAGTGTTCTAGTCTAGACTACTGTCTAATGTTGTCATAGATCTAGATCCAGTGTTCTAGTCTAGACTACTGTCTAATGTTGTCATAGATCTAGATCCTGCGTTCTAGTCTAGACTACTGTCTAATGTTGTCATAGGTCTAGATGCAATGTTCTAGTCTAGACTACTGTCTAATGTTGTCATGTCTGGATTTGCATCACCAAACTGGAATTTTATTAGGCCCTACTCACAGTAGATTTATACACGCGCGTAACACGTTTTTTTTCTTTCTGTGTGAGTTGGGAGAATTGAGGAGGGTAACAAATGTTCCTTTTCTATCTTTCATTCTTTAGTTATTATGAGCAAAGTGCAAAGTATACACGCTCTTACAAAAAGTCAACAGCTTCACAAAGGATTTGAGAATTTGTCTTTTTTTTTTTTTTTATTATATTTTTTATATTTATATACGAATGGTCGTTTAGAGTAGTTGTGAGATCCCAGACCTACATAACATTGGACCCTCTCTTGTACTTAGGCCTAAATATAACTTTCTATGTGTTTATGTCCGCCCTCCCCTCTCTTTCTCATTTGTTCTCTAACAAACTCACTCTCCCCATTTTACTCGAGGCCTTTTTGTTTTCTTATGTACTCTAACACGTCATTCTTTCCTTTTCTCGCATTTTATATTTGTTTTTCAACGTCTTTCTTGGCCTCTCTCTTTTCTCTTATCTCTCGTGACCTCTCACTTTTCTCTTATGTCTCTTGGCCTCTCTCTTTTCTCTTATCTCTCGTGACCTCTCACTTTTCTCTTATGTCTCTTGGCCTCTCTCTTTTCTCTTATGTCTCTTGGCCTTTCACTTTTCTCTTATGTCTCTTGGCCTCTCTCTTTTCTCTTATGTCTCTTGGTCTCTCTCTTTTCTCTTATGTCTCTTGGCCTCTCTCTTTTCTCTTATGTCTCTTGGCCTCTCTCTTTTCTCTTATGTCTCTTGGCATCTCTCTTTTCTCTTATGTCTCTTGGCCTCTCTCCTTTCTCTTATGTCTCTTGGCCTCTCTCCTTTCTCTTATGTCTCTTGGCCTCTCTTTTTTCTCTTATGTCTCTTGACCTCTCTTTTTTCTCTTATGTATCTTGGCATCTCTCTTTTCTCTTTTTTCTCTTGGCCTCTCTTTTTTCTCTTTTGTCTCTTGGCCTCTCTTTTTTCTCTTATGCCTCTTGGCCTCTCTCTTTTCTCTTATGTCTTTTGGCCTCTCGCTTTTCTCTTATGTCTTTTGGCCTCTCGCTTTTCTCCTACTTCAAGGTCTCACTTTGTCTTTCTCTCTTTTTTTATTTTAAGGTCACTCATTTACTCTCTCTCTCTTTCTTTCTCTCTCTCTCTCTCTCTCTCTCTCTCTCTGTTTCTTTCCTGTTATATTTCTTCCTCTTTCAGCCTCCCTCGAGTCCTGTGTGTACGGCGTCTATCTCTGTGTTTACTCCTGGTCGTGTACTGTTTATAAACCAAGTCCCGTCCACATCCGGGCAAGTTTATGAGAGCACCATTTCACAGTGTCAACACAACTGATAGACTAGATTTCAGTCTTTCCGTGACAGACACAGACAGACTGATAGACTAGATTTCAGTCTATACATGACAGACACTGGGCATGCGCGCTCTGTTGCTGAAATGCATTGACCACCCCACAAAACATTACTAATATATGTGGATAGTTTAGTAAGAATCTTGAAACAGGATGAGTGGTCAGATCCTCGCTGTTACACGTCAGAAGTATTCGAAGTCGAGAACTGTTCTTGAAAGCTTGAAGCGAAGCCTTGGAATCAATCAATAGATGACCAGCTCGTGGGAGAAGCAGAGATGGCTGGTCATCGGTGCGTTCAACAGAATTCTGTTGTTAAATGATTTTTCACTGAATTCAGTTGTAGAATGACTTTTGACAGACTTCATTTGTAGAATGACTTTTGACAGAATTCAGTTGTAGAATGACTTTTGACAGACTTCAGTTGTAGAATGACTTTTGACAGACTTCATTTGTAGAATGACTTTTGACAGAATTCAGTTGTAGAATGACTTTTGACAGACTTCAGTTGTAGAATGACTTTTGACAGACTTCAGTTGTAGAATGACTTTTGACAGAATTCAGTTGTAGAATGACTTTTGACAGACTTCAGTTGTAGAATGACTTTTGACAGACTTCAGTTGTAGAATGACTTTTGACAGAATTCAGTTGTAGAATGACTTTTGACAGAATTCAGTTGTAGAATGACTTTCGACAGACTTCATTTGTAGAATGACTTTTGACAGAATTCAGTTGTAGAATGACTTTTGACAGACTTCAGTTGTAGAATGACTTTTGACAGACTTCAGTTGTAGAATGACTTTTGACAGAATTCAGTTGTAGAATGACTTTTGACAGACTTCAGTTGTAGAATGACTTTTGACAGACTTCAGTTGTAGAATGACTTTTGACAGAATTCAGTTGTAGAATGACTTTTGACAGAATTCAGTTGTAGAATGACTTTTGACAGAATTCAGTTGTAGAATGACTTTTGACAGAATTCAGTTGTAGAATGACTTTTGACAGAATTCAGTTGTAGAATGACTTTTGACAGACTTCAGTTGTAGAATGACTTTTGACAGAATTCAGTTGTAGAATGACTTTTGACAGAATTCAGTTGTAGAATGACTTTTGACAGAATTCAGTTGTAGAATGACTTTTGACAGAATTCAGTTGTAGAATGACTTTTGACAGAATTCAGTTGTAGAATGACTTTTGACAGAATTCAGTTGTAGAATGACTTTTGACAGAATTCAGTTGTAGAATGACTTTTGACAGAATTCAGTTGTAGAATGACTTTTGACAGAATTCAGTTGTAGAATGACTTTTGACAGAATTCAGTTGTAGAATGACTTTTGACAGACTTCAGTTGTAGAATGACTTTTGACAGACTTCAGTTGTAGAATGACTTTTGACAGAATTCAGTTGTAGAATGACTTTTGACAGAATTCAGTTGTAGAATGACTTTTGACAGAATTCAGTTGTAGAATGACTTTTGACAGAATTCAGTTGTAGAATGACTTTTGACAGAATTCAGTTGTAGAATGACTTTTGACAGAATTCAGTTGTAGAATGACTTTCGACAGACTTAAGTCGAAGAATGACTTTGATTTATCTCAAAGAGCACTTTTTGCGTCTGAGGAAGCATTTCTGTCATTCTGGGCACACGGCCATCGTAAACCGCATATCTTAGAATTTAAGTTTATCTGATTCCTAGATACAGATGCCTTGGGGGGGGGGGGTAGGAGGGACACAACGACCAACCGCCTTAACTTTCTCCAACTAATGTCAGGTACCTATTAGAGCTGGGTGCAATTGGAGGCGCCCTAAAGATACCGAAATTTAAAAAATACCAGTCTTCACCAGGATTCGAACCCAGAACACCCTGTTAAGAAGTCAACCGCTTTACAACTCAGCCACCTCCGTGGGGTGATAGGATGAATCTCCTTGAAAGTCTGCTGAAAAGGTTTATTTTGCTTGAAAGGTTGGGTGAAGTCACGTGCACTAATGTCACGTGCACTGAAGTCACGTGCATCCATATTGTTTGTGTGTAGACTTGAAACGTGGTTTTGTCTCTCTTCCTGTCAGGGAGTTCCTGGACCAGGCGCATACGAAGTGAAGAGCACCTTCATCATCCCAGCCCCTGCCCTCAACACTGAAGGCTTAGAAGTGGACCATCCACCATTCCTGTCACAGGCCAAGGTAAGGTTTCGATCACACTCCGTATTTAAGCACAAACATTGAAGTTTTAACTCAAGCCTGCCTGGTCGCGGGTTATACAAAAATGCTTGTTAAATGGTTGAAATGTTTCGGATATTCCTTCAGAGTTGAAGATAATTTACTTCCTAGTCCAAACCTCCCGCAGAACGACGGGGGATGTCAGCGGGCAGGCAATGAACCCGGGACCATCATGAAGTCCGAACGACAGTCCAGTGCGCATACCACACGACCAGGCAGCCAATATAGATCTACAAATTCTACATACTTATCAAAGTCCAACATAAATTTTGGTTTGATGGTTAGTTAGAAGGCACCTGGTTGTTAACTGAGGTAGCCTTCACTTCCATTAATTGTTCTTTGCGAGTGCACCTAGCTTCCTTGTTATGAATCCAACGTTTATTCAGACCTACATAAAACACGAGTGACGTACTAAGTGTTAATTGTCGTCAACTCAATTAATGAGCATGATCGGTTGTGAGTTTGGCGTTTGACTTCTTGTAGGCTGAATTGTTTGAATGTATGCCTAACCAGACATTAAAACATACAAAATATTTTTTTTTAAAGTTTTGTAAAAACAAAGCTTATATAAAGAAAAGAACCGCACAATTACTGTCATATATTTCTCAATTAATTACCATTAATTGTCTAATTTCTTAATTGATTCGTGTTTTGTCATCAACAATGAATAATTTAACAAATGTTTAACTTGATCCGAGAATTGGAAGTGGGAGAAATAACGCGTACAAGATTCCACCCAAACAGAGTTGGTATAAGCTTTGTTAAAAAATGTTTCATTTTATGTAGAAAATTGGTTTATAGGGTAACTTTCTCGCCCTCGACTCCCCCAACCAGCACACTCCCCCCTCCCCCAATTCCTAGTCGAGTGTTGTAGTTAGCTGAGTGACTTGTTAACTGAGTGACTTGTTTACCTTGTAAATGGGCCGCAGAGAAGTATCTAAACAAAGAATCAGATACACTTAGTGTGACCTTTGCTGTCACTCCAGGCCTACCGATACACTAGCATCTCAGAGGCATCGCCTCAAGTACTTTCCATAGAGAAGTGGGTCAGCATTTAAAGAATACCCTGACACATCATCATCAGAACTCCTGATCTCTGAAAGTAGGTCACAGTAAATGGCTGGGCCCTTTGTATGTTTATATTCCTCTATCAGTGGACAGCCTCCTTCCCCCCCCCCCTTTCCATCGACCTGAGTCCTTCTTTTATCTTCGTGTGTTTATAGCAACTCTTTGTCTTATGCTGGTGTCACTGCACGGGAAGATAACTCCTTGTTCTTTATCTTGTAACAGAGGTTCGCTCCCTTGAAGAGCGCCACTCCAGCCCCGGGTTCCTACAACGACCCGCGCAGTGCCCTGGAGGTTCTGAAGAGGGTGAGTGGTATGAAGAGGAGCCCATTCTCGCAGACGTCGGTCCGTTTTGAGACAGATTATAAAAAGAAGCGATCACCAGGTAAGACAAACCTCTGTGTGCCTGACCGATCTGGTTGTTGATTGTCCGAACCACACATTGATTGTCGTGGAAGAAATCTCTTTTTTTTTGTTTAGTCAGCACAGGAACTAACTGTACTTCTATAGTTGATTCAAACTTTGTTTTCAGTCCTGCACCATGCACCATGCGTAATAAGCTAGAGCACTTTTTGTTTGTTAAGTAGTTCCCGACTCATGTGTAGTTACTTAATCTTTGTAAGTCTTGTGTGTTTAAACAAGATTATCTTGTTCCAATATGTAGATCACCTTAACTAGCACCCCAAGTAGACCAATTCAAATGGGAAGAGAGTTTGTATGTATCGAAAAAATGAGCGATCTCCTCTGGATGGAATTACACTTGAAAGGCCATGCAAGATGCAAAATTCTTTTATTTTATTTCCATTTCTGTGGCATTTTTACTTAATTTCCATTTCCTATGTAAAATATCTTCCTAAATCCCCTTCCCTAAATCCTCTCAATTATCACCTGTCAGTTTTGAAAGTGATCCCTCAAAGGACTGCTGAGGTATTTTCCCTCTCTGTTGTAAAAGAGAAATGTTTCACATCTCAATATTTATACGTTTGATGTAACAACAAAAGAATAAGAAATAATTATCAATGTTTCTTTTTCCCTTTCTTCATGTTCTTATTAACTTCATCCCGAAGCGTTGTTGATCAAATGACCTAGCTTGTGAAATTGATAAACAGATACAATATGGTATTAGAGATGGCAATGACGTTACGTTACGAAAGACAAAAAAAAAATAAAACAAACAAACAAACAAATGTGTGTAACTACTTAATCTATGAGATTACTTTGTACAAAATGTTTCAAAGTCAATTTAGTTTATAATTTATAAATTTTGTTTATTTATTTCTTGGAGTTTGAAAGACAGCATTTTGTTGCCCATATATCACGACCTACTTAAGGGAACCGGGTACTAAAACTTATCCTGTTCTTGTCCATATATCATGACCGCCTTGGATGGCGCGGCCAGACAGGAGGCAACCAAGATAGCATCTATTCAATTACAGCTGAATAATAGTTTCTGAGATTCCCTCTGTTGCTCTCGCCTCGCCTTCGGTCATTATTTTGCCCTCGCCTCTCCCCCATTGGCCATGGGTGCAGTCACGTGGTGCAGCCCTACTGTTCCGATTGGTCGTAGACCTTGGTCACGTCGTGCAGTCTCGTGCCGCGAGATATTTCGAGATAAGCGTTGGTCGTATTAACCCACACTCACCCACTACGATTTTAGCACATTGGTGTTAAGTGCAGGATCTTACAATTTGAGAGGTTAAGTCTGGGTCAAATTAAATACCGGGCCAGTCGTCCCGTTAAGACTCCTTTAACTCGGGGGCCTTAGATGAAACTGACCTGTAATGTCCAGTCAATAGACTTGAGATCACAGCCTAGCGAGGACAGAAAGAAACAAAAGTAGCTGATACTGCTGTAAAGACCTGCTGAACAAATGTGTCTATTGTAGGGATAATATATATGTCAGAAGTGCCCCCAGGCTTTCCCAGGCTGATGTGGGTGGTAAGCATTGGTGAGCCAAGGCTTTCCCAGGCTGATGTGGGTGGTAAGCATTGGTGAGCCCAGGCTTTCCCAGGCTGATGTGGGTGGTAAGCATTGGTGAGCCAAGGCTTTCCCAGGCTGATGTGGGTGGTAAGCATTGGTGAGCCAAGGCTTTCCCAGGCTGATGTGGGTGGTAAGCATTGGTGAGCCAAGGCTTTCCCAGGCTGATGTGGGTGGTAAGGTGAGCCAAGGCTTTCCCAGGCTGATGTGGGTGGTAAGCATTGGTGAGCCAAGGCTTTCCCAGGCTGATGTGGGTGGTAAGCATTGGTGAGCCAAGGCTTTCCCAGGCTGATGTGGGTGGTAAGGTGAGCCAAGGCTTTCCCAGGCTGATGTGGGTGGTAAGCATTGGTGAGCCAAGGCTTTCCCAGGCTGATGTGGGTGGTAGGCATTGGTGAGCCAAGGCTTTCCCAGGCTGATGTGGGTGGTAGGCATTGGTGAGCCCAGGCTTTCCCAGGCTGATGTGGGTGGTAGGCATTGGTGAGCCAAGGCTTTCCCAGGCTGATGTGGGTGGTAAGCATTGGTGAGCCAAGGCTTTCCCAGGCTGATGTGGGTGGTAAGAATTGGTGAGCCCAGGCTTTCCCAGGCTGATGTGGGTGGTAAGCATTGGTGAGCCAAGGCTTTCCCAGGCTGATGTGGGTGGTAGGCATTGGTGAGCCCAGGCTTTCCCAGGCTGATGTGGGTGGTAGGCATTGGTGAGCCAAGGCTTTCCCAGGCTGATGTGGGTGGTAAGCATTGGTGAGCCAAGGCTTTCCCAGGCTGATGTGGGTGGTAAGCATTGGTGAGCCCAGGCTTTCCCAGGCTGATGTGGGTGGTAAGCATTGGTGAGCCAAGGCTTTCCCAGGCTGATGTGGGTGGTAGGCATTGGTGAGCCAAGGCTTTCCCAGGCTGATGTGGGTGGTAGGCATTGGTGAGCCAAGGCTTTCCCAGGCTGATGTGGGTGGTAGGCATTGGTGAGCCAAGGCTTTCCCAGGCTGATGTGGGTGGTAAGCATTGGTGAGCCCAGGCTTTCCCAGGCTGATGTGGGTGGTAAGCATTGGTGAGCCCAGGCTTTCCCAGGCTGATGTGGGTGATGTGGGTGGTAGGCATTGGTGAGCCAAGGCTTTCCCAGGCTGATGTGGGTGGTAGGCATTGGTGAGCCAAGGCTTTCCCAGGCTGATGTGGGTGGTAGGCATTGGTGAGCCCAGGCTTTCCCAGGCTGATGTGGGTGGTAAGCATTGGTGAGCCAAGGCTTTCCCAGGCTGATGTGGGTGGTAGGCATTGGTGAGCCAAGGCTTTCCCAGGCTGATGTGGGTGGTAGGCATTGGTGAGCCAAGGCTTTCCCAGGCTGATGTGGGTGGTAAGCATTGGTGAGCCAAGGCTTTCCCAGGCTGATGTGGGTGGTAGGCATTGGTGAGCCAAGGCTTTCCCAGGCTGATGTGGGTGGTAGGCATTGGTGAGCCCAGGCTTTCCCAGGCTGATGTGGGTGGTAAGCATTGGTGAGCCAAGGCTTTCCCAGGCTGATGTGGGTGGTAGGCATTGGTGAGCCAAGGCTTTCCCAGGCTGATGTGGGTGGTAGGCATTGGTGAGCCCAGGCTTTCCCAGGCTGATGTGGGTGGTAAGCATTGGTGAGCCAAGGCTTTCCCAGGCTGATGTGGGTGGTAGGCATTGGTGAGCCAAGGCTTTCCCAGGCTGATGTGGGTGGTAGGCATTGGTGAGCCAAGGCTTTCCCAGGCTGATGTGGGTGGTAGGCATTGGTGAGCCAAGGCTTTCCCAGGCTGATGTGGGTGGTAGGCATTGGTGAGCCAAGGCTTTCCCAGGCTGATGTGGGTGGTAGGCATTGGTGAGCCAAGGCTTTCCCAGGCTGATGTGGGTGGTAGGCATTGGTGAGCCAAGGCTTTCCCAGGCTGATGTGGGTGGTAGGCATTGGTGAGCCAAGGCTTTCCCAGGCTGATGTGGGTGGTAGGCATTGGTGAGCCAAGGCTTTCCCAGGCTGATGTGGGTGGTAGGCATTGGTGAGCCAAGGCTTTCCCAGGCTGATGTGGGTGGTAGGCATTGGTGAGCCAAGGCTTTCCCAGGCTGATGTGGGTGGTAGGCATTGGTGAGCCAAGGCTTTCCCAGGCTGATGTGGGTGGTAGGCATTGGTGAGCCAAGGCTTTCCCAGGCTGATGTGGGTGGTAGGCATTGGTGAGCCAAGGCTTTCGTTGGCCAGTGGTCGACTATTTCCCCTGAATACATAGAGTTGGTTGTTTTTTTTTATGTCCTGCCCCAGCGATTATGTGTTAACCGAGATGCCTGGCGACAAACTATCGCTAAGCTGCATTGAGTTCATGGATGCTTTTATCTGGCAAGTCCTTCTAGGGAAAGGGCTCTTCTCTGGCAAGTCTTTCTGGGGGAAAAGGGCTTTGATTTCAATCTTTTTTTTTTACTTCTATTTTATGACTTGAGTTTTTGTTGTTTTTTTAAAGGCACTGGCGTTATTGTCTACTGTTTCATCTTTAGTGTTTAAATGCTATTGTAATTTGTGAACAGTATAGCCATGACTAGGTCCTGGTACTGCTGTCACTGTGACTAGGACGTGGTACCTGATACTGCTGTCACTGTGACTAGGACCTGGTACTGCTGTCACTGTGACTAGGACGTGGTACCTGATACTGCTGTCACTGTGACTAGGACCTGGTACTGCTGTCACTGTGACTAGGACCTGGTACTGCTGTCACTGTGACTAGGACCTGGTACTGCTGTCACTGTGACTTGGACCTGGTACTGCTGTCACTGTGACTAGGACCTGGTACTGCTGTCACTGTGACTAGGACCTGGTACTGCTGTCACTGTGACTAGGACTTGGTACCTGACATGGGCGTAGCCAGGGGGGGGTTCTTGGGGTTCAACCCCCCCCTAAATGAAATCCCCCCCCCCCTTGGGGGGGGGGGAGTCGGAATTTAGTGACTGATTTTTTGCTTTGATTTTGTTTATTTTAGGTGAGATTTTAATACTAAACCATCACTTGCCCCAGCACAACCAAAGGGGTTTTGAGTTTAAAACCCCCTACCAGGGGGGGTTCGAGTTTAAAACCCCCTACCAGGGGGGTTCGAGTTTAAAACCCCCTACCAGGGGGGTTCGAGTTTAAAAACCCCTACCAGGGGGGTTCGAGTTTAAAACCGCTACCAGAGCGGTTCGAGTTTAAAAACCCCTACTAGGGGTTTTGAGTTTTAAACCCCCTACCTGGGTTTTTTGCAGTTAACTCCCCATCTTCTATAAAACAAAACAAAAAAAATGCAAACGAAAATCCCCTGATTCCAAGAGCACAGTTAAGGAAGATTTTGATTTTAAAACCCCGTCTAAAATTTACGATAAACCCCCTCTTTAATATAAAAAAAAAGCTAATTACGCACTCAAAATGTTATGAGCGTAGCTAAATGGGTTTTGACTCAGTTTTGAGTTTAATCTCCACTTCAGTGGGGTTTGAAGGTAAAAAATACCTCTTTTTAATAAAAAAAAAAGCAAATTATACACTAAAAATGTTAGGAGTGTAGTCTATGGGGTTTTGAGTTTAAACTCCCCTCCAGTGGAGTTTGAAGATAAAAAGTACCTCTTCAATATAAATAAAAGAAAATTACTCACTCTAAAATCTATGAGCGTAGTCAAAGGGGTTTTGAGTTTAAACCCCCCGCCATCTTCAGTGTAAGAAAAAAAGCAAATTACGCACTCAAAATGCTAAGAGCGTTGCCGAAAGGGGTTTTGAGTTTAAACCCCCATTCAGAGGGGTTTGGTGCTAAAAATACATCTTCAATATAAAAAAAAGCAAATTACACACTAAAATTATTTGAGCGTAGCCAAGCCAATCGGGGGTTTTGAGTTCTTCTACAGATGGCTTTTTTTTTTAAAGTTTAATCCCCTCCAGATGGTTTTGAGTCTAAGATCCCCCTACAGAGCATTTTGAGGTGGAAAACCCCCAATAGAAGATTTTGACGATAGAACTTCTTTTTTCGATATAAAATCTAAAGCAAACTACAGTCACTTAATTCCAAGATCGTATTCAAGAGAGGTTACACATTTTTACCAGTGGCAGGGCTCCATTAATAAACTGCAGTGAATAGTCATCTACCGAAATCGAAAAACACTAAATATAGCTCAACAAAGATGGCTAAGACATCTCAGGAGTCAGTTATAGAGATCGGATCTAAATCAAGGAAATCCTATGCCGAACTGGGAGTCGACCCCTTAGTAAGATTGTGAGAGAACGACGCATGAGGTTTGCGGGACATGTTCTCCGACAAAATGAATTACGCATAAGAAGAGTTGCAATTCATGGAGGTCCTCATGGTAGGTGGGAAGAGGCTTCTGACATTACCAGTGACAGATTTTTATGGAAACTGCTTGCCGTCAAATGTTCCGAACGGCGTGGGAGGGTCTAAGTCAGTAAGAATAGCACATTAGGTTTTTGAAATAAAACTTTTTAATAGCATTAAAATGGACTGTAGATACCTCAGAATATGCATTTTGTTGGCTTTCAATACCAGAAATAGTGCTTGGCGGCGGGGCTTCGCCCCGTGCTGGGGAGCTCGCGGCGCTCCCCCAGACCCCCTTGCTAGTAATGGCGGGGAGTCCACAATTTTATGGAAACAGCTTGATGGCAAATGCGCCGAACGACGAGGGAGGCTCTAAGTCAGTAAGAATAGCACATTAGGTTTTTTAAATAGAACTTTTTAATAGCAGGAAAATGCATTGTAGATACCTCAGAATATGCATTTTGTTGGTTTTCAATATCAGAAATAGTGCTTGGCGGCGGGGCTTCGCCCCGCGCTGGGGGAGCTCCTAGCGCTCCCCCAGACCCCTTTGCTAGTAATGTCGGGGAATCTACAATTTTTTCACTAACTCATGGAAGAACCTATTCTAGGGCACAATAAACGTCTTCCGAAAGAATGAAGGGTCAGAATGTAATAAAGATTATGTACACAAACACACACACACATAAATACATATAATTTTTTTTTCGCGGGGGGGGGGAGAAAAATTCACACACCCCCAAACCCCCCCCCCCCCCGAAAAAAGTCCTGGCTACGCCCATGGTACCTGATAGTGCTGTCACTGTGACTAGGACCTGGTACTGCTGTCACTGTGACTAGGACCTGGTACTGCTGTCACTGTGACTAGGAAAAGTCTTCACTCATTCCCACTGACCTTTACAGATGCCCAATGAAAGCACGTTTCCCCTTGCCGTAGAGAACTATGTATCTTTGAGATGTGTATCTCTTTCTGTTAGAATCAGTCGGTCGGCCGTTGTGCTGGATTCCTAACACCTTTATAACTGTTGTCTAAAAAAAACAGGTTCAGTTTTTTTTTCTTATCTTGTATTTTCTTGCACATTTGTAGTTCCGGAAGTGAACCTTAATGCCCATGTTTGTCTAAGTGCTTTTTTTTTTTCTGCTAGACGCCGGAAGTTGAGTTATCTATTCATCTTTAAAATATATATCTATTAGGAATTGAACCCCTTTTTTAATTAAAAAAAAAACCAACATACTTTTTTGTTCTTTAAATATCCAAAAAATCACTCGAAATATTACAAAAATAAAAAAAAGCAGTTGTATTAACATACAATTCGTTTCTTCAATATAGATCTGTTGTTCTCTCCAGTTGCCCCAATGGTTAGATTTATATTTAGCCTATAAACATGGTCTCTTTCTCTCTCTCTCTCTCTCTCTGTGTTGTGGACTACATCAGCCCTGACCATTGATGTATTTCTAAACTTCCTGTGAGCGAACTAATTCTTGTGCTGCCTATCAAAGGGCTAACCTCGGCTTCTGTACCTCTTGGTCTTTTGTTGCTCTGGCGGGTCGACCAGTTGAAACGTTGTTTTTTTTTTGTTGTTTTTTTTTGTTGTTTTATTAATTTGTAGACCTCTGCACAACATTGTTCTGACTTCTGCTGCATGAATTGTGGGACTTTTATTTTAATGATAAACAAAATATTACCTTAAAATCTTCACATCGTAATAAGCAACAAGAGAATCTTCGTATCTTTAATTCATCCGGATGTTTTATGAATCTCCTTCTCTTTCCAATAAATCATGATGTTTTAGATTTAGGATAGCCACGAAAGGTTGCTTTATATTTGATTTTTTTTCTTTTATAGTGTATTTTGAGTTTATTTCTTTTGTTTGACTTAAATTAATCTCGGAAGTTGAGAAATCTGGCATCAAATTAAAACTTGCCAAGTTTACAGTGTTAGCTACAACCAATCAGAGTCTGTGTACATTTGCAGTAGTCGATTGCCTCACATTAACAACATGTTTCGATAGTGCGAACACTCAAAACTAGTTACCCGGACAACGAATACACAAGAACAAAAAAAAAAAAAAAAAAAGACCATCTCTATCTGTTTTGATCTAATTGACAGATCAATAGAGCAGACCAAGTAGATAGAGATTTGAAGTTGTGGTTGTAGGACCAAGTATCTCAACAGCACTTGAAAAGGTCATTCTTCTCAGAGGGTGCTGTTTGAACAGCATTATGTTATCTGTCTGTCCCGGGGGCTGTGAGTGACGGAGGTATGTTTCTCTTTCCCTCTCCATTGTTGTCTTCGGTAAGGGAAACACAAGATTCGAACCTCCATGGGTAGATCAACGGAAGCGATTTGGGGTGGCGGGGTGGGAGGACTCTGTGTTTGTTTACCAACTGTACGTTTCTCGGCTAGCCTGACACTAAACAGCGGCCTTACAACATGAAACAAAGCACGCATTCCTTCTACGTCTCATAGCGCCGTCGCCAGAGATTGGTATGGCGTGGGAGTGCGCGCGTGCGATGGTGAAGCCCTGGCGCTGGGATTTTACTTTTACTCCCAGTTGGTCTGGTACCACGTACCGGGTGGTCGCGGGATTTACGCCTTGAATCGTCGTCTTGATTGTCTGAAGTTTACAACTCGTCGACCTCATTTAGTGGCGCCATGTTGAACGTTTGGTAAATGTAGTCACGTGACTTGGGCTTAGAGCTACCAGAAAAAAAAAATACAGAAAAAAAAAACATATTACAAAGTCTGATACAAGAGAGATTGTAGGCGATGGTAGATTGTCTTTCTGGAGCAGCAGTACTATAGTAACTGACGAGTGCAGGAGAGGCCCTAAGAGTTGTATATAATAAGAGTGTACAAGCCTCTAAATATATCAGACTAGTGCTTGAGTTTTTTGGGGTCTATTTATAGAGTAAACTTCAGCAGGAGGTCCATGTGTTTTTTACAAAGGAATTTAGGGGCTGAATGTCCAAGGTATGCCGAGAGTTTCTTGTTTTGGTACAGACAACAAAACTAATCTTTACGAAACAAAACTATTTAATGACCCAAGTATAAATCATGAACAGATTGAACACACACTTAGAATTTAATTTCAATAATAGAGTCACAAAAATATGAAAGCTTGAAACTTATTGACATCCATCCATCCATCACCATCCATCCATCCGTCCAACCATTCATCCATCCATCACCATCCATCCATCCATCCGTCCATCACCATCCATCCATCCATCCATCCATCACCATCCATCCATCCGTCCATCCATTCATCCATCCATCCATCCATCACCATCCATCCATCCATTCATCCATTCATCCATCCATCACCATCCATCCATCATCCATCCATCACCATCCATCCATCCGTCCATCCATTCATCCATCCCAGTGGCGCTACAGCCCATGAAGGACTCTCTGGTCTGCTTCAACAAACACCTTTCCATTCAGATCTCTCCTGACCCTTTTGTCTTCACGCCCGAACCTCAAGCTGTGTAGATCTGCCCCAATATCACCAATCCATCACATTTGTGGATAAAACTTATTGACGCCTCTCACTTCCTGACTTTCCTGTGCAGTTATAGTAAAAGTATAGTCTCTCTAAAAATAGCTTCTCCGATGACAAAAAAGATCTAGAATCACCGATTGCTTATTTTTAACGCCTTTGACTATTTTTAGTTATACTGGACAATTATTGTTGTTTCTCGTAACGTAAATATGATGATTTTACTTGTTTATATATTTTTTCAAACCCTGACCATGATATTTTTTATTACGTGACACCTTGAAAATCGTGTTATAAACTTATGTAGAAGGTGTAGTGGTAATTGAGGGTAACAAAGAAGTATACCATCGCTATATAGATTCAATTGTTGTAGTTGTAACCCATGTTGGATTTAATTTGTTCCTTAAACAAGTCGCTGTTGCTTGTTTGCTAAAAACAAAAATGTTTTGGTTCATTTGAAAATATAATTGGCTGCGTCTTAATTTATAAATACGCCGGCAAACACAAATGAAAGGGGAACTATTGACTCAGATGTACAATTATGTCCCTTTCTTTCAGGTTTTTTACATGTACTTTTTAGTTCGATACACAATTATGTCCCTTTGTTTCAGGTCCCGGTACCTACAACATTCCAGGCTTGGCCGCAGAGAGCATGCGTAAAGCCTACATAGAGTCGACACGAAAGGGTGTGTTTGGGAGCACGTCCACGAGGATAGAGCCCTTGTCCAAAAAGGAAGACATCGAGGTACCAGGTCCGGCCCATTACCAGATCAAGGAGAAGCCATTCAAGCCTAAATATCCTCACCTCGGTTCCAACTTTGCCTCCGTCACGGCTCGCCTGAAATCTCCAGAACTGGTAAGTGTTGCTGTCCACCCGAACCCTAACCCCCAAACTTGATCTAGAGAGAGGGAGTGAATAGTTTTCATTGTATTGCTAGGACACTAGAAGACACCAGAGGGATCGGTGGAGGCAAATGATGTCAAGCTTGTTTTTAGGGCAGACGGTTAACGAGGAAGTCAGCTAAAAATATACATATGTGGTTTTGCATTATGTGGGGGGAAAAAAAAAAAAAATTAATGTATTATTCAATCGTTTTATTGTTGACACAGACCTGTACGAATAAATTAGATCATTGCTGAATTATTTCAGATTTTTACAAAGCGTCTATCAACTCTGTCTGTCTGTCTGGGGAATATTTTGTACACATTATTTCTCCCACTTCTTATTGTCGTATCAAGTTGAAACTTTGCACAATTAGTAATTATTCCAATCAAACGCGAATCATTTAAACAAACTAACCAGATAGTTTACTAAATAGTGGTTATTAATTTATCTTTGTCTGATACCCTTAAAATCCTGAAGTTTAATAATCCAAATCTTCCCCAAAATTCAATCTTGAGAGCCCCCTCGGTTAGAAAGCGCTTGTCTACTATATCACCATGCCACTATATGACAATATCAAGAAATATGCCTCCATTCTGTTCTTATTACGTATGTATGGTCATTTATAGTACATTGGTATGGTCAGTTTACATCATTAATAGTACATTGGTATGGTCAGTTTATGCTATTAATAGTACATTCGCATGGTCAGTTTATGTCATTAATAGTACATTGGCATGGTCAGTTTATGTCATTAATAGTACATTGTTATGGTCAGTTTATGTCATTAATAGTACATTGGTATGGTCAGTTTACATCAGTAATAGTGCATGGCGTGGTCAGTTTACATCATTAATAGTACATTGGCATGGTGAGTTTACATTATTAATAGTACATTGACATGGTCAGTTTACATCATTAATAGTACCTGGTATGGTCAGTTTATGTCATTAATAGTACATTGGCATGGTCAACTTACATTATTAATAGTACATTGGCATGGTCAGTTTATGTCATTAGTAGTACATTGGTATGGTCAGTTTATGTCATTAATAGTGCATTGGTATGGTCAGTTTATGTCATTAATAGTACATTGGCATGGTCAGTTTATGTCATTAATAGTACATTGGCATGGTCAACTTACATCATTAATAGTACATTGGCATGGTTAGTTTATGTCATTAAAAGTACATTGGCATGGTCAACTTACGTCATTAATAGTACATTGGTATGGTCAGTTTACATCATTAATAGTACATTGTCATGGTCAGTTTTTGTCATTAATAGTACATTGGCATGGTCAGTTTATGTCATTAATAGTACATTGGTATGGTCAGTTTATGTCATTGATAGTACATTGGTATGGTCAGTTTATGTCATTAATAGTACATTGGTATGGTCAGTTTATGTCATTAATAGTACATTGGCATTTTCAGTTTATGTCATTAATAGTACATTGGCATGGTCAACTTACATCATTAATAGTACATTGGTATGGTCAGTTTACATCATTAATAGTACATTGGCATGGTCATTTTATGTCATTAATAGTACATTGGCATGGTCAGTTTACATCATTAATAGTACATTGGCATGGTCAGTTTACATCATTAATAGTACCTGGTATGGTCAGTTTACATCATTAATAGTACATGGTGTGGTCAACTTACATCATTAATAGTACATTGGTATGGTCAGTTTACATCATTAATAGTACATTGGCATGGTCATTTTATGTCATTAATAGTACATTGGCATGGTCAGTTTACATCATTAATAGTACATTGGCATGGTCAGTTTACATCATTAATAGTACCTGGTATGGTCAGTTTACATCATTAATAGTACATGGTGTGGTCATTTTATATCATTGATAATACATTGGCATGGTCAGTTTACATCATTAATAGTACATTAGTATGGTCAATTTTTGTCATTAATAGTACATTGGCATGGTCAGTTTATGTCATTAATAGTACATTGGTATGGTCAGTTTACATCATTAATAGTACATTGGTATGGTCAGTTTACGTGTCCGAAGGTGTCCCATCTTCTATTCAGATGTTCGTGTTGCTCTCTCAGACTTGGAGCTCTTCTTTGTTGTTGAGTTTGTTTGTTTTTTATCTGTGTGTGCCATCGGTTCCTACAGTAAGACACAAAGTGACCGACACTTGCCTCCAGGCTCTCCCCAACAAGGGAGGCTGAGGCTTGGAAGTTCCCTGAGTGAAGCGAAGGGGGTTGAACTCATGTTTCAATGTAGACATAGATCTAGTTGTCTTGGGCACCTCTCTCTCTTTTCTCTAATTCCTTACCATTTTGCTCCATACGACTTAAGTTGAGTGGGGCTGGGGGTTAACTGTAGGGCATATGAGACAATCAGATAAACTTAGGCTGCCTTGACTATAGGATTGTAGATAAGGGCGCGATAGCCACCCATATTGTACTTCCCCATGACCAGTCAAGTTTATGTGGACCGACCGAGCGACTTGCCATTGTAGACTCAGTAAATGCGCGCCTAGTCACTCACTTGTACACGGAGGTAAGACTAGTGTATCATATACACGCACACTCGCATGCAGACACACACATAGTACTGACAAACACTCACACGTACACACACACACGCGCGCTGACTCTACACTAACATACAGACATTGGTCAAAGAGAGCGATCCTACTTTTAGCGGTATCTTTGATAACATCATCTTCCTTTAGACTCTGGAGAGAGTGAGAAGGGGAGGGGAGCTATTTACCTTTAAAACCAACGAACTTAATTGAACGCTTCGGTTCAAGCTTTATCTCAAAGAAATGTTTTTTATTCAATTATTCCTTTATTTATTTTACTCTCCTCTTTATTCCCTCCCCTCCCTTAGCCTCATGTTTTATCCCTCACGTTGTTTGGTAATTTAGTTTACTGTTAGTTTTTTAACTACGGTATATATCCAATCTGGCAGGTGTTCAGTTAATGAATGTATTTATCCAATGAACTATTTGGTAAGTACATAAAGAGACTACCTCAGCTTGATCCTTGGTTCAAGTCAATGCCCAGATAACAGTGCAGAATTGTATTGATGTTGAAGGTTGTGTTGAGCCATTTTCAAGTGATTCTCACGGTTGGTTGAGCAGAATTGCGCGTTAAGCACGCGCTCAAGGTATTTGTGGAAAAAAAGGGCAGTAATCACACTCAAAGCTAGGACAGTAATAAAAAAAAAATTGAGGTCCTTATTTATTATACGTAACTGTCAGTATAAAGATTCCTGTGTATATATGGCCTGCTTATTATATGCATGTACAATGTCGAGTTACGAGTTTTTAGACTGAGTAAATAAACAGAGGCGTTGAAGAGCACGAGTTGACTGAGAGAGGGCCAGGAAACTGTATGGAATGGACGTGTCATGTCAGTCGGTGAGACAAAGGACATTTCAATGGGATGCATAAGCGTGTATTAGATGTCCTCCCTTTCACAAGATGTCCTAATGGTGTTTCAATGCTGAGTTAACCTGACAAGTGTCCGTTGGTAGTTCCAGTCCATGTGTATATAAAGTGTTGTAATTATGTATAGTACAAAACAATACAAAGTCTCACATTACGAGGTGCTTCAGAAACTAGACCAAAGCGCTCATCCGTCTCTCCAACAACTCAGGTCACGTTGTTTTCGATGTTTGTGGTGTACTTTTTAAAATTATCATTGGACAATATGCGGGTTCCTTCCTGGAGATTAACTGCTGGAGATTAACTGCTGGAGATTAACTGGAGATTTGCATCCCTCTGTTGTTGTTTGTTGTATCTATTCTTATATCTTACACATCACGTTTAGTTGTCTATTAAGTATTTTAATCGTTGTTGTATTTTTAGGCTAAGAAAAAAAAAATTGGTAAGAATGTTTCTAATCGCACAGATTTATTGTTGTTGGCCTAGATCTATTAGATAGTAATTGATCTAAACTAATTGATACAATTACACATCGTTTAAGCTTTGTTTTTTAAAAAGTTTTTTAGTATTTCCTTGTTTATCCCTCTTGTTTGTGATGGTTGAGAATGTGTCGAGGGTATCCAAATACTTCCCCTGGCCTGAGATGTTTAACTTTTCATTTCAAAATGTTAGCCAACATAAAGTCTGTTTTAAGAGTCTCTATTCTGTTTGACTTGCCTAGGGCATCAACCAGCTTTAAATCCGGCCTCTGTGTGTTTCTCTACCTTAGAATTTAGTTTACATTTCAGCTATGTCAAGGTGAAGGTCGCTTTTAGTAAGAAAGTAGGCTAGATTGAAATGACTGCGAGAGAGAGAGAGAGCGAGAGAGAGAGAGGGATTGTTTTAGCTATTTAACTAATGAACCTATCACTCCGAGTGCTATTGATCAATCCCTTTAAAGTGATTCGTTTTAATACACAAGAGAAAGTGAGAAAGTACGTGTGTGTGTCTGTCTGTGTTTATGTCTGTCTGTGTGTGTCTGTCTGTGTGTGTGTGTCTGAGAGACAGAGTCTCCCTACTTATTGTTCCAATTGTCTTTGTGTTTCGTTTCGTCAGGACCGCGAGTCAATTTGTTTCTTGTCCTTGTTCATGTGTCTCTTTAGTCTCACACACGTGTTTCTGTGTCAGGTGACGTGTTCTTTTGACTCATGGCCTCAATGTCGTCCTTTTATGTTAGCAAGTGAACCTAGGAGCTTCTTTTGTCCAGTCTTAACATTCTCGTGGTTTAGTTCCATCACAGACTAATCCAATGACCAAACTGTGACCAACATAATTATGTACATTCGTTGCATGTAGACTCAACTGGTGTGCGGCTTAAATCCAGGCGCACGCCCTCGCGTGGACTAGATTATATTTATAACCTTCCTCCCCCCCCCAAAAAAAAAAATAAATATTTCCTCCACTTTTCCAGCTCGAATGATCTCATTGGAAAAATTGAAAATAACTTTTGTTAAATGTATAACGTAAGTATTTCCCACCCCCTTTTTTTTACTTTTATCTGCGCTACTGTCTGTTCAAGGTTATGTTTTCAATAAAATAGAAAAAATAATAATAATAATAATAATAATAATAAAAATAATAAGTCATAAGAGAAAACTATTAAAATGGGACTTGAAGGAAGACTGGGAGTGCTTCGTCTTATTATTTAATAACTTCCCTTTTACCTATTTAATACTTCAATATTGTCATTAAAGCATGGAACGGGTTGCCTGAATCAGCCAAGAAAACCAATGACAGAGTCTTAGTCTCTAATTATCGTGCAGGGCTAGGACGTAATTATCTTCTTTTCAGAAATTTATAAGATAAGAAGAGTATATTTTGTTCACAATATTAGTTATTTTGTAATTTCTGTTAAACAGTGCTGAACACTCTATCGAAACTCTCTTGTTCAAAAGAAGACATAATCCATTTCCTAAGCAAAAGTCCTGACCCAGGCAGACAACGTAGGTAGAGAGATGAAAGACCAGGGCACCTTCTACATTTCATTATCTGTTGACCAAGTGGAATTCAACAGTTGTTTATCTGTTGCTAATCTCATCACTTCTTTTTGCGTCTGCTTCAAACCGCTGCAGTCGTACGAGATGGCCGCCACAAGAGTCTAAACTTCGCGCGCAAATAAACATGTCACCGGTTCTGGTTTGAAGTAGTTTTTCTCCTGTCTGGAAAGGGGGGAAGGTAGTTTTCTTTTGTTTGTACTCTACGTCTGTTGTGACTTTGAGATGGGTTTTAAAACCCTAGATAGCTGGGTGTTATCCAGTTCTTGAAAATAAGCATTCATTTCAAAAGTATTTTCTAGGTTTGCCTTAAGCAGTCTGATTGCTCTGTTGCCATCCCTTGTGTAGTGCAGCTATCACGTGAACGTGTTGTCAGGGTACAGAGCTGGTGTAAACAAGAAACATTAATACTATCATGTATCTCAATACTACAAGATTTATCTCCCTTTAATTTGTACAAATGATTAATTAATTACGACTAGTAGTCAAATTATTCAAAATTTTCAACTTGATCCTAAGATTATGAAGTGGGAGAAATAACGTGGACAAGATTAGTACCAGAGAGACAGAGTGGGCCAATAGAATCTTCGCAAATAATTTTGTTTAATCGCTTTATAATCATGAACCAAAGAGAGTTACTAAGGTTAGACCGGAAATGACGACAGTTTTGGTTAGAGACTAATGAGAGAGTAACACTAGAGATTGCATTAAAAAGACCAAAACAAATAGACATATCCCCATTGACATAGAGCTTTAACTTTGTAAAGAGCAGTTGAACTAATGTTTCCAGCAACTGTTTGGACTAGCATGGGATTCAAGTGTCCTTATTTTGGGTTATTGAACAACGATTGAGAACTTTTTCTCTCTTTACTTTCTCTTAGCTCTGTTTTAACATTCTCTTAGCTCACTTTTCACTTTCTCTTAACTCTGTTTTAACTTTCTCTTAACTCTGTTTTAACTTTCTCTTAATTCTGTTTTAACTTTCTCTTAACTCTGTTTTAACTTTCTCTTAGCTCTGTTTTAACTTTCTCTTAGATCTGTTTTAACTTTCTCTTAGCTCTGTTTTCACTTTCTCTTAACTCTGTTTTAACTTTCTCTTAGCTCTGTTTTAACTTTCTCTTAGATCTGTTTTAACTTTCTCTTAGCTCTGTTTTAACTTTCTCTTAGATCTGTTTTAACTTTCTCTTAGCTCTGTTTTAACTTTCTCTTAGATCTGTTTTAACTTTCTCTTAGCTCTGTTTTCACTTTCTCTTAACTCTGTTTTAACTTTCTCTTAACTCTGCCGCTTTTGCATACTGTCGCCTTGGTCGATCATAATTAAATCAACTTTGCGTGTGTGGGTTTGTATTTGTATATGTGTGTGTGAGAATCACAAGCCTTAAGGAATCTCTTTCTTTATGCCGAACTTAACCTTTGCCGCTCCGTTGTCTTGCTCTACGGTGGTGTTACAGAACGGAACAAGTGCCATTATGTATCCATAAAACTTTGTGTCGTCTGCTATACTATGCGATCCTATAATTGATCAAAATGTCCTGAAAAAAGGACCACACCTAGTGCTGCGGGAGGCGGGGGCTAGAGACCATCACGGAATGGTTGCAATGAGTTCTTACAGAGTAAAAGCAGCATTGGATCTGTTTGGGTGTTTGTTTGTTGTTTTTGTCTTTGTATCTGTAGTTTTTTTTTTCTGTTCTTTTTTTTTCTTCCTTCCACAGTTCTTGTACCTTCTGTCTTTCAGTCTGTCCGTGTGTCTGTTTCCCCTCTAATCATTCCCCATTTTGTTTGTTGCATTTCACTGAATTCTTTTCTAAGTTCACTATTTCGCTGCTCTAATGTCCAAGTCCAGTTGAACACCTACAATATACTTCGGACAGTAGAAGTCTAGAATAAAGAGCTTGAGTAGCACACACTAGCAAGTGCTCACCTACAATAGCATTCGATGTTTAGTTTTTGTTTTCGCTGACGTGATTTGTTCGCCCTCCCCCCACCCCCCTTTCCCATGATGTAAGACACTTTTGGTCACACTGGCGCTTCAGAACTTAAATAGAAGTTTATTGAGTTGCACTCGGGCTGGGACTATCAGACTAACGTCCATTGGTTATGGCCATGGGCGCTTCAATCGAGAGGGCAACAAGATGGAGTATTGCACCCCAGTTCACATTAAATAAATGCTGGTTTTGTCGCCCCCCATTCGCATCTCTCTGAGGGATGTGGGCGCACTCATCCACTTGGCCAAATAGTGTCCCCTGGCTCCCCCGGTTCAATGTCTTTAGGCCATAAATAATGTTCACGTTAACCAGTCAGTGGGGGCGCGAGGGGGCGAGGGTGGCGGGAAATGGAGATGTGGGGTAACGGCTGACGTGAAATATGCGCATACATTAGGTGAAGTCATTTTTTTTTTAATAAGTGTCCTATGGACTAACTTTGATGTTATTTCGACAATGTCAAGGTTGTTTGTGTGTGTTAGTCATCAGAAGTGAAAGACTAACTATATTACCCCCTGCCTCTGTACCCATGCACAGGATTAAGTTTCAATGTTAGACACAGCAGCCGCTGAACTAAATCACGCCTTGCTGTAGGGGACGTTGTGTGTATTTGTGTTTGTATATATACTCCTCAGTAACTTAGAAGTTTGTCTTTGTCATGAGTGTGTGTGTGTGTGACACTGCCTGCTCCACAATCTGTTCAACAACAGGTTTTGGGAAAACTTTAAGATTTAGGTATCTACTCAAACGTCTGACATCATTGTCTAGCAGTCTTTCGATACCGTAGCCCGTACAGTATCTAGGTTTACAGAGCTGCCAGATAGAACTGTGATAATCGCTTACATTTCATGACTATAACAACTGCATTGCTTCCGAACCTCCCTAATCTCTTTCAGAACCTCCATAATCTCTTTCAGAACCTACCTAATCTCTTTCAGAACCTACCTAATCTCTTTCAGAACCTACCTAATCTCTTTCAGAACCTCCCTAATCTCTTTCAGAACCTACCTAATCTCTTTCAGAACCTACCTAATCTCTTTCAGAACCTCCCTAATCTCTTTCAGAACCTCCCTAATCTCTTTCAGAACCTACCTAGTCTCTTTTAGAACCTCCCTAATCTCTTTCAGAACCTCCCTAGTCTCTTTTAGATCCTCCCTAGTCTCTTTTAGATCCTCCCTAGTCTCTTTTAGAACCTCCCTAATCTCTTTCAGAACCTACCTAGTCTCTTTTAGAACCTCCCTAATCTCTTTCAGAACCTCCCTAATCTCTTTCAGAACCTACCTAATCTCTTTCAGAACCTACCTAGTCTCTTTTAGAACCTCCCTAATCTCTTTCAGAACCTCCCTAGTCTCTTTTAGATCCTCCCTAGTCTCTTTTAGAACCTCCCTAATCTCTTTCAGAACCTACCTAGTCTCTTTTAGAACCTCCCTAATCTCTTTCAGAACCTACCTAATCTCTTTCAGAACCTACCTAGTCTCTTTTAGAACCTACCTAATCTCTTTCAGAACCTACCTAGTCTCTTTCAGAACCTACCTAGTCTCTTTTAGAACCTACCTAATCTCTTTCAGAACCTCCCTAGTCTCTTTTAGAACCTCCCTATTCTCTTTCAGAACCTCCCTAATCTCTTTCAGAACCTACCTAATCTCTTTCAGAACCTCCCTAATCTCTTTCAGAACCTCCCTAATCTCTTTCAGAACCTACCTAATCTCTTACAGAACCTCCCTAATCTCTTTCAAAACCTCCCTAATCTCTTTCAGAACCTACCTAATCTTTTTCAGAACCTACCTAATCTCTTTCAGAACCTACCTAATCTTTTTCAGAACCTACCTATTCTCTTTCAGAACCTACCTAATCTCTTTCAGAACCTACCTAATCTCTTTCAGAATCTACCTAATCTTTTTCAGAACCTACCTAATCTCTTTCAGAACCTACCTAATCTCTTTCAGAACCTCCCTAGTCTCTTTTAGAACCTCCCTAGTCTCTTTTATAACCTCCATAATCTCTTTCAAAACCTACCTAGTCTCTTTTAGAACCTCCCTAATCTCTTTCAGAACCTACCTAGTCTCTTTCAGAACCTTCCTAATCTTTTTCAGAACATACCTAATCTCTTCCAGAATCTACCTAATCTTTTTCAGAACCTACCTAATCTCTTTCAGAATCTACCTAATCTTTTTCAGAACCTCCCTAATCTCTTTCAGAACCTACATAATCTTTTTCAGAACCTACCTAATCTCTTTCAGAACCTACCTAATCTTTTTCAGAACCTACCTAATCTCTTTCAGAACCTACCTAATCTTTTTCAGAACCTACCTAATCTCTTTCAGAATCTACCTAATCTTTTTCAGAACCTCCCTAATCTCTTTCAGAACCTACCTAATCTCTTTCAGTACCTCCCTAGTCTCTTTTAGAACCTCCATAATCTTTTTCAGAACCTACCTAGTCTCTTTTAGAACCTCCCTAATCTCTTTCAGAACCTACCTAATCTCTTTCAGAACCTACCTAATCTTTTTCAGAACATCTAGAATCTATATCTATTAGTGTTTAGATCTTCATCTATTAGGTTTTTAGATCTTGATCTATATCTTTTAGTTTTCGAACTAAAATAAGGCATTGTGTATTTTTTGTCGCCTGAAGGCAGCTTTCATCACTATTGCATCAGTAGAGATTATTAATGGTTGCACCACTTCGCCCTGACCTGCGTGTAGACATTGCTAAGTTACACCCAACTGCAGGGCATTCAAAACTCGGACTTGAGTCTCCTCGCCCAGTTGGAGTTTGATGATGACTCAAATATAATGAGTTGTTTTCATCGTCAGAGATCTAGTGTAGAGAGGTGATACGAACACAAGAAGAAGTTGACATCAATATTTTATAGACTTATTTCACACTAAAAAAAAAAACAGAACTTATTCCATTGTCTAACAAAATTAATCTTTGTATAAAGCCAGTGCCTTAGCAGGTATGTAATCGCCATCTTTAATTACTTGCTGATAGTTACAGTAACCGGAAGTGCACAGTGTCGCCACGTCCTGTCAGACGGATATTGCATGCTTAGGAAATGGCGTATCTGTGTAAAACATCTACCTTTTATCTTGTATCCGAGCGTCTGTGCCATGTAGATGTAGGTTTAAGGCTTAATTTACAACACGTCAATGAAGACCTTAGCGTCGTACATCCCCCTCTGCCAGTGACCAGTCTTGTCCTTTAGTTAAAGTACGTAAAACTCTCGAGTCCCGATTATTCTTTTCTTTCTCTTGCTACCGTCACCACGGGCAGTCACGGCACTGGGAGATGTCTGCTTTCCTTGTCTGTCACGGCACTGGGAGATGTCTGCTTTCCTTGTCTGTCACGGCACTGGGAGATGTCTGCTTTCCTTGTCTACCAGTGATTTACAGCGAGCCTCATGGCGCGTGACGGCTTGAACCTCGGTGTCTAATGGGCGCCTATGTAGAGGGATTAGCTTCTGTTTAGCCTCCCTTACCATGACAGCGCGGGCTACCACGTCCACTGCGTCACAGTCTACACCTGAACCCGCCAAGCCATTTATTTTGTTAGTTATTGTTTTGTTTATGACTCCGAAATGGACTCGATGACTTCTGTCCTGTTTTACAGAATGCTTTTTTTTTTTTTTTCAACTACGAGGACATGTCTGGTAATTTGATCCCGATACCTATCTAAACTGGTTTGTGTTTAACAAGTTTGAGACATCTTTCTCCATTTAGAAGTGACTCCGATGCTCTCCCTTTTTCAATCATCAGTCCATAATTTTCGATATATAATATCATCATCTTGGTCGTGCGGTTTGCGCACTGTACTGTCGTTTGGATTTATCGATGGTCCAGGGTTCAAACCCTGCCCGCTCCCATCCCCCGTTGTTCTGCGGGAGGTTTGGACTAGGAAGTAAACTATCTTCAACTCTGAAGGAACATCTGAAACATTTAAAACATTTTACAAGACATCTTCTGTTCTCATTTCAATCTAATCAAATGTGTCTTCCAATATGTACTTTCATCTGTTTTAAAGTGTTGAATGAGACGTTATTCACTGCTAGTATTTAATCATTCAATCAGCAAAATCATTGAATCAGCAACTGAAACTACGCGAGATTTTCCCTTTTATACTTTAGTTTTGTGTTGACTCTCTCCTTAGCTCCAGAGGTTTGTTCTACAGGGCATATGATGTTTAGGTCAGCTGTTTCTTAGGCCAACGGTTAGCTAGTAGGGTGTCATGGGGCCAGCACAGCGACTTTCCCCAACTAAAGTCAAGTATCCATTAGAGCCCTAAAAATACCGAAATTCATAATCCCAGTCTTCACCCAGATCCGAACCAGGACCCAAGGATCCAAATCTAAACTTTGAGTAGAACAATCCAGGACAGAGTGGAGACATCATTTTTATAGCATAACAATAAACCAGGACAGTTTAGGTCAGGTCCTCTATCATTGAACCATCTGACATTGGACCTGCTGACCGGAAGGGGTGGATTAGGTTTTTACATCAATCTGACCTCCCTTCTGCCAGGTCATATAAAGACGTTAATGCATTTTAATAGAATATGGTCCATATGTCCGGTTGGTGGAAATTCTCGTAAGTGACCATACATCACAATCACGGGTCCATGTAATTAGCCGTGTCCAGTCGGATCAGTTTTCCGAGTGCGTGCTTGTGTGAGTGCAGGCTTGCGTGTGTGTTTGTCTCTTTCTGCGGGTTCAGTAAGGGCCGTTACCCCGTAATTTCTAATCTCAAACAGGGTGTGAATGTTTTCACGGGGTCACGATGACGTCTATCAATGATACGCGTGCGACCTCCACAGAATGTCCGAGCCATCTGATAATCTCTCATTCCCTAACCACCGGTGTTACTGGGCGTGTGGGAAGAACTGAGTGCTTGGCGAGGTGCAGACTTGGGAGAGGGGGGGGGGTGGAGCAACAACTCATTAGTTGACGTACAGTGCAAGAGGCAGGATGGACTGACGGAGCTGGACGCTGTCATCTGCAGCAACTGTCCCGCCGGAAGAATTTCAATATTCCAGTCTTGGAGTACAATAACAAAGCGAGTCAACAAAGTGTTTGCTTCCTACAAACTTGTTGTTTATAGTCAAAACATTTGTTGACATTAAATTTACAGTCATAGAGTTTTTCTTCTCTAAGGGAGTTAGTCGGGCCAGTGTCAGTTCAGGGCTATCCATAGTGTATGCAGCTTTGAATCAGAAACCCCATTACTAACGAACCATGCTGAGAGTTACTCCCTTAGAGCACGGAAGAGGAAGCTGGCAGTGAGTTGTAAGGTCGCCTTGACCCCGTACAAGAACAAACCTTATGCCGCACATGGACCAGGACTCTCTCTCATTTTCTTGTCTCAATCGTCCTTCATGCAAAACGCGACACTCATAAAGAATGTGGTTTACTGTTTCATTGTCCTCGCAATGGCGGCATCGTGTGTCGTAGTTCTCCTTCCACCGTCCAAAGTACGCGCCTATTGGACAGTGTCCGACTCGGAACTAATCTAGGGCGGCCTGTTCCGCACGTTAGAGCTCCCACCATGTGTCCTTTCGGTCTGGGCTACTCAACTGCCTATGTAGCTCTTGGCCCTTATCGGAAGTGTCCCAACTATCGTGCCAAAGTGCCAACAAACGGGTGTCGGCTAGGGATCGTACACTCGCGAGAGTGCACGGTTCATCATCTATGGTGCTCGCTGCTGCCGCGGCCTTCGCTAAAATGTCAGCCCTCTGATGACTGACCAGATCACAATGGGATAGAACCCACTGAATAAAACTATTTACATTGAGCTACAGAAGGCGCTCCACCACCGCGAGGAACGCTTCTACCTTCCCGACACCTGCATGCTGCCCTTCAAAGGGCATCGAGGGCAGAAATTGAGTCTGTGAAAATGACCACGTCCGCTGAGGCCGTGGATCCATTTCCGACTTTTTCCGCTAACCACTCCAATGCTACGAGCATTGCCTCCAGTTCAGCTTCCGTGCTGCTTTTCCTCTGGCAGGGTCCACTCAGCTCCACACTTTAGGGATTGCCAGAGAGTCGAATCACTGCCCCATACCCAGCTCTCACAGTACCATCGAGCGTCTGCACAGATCAGTCCGTGTAGATGGTGGACACTCCAGCCTGATACGAAGCAATAGTTTCCCTGGATGCATGTAGTAGCCGTGTTGGATCACACAATCATGCAGCTTTGAAAGACATGCTTGTCGTTCTCTGGTGATTTCCTTACATTTTTTTTTCAGTGTCGTGATATTTCTCTAGCAACGAACACATTGTCAGACAGGAAATCACGTGACGATGTCTAAACTTACAGCTTACTCCATCCTGGCTATCTTGTTGTCTGTCCACTGTCAGGTATATAGCATGTATCTGCCTCCCTATCAGGCGCGTATCTCTTGGTAACAGCCTGGAGTCTGGGATGTAATGTTGTAAGCTCAATGTTTACAAGTAGAGCTAAAGGTTGTGCTGCGTGTTAACTCCACTCTTGCTGGCCGGGAAGAAACTACTGGCCGTGTTTTTATGTGACTAGTGAACTGTTTGGAAGGGATCATTGTTGGAGGTCTACTAATACACTGTATTAATTTATTGATGTATTTTCTCTATGTTTCAATAGATGTACAAACTGTAGACCTACTTCTGGCCCCTGTCTTATACGTCACTCTTGGGCGTCACGATCGAACGTTGAATTTAAGTTTTTTTTTGTTTGGTTTTCACTCTCTCACCTCTCACACTACTCACTCACGTTATCTCTCTCTCTCTCTCTTTCATCAAATTACTCTCTCTCTCTCTCTCTTTCTTTCTTTCTCTCTCTCTCTCTCTCATCATCTCACCCTCTCACTCTTTCACTCTCTCATCATCTCATTCACACTCTTTCTTTCTCTCTCCTTCCTATAATGCCGCCCTCCCACTTCTTTGCCCCTGTTTGATCCATTGTTGACTTCCAGCTCCACCCATCATCTCCCCTTCATTTACTGCTCACACTTGGCCAATTTCCTAATGCATGGGTCTCTTTGGGCCCTTGATTCCTGACACCATGGACTTTAGGGGAAAATGGAAGGTCTGTCCACCCCACTTGTCCAGCGGGCTCCATGCGGTGTCCATCAAACTATGCCACTTTCTACGTTGATAGTCGAACTCTCCCCCCCCCCCACCCCCGTATGTCACTACATTACATTTTGTTTAGGTTTCTTTCTTTCCTTCCTTTTTTCTTTCCTTCCTTTTTTCTTTCCTTCCTTTTTTCTTTCCTCCTTTTTTCTTTCCTTCCTTTTTTCTTTCCTTCCTTTTTTCTTTCCTCCTTTTTTCTTTCCTTTCTTTTTTCTTTCCTTTCTTTTTTCTTTCCTCCTTTTTTCTTTCCTTCCTTTTTTCTTTCCTTCCTTTTTTCTTTCCTTCCTTTTTTCTTTCCTTCCTTTTTCTTTCCTTCCTTTTTTCTTTCCTTCCTTTTTTCTTTCCTCCTTTTTTCTTTCCTTCCTTTTTTCTTTCCTTCCTTTTTTCTTTCCTTCCTTTTTTCTTTCCTTCCTTTTTTCTTTCCTCCTTTTTTCTTTCCTTCCTTTTTTCTTTCCTTCCTTTTTTCTTCTTTCTTTCAACTTATTTCTTTTCTTACTTTCTTTCATTCTTTCCTTATTTCTTTTTTCCATCTTTCTTTCATCTGTTTGTTTTTTCCCTACTTCCTTTTCTTTCTTTCATTTCTTTTCTTCTTTTTCTTTTTTTCGTCTGTCCTTTTTCTATCTTTTCTTCCTTCTTTCCTTGTCACATTCTGTCTGAGAGTCTATCTCTCTTTCCTTTTTGTCTTTCACTGTCTCAGTATTTCCATCTCTTTCTTTTTTATCTTTTTCTTTAGAGCACCCCCCCCCCCCACCCCCAAGTTCAATTCTTTTTCCTTTCGGTTGCACGCTAGCCAAACTAATTCATACCCAGGAAGGGATTTCACTTAGGAGGGAATTTTTTTTTTTTTGGTTTGCCCGTCTGGTCTGAAGAGACTGGCGTCATCATAGGCGACTACCAAATGTCGCGTGACAATAACTTTAGTGTGATTGAAGATTGGTCTTAAAACCTGGTCAGGAGAAAATGACTGTTTTCTTGTATTGTCCACTCCGTCGTCCTCTGTTTAAATAATGTCAAGCTGACCTGTCGTCAAAACATGGGAAAGGGAGATGGGTGGCTGTCTGTCACCATCTGAGATTTGAACCTAGTCATATTGTTTACAAAGTTTGAACACGTTATTTCTGCCACATCCAGTCTCGGATCAATTTGAAACTTTGCACAATTATCCATTTGCAAAAAAAGATACATAAAAAATATCAATTAGTCAATTAATTACTGGCTATTAATTATTTTGTATGATACCAACAAGATATTTCTAAATATGTAGGGTTTCGTCGCATATAATTGTACACATTATTATTCCCACACCCATTCTAGGATCAATTTGAAACTTTAAACAATTATTTATTGTACTTAACAAACCATGAATCAATTTAAAAAAATAACCAATTAATCAATTGATTATTGGTAATTAATTATTTTGTTTGATATTTTACAAGGGAAATAATTTCTACATTATTGACATATATTTAGATGACATTGTGACAATATAACTTACTGTGACGTACGTTGACTCTTCGTAATAAAACGAGTCACACTCTGACAACATGTGACAAACCGTGACACACTGACAAAACGTGACACATTGACAAAACGTGACACACTGACAAAACGTGACACACTGACAAAACGTGACACACTGACAAAACGTGACACACTGACAAAACGTGACACACTGACAAAACGTGATACACTGACAAAACGTGACACACTGACAAAACGTGACACACTGACAAAACGTGTCGTACTGTGTATGTTTTTGCTTGATTATGCGAGGTCAATGGAAGAGCCCTAAATACCAAATGTAGACTATTTTAGAGCCAAGGGTCAAGACTTATAAGAAGAAAAACAAGTTGAAGTCTAAATGGTAGGAGAGTGGCTCTATGAGCCACAGGAGCTTATAACTGTTAGTCTCTTACTTGTTTCATCATACACTTAATAAAGTAAACTTCGTTTATTCAGAGGTTCCTCTTAAAGATCGAAAAAAAAAAGAGTTACTTTTGTGGTAAATCGGGTTTGAATTACGAACATATTAATGTCATATATATTTCGATGCTTTAAACGGGAGATTGAGCTAGTAGAACTTTTTGCAAATACACAATATAAAGCTTTTGGACTGGCAGACGTTATATAGATATGTTACAAACTCAGGATGTTCATGAGAACATTTAATGATATAGATATGTTACAAACTATGGATGTTCATGAGAACATTAAATGATATAGATATGTTACAAACTATGGATGTTCATGAGAACATTAAATGATATAGATATGTTACAAACTCAGGATGTTCATGAGAACATTTAATGATATAGATATGTTACAAACTATGGATGTTCATGAGAACATTTAATGATATAGATATGTTACAAACTCAGGATGTTCATGAGAACATTAAATGATATAGATATGTTACAAACTATGGATGTTCATGAGAACATTAAATGATATAGATATGTTACAAACTCAGGATGTTCATGAGAACATTAAATGATATAGATATGTTACAAACTATGGATGTTCATGAGAACATTAAATGATATAGATATGTTACAAACTCAGGATGTTCATGAGAACATTAAATGATATAGATATGTTACAAACTCAGGATGTTCATGAGAACATTAAATGATATAGATATGTTACAAACTATGGATGTTCATGAGAACATTAAATGATATAGATATGTTACAAACTCAGGATGTTCATGAGGACATTAAATGATATAGATATGTTACAAACTATGGATGTTCATGAGAACATTTAATGATATAGATATGTTACAAACTCAGGATGTTCATGAGGACATTAAATGATATAGATATGTTACAAACTCAGGATGTTCATGAGAACATTAAATGATATAGATATGTTACAAACTATGGATGTTCATGAGAACATTTAATGATATAGATATGTTACAAACTCAGAATGTTCATGAGGACATTAAATGATATAGATATGTTACAAACTCAGGATGTTCATGAGAACATTTAATGATATAGATATGTTACAAACTCAGGATGTTCATGAGAACATTTAATGATATAGATATGTTACATACTATGGATGTTCATGAGGACATTGTAAGCCCAGTTATCTCTTGGTTGGTATTTCGATTGTTTCAATCAGGTTTACGTTTTAAATCAATCCATTGATAATCACATAGAAAAAGAAGAGAAAGCAATAAGGGGAAATGATGTGACGATTTAAGGACTGCTCAATAAAACGTAAGGAAATAAAAAGATGAAGATTGGGAGAGATTTATTATTCCATTATTCAATCGAACACTTTGTAACGAAAGGTCCCACACGTTCTGTCTAACAAACAGACAAAACAATCCCCCCCCCTTCAAATGATGCTTATACTCTTTGCATGATTGTGTTGTAGTATGTCTACAATTACGTTTAGGGGACGTACTCAAGAAATTTCAATGTTTCCTAACAGCTTATATGTTACACTAATATAAGTAAATGTAAAATGAAATGTTGTTTCTAAATGACATGTCATCTGTCATGTCATCTGAGCTGTTTGACACATTTGTCAACACACACACACAGATATAATGAACCATTTCACGACAGATGATGTAATGGGACATTCGATACCCCAAGGCGTGTGTACTGGTCATCCTGTGGGGCATCAGATGGCCACTCTGATCTGGAGATACAGTCAGAGCATCTATTGTCCTCTAGTATTGACCACAGATCGAGGAGGTTTCACTGGTATCACCGTCACACGATCTCATATCTCTTACAACTGTCCCCCCCCCCCACTTTTATACCTCCCTGTCACACCCGTCCGTTCCCTACCCTGATTTCCTTGTGCCAGATCTTTTAATAAACCCGCACGAAAGAGCCCTCCTCCCTCCCCGCGCACATACCAGCGTCAATCTCTCCACCCTAAAACTTCTTTCTTCTGCGCTACATTTGTAACTGATATTGTTTTTCATTTTCTGGAAGAACAATGCTATCTCCTCACAGCCCGTCTTTACGCCATCTGTGCCTCCCAGCTCATTAGATGAATGAAATATCGCAGACCCCATGTCACGCCACCCCTTTCCATTTTTTACAGCCCCCCACCGGACACACACCCATCGCCCGCCCCACGTTTCCCAAAGGCGTTATGAATTATCATTTTTTTTGGAAAGAAAAGAAAAAAAAAACTATCGACCTTCATGTCCATTCGTCAAACTCCGAAATGTGGACGTTCAATCATAGTTTGTGGACACGTGACTATTTAACCTCGGTCTCGTTTTGTTTTGGCGTTGGCTGGGAGAGGGGGGGGGAGTGTGCATGACGTGTGAAAGAGGGAGGGGAGGTCATTATGGTGGACATGCTGAGCTGTATGGTGGACATGCTGAGCTGTATGGTGGACATGCTGAGCTGTATGGTGGACATGCTGAGCTGTATGGTGGACATGCTGAGCTGTAGGGTGGACATGCTGAGCTGTATGGTGGACATGCTGAGCTGTATGGTGGACATGCTGAGCTGTAGGGTGGACATGCTGAGCTGTAGGGTGGACATGCTGAGCTGTAGGGTAGACATGCTGAGCTGTATGGTGGACATGCTGAGCTGTATGGTTAGGCAGGGCGCATAGGTTTAGACCAACTCATCATTGCGTGGGGAATTGTGACTTCGAATGTGAAGCTTGCTAGTTGGGGCTGGAGTCTAACTTTAGAGAACACCCCACCGCCCCCCTCCCCCAATTGTATCTTTTACAACGTGGGCTACCAAAAGGTTTCATGTTACTGACCAACTAGGTGAATGTCCTAACTTCAACAAATCTTTATGTTACTGACCAACTAGGTGAATGTCCTAACTTCAACAAATCTTTATGTTACTGACCAACTAGGTGAATGTCCTAACTTCAACAAATCTTTCTGGCTTATGACGTAGAGTAGTTTATAGCTTCGGGAAATCTTGTGTTGGGATGCGTCAGAGTCGGTCTTAGGTGTTGCCAACTGGGGTTGCCGAAGACCTTGCCTGAGGGGGCTTCTCGATATGGAGATTCTTTTGTGACCTTTAGCCCATTATATGCGGGGCCTCTTTCACGTATTCTAAAGTACAGTATCAATATGCTATAGCCTGAACTACAGTGTTGGGGATTTAATCCAAAAGTAGCACTTGTTTCTCAAGCCTCTTAGACTCCATGATAACACTGATTTACAATTGTTTAAAGTTTGTGTTTTGTATTGCTGATGGACGTCCCGTGGCCCAAACGTTTCACTTGGTCCAGCAGCGGTTATCTCTATGGATGATTATTGGGTTTTCCATGAAGCCTCTCAGTATGATATTTCTGGTTACGGTTACGATTACGCCTTGGAGATGACACTAGCTCAAGTCTGAGCGTACTGCTAAGTTCGTTTTTAAATGTTTTCTATCAATTTACTTGCGAAGCAGGACGTTTTGGCGCCGCCGTTTTGGCGACGCCGTTTTGGCCCCGCCGTTTTGGCGCGAAGGTCGTTTTGGCGCGAGCCGTTTTGGCGACGGGACGTTTTGGCGCGAAATACATTATGTACGTTTATTGTATTATTTCTTTTAAAAGAATTATTCATATCTATGTTTTGCATGAGTGTTTGTGTTAAGACATATTTTTCAAGTACTAAATGTAAATGTGTGTTTGTTTTTCACATCATTTCCTTTAATAAACATTTTGGCTTGTGTATGTGTGTTTATTAAGAGGCACCCTTTTTTTTTCAAAAAAGTTTTTTAAGATACTACTTTAAAATTAAAAACAAAATGAAACGATGATAGACAAAAAATTGATGCAATTATTTGTTTACATTAACATTGGTTTATTTAATGACTGTATGGTATCTCCAGCTATACATACCAAACACTTGCTAATAATAAGTAAAAATATAATACATGTACCATGTTTCTCAAAATACTTTAAGTTAAGTATACATGGACACCATGGTTATTTGCCTAAGTCGCTGGAATTCAAGGGCTCATTAAAAAAAGCTACGTGCTTATTAAATTATCGTCAAATGATATCTCGCGCCAAAACGTCCCGTCGCCAAAACGGCTCGCGCCAAAACGTCCCGTCGCCAAAACGGCGGCGCCAAAACGGCGGCGCCAAAACGTCACGTACCGATTTACTTGATCTTCTCTGTTAATTATGATCTACAGAAATACTCGCTTAGAAAGATCTTCCTCCTTCCCAGAGCCTAGTGTTAAACTGTCCACTACAGATGTGAGGATACAATGAATCACCAACACGATATTGGTCAGTTGTTGGGTACCTCGTCCAAGTCGAGATAATCAAAACCATTCGCATGACATGTTATCACGTGTTTTTAGACTTAACCACTTACGTACAGATCTGACACCTTGAGGTACCCGTTGTGACGTCTGAGATGGGGGATGTCCAAATATTTCCCTATTTCCCTTACAGTGTCCTTATTTAAAGTACCAATACGCCATTGAACACCGACTTCCTACACAATTAATTCCCTCCCCTCCCTGTATCCCCCAAACAAAACAACCAGAAGTACTGGCCCCAAAGTTGATTCCAATAACGACGGTATCAGTGGAGGATGTTGTTGGAACGACAGCTGCTATTGACTGTCTCCAGACGATGAGCCAGGGTTTGTCTTCGACGTGTTGTACTTCACTTTCTTAAATCTTCCCGGAAATATTCAGAAAACTTTTAGATTTTTTACATACTCACACACACATTTTCACACACACACATACTCTTACACACGACCTCCCTCAGACACACACACACAACACACACAAATAAAGCCTTGAGATAGCCCGTCTTTCTAGTCACATTTCATTGATATTCTTCGTTCTGTCTCTGTCTCTCTCCTCACTCTTTCTTTTTCTCTCTCTTTCTCTCTCTCTCTCTCTCTCTCTCTCTCTCTCTCTTTATTTCTTTCTCCCTCTCATTTTCTCTTGTACATTAATAATTAGAATGTCTATAAAATTAAAATATATGGCAAGAAAAGGAAATCTGTCTATCTATCTATCTATCTATCTATCTATCTATCTATCTATCTATCTATCTATCTATCTATCTATCTACCTATCTATCTATCTATCTATCTGAGCTCTTTTGGAAAAATTGTGTGCTGTTTTCTTTAGTTGTTCAGCACTGCCGTACAGGGAGTTGGTTATGTTGGAATACTTTATATGGGAAAATCAAATGTATCCCACGTGATCCGTCCATCTATTCCCGAAAAGCTAAACACAAAAACAGGGAAACGCCAGTTATTTAAACACTTTGTGGACTTTGTGGACTAATTTTTCTGATGGGTCACTGACATGGTGTCAGTGTCATCCATCATTGTTATGACATTTGTTGCTTCTAGTTTGTTCTGTCAGTGCAGGAAAACTTCCCCCACTCAGTAAGTATGACAAGGACACGTAGCACTCAGGTTCCCCCGAGACTAGCTTCAGGAGATTAGGGGCTTCTAGTCCTCTGTGCCAGTGACCACGGTAATATGACTCTATGGTACTAATTCTACACGGATTAGGAGGGTCGTTACCTGCGTGGTACATACACCCAAGACAAAATCCGCCAGACATTTGATCTACTCAATAATCTCTGGAGACGTTGGTTCTTTCGTCCGGTGTCTTTGAATGTCAACCGAGACTGGCATCACTTATCTCTGGACACGCCATGCCAGAGACATATTCTTCTGTACAAGCTTTTTGAAACGATTCTGTAACCGAGGACCTGTCTGAGACATTAAGTACATACTCCTGGCCAGTTTTGTTTTCTGTAATGAGTGAGGTATGGATCCATCGGGATACCGTTGTATCTTGTCAGTCATTCATATCATAAGAAAATGTTGTTAGTATTGTGGTAAATAGGTTTTGAATATTCCGAGAAATTGATTTTGTTCATTTAATATTTTTATTCTTCTTAACTATTTAAAAAGTAGTCTACATTTTTACTTTCTATCCAATGGAACCATACTGCACCAACCCCAGTCAACCTCTTGAATGTCTACAACCTAACTTAAGTTAGAACTAAAAACGAAAGGTATCAATGTTCAATTCTGGACGTCCATTCAGTGCAGAGAGTTCTGTTTCGGTCTATAAATAGAAGTCTTTACAATGGCATTATGTACGTTTTCAAAAAAAGCTTCTGAGTCAGAGACAGGTTTAAAAAAGGTACAAGGTAGACTGCCGCGTCACTTTCTCCATCAGAACGTGACTCTGACTCTTAGAGATTGTGCCAGAGATTTCTTTCCTCTTTCTTGCACTAGAGAAATGAAAAGCAGGCTCCGGCATCCGGTAATCTTATGAGGAAATCTCTCTGCTTGATGTTGATGGCGGTAGGAGTTTGTCGTGGCTACTTTACAAAGTCCAGGGGGAGGTTGTGGTGGAGGCAGGTAGGGGAGAGAAGGAGGAGACACGTTCCCACAGGTTTGTGCTGCTTTCTGTCTCGCTTTTTTTTTTTTTTTACGTTGATGTTCAAGTCCAGACACAGACAGCCGTCACACATTCCAGCAGTTGACCTCCACAACTGCGATCAAGAGTTTCATTGCTTTGACGTCATCGATGTGTGCAGTTGTCAAGCATGTAATGGAGAGAAAAAAAGTGGACGCCAAATTTAACATTCTAAAAATATCGTAAAGTACACAAATCTAGATTACAGAGTATGACCTGAAGAGAGATAGCAGTTGCCTGACCTGAATCACGTAGTTTGAACAATGTTTTACATATTTGGTAGGTTCCTTCAGAAATTCAGAGTTGAAGAGAATCTACTTCCTAGTCCGAATCTCCTGCAGGACGACGGGGGATGGCAGCGGATAGGGTATGAACACTGGACCATCGACACGTCCGAATGGCAGTCCGAGATCATACTGCACGACCATGCAGCCATCCATTTACATTCAAAAGAACAAGCAAAGTTTTTGAAAAGTTATTTTTTAAAAATCTGATATTGAAAGAAGGGAAAGCACCGCTCAATCACTGCATACCCCTCAATATTGAGTTTTGTCTCTCTTTTTTCTATATAAAATAAACTTAATTAACTAATAGGTAATTTTTGCTTTGATTATTGTGTTGTCATCGACAATGAATAATTGTACACAAGTTTCAACTTGATCCGAGAATGGGAAGTGAGAGAAAAAAACTGTCAAAGACTTTCACCCAGACGAGTGAATCTACACTTTGTAGGAAGAAAAATGTCTGTAGTGGACTTGTTAAGGTGTAAGAAGTGGGTGGTAATACCTCTACAAAATACGTTTTATAACCTCCACGTTTTCAATTACCTGTCCTGGCCACCATATAGTAGAGCTACACTTTAGGACTCTTTCTCTCTCTCTCTCTCTCTCTCTCTCTCACTCCCTCCCTCTCTCACTCTCTCTCTCTCTCTCTCCCTCTCTCACTCTCTCTCTCTCTCTCCCTCCCTCTCTCTCTCCTTCTCTCACTCTCTCTCTCTCTCTCTCACTCCCTCTCTTTCTTACTCCCTCTCTCTCTCTCTCACTCCCTCCCTCTCTCACTTTCTCTCTCTCTCTCACTCCCTCCCTTTCTCACTCTCTCTCTCTCTCCCTCCCTCTCTCTCTCCTTCTCTCACTCTCTCTCTCTCTCTCTCTCACTCCCTCTCTCTCTTACTCCCTCTCTCTCTCTCTCACTCCCTCCCTCTCTCACTCCCTCTCTCACTCTCTCTCTCTCTCTCTCTCTCTGTGTGTGATAAGAAATAATACACATTAAAATAATTAATGAGTACAACTGAAAGGTGATTCCTTCAACTGTGTTTAGTCTTAGAAAAGTGTGTGTATGGTCTAGGTATGTGTTGTAAGATCCGAGAGCAGAGCTTAAAAATATGAGAACCCTTGTTGGCCATTTTTTAATAAATGCTTGCCCCCTCTCCCCTCTTTCTGCCCCATGTTGCGTTTGAACGTTTCCCTGTTTGTGAGAATACAAATAATTGTTCGGATCATGGGAGGGGTGGTGGAGTTTTTATTGGTAAACATCCAGAGAGATATCAGGTGGACAGTTTATTTAATTAAATGTCACTGCCCTGCGCAGTGTAGTTGCCAGCGTCTCGTTTCACCAAGCGTCCAGCTCACTGACCAGAGGCGCAGGCGTTGTTGGTCAGGGGGAAAAGGAAATGCCCACTGATTCATTCCTGGTATTGATGGCCATGAACGTGGCAAGCTATTATTGAAGGCGATAGCCGTGAGTATCAGGACATGTGTCCGCCTGTCTTGGCCTATAGCTAGACTCATGTGGACAACTCATCAGTGCGCTAGTCTTCTTTGTACTATAGAACAGGACATATAAGCGTTAAACATGCGAGTGTATACAAACTAGTTAAATGGCCAGTACAGAAGCTTTAGTATGATGTCATTGGGAATGATTTTCTAGCATTGCGAAGTGAGCGGCTTCAAAAAGGAGCATACAAGTTAAATCTCGCCTGAAGTGGAGGCGTGGATATACTCAAAACTTGGAGAGCTGTCTATAAGATAAGACATTTTAAATGGACATGAAACTTAGCAAGGCTACTTGAACTTGTTTTGTTCTGTTATGCCTAACGCTTAACGAGACGCCATGCGTTCTGTTAGGAATACAGAAGGAAATGTAAGAACTTTGTCAAAATTGATTTCTGCCTTTTCTCCTTAACAATAAATAATCAAAATGCTCAAAGAACTTTGAAATATTTCGGAGTCGTTATGTTTAAGTCCAAGATATTTCTCCTATACGGTGTCCAGTCCTTTCGATAATTAATGAATTCGGTCCGATGAATTTTGCGTTTTGGGACAATTACAAGTGAATGATCCTTCAGTCGTGAAATGAGGCCATGTCACGGAAACCAGCCCCACGCAAGTAATGAGTTTAGGTCACACAGGCATGTCCCTCCCCCCTCCACCCAAGAGACTAAAACGTCCATATTTTTGACGAAGGGTGCCGACCTCCCCCCTTTTACAGGGACACACATTGCCGAGATGTGAACCCAGGGATCGCGTATCCCCAATACCTCTTGTGCCCCTCTGCCTGTCCTTTTAGTTTTTATAATTATAAATCTTAATTACAGACTCACTCTCGCCTAGCGAAATAAAAAACGCAGGGATTTTGGTGCGTGAGTTGAAACAGGAAGGAAATGTGAAACGTGGGGGCGACCATATTTAATTTGTGTAACGTTGATAAATTGAGTTCTCCATGTGACACCCCTTTAGGTTCTGTTTCCCTGGAGGACACGCCTTTTCCCCCACCATATCTTTTAAAAGAAAACAATCCATCTTCTTAGTGTAACTTGCATTTATCAAGTACTTTTCACTTGTCAGTGGTGGCAGTCTGGTGGGAGCTCGGGGGGAGAGGTGTTACTAAAAGAAAATGTTATGCCTCCTTAGCAACTACCCCTCCCCACTTCTCTGTTTCGTCTCTATAGTCGACCAGTCACGAGATATTTCACATGCGCCGCCTCTGTGGTTCATTCTACTGTTTTGCGAGGAGTAATTTCGTTGTCTCAGATCTATTACATCTGCCTTGAGGCCTGGCGCCTCGCTGAGTCCTGGCCTCCTCTCTGTAGTAGCTGCAAAAAGGTCTTCTGCCTTCTCCTGTCTAGTTGCAGTCTAATGGTTATGATACACCATACACTCTTGCGCCAGAATGAAAGGTCATCAGTCTGTTAGGACGCCAATGGTCATCAGTCTGTTAGGACGCCAATGGTCATCAGTCTGTTAGGACGCCAATGGTCATCAGTCTGTTAGGACGCCAATGGTCATCAGTCTGTTAGGACGCCAATGGTCATCAGTCTGTTAGGACGCCAATGGTCATCAGTCTGTTAGGACACGCCAATGGTCATCAGTCTGTTAGGACACGCCAATGGTCATCAGTCTGTTAGGACGCCAATGGTCATCAGTCTGTTAGGACACGCCAATGGTCATCAGTCTGTTAAGACGCCAATGGTCATCAGTCTGTTAGGACACGCCAATGGTCATCAGTCTGTTAGGACGCCAATGGTCATCAGTCTGTTAGGACGCCAATGGTCATCAGTCTGTTAGGACGCCAATGGTCATCAGTCTGTTAGGACGCCAATGGTCATCAGTCTGTTAGGACGCCAATGGTCATCAGTCTGTTAGGACGCCAATGGTCATCAGTCTGTTAGGACGCCAATGGTCATCAGTCTGTTAGGACGCCAATGGTCATCAGTCTTTTAGGACGCCAATGGTCATCAGTCTGTTAGGACGCCAATGGTCATCAGTCTGTTAGGACGCCAATGGTCATCAGTCTGTTAGGACGCCAATGGTCATCAGTCTGTTAGGACGCCAATGGTCATCAGTCTGTTAGGACGCCAATGGTCATCAGTCTGTTAGGACGCCAATGGTCATCAGTCTGTTAGGACACGCCAATGGTCATCAGTCTGTTAGGACACGCCAATGGTCATCAGTCTGTTAGGACGCCAATGGTCATCAGTCTGTTAGGACACGCCAATGGTCATCAGTCTGTTAAGACGCCAATGGTCATCAGTCTGTTAGGACACGCCAATGGTCATCAGTCTGTTAGGACGCCAATGGTCATCAGTCTGTTAGGACGCCAATGGTCATCAGTCTGTTAGGACGCCAATGGTCATCAGTCTGTTAGGACGCCAATGGTCATCAGTCTGTTAGGACGCCAATGGTCATCAGTCTGTTAGGACGCCAATGGTCATCAGTCTGTTAGGACGCCAATGGTCATCAGTCTGTTAGGACGCCAATGGTCATCAGTCTTTTAGGACGCCAATGGTCATCAGTCTGTTAGGACGCCAATGGTCATCAGTCTGTTAGGACGCCAATGGTCATCAGTCTGTTAGGAAGCCAATGGTCATCAGTCTGTTAGGACGCCAATGGTCATCAGTCTGTTGGGACACGCCAAAGGTCATCAGTCTTTTAGGACGCCAATGGTCATCAGTCTGTTAGGACGCCAATGGTCATCAGTCTGTTAGGACACCAATGGTCATCAGTCTGTTAGGACGCCAATGGTCATCAGTCTGTTAGGACGCCAATGGTCATCAGTCTGTTAGGACGCCAATGGTCATCAGTCTGTTAGGACGCCAAAGGTCATCAGTCTGTTAGGACGCCAATGGTCATCAGTCTGTTAGGACGCCAATGGTCATCAGTCTGTTAGGACGCCAATGGTCATCAGTCTGTTAGGACGCCAATGTATCGAATGATGGAAGTCGAAAAATGTATTAAGTCGGAGAGAAAAGGGGAGAGAGAGAAAAGGGGAGAGAGAGAAAAGGGGAGAGAGAGAAAAGAGAGAGAGAGAGAAAAGGGGAGAGAGAGAAAAGGGGAGAGAGAGAAAAGAGAGAGCGAGAGAGAGAGAAGAAAGAGAGAGAGAGAGAAGAAAGAGAGAGAGAGAAAAGAGAGAGCGAGAGAGAGAGAAGAAAGAGAGATAGAGAGAAAAGAAAGAGAGAAAAGAGAGAGAGAGAAAAGAGAGAGCGAGAGAGAGAGAAGAAAGAGAGAGAGAGAAAAGAGAGAGCGAGAGAGAGAGAAGAAAGAGAGAGAGAGAAAAGAGAGAGCGAGAGAGAGAGAAGAAAGAGAGAGAGAGAGAAAAGAAAGAGAGAAAAGAAAGAGAGAGAGAGGGACTTGGAGGTGGTGGAACGGGATAAGAAAGATATGGGGGGGGGGGTTTTCGTCCAAGTACTAAAATATTACTCTATATGATAGTAATGTATGAATTTTATATATTTATTTGCTTTTGGTCCATTGAATGAGTCAGTGACCTTGAGGTCCATAAGATTGACGAAATAAAAATGCGATGTTCAATCACTTGTTAATTTCTCACTTTAATGTACTGCGAGTATGAATTGACCAGTAGGTAATTACGGCCCGGGCGTAAGTGTATCTGGTCAACTTTTGGATCGAAGGCGATTCAGCTGGACGGCGCATTAAGGCGGTTTGTGTTGCATGATGGATTTGTCGGATGTGACAAGTGCCACGTTGTAGTAAATGTCACATCTGAGCAAACATCTAGACAATGTGACACACGCATAATTACTCACACTTGTCACTCACTCACCCAGTAACTCACTTCTTCCGTGTCTCTGTACATATGTTTCAATAGCCTGTTTGACCTAAGGCCTAGTGAGTGAATGGCATGTATTAGTGCTGTTGTCCTGCTGGAGGACCTAAGGCCTAGTGAGTGAATGGCATGTATTAGTGCTGTTGTCCTGCTGGAGGACCTAAGGCCTAGTGAGTGAATGGCATGTATTAGTGCTGTTGTCCTGCTGGAGGACCTAAGGCCTAGTGAGTGAATGGCATGTATTAGTGCTGTTGTCCTGCTGGAGGACCTAAGGCCTAGTGAGTGAATGGCATGTATTAGTGCTGTTGTCCTGCTGTTTGACCTAAGGCCTAGTGAGTGAATGGCATGTATTAGTGCTGTTGTCCTGCTGGAGGACCTAAGGCCTAGTGAGTGAATGGCATGTATTAGTGCTGTTGTCCTGCTGTTTGACCTAAGGCCTAGTGAGTGAATGGCATGTATTAGTGCTGTTGTCCTGCTGTTTGACCTAAGGCCTAGTGAGTGAATGGCATGTATTAGTGCTGTTGTCCTGCTGTTTGACCTAAGGCCTAGTGAGTGAATGGCATGTATTAGTGCTGTTGTCCTGCTGTTTGACCTAAGGCCTAGTGAGTGAATGGCATGTATTAGTGCTGTTGTCCTGCTGGAGGACCTAAGGCCTAGTGAGTGAATGGCATGTATTAGTGCTGTTGTCCTGCTGGAGGACCTAAGGCCTAGTGAGTGAATGGCATGTATTAGTGCTGTTGTCCTGCTGTTTGACCTAAGGCCTAGTGAGTGAATGGCATGTATTAGTGCTGTTGTCCTGCTGTTTGACCTAAGGCCTAGTGAGTGAATGGCATGTATTAGTGCTGTTGTCCTGCTGGAGGACCTAAGGCCTAGTGAGTGAATGGCATGTATTAGTGCTGTTGTCCTGCTGTTTGACCTAAGGCCTAGTGAGTGAATGGCATGTATTAGTGCTGTTGTCCTGCTGTTTGACCTAAGGCCTAGTGAGTGAATGGCATGTATTAGTGCTGTTGTCCTGCTGTTTGACCTAAGGCCTAGTGAGTGAATGGCATGTATTAGTGCTGTTGTCCTGCTGTTTGACCTAAGGCCTAGTGAGTGAATGGCATGTATTAGTGCTGTTGTCCTGCTGTTTGACCTAAGGCCTAGTGAGTGAATGGCATGTATTAGTGCTGTTGTCCTGCTGTTTGACCTAAGGCCTAGTGAGTGAATGGCATGTATTAGTGCTGTTGTCCTGCTGGAGGACCTAAGGTCTAGTGAATGAATGGCATGTATTAGTGCTGTTGTCCTGCTGGAGGACCTAAGGCCTAGTGAGTGAATGGCATGTATTAGTGCTGTTGTCCTGCTGGAGGACCTAAGGCCTAGTGAGTGAATGGCATGTATTAGTGCTGTTGTCCTGCTGTTTGACCTAAGGCCTAGTGAGTGAATGGCATGTATTAGTGCTGTTGTCCTGCTGGAGGACCTAAGGCCTAGTGAGTGAATGGCATGTATTAGTGCTGTTGTCCTGCTGTTTGACCTAAGGCCTAGTGAGTGAATGGCATGTATTAGTGCTGTTGTCCTGCTGGAGGAAACATTCATCTCTGTCTCTGTCGTCTCATGAACCCCTCCATTAGCCAACTGTGGTGCATATCTTGAAATGTTGTTTGTGTTGTAAGCTCTCTGTATGAATGTCAGAGAAACATGTCTCCCTCTGTGTCCCTATAGAAGAACTAAACAAACTATCCCTCTGTGTCCCTATAGAAGAACTAAACAAACTATCCCTCTGTGTCCCTATAGAAGAACTAAACAAACTATCCCTCTGTGTCCCTATAGAAGAACTAAACAAACTATCCCTCTGTGTCCCTATAGAAGAACTAAACAAACTATCACTCTGTGTCCCTATAGAACTAAACTAACTATCCCTCTGTGTCCCTATAGAAGAACTAAACAAACTATCACTCTGTGTCCCTATAGAAGAACTAAACAAACTATCCCTCTGTGTCCCTATAGAAGAACTAAACAAACTATCACTCTGTGTCCCTATAGAAGAACTAAACAAACTATCCCTCTGTGTCCCTATAGAAGAACTAAACAAACTATCACTCTGTGTCCCTATAGAAGAACTAAACAAACTATCACTCTGTGTCCCTATAGAAGAACTAAACAAACTAGTTCCTTGTTGACTGGAGACAACTCGTCTCAGTAGGCCTCAACACTGACCTGTGACGTCTAAGCCTGTGGGCAGTGGAGACCCATAGCTCGTTGCAACATCATACAGACCTGTGACGTCTAAGCCTGTGGGCAGTGGAGACACATAGCTCGTTGCAACATCATACAGACCTGTGACGTCTAAGCCTGTGGGCAGTGGAGACACATAGCTCGTTGCAACATCATACAGACCTGTGACGTCTAAGCCTGTGGGCAGTGGAGACACATAGCTCGTTGCAACATCATACAGACCTGTGACGTCTAAGCCTGTGGGCAGTGGAGACCCATAGCTCGTTGCAACATCATACAGACCTGTGACGTCTAAGCCTGTGGGCAGTGGAGACCCATAGCTCGTTGCAACATCATACAGACCTGTGACGTCTAAGCCTGTGGGCAGTGGAGACCCATAGCTCGTTGCAACATCATACAGACCTAACATCATACAGACCTGCGACGTCTAAGCCTGTGGGCAGTGGAGACCCATAGCTCGTTGCAACATCATACAGACCTGTGACGTGACTACAAGCGATTGGTCTCTGCTGCCCACAGGCTTAGACGAATGATTACGGTAGATCGTAACGAAATCAAGCCCAAAAAAAACATTTCGCTATCTACTTTTGCTATCTATCAATTTAGTAGGAAATAAATGTCATACTTAACTGATGTTATTTGTGCATGCTGGTTGAGCGGTACAGCACTTGGGTTCCTTACATTGGGATCACACGTTCGATACTCGGTGAAAATGGCGTGGAAATTTGGATTTTTGAGAGTCCAGCAAACTCTTCTGGTTTACTAAAATACTAAATACATTAATGATGCAAGTCAAGTCTGTTGGTCATTGTAACTAGTGTACACCCTTCTCTCTTTTTATTCACACACCAGCACAAGTCCCACACCCTGACACCTCGCACACGTCCCACACCCTGACACCTCGCACACGTCCCACACCCTGACACCTCGCACACGTCCCACACCCTGACACCTCGCACACGTCCCACACCCTGACACCGCACACATCCGCACACTTCCCACACCCTGACACCTTATACATCCGCACACTTCCCACACCCTGACACCTCACACATCCGCACACTTCCCACACCCTGACACCTCACACATCCGCACACTTCCCACACACACACCCAGATACTTCCCACACCTCACACACCTGCACACTTCCCCCACACACACACACCTCACACATCCCACACACCCGAACACTCCACATACGCTCACACTCTATTTACATCCGCACATACCCACATATTCCAGACACACGCACTTTACACACCCACACACTCCACACCTTCTTATCGTCACTTTTTGCGTCCATCACAATTTCAAATTCTAGAAAACGTTTGACTAAAACTGTTGGGTGAGAGTATGGAGAGAAAATGTGGCGGGTAAAAAGGGGGAGGGTGTGGTCAAGAATCGTTCTCTTTCTAGTCTTAACATTATTCTAGGGGCGAGAGTCTATCCGACTCAAGTCTGCTCTCCATCAGCATAAACTACAGGCTCAATGGAGCGACTACTCTGGAACGCTGGACCTCGGGAAATAAAATAAGAACACGAATCTGAAGATGGCCCATCCTGGACCCCCAGTGGGCCACCCGGCCCCAACTATTCTCGGATCCAGAAGCCGGGACATAAAATGGAAATTGGTCAGTCGGAATCACAGCATGCTCATAGTGCCCGCTGGGAACTGGCTATCTGATTGTGGAGAATTCAGTGCCACGCGGGCGTCGTCATTCGGGGGCGAACCTGGGCATGTCATGGGTGACTGTTTTCAAATAAGGGAGTCCAGGGTAAAACAGACAGGGGTCAGAAACAAGGGCGACAAATCAGGAAATGTACTGGAGAACTTGTGTAGTCTACTTCAAGCCTGAAACTTTTGTTCCTTTCTGTACATCTCTCTCCCTCTCTCTTTATCCCCCCTCTCTCTCTCTGTCTCTCCTCTCTGCGCCTCTCTCTTCCATATCTCCCTCTCTGTCCCTATCTGTCTTCTCGCTCTATTTCTCTCTCTCTCTCCCTCTTTCTCCCCTCTCTCCCTCTCTCCTCTCCCTCTCCCTCTTCCTCTCTCTTCCCCTCTCTCCCATATCTCCCTCTATTTCTCTCTCTCTCTCTTCTCGCTCTCCTTTTCTCTCCCTCACTCTTTCTACCTCTGCGATTCTAACATTTACTTTTTTTACTTTTTTTTTTCTCTTTTAAAATTCTTTTCTCTTCTTTTCCCTTGACTAGACTTGACCTCTTGTTACTAGTAACTCAACCTATTCCTTGACTAGACTTGACCTCTTGTTACTAGTAACTCAACCTATTCCTTGACTAGACTTGACCTCTTGTTACTAGTAACTCAACCTATTCCTTGTATTGGTTGTAATCCCCCTTTCTCACGTTTTCCCCCCGTACCTCTTTTTCTCCATCTCTCCCCCTCTCCCCTCCCTATCCTTTCTAAGCATAGAGATGATTGTATTACATTGTAACTAAGTTGTATATACCAATGGCTGGCTCGTTTGATTGTTACCGGCATGGCTATATCTTCAGTACAAACTTCTCTTCTTTTATGAAGTGTTTAGAGAAGTCCAAACACAACTCAAGGTATAATCAATCTCTACTTTGTTATCTCTTTTGTCAATCTCTACTTTGTTATCTCTTTTGTCAATCTCTACTTTGTTATCTCTTTTGTCAATATCTACTTTGTTATCTCTTTTATCAATGTCTACTTTGTTATCTCTTTTGTCAATGTCTACTTTGTTATCTCTTTTATCAATGTCTACTTTGTTTTCTCTTTTGTCAATGTCTACTTTGTTATCTCTTTTATCAATGTCTACTTTGTTATCTCTTTTATCAATGTCTACTTTGTCATCTCTTTTGTCAAACTCTAATTTGTAGTCTCTTTTATCAATGTCTACTTTGTTTTCTCTTTTGTCAATGTCTACTTTGTTATCTCTTTTGTCAATGTCTACTTTGTTATCTCTTTTATCAATGTCTACTTTGTTATCTCTTTTATCAATGTCTACTTTGTCATCTCTTTTGTCAAACTCTAATTTGTAGTCTCTTTTATCAATGTCTACTTTGTTTTCTCTTTCCTCAATGTCTACTTTGTTATCTCTTTTATCAATGTCTACTTTGTTATCTCTTTTATCAATGTCTACTTTGTCATCTCTTTTGTCAAACTCTAATTTGTAGTCTCTTTTATCAATGTCTACTTTGTTTTCTCTTTCCTCAATGTCTACTTTGTTATCTCTTTCCTCAATGTCTACTTTGTTATCTCTTTTGTCAATGTCTACTTTGTTATCTCTTTTATCAATGTCTACTTTTTTTTTCTCTTTTATCAATCTCTAATTTGTCATCTCTTTTGTCAATCTCTAATTTGTAGTCTCTTTTATCAATGTCTACTTTGTTTTCTCTTTTATCATTCTCTAAAAGCTACATTACAAGATCCCGCACATAGAGTGGACCACAGTGAGTGTTTCTAGGACTAGAGACTAATGATTTCGTTTCAGTTTCAGAGATTGTTATGTCATGATCTCTTGGTTACTCTCTGTTTCATAACTTGTGAAAACAAACCAAAACAAACCTGTCATGCACACACTCACCCCTGCCATGCTACACACTCACCCCTGTCATGCTACACACTCACCCCAGCCATGCTACACACTCACTCCTGCCATGCTACTCACTCACCCCTGTCATGCTACACACTCACCCCTGCCATGCTACACACTCACCCCTGTCATGCTACACACTCACCCCTGCCATGCTACACACTCACCCCTGCCATGCTACACACTCACCCCTGCCATGCTACACACTCACCCCTGTCATGCTACACACTCACCCCTGCCATGCTACACACTCACCCCTATCATGCTACACACTCACCCCTGCCATGCTACACACTCACCCCTGTCATGCTACACACTCACCCCTGTCATGCTACACACTCACCCACTCTGCACATATCTATATACGTTTGTCACAACAATGTGCTCACCCCCTCCTCTTTTGATCAGCACATCTGACAGAGGAAAAGGGGGGGTGAGTGAAATGTTTTACTGTGTCATCTTTTGATGTCGGTGAGGAGTTTCAATAGAAATTGCAGACATCATTTTGAAACAGAATACTGTAGTTATCCCAGGCCACACATTACCATGGCGGCGATCTCTTAATGAGATGGATGATGTGGAAACCCAGCAATCGCAAACGTTTTAGTTTAAACCTAAAAAATACAGCAGCCTATGTTTAAACCCAGACCAATCGCTAGCATTCACTAACCAAAATTTAGATCTAGATATCGCTGTAGATTATTACATTTTTAAATGCATAACATTTTTTTTAACTTTCTGCTCCAACGCTGTATATCTGACCAAGCAAATATAAAAAAAAAGGACAAATAATGGACATGAGCTAAACAAAGATTGGAAAAACACTTGATATATTCTGTATAAACATTGGACAAATACTGTACTAGTACTGGACCAACAGTGGACCAACTGTGAGCACATTGAACACTTGCTGTTCATAATTGAGATAAAATAATTAAAATTAAAGTTTCTCCAAGCTGAAGAATAATTTTTAAAATGTTGGTCCACATTTGAGTTCCGACAAAAAAAGAATATCAGCGAGTCCTTGCCAGTATTTGAACCCAGAGCGTTTAGAAGAAGTGGTCGAGCATTGCATTGCAAAAACAAAAACAGCTAATAGGTTAGCGGCAAAATGCAGGCTAGAAGAATTAATTGATCATTTCGCTCACACACTATAATATAACTATGTAGTTTAAACCATCTATTACTCAACCGACATTTACAATAAGTAGTACACTCCCTTTATACACTGTCTCGACTCAACGCCCCATTCCTGAACGGGACGTTTCTGTCAAGTTTGTACCACAACGACAAAATCCTATTAAATTGCCTTCATTTTATTCAAGTATTTTTTCCTCCAGCCCTGCTCCTCCCCCGCTGTTATCTTATCTGTTGTTCCGAGCAGACGACATCAGTTCTCCGTTAGTACCCGGATATTGTGCAAATTATCTTTCAATTATTTCGTTCTGTTGACATTGTATAAAGTTGAACGATCAGATGTCTGGCAGGAACTCGAAGCATAGAGTGTGTTGGAATGTCGATAGTGTTTATTTGGTGTCTTTATCCAGTGTATTGACGGGACTATTGATACTCAGCCCTAGTTCCAGATGCAAAGATAACAGACCACTTAAATAAACTCTATGGGTCAGCTTTTTTTTTATACAAAAAAAAAAACAAAAAAAAAACGAAAAAATCGATACAATGTTCATTACTGGACTTAAAACTGGTCAACCTTTTTTTGCTCAACACTATAAATCTGCTCTGATATGGGCTTATGTTGATTTTAGTAGTTTATAGGCAGTATATCCGCAGTATTTATAGAGTATATCATAGGTTTGTAGAAGTATATTGGTGGTATATACATAATATATCAGCAGTAAAAAGACAGAATATCGACAGAACAAAATAAAAATGTCATATTTTTTTTTTTTTTGTGAAAATGTAAATTTCGCTTGATTTAGTAATTAATTGGTTAATGTATAAGATAAACACAAACACAAATACACACACATCTACACTTTGTCTAATGACCGTAGACTGATCAGCTGGAGGGAGATTGGCACGACTAGTTGTGACCATCGGTTAGTAGGAAATGTGATCAGTTGGCACCTCTGTTTAGTCTTTTGCCCCATCCTCGTTTTTCTGCTTTCCTCACCCCGCTCCTAGTCAGTCATACATTTGCAGGGGCTCAAACGTCAACCCCTGACAACCCATGACAACCCCTGGTATGATCTGTTAACAGTGTATAATTCTCCTGTTTAGTTTCACCAAATGTCAGAATGTTCTACGCATTTATAAGCTTAGTACGCCAGGAAATGACCGCGGACCTGTTTAATGGTCAAACTCAATTAACTGCTATGAATTAAGGGGCCTCTTCTAAGCAACTAAGGACTTCTGACAGGGTCAAATTATCTCACAGGCCAATACAGGGACATTTCGTTTATTGACCTGGCAGGGATCCAAGGGGTCAGCTGAGTTGAGACGTTAGACCATTCGAGGAAGAAGGTGTTAATGATTGTTTCGCGTTGAAGCGTAGGTTTCACAAAGTAAGGATGTTGATCTACTGGTCGCAGAGACGGATTTCTGCCGAGAAATGAAGTGGCTAATGACACTGTATCTCAGAATAGAAAGTGATCCAATGACTAGTATATAGGTTTATATTGAGCAAGTCAAATAGAAGTCAAATAGAAGTCAAATATGTCTTTCTCTGAATAGAGGTTAAGGCTGGAGAAGGTTAAAGCTTAAAAACATTTTTTTTTTCAAATCTTCTATCAACTCACTCTGTCTGTCTGTCTGTTTGTCTGGTCAAAAGTTTGTACACGTTATTTGTCCCACACCCAATCTCGGATTTAGCTGATATTTTGCACCATTATTTCTTTTACCCGATAACACAAGAATCAATAGAAAAATTAACCAATTAAACTATTGGTAATTAATTATTTTGTTAGGTATCTTGAAAGAAATCGCACTTGACAAATGCGGTTGTATAAGTTGAATTAGTCCCCTGGAGGATTCGTGCCCTGAGTGAATATTTTTTATGTATTTAAAAAACGATCATGTAAACATTCACCAGGATACCCCCCTTCTCCCCACCCCTTTTACAACTGGTCCAGACAAGTGATAGGATCAAGGCACATTGAGAAAACTAAAATCTAAACAATACCAATTGGTAACAATATTTCTAATCCCATAGGTCAGTCATACATATACATAACCGATATAAACTAATTAGACTAATAAAAGCTTTTGTTTTTTTTTTAAAGTATTTTTTTATGTTTTTTCTTGTTTAAAAGTTATAATGGTATGTAGAATTGAACTCTCGAGAATTAATGGAAAACCAGTTTTCTTGTTTGACGGTGTAGACTACTGTAGACTATATTCAATGCAATACGCTAAGTCATGAGAACAATACAGTATCGAGTCTTTTCTATGGACTTCTCCCCCTTCAGACACTTGGTTTATAAGACAGCTAAGATGGACAAGAAAAGTGTTCCCATTGAATGAAATCAATCCCGTCTGGTCCAGAGTGGGAGCTGGTTCTTGAACAAAAACGGAGCTTTATTAATGTCATTATTATTACATCGTTAATTTTCATATGTATTCAATGAACTCATAATTATTATGATATAGTTCAATATGAACCTGGCCTAACTGATGTTATTGAATGGTTATCTAATTAATTTAATTGTTTTGTAATATATCTCAATCAATGCTTCAATAAAGAATCCTTGTAAATACTGGGATTTTTAGTTTCGTTATCTTTAGGGTGCCTCTAAGTCCAGACAGCTCTAATGGGTACCGGGCATGCATTAGTTGGGGAAAATTAAAGGCGGTTGGTCGTTGTGCTGGCCACACGACACTTTTGTTAACCGTGGGTCACAGAAACAGATGACCTTTACATTATCTGCCCTATAGACCTCATGGTCTGAGAGGGGAACTAACTTTCTACTTTAAATGTATAAGTATGATTGTGATCATGTATAATCCACTCTACGTGTATAATGATACAAAACAATGCTTATTAATTGTTGTTTTAAAATATATTTGACCAATATGCATACTGAATAAATTATTTCCTTTTTAAATCAAAAGTAAATATTCTGTTTATAATGTAAGTAGTTAGTATGACAGAATATACTTAATTTAGTAATACAAGATCTTTAAAAACTTTTTCTTGAAAACAAAAAACTGAAACAGTTTCCAAAAATTTGTTAAATATAAACTGAATCCTCTCCCTTCTTCATCTACTTACTATCAGATAGTCTCCGTTGTTGTTTTTTACTTCATAGCTCTAAAAATGGTGTATTTTATTTAAAAAAAAAACTGCTTGTATAGTTAATTTCGAAAATTATATCTTCCGCTGTTTAATAAGAAAAAAGCAGCCGTTATATCAGAACTTTGAAAGATCTAAAATAGGATATCGGACTTTCAATATCTTTTTTAGATTTTGAAATCTAAACGGGACGGAAGGCCGGATGAAAGACCTCACAAAACTAATAGCGGGGGCTGCTACAAGTTACTTTGTGTTAAAAGGAAATAATAATGGAAATTTATTCTATAGAGCTAAAGAGCATACGCAAACTATGAAATGTTTTGATAAAATGTCTAGTTGTCAATACTTTCCCCTTAGTCTATGTACTGCGAGGTTTGATAGAGCTACTGATATGAATTCGACCAAGTTAATGAAAATCCCCCAATGATATTCTACATAAACAATAGACAACTTTAGTTGTTGTAACTTTTTTTAATTGAGACTTTCTCTAACATTGTGACAGCATGGGAAGTAACCAAGAGAAAGATGTGGTGACAACAAGGGAAACAACAAATACGACAGAAATCGGCTTGGAGCTGAATGTGATCCTTGAAATGAAAGATCTACTTTTTTCTTTAAATCTTGTATGATTTGACTATGACTATTTGCCGTGCTGTATGAACAGTGCGGGAGTCTTGTATTTATTTCTGTCTATTTAATCACTAGTTCACAGTGACACGGTCATCTATCACCGAGACTGTGGCTGCTCACTGCTCCACCTCCAACATTGACTGACTAGTCTGTAGTAATCCCTGGACTATTATGACAATCCATCACTAGTGCCCTATGGGAGGTTCCAGACTTCACTTTGTCATAAACACAATTGTCTTACTCTGAAGTATTGAGAGATTAAAGTCCGACTTGCCCTCTGGGGCAGGAAATAAAAATAGTTTCTTTTTACTTTCAATTAATTTGGATTCCGGAAATAGAATACAGAAAGTAGAACAAACTATAAAGGAAAGAATCTATCTATCTATCTATCTATCTATCTATCTATCTATCTATGTCCGTCCTTCCGTCCGTCCGTCTGTCTGTCTATCTATCTATCTGTCTGTCTGTCCGTCTGGTTTGTCCTTTGCCTACATACAGACTATAGTCACTATATATAGTAGGCCAACATTGTTCCTATCATTGTTTATTACATCTTTGTTTTGTTTCAATAATGTGATTAAAATTTAATTAAACCATTAAACACCTAGCTTTATATTTTTATTTACTTTGTAGGATGCCCCACCTCCAGGAAGTTATGATGTGGTCGACGCTTATGAGAAACTCTACGTGAAGCCTATCATGGCCAAACCCAGGACTGAGGCGGCGTATCGTAAGCATCATTCTTTCATGGCGTCTGCTGATCGGTTTGCTCCTGCCAGGGACACGATGACGAAGAGGGTGGATCCTGACAATCCAGGTACGAAATAATTTTTTTCTTAATATCTGACCTTGACCGACACGACGACTCACAGGAAGTTAGGCCAATGTTTTCAGTCCTGACTATCTGTTCTTACCGACTTGAAATAGAATCAACGTACCTTTTAAAAGCGTATGTATTTGAAGAGGAAACTTCCAAACCTATACAAAGATAACATATCATCCCTTGGGTTGAATTCATAAGCCAAATAGGCAATTCGCTTTAGAGAAATATGGCAGGTGGCGCTTCAGAACAGAGATGTCAGCACTGACCTATATATTATCTAGCCCACTTCTGTCAACACCATCTGCTACCGATTGGGTGGGGGGGGGGGGCGTGTATGAAGACATTTAGTGTTTTAAGTTGAAATGAGTGCATATTACCCTAAATATAGGTCAGTCTTTTAAGACGTTGAGTTTTAACATGAAGGATCTGTACTCTAAATAGAGAATTGACCAGTAGTTCTATGTACTTACCATTAGATGATTAGATCTTTGTACTGACCAGTAGATCTGTGTACTGACCAGTAGATCTGAGCACTGACAGTACATCTATGTACTGACCAGTAGATATATGTACTGACCAGGAGATCTATGTACTTAACATTATATGATTAGATCCATGTACTGACCAGTAGATCTATGTACTTTCCAGGAGATTTATTCTCTTATCACTAGATCTAAAGTACTGTCCAGTATATCATGTTTTGTAGAAACAGTAGATCTAAAGTACTGTCCAGTAGATCATGTTTTGTAGACACAATAGATCTAAAGTACTGACCAGTAGATCATGTTTTTTAGAAACAGTAGATCTAAAGTGCTGTCCAGTAGATCATGTTTTGTAGACACAATAGATCTAAAGTACTGACCAGTAGATCATGTTTTGTAGAAACAGTAGATCTAAAGTACTGTCCAGTATATCATGTTTTGTAGAAACAGTAGATCTAAAGTGCTGACCACTAGATCATGTTTTGTAGAAACAGTAGATCTAAAGTGCTGTCCAGTAGATCATGTTTTGTAGACACAGTAGATCTAAAGTACTGTCCAGTATATCATGTTTTGTAGAAACAGTAGATCTAAAGTGCTGACCACTAGATCATGTTTTGTAGAAACAGTAGATCTAAAGTGCTGTCCAGTAGATCATGTTTTGTAGACACAGTAGATCTAAAGTACTGACCAGTAGATCATGTTTTGTAGACACAGTAGATCTAAAGTGCTGTCCAGTATGTTTGGGAAATCTAATAAGCCTTATGTTTAGTTCGTTTAACTAAATCAATCTAAACTCTAGATCAACCTTATAGACACGTTCTGTTCTTCCTTATATATATTGCATCCAACGGTGTCGTCCAGTTCTGGCGTTGACCTCCAAAAACTCGTCTTTGTGCAACACTAACATGTGCTGAGACGTCATAGGGGCGGGCAGAGTGAAACTGTCAGCAGTGGGAGAAGGGAGATAGTAATATTACACCATTGAGATGATCGTGTGGAGGGTTCTCAAGAAGCTAAACAAGAACATGTGTTGTTAAGTTGAGAAACCACACTGGAATTGATAATCCAATGGAATAGTTCTCAGACTTTGAAGATAGGGGCTTGTACGTTTGATTGTTTGCTCATCACGGGAACAGATGACATGGAAGCCGCACATAGTGATATACATTATCTTTGCGGATCAACTGAAAGATGATCAAATGCTGGGAACCGCTGATCTGAGCTAATCAAATAAAAGGGAACAAATGCTCAGATATCAGATGAAATACAAAGGCATATTGTGTAGGTCGATATACTTAATTCAAATAGTTATGTTAATTAATCCTATATTGCTATACAATTTTAAAGAATAATTACTTTTTTGGAAAAGTATTCCCCAGTCTCGAAAAGCTAGGAACCGCTGGTATAAACTGTTTTGTTTTTAAATGCGTTTGTTGTCATGTAAGCCTTTTATTTCTAGTACAATGTCAATATTTCAGATGTTATTCTACTTAAGATGTTATTCTACTTTAGATGTTATTCAACATGTTTATCTTGTGAAATCATGCTGCGGCTTTGCGTCCTTTTTAAAAGAAAAAAAAAAAGGGGGGGGGGTACTTGTGATCCAGAACTATGGACACATTTGCGAAGTATAAAGTGGAAGGGAACGCAGTGGTGGAAGCCAGTAGATGAGTGAAGTATTTTGTTCCTCTTGTCTGGATACACTGTTCCATTAACACCCATGACGTACTCTCTTGTGGCTCCTCACAGCGAGTGAAATGACGCATTCAATTCAGCCAGCAGACGACGCAAAGAAGATCAAGCTGGTCAGGTCTCAAGTCGTGTCGGGAAGTCAAATTGTTGCTTTTAGCCGGGTGTCAAAGGGCCGTAATCATAAGCAATTGTCTCCCTTCTCCCTGAGCTCTTTGGCTGATGAGTTGTAGGACACTAACACTTTGTGGAGTGAGGAGGGGTGAGATAAACACACACACTCAGAGAGAGAGAAAGAGAGAGAGCATAGGAATGTAAAAGCGTCTACTCACTTTCATCTTGCCTACTGTTCTCACTCTGGTACAGAACGTCACGTGGTTCTGGCTGAAAGAGTTTTGGGGATGAAAAGAAGGGCAGACAAAGTACTTGACAATTTAGTTCCACGGTTGTACTTCCGGTTCACGCCATAGGTTATGACTCGGGGACTAAGTTGAATGCCAACCATAGACATAGAAATCTATACACTGGTTGACAGGAACAGTTTTCATTTGGCGAAAGACAAATATTCAGGCGCATAAAACCTATAATCTGTAATTTTGAAAATAAATTGTTGCACTTAATCTCTTTGATTGATTATTTCCCTGGCCTATGGCCGAGTCTCATCGCTTCACATTCTTAGAGTTACTTTTTAGGGATATTTGTTTTCATCAGATCCTCCAAATAAGCTAAGTCTACCAAAAAAGAAAAATAGTTTTATTAATTATTGCCCTTATAATGGATGGCTGCCTGGTCGTGCGGTTTGCGCACTGGACTGTCATTCGGACTTATCGATGGTCCCGGGTTCAAGCCCGCTCTCGCTCCCATCCCCCGTCGTCCTTCGGGAGGTTTGAACTAGGAAGTAAATTATCTTCAACTCTGAAATCACATCCGAAACATGTCAATATTTTACAAACAAAACATTTAATATAGATATAGTCCTTGGCTTTTTTTTATACCGCTGGTATCAGCCAAATTTCTACATTTATCAAAATCTGCAAGTTGGTCCAGTCTATTTATAAATTAGGTTTATGATAGGAACACTTCGTTATAGAATCTCGTTGTCCGATATGTTCAGCCTTTGATCTTTAGCTAAAACTATGTTTGTGCACTCCTTCTTAGTGTCTCATTATATTCAATTGTCTAAACTCAGAAAAGAACATTTCTATGTATGAAGTTGGCCGGTAGCTATTTCTAACAATCTGATGATATAATCTTAACCAGTATAGGATATAACCACGAGTAGCTTGAAATATCAATCCCCCTAAAAACAATGTAACATATACTAACAAAAACAATGGCTCAACTAATTTTGCGGAGATATTTAAACAAAAACAGTGGCTTAACTAATTTTGCGGAGATATTTAAACAAAAACAGTGGCTTAACTAATTTTGCGGAGATATTTAAACAAAAACAGTGGCTTAACTAATTTTGCGGAGATATTTCTAACTATTCTGGGAGGGGGCGAGAGACTAGTTTCTTGTTCGCCTCTCTGAAGAGCTCTCTAGTCCTACTACTGTGAGAACCTGACATTCAGTTGGAACCAACCGCCTCATCAAGAATGTTTGATGCATAAACAACAGAAATGATTTGTTGATTTTATAGTTCACAATGTCTTTGAAGGGATAACACACACATACACACACTGATATGTTTCTATGCTCTGATTGTGAGTTGTACAGCAGGGGTGCTTTGTGCTGTTTTTAAATCACCTATATACACACACATTTAGACGTACACATACACGCACACATATGATGTGAAGTTTTTAGAAGAGGTCGAATTTCATTAATCGTGGTGTCCACAAAAGGGCGCTGGTGTCACTCACTTAGCAACAAGTTACCTCAAGACCAACCCGTGATGACGCTTCAGATCGGGGCCCTCTCTTTTCCGGCGTCCGACCCTGGGCGAAGTGAGATAATTAAATGAGAAACTTTCGGCCCGCTAAGGACACTGGGGATGTTGTCATAAATTGCGCTTATTTTGACCCCAAAGTGTATCTAGGAAACCTCTCTCTTTGATTACCTCCTCTTGGACACCCTGCTTTTTTTTTTCTTTCTTTTCCCGTTCTTCTGAGCTCCCTTTTTAATCTGGCTGTAATGGCGCCCCCGGTGGGAGGGTTTGCAACCAGAGGACGCAATAAGTTAAAGCAAGAAGAGTGTTGGAAGAGGAGGGGCGGGGGAGGGAGCTGAGTCACGAGTATCAACAGCAGGGGGGGGGGGTGTGTACATCTATCTTAGTCGTATATTGTACACTGTAGACTCGTCTCCTGTTAGCCTGCACCCAATTATCATCATTCACTTCATCCGTCAAAGACATCAGTCATACAAACTAGGTGGATTGATTGTGTTGTTTAGCGATTTGGGAGGGGGGGGGGCAGGTGAATGGATAGAAAAAAAATCACTGCAGGAGATTGAGGGGGGGGGGCGTATTGACGTTATTTGCACCCTATCCCGTGTTTCCAATTGACTTTTGATTTTTCGAGTGGACACTGTAGATGGTGATACATTAATACAATGGTCGAGCTTTGTTGGCCAGGGGGTCTGTCATCTGTGGGATCATTGATACGGCCCAGGTCTCTGACCATTCATCTTGAATGTCATTTGATCATGGATATCTCTGTGCAAATGTTGGTCTTTTTTTTTTAAAGTACTAAACGCACTAAGGGTTTAAAGTCATGACCCTAGACAGTCAAGTATGAACAAGTAGCTACTCTTTAGAGAGAATTTATGATCAATTTATCAACTATCGATCTATCTATTTATCTATCTATCTATCTATCTATCTATCTATCTATCTATCTATCTATCTATCTATCTATCTATCGATCTATCTATCTATCTGTCTGTCTGTCTGTCTGTCTGTTTGTCTATTTATCTATCTATATATCTATCTATCTATCTATCTGTCTGTCTGTCTGTCTGTCTGTTTGTCTATTTATCTGTCTGTCTGTCTATCTATCTATCTATCTATCTATCTATCTATCTATCTATCTATCTATCTATCTATCTATCTATCTATCTATCTATCTATCTATTTATCTGTCTGTCTGTCTGTCTGTCTGTCTATCTATCTATCTATCTATTTATCTATCTGTCTGTCTGTCTATCTATCTATCTATCTATCTATCTATCTATCTATCTATCTATCTATCTGTCTGTCTGTCTGTTTGTCTGTTTGTCTATTTATCTATCTGTCTGTCTATCTATCTATCTATCTATCTATCTATCTATCTATCTATCTATCTATCTATCTATCTATCTATCTATCTATCGATCTATCTATCTTTCTATCTATCTATCTATCTTTCTATCTATCTTTCTTTGTGTCTGTCTGTTTGTCTATTTATCTATGCATCTCTACATCCAACTATGTTCTCATCTTTCTATCTTTGTGTATGTGTTTGCATGCCTTTTTTTTCCGTGTCTTTGTATGTGTGTGTATCTCTTCCATTTTGTGGACTGTTTTGTTTTTCGTTGTTGTTTTCATTTAAACAAAAAGCCCTTGTTATTACAAGCAAAAAGCCCTTGTTATTACAAACAAAAAGCCCTTGTTATTACAAACAAAAAGCCCTTGTTATTACAAGCAAAAAGCCCTTGTTATTACAAGCAAAAAGCCCTTGTTATTACAAACAAAAAGCCCTTGTTATTACAAACAAAAAGGTTCCAATGTAGTTTAATAAACTTGTCTTAATCTTAGTCTGTGCATCGAGTTTGTCTTTTTGTTTGCCTTCCACCGTGTCTGTATGTCTGTAACGTTCTCAAATGAATCATTCGAAGTGGATCCTTGGACCAGACTTTCTCACCAAACATCAACACCCTTTTTTTTTTTTTTGTTCAACTCATAAATGTTGCCAACTTTAAATTTTGCTTTTGACTTCAAATTTCCTGAAGCAATCCAATCTAAATGTGTGCCGAATGTATAGTCCATACATGCACTGGCAGAAACTTGACTCGACTTTGAATCCTTTCACTTGAAACTCACTTGACGAAACAATTACTTTGATAGACAGGAATAAATAAATCATGAAATGTTGGTCACTTTTCACAAAGCTTATATCAACTCATTTTGTTTGTCTGTCTGGTAAAAAGTTTGTACACATTATTTCTCTTACACCTGATTTCGGATGAAACTGAAATTTTGCATAGTTATTTCTTTTACCAGACAACACAAAAATCAATTTAAAACAAAAAAAATTAGCCAATTAGTTTGTTAACTTTAGGTAATTAATTATTTTGTAGCGTTATTTTGATGCAACTACACTTATATAAGCTTTGTTTTTGTTTTTCTAGTATTTTGTATGTTGTTGTTTGTTTTCTTGTTTAAAGGAATGACGTCACTGTGACGATAGACGAACTGTCGTCACGTCATTGAAGTCTCTAATGTTGTTCTAGGATGAAAGTACTCAGAGTCGATTGTCATGTCTACACGTTTGAGACCTGAAGTTTCTTTCAACTAATTAGAAGATGTACTTAATTAGTGTCCGGTGATTGTTTCAGATGTTGCTTTACGCATTTCAATAATCATCCATTTGTCCATTTTCCCATAATAGATGGACGCTGTGTTGGACATGGGAACCTCTTTAGATCAGACATTTGAGGAGTTCTGCCTCACACGTTTGGCTTGTCAGCCAGGTGCTCAGTCCACAGTGGCGTAGCCCGGGTGGGGGGGGGGGGTTAAAATCCCCCTGGTCCCCACTAGAAGAGGGCCCTCAAATGACTTTTTGTTTACATCAAATATTTTAATATTACGCAAAACTCAAGGGGCCCCCAAAGAGGTCAAGCCCCCAGGCCCAAAAATGATGGAAAATTTCTAACTACGCCCCTTTAGTCCAGAGGCGTAGTGAGCAAAACATGCGCACCGGGCAAGGTACTTTATTGGCGCCCCCTCCCCATTTTCATGAACATATATAGGCGCCTTTCTGTGTGTGCCCCCCCCCTGAGGGTACCGCCAGGGGTATCGGCCCCCCAAGCCTCCCCACCCATCTCTACGCCTCTGGTTCAGTCACTCAAGTATTCTCTAATTCTAAATCTTTTGCCCTAAAGATGTGAACTTAAAATCTCTTTTAGTTTACGTTGACTCACTAGGTAGTTGACTCATCAACGGACTGAAGTGCTCAGTAAATAGTGGACTCTATCGTCTTGTGACATTCCCTAGAAGTACATCCCGACCTGATCTACTACCTCAGCCAGTGCAGTACGTGCCCATGGCGCAGGCATGGATCAGGGGGGCGGCTAGTGGAGACTCAGCACGTCTTTCTTATTTACACTTGCAGTTTTTTTCCCCAATGAAATGGAAGCAGAGGGGAGGTAAGGTGATTGGACTCGATTTATCTTCCCTTGCGGCCAGATATTGCCTGTAATTTTTTGCAATTGTTGATTTAATCTGCGCTCCTCTGAAAAAGAAATAGGGACATTCCGATATTATAGTTTGTAGGCCGTGCCACACACGCGCGCAACACCAAATATTTATAGACGAGGTTGGGGTAAATCATTTGTCCATTGCGCGCTCCTCTTCCCCCTCCCCCCAACCTAACTTTTCCTCGTTTCGCGGACACAGATCGCCCATGTCCGCTCACAGCATCATCAAATAGCGCCTTATTAGCATATTATTTAAATATTCTGCTCATTTGTTTCCTGTAATCTTTTTTTTGTTCCTGAGTTTGAGTCACGTGTTTGATTCCAGCGCCCACCCACCTCTCGCTTACCCAGCAAAGTTTCGACTTGCTTTCCAGAACAATCTTTTAGGACAAGTCACGTGACATCTGCAAGAATTGTGAAAAGCCAGGTGTGTTTGTATGCGTGCATATGTGTGTGTGGGAGGGGGGATATTTTTCTGTTACTTCCGGAACTTTTACCCCCCCCCTTCTTTGTAACTGCGTGTTTGTTTCAGTTCTTGACAAAATCTGATCGATGACCTTGAAAGGAATACACTACAACAGTTTGTGAACTGAACCTGATGTACCCCGTGACCTCTGGCTCATAAGGTCTCGACAAAGCTACATGATTTAGAGTGTTAGACCTTAAATTATATAGCGGTTTTTATAAATACAATTATGTGGACTATGATGTTGTTTGTGTGTGTGGGGGGGGGGAGTAGATGGGGAAAAAGGTTATGAGATATATTCATAGTGTTATAAACCTGGTGGTGGCACAGAGAGGGGTAGTGGTGTGAGTGTAGTCAGCCGACGCAAATCGCCCCAGGCCAGCGCTAGACGAGCGGTCAACCGTGACGAGTTACGACGATCGGCCGAGACGAGTTAACAACATGAAGGTTCGAGTAGGATCGGCGTCGTGAACAGAGCTCATTAGCGTCACGAGAGTTGTAGTCATCTGACCACCTAGAAACGTCGAGGGGCGTTCTGTCCGGTTCGAGAAGGCCAGTAGGGACCCTATATAAGAGCGGAGGTGTCGCAATACAAGTCAGTCGAGAAAAGGGGCTCAATACAGCAAGGTTCAGAAAGCGGGTTCACGGCAGGGGTTCAGAGCCCGGTTCACTACAGTCCGGTCGACTACAGCACAGTTCAGCGGTGTGGTTCTGTACGGAGCATTACGACGGTTCAGTGCGGAGTACTGTCAAGTACAGTTGAGACGGCTGGCGTCTTGATCTTGGTCTGTGATCGAGTCCGACACAACGAGCCTAGTGTGTGAAGTCAGTCCTAAACTGTTGAACCCAGTGCAAGCCCGGAACGAGACGGAGAGGCCAGTGCAAGAGTTGATACTGCGGAACGGTGTTATCGGAGAGATATTTGTACAGTGTACGTGTTGCCAATTGTACAGTATTGGCTGTTATTTATTGACATTAAAGTGTTACGTTACTTTGGAGCCCTGAGTTGTCAAGTTCTTTAAGTTGGTGGTGTATGGTGCAGTTTGCAGAGAGCCTGGATAGTGAGATTCGTAACAACTGGTGTCAGAAGTGGGATCGGAATCGGATTGGATCGGATCTACTATGGCTCGTCTGAAACTGCTGTACGAACTTGAATTTAGAGAACTGAAAGAAGAACTCCGTGGACGAAGGCTGAAGGTATATGGTAACAAGGAAACTTTACAAGCACGCCTCCGAGAAGACATGTTGGAAGAAGAAGAAGATCCGGACACATACCTTTTTGAAGTCGAACCGGATTTGCTGGAACAGCTCACCAGTAGAATGCAGCAACAGATCACCAGTACCATACAGGAACAGATGGCAGCTATGCAGGGACAAATCGCCAGTAGCAAACAGGAGCAGATGGCAGCTATGAACTCGGCGCTAGAAAACACCAATTCCAAGATAGATGCCATGAACACCAAGATAGCCGCTATGAACCAACGCATACCTGCTGTGGAGGAGAGAATCAACAACTCAGACGTTCGTTCAGATGCTAAAGCCAGAGAAAGGAGCCTTGGTGGTGATCATGAGGACCCATTGAAACCTGACGAAGCCGTTGAGAGACACTTGCAAGTCGAGAGATATCAGCCAGGTCCGAACCTAACAGACGTTGGTCCAGCTGCCAAGACTGGAGAGGAAAGTCCTGATGGTGGTCAAGAGAATCCAAGGAAGCCTGACGTTGAAGATGATGGACATTTGCACGATGAAAGTCATCAACAAGGTCTGAAACCAACAAGCGATTGGCCCGATACTGAGACGAGAGAGAGAGGTCCTGATGACGGTGAAGAAAGCCGATTGGAACCTGAGGCCGAAGACGAAGTGGAGTGTTACCAACCTGCCCCACGAGCATGTCCTCCAGACACGGCTGAAAATGATGACTTGTCCCACTATTCCCTGTCCTATGGATTTGAAACCCATCACAACCCTTCTCCGCAAAGCCCTATGACGTCACCTCTTTGGTCAACAATCTTGGTAATCCCTGCCCTTACATCCTATACCTCTCCATGTGTCAAGTGGCTGTCCTCAGTACCGACCGACAAGAGAGCGATGCAACCACAACGTCACTGCAACAAGAGGAAGATCAACTGGAGGAAAAGAAGAAGGCAGCGTTTGCGTAGTCCAAAGTGCATGGTGATCCTACCAAGAAATAACTGCAGCCACATGAAGACCAACTGGCGGAGAAGAAGAAGAAGGCTACTTTTGCTGAGTGCAATATGGATGACCATGCGATCACGAGGTCGATACAACCAGATGAAGGCTAACTGGAGGAAAAGAAGAAAACGTTTTCTGAACTCAACGTGGATGGCGATGAAAGCACGACGGCGAAGCAACCAGGTTAAGGCCAACTGGAGGAAGAGAAGGAAGCGACCATTGCTGACTGCAACATGGATGGCTCCATCAAGCTCAAGAGGCAAGCCAACTGCCACTGATCGCCCCCCGCCTGCAGCGATGAAACTTTACAGCCAATGTCATGATGTTGATTCTGTCCGGGACGGACAGATCTAAGGAGGGGGCAGTGTTATAAACCTGGTGGTGGCACAGAGAGGGGTAGTGGTGTGAGTGTAGTCAGCCGACGCAAATCGCCCCAGGCCAGCGCTAGACGAGCGGTCAACCGTGACGAGTTACGACGATCGGCCGAGACGAGTTAACAACATGAAGGTTCGAGTAGGATCGGCGTCGTGAACAGAGCTCATTAGCGTCACGAGAGTTGTAGTCATCTGACCACCTAGAAACGTCGAGGGGCGTTCTGTCAGGTTCGAGAAGGCCAGTAGGGACCCTATATAAGAGCGGAGGTGTCGCAATACAAGTCAGTCGAGAAAAGGGGCTCAATACAGCAAGGTTCAGAAAGCGGGTTCACGGCAGGGGTTCAGAGCCCGGTTCACTACAGTCCGGTCGACTACAGCACAGTTCAGCGGTGTGGTTCTGTACGGAGCATTACGACGGTTCAGTGCGGAGTACTGTCAAGTACAGTTGAGACGGCTGGCGTCTTGATCTTGGTCTGTGATCGAGTCCGACACAACGAGCCTAGTGTGTGAAGTCAGTCCTAAACTGTTGAACCCAGTGCAAGCCCGGAACGAGACGGAGAGGCCAGTGCAAGAGTTGATACTGCGGAACGGTGTTATCGGAGAGACATTTGTACAGTGTACGTGTTGCCAATTGTACAGTATTGGCTGTTATTTATTCAACTATTAAAGTGTTACGTTACTTTGGAGCCCTGAGTTGTCAAGTTCTTTAAGTTGGTGGTGTATGGTGCAGTTTGCAGAGAGCCTGGATAGTGAGATTCGTAACAATAGATAAGGTTTTCCTTTTAGACCTAAAAGTGAGTTAGTGGTAAGTTACTTTCACTAGCTTCTATCGCCAATGAATATCTCATGGAGCCACCGACCGAAATAAGAATTTAAAACAAGGTTACAAAAGACAGTGGAAACACAAACTCAAAATCGGCCCACTTCGTCAATCCATATGATTGTGGGAAGCGTGGTCGAGAGGCAAATTACGCTTGAACTTGGCTTGTCTTGGCAGCCTATGAAGAGGGCTTGAGATTTGATCTCGTAGAGATGTCCATTTTTGGTTCGAGATGACAGCATCCCTTTTATGAACCATCTGACCTGGGAAAGGATTTTATCCCGTGGCCAGGATGAGGAATCGGCTCTTTACCAACCCCTCCTGGATTTCCCCTGCGACTAGATGATCATTTAATCACATCCGTCTGGTCGTGGAAGCCAACGACACGGGTTCCCCCGATCCATGTGAGGCCGGAGGCCGAGCCCATGGAGGGCCCTCCAGATGCCAATACTGTCCCACTGACCCCGTTGGGGAACCATCACCGTCCGTATGGTCCCCGTTGGGTAACGAAGCAATGGGTTTCAGACTGGTTAGCAAGCACATCCCCACCACGTGCAGGTACACTCGCTAGAACATACAATGGTAGCTCACTGAAGGCCATGTTTGCTCTCGTTCATAGCCTTTTCGCTTCCCCGGCCGGACGTTTCCACGGAGGTGCCACGCTAAGGCGACGGAAGCTGGAATCCTCCTAAGTTAGGCACCCGACTCGAGCCTAAAGGCAGCACGGAAAACCTTATCACAGATACCCCCCCCCCTTTCCACTGGTACAGAAATGAGATCGGACCAAAACTCTCTGAGCATGCTATGCTATAAGCATGAATGTAGGGCTATATAAAAGCTATAATCATCATTATTTGTATTATTGTTCACCTTTCTGTCGTTTTGATTTCCTCTTGCTGTTACTGTGTGTATAGAGTTGGAAAACAATCTTGACTCATTATTATCTTCATTTTATACCTTTGATATCAGTGTAGCACGGCTAGCCATAAATGGATTATACTTATTAGTCGAAGTGGTATAAAATGTAAAGGGTTAATCTTACAGTCGGACAGAGGTTGTTAAAAATGATAGAGTTTGGACGAGCTAGGATGTGAGGGTTTTAGTGGGCACGTTTGGTTTAGGATGGATTAGCTACATAGGTACATAGGTACGTGCTTGTAAACCTCCTGTTCCCATAATTCTGTGACACCTAACGAGCAGTTTCTGTTTACTATTCTCTGGGAAACTACAAAAGAAAAATGTGCTGCGGTCAATCGTGTCATTTAAAAATACTTAGTCCTTGTGGCATGACTAACAGGTCAAGGCCGATAGCTGACATCTATTTATGCAACAAGTGATTTATTGAGGAGGAAATCAGCATGGGTTCTCTTTCCTTGTTCTTTCGCTGCCCTCCCTTTCAATGGAATCTTGACTGAGACTTGACTTGATCTTTATATTTGTCACTTGTTATCTTTTTTTCCCCTAATTTTTTCTTCATCTTTTGCTGACTCTTTATTTCTCCCTCTCTCTCTCTCTCTCTATCTCTCTCTCTGTCACTTTCTCTCTCTCTCTATCTCTCTCTCTGTCACTTTCTCTCTCTCTCTCTCTCTCTCTCTCTGTCACTTTCTCTCTCTCTCTCTCTCTCTCTCTGTCACTTTCTCTCTCTCTCTCTCTATCTCTCTCTGTCACTTTCTCTCTCTCTCTCTCTATCTCTCTCTGTCGCTTTCTCTCTCTCTCTCTCTATCTCTCTCTGTCACTTTCTCTCTCTCTCTCTCTCTCTCTATCTCTCTCTCTGTCACTTTCTCTCTCTCTCTCTCTCTCTCTATCTCTCTCTCTGTCTTTCTCTCTGTCACTTTCTCTCTCTCTCTATCTCTATCTCTCTCTCTGTCACTTTCTCTCTCTCTCTCTCTCTGTCACTTTCTCTCTCTCTCTCTATCTCTCTCTGTCACTTTCTCTCTCTCTCTCTCTGTCACTTTCTCTCTCTCTCTCTCTCTCTATCTCTCTCTGTCACTTTCTCTCTCTCTCTCTCTGTCTCTTTCTCTCTCTCTCTCTCTCTCTCTGTCACTCTCTCTCTCTCTCTCTCTCTCTCTGTCACTCTCTCTCTCTCTCTCTCTCTCTCTCTGTCACTTTCTCTCTCTCTCTCTCTCTCTGTCACTTTCTCTCTCTCTCTCTCTATCTCTCTCTCTGTCACTTTCTCTCTCTCTCTCTCTCTCTCTTAATCTTTCAAAAGCAAGCTTTGATTGCATTGCTCATTTCTTGGAGCTGATATAGCTTTTAATTTACAAATTATTTAATTCATTTTTAATCGTAAAACAAAATTTTAAATGAAACACCCGATCTGAGACAGACAGGCTGACAGACAGACAGATTGGTTGATTGAATAGTTTCTCTGTTACCACCAGGTCCAGCCTCATACAACACGGCCAAAGAAACTATCAACCCTAAAGGAGGTCTGATGGTCATCAAGGACCGGCGTTTCCGTGAGAACATAGAGGACTTCCCAGGTCCTGGGACTTACGAGGTGAGCTCCCTTTGTCCCTTCATTTACTTCCTTCCATTCCCTGCTCTTCCATTCCATGTTTTTCTTACATTTGAGAGACAGTTGTGTGGAACAGTAGAGTGTCATGTTACCAGCATAATTATATCGATCAGTATATGTCCTATTGTGTTTGTTGAATGTATGTGACATGGTGTTCAAACAAGTGTTCAAATAAAAACTGTAAAGACTATAGGACATTATAGGACATTATAGAAACCTTATCTTGGGCTGACAACACTGGTATGCCTAGGTGGATGAAACTTAGATCTGGGGATCTCAATATCAAGCGTATTAGAGTTATGTCATGTTTCTTTCTCTGGATACGTTTTCATGTATGGATCAGTCCAGTCTAGTCCAGTGATTTGGTTTATAGTTTAATACCAAGACGATTCGGTTTCTTGTGTATCTAAATGGGTGTGTGTGTGTGTGTGTGTGTGTGTGTGTGTGTGTGTGTGTTTGTGTATTTTCCGACTGGATGATTTTGAAGGTAGTTTTCCGATTTAAAAGATTGTTTTATTGGAAAGTGGTTTTATTGATGTTTATTTTTTTTCAATTGGTGTAGTCATTGATTGGTAGCCGCGAATAAAGCTGATTAATTTGATGCTAATGATAAGCCAACCTGAAAAATATTTTTAATGAGCTTTCGTAAAAAAAAAGTTTTCATTAACCCACGAGAAAAATGCCCTCAAATAACCTTCTTAAAAGATGCCCTCAAAAAGCCGACTTTGCAGACGCCCTTAAAAGCCTACTTAAAATACCCCCACAAAAAGCTTACTAGAAAGATGCCCTTTAAAGCCTACTAGAAAGATGCCCTCAAAAAGCCTACTTGAAAGTTGTCCTTAATAAACCTACGAGTGTGTTTTGATAAACATAGAAGTAGGACTACGTAAATATATATGTATATATTTATTTTTTTTGATAAATTGTTCCATGCGAAGATTTAAGGTCACAATAAATCTTACTCCTGTCAGGGGAGATCATCCCCTCATCGGGAACGTTAACTCTTGACATGGGATTATAATCTGCCCCGAGGCTTGGGAGGAGGGCTATCATCAACCTGAGGCTCGACCTGGTCCGTGCCCGCTTGCCTTTGAACTTGGCTCCAGATGGACGTTGTTTATCATACTCTGGGCAGCGGTCATCTTTGTCCACCTCGTACATCCATCAACGGGTCATTATATGAGCAACTGGACATTTTGAACTTCTTGGACCACCGGGAATAATCACTGGATGTAGCTGCTGTTAAGGGAGATAATTAACACTAGACGTTGTTTTATGTTTTCATCTAAGGCTTGCGACATTTAAAATAATAATAATAATAATCATAACAACAATAATAATTAGAGTTTAAAGCATGGCCATGAAGGATGTTTGGCTTTCCACAGAAAAAAACCCAATTTCTAAATAACTTCTAGTTTTTTTAACTTAGCACAGGAATTTAAACGATACATTACCAATGTATACACTATGCAATCTTTGATGTACAACATTGCAAACCATAATAGCGTGTATTACATTGTGCCATACAATGCAGTTGTAGTTATTTACGTATAGTGGCACTATCAAACAAAAAAATAATTACCTATAATTAAGTGGTGAATTTGTTAATTAATTCATGGTTTGCAAGGTGCGTTAAATATTTTTGTAAAGCAGTGTTTCCCTCCCTATTCCTGAACGCAACACTTCGCACAATCTTTAGTGGGAAACTTTGCTTCATTTTTGAAAGAGATGAACTCACGTGGCCGGCTACTAGTTCGTTAGTCCAGTAGTTTGTGGACACACCTATTAAGGCCTCGTTGAACACTAGGGTTCCGCGAAACACAGATTGGGAACCACTGGTTTAAAGTATCAACTTGATCGGGCGTGGGGGAGAAATAGCGTTAACAATAAATCTAAGGTGACCAAAACCTACACATTTAGCCATATCTGTGAATACTGAAGGATTAATTTTCTTTGTTGGTATTAAACAAAATAATTAATTACCAGTAATTAATTCACTAATTGTTGCTTTTTCATTGATTCATGTACCTTGTCAATGAATAATTGTCCAAAGTTTCAACTTGATCCAAGAATGGGTGTGGGAGAAATAACGTGTACAAGCTTTGAACCTGACAGACATAAGAGTTGTGAGCTGATAGAAGCTTTGTTAGGAAACAAACGTCCTCCATTTCACATGCATTACAATTATAGAAGTTACAAAATCATTTATGAGTGTATCACATTGATGACTCAATACTAATCTAAGCTAGTTGAACTAGCTCTGGCATTGTACGTTTGTTTTATTGGACGGACTACAAACATATTCAGCTTGGTAGTTTAAACCTGTTTAAAAGTGGTTAGTGGATCTGTTTTTGTTTGCGCGTTTGTTGTTTTGTTTGTTCCTCCCTATATATTGGCATTACGTATTTAGTGCTCCAGCTGAGTCAAGACCACTCTGACCTGACAGTGACCACTTTAAAGCAATCCAGGCGAGCACAGCATGTCAGGTGAAGGGTCAGAGATCAGCTGAGAGATGGTCACTTCAGTCGGGCCGAGTGGGGGAGGTTGGGAGCGTATTTTATGTTTACATCACTCGCGAAACGATGCACCCTCCGCCCCTCCTCTACATTCCCCCCCCCCTTGTCTCTGTACAACGGAATGCATTTTCTGCTCTTCGGAGGTTAGGAGAGGCTGGCAGGAACCGTAACCCGTTAGAGTGGCACCGGGGCTTAAACAGCACGTGATAGCTAGGCAATACTACAGGACGCAGTCCTGACCGGAAATGTGCGAGAGGCGGGGAAGGATAAAGGGAGAACTACCGTTCGGGGGTCATCAATCTTTTGGGACAGACAAAACGGTCTCCGGATACTGGAATGGAGCGCCGAGAGCCAGAATGATCTAAGTACGCCTTCGGAGTGTAAAAACGATGGACCACTTCGTGCTCGGTCTCTCTGGTGAGGCCCTGATTATTTCACGGATCAGGAGGAGCTCTGTCTTTAAAACAAGGGAGAGTTATTTATGGTTAACCAGAGCCTGGACTTGAACGCGTATGAAATGCAGGCACAAAGAAAGAAAGATTTAAGGCGCAGAGCTGGAAGATTCCGGTGCGTAGCGCAAGATGAATATCCAAAAAGAGTACTATGGACCTGGTTGGGCATTAACTCTTTCTCTCCTAATTAACGATAACATCGTTGATATGACCAAATTTTAAAAAAAAGGGGGAGAGAGGTTTATAAACTATAATTTGTGTTGTATAAAAAGAGCATGCATCCTTCTATAATTCTATACCAAAAGTAACGTTTTCTGATTACAAACAAAAATGTTATTGAATTTTAATCTAAATAGGGTAGAATGTACACATGTGAGAAATGAACAATTCTGTCAGAACGTGGACAAATAAATACGGAGATAAAGAATTAAGCATCGGACATATTACTTGGGTTTTTTGTGTATTGACTTTAAGTCCACCCAGCTTGGGTAGCAGGCGACCAGCTGAAATAGACAAAGTATACAAACCTAAGACTTCATTGTGGATTTTCTTTATTTTGTTTGTTTTTTTACAATACTTGAACTCAATACTTAAACTCAATACTTGAACTCAATACTTGAACTCAATACTTAAACTCTATACTTGAACTCAACTCATCTCGTACCTTCGTGAAAACTAAAACCTAAAACCTCGACTCAAAACTTAAAATCCTGGATGGACACGGATCTCGAAAACGGCTCTAGCGATTTTTCTAGAAATTTGACAATTGATATATATCGCCGGGGAAAGAATTACTAGCTCGTTGGCCACACGGGAAAAACTCTAATTTGACCGTTTAGTTTGTTTTTTTTTTTTTTAAGTATAAAGTAAAATAATTAAATTTGGCTCTCGAGACTTTGAAAATATTTCTCCTGAACGTCTTAGGGCATGTAGTCCCTCCCCCACCCCTCTATTTATGACAGAGTTGTAAAGCTTTGCTCGGGATGTGCGGACTCTTCTAAGTCTAGATCTACAGGCCTAGCATTAGAATATTGTCAAGTCTAATAGATTTATACATTCTCTTAACCTGGATTCTTTCTTTTCTTATCTTCCTATCTTATATATTACAGACGTTACGTCAAAAAAAAAGAACATATTTACGTCATCCATGTTTATCAATGACTTAAACTCTGCTGGTCGAAATGGGGGGGGGGGGGGCGCGGGATTAAAACTGTTTCATTTTTATTTGAAATCTAACATTCATTAGTTATTAAGAGTAAAAGAATCGCTCTGTAAGTTAAAAGGTCTAAAGGAGGTATGGTTTTGTTTCTAAAGAATTTTTTAGAAATGTTTCTTCTTTTGGATCTGTCACCAACGTACACAACTTATACAGAATAAGGTGTAACTTTGTGTACTAACTTTGTGTACTAACTTTGTGGTACTAACTTTGTGTACTAACTTTGTGTACTAACTTTGTGGTACTAACTTTGTGTACTAACTTTGTGGTACTAACTTTGTGTACTAACTTTGTGTATTAACATTGTGTACTAACTTTGTGGTACTAGCTTTGTGTACTAACTTTGTGGTACTAACTTTGTGTACTAACTTTGTGTACTAACTTTGTGGTACTAACGAAAGAACCTGGAAATTTGATTTGACACTGCTAGAACATGCAACACTATTACCATAACCTTTGACAATGTATAGATTACAATACTCCCTGTGTAGTATGCACATCAAACATACAAGAATACCTTTGACAATGTATAGAGCATCAATACTCCCTGTGTAGTATGCACATCAAACACTCCAGGGTACCTACAAGTTAGTCATAGACACTTTAGAGAATAAAAAAAGAAGTGTTCCATTAAACGGACGATGTTGTTTTTTCTGAAACCCCCACAAAATAGCGCCGACAAAATAGCGCAGAATTATATATATATTAATCATTTTGAAAGAAATACTTTAGATATCGTAAAATATGAATAGAGCCAATATTTGTTTTTGTTTTAATGTTATCATTATTTTTCAGTTATTTTGCAGGAAACACTTTAGATATCTTCAAACATAAATATACAAACAGTAAACAAAAATTATAATAAGCTAAAATAAATAATTTCAAAATATATCGTTCATTTATTAACATTCCAAAAGTGTACTTTGAATTCAGGCAAAGATACTTGTCAGATTTATAAACACACACACACAAACTTTCACAAAGTTAAATTGTAGGAAATGTCAAGTAGAAATTCCATCACTGCTTGAAATTGGTCACCACATTTTCAAAATCGTATTTTTGCAAGTTATGTATTTTAAACATTGGTGAAAAAGGGAAATGATATACAATTTAAAGTACCCTCGTTCTCTGCAAATACTTTCAGATGTATTCATATTGAAAAAGATAGCGACATCAACACAAATGATGCCCAGGACATTAAATTACGAATAATTCGGTACTTTTATACACATCGTATATAAGTCCGCGCTATTTTGTCTTGCGCTATTTTGTCGGGTCACCACACTAAATAGATCTTTTCTTGTCTAAAACCAAAGGGATGTTCACTTCATTGTTATTCAATTACTTCTAATAGCTGACACTTTCTTCCTGGTCCAAGGAAGGGAGATAAAAAAGTTGGAAGTTGGTTTGACAACTTCAATAAATAAAAATTGAATCCTTCATTTCAAGCTAACATTTAGCACTAAGAAGTATGGCTGGAAGGCTTAAGTTGATAGAGCGTCACTGTACTAAATCAAATGTCGTGGGTTCGATTCCAATACTGGATACGTTTTTTTTTTTAGATTATTTAAAAAATTTAAAAAATTTCTATAATAATTATTGACTTGCTTAAAACTTGAGTTTTTTTCTACATGAATCAGTAACCTTAAGATGACCTTTGAATCACGTGGTCTGAAGTCTAAGGTTTTGGAGAATACTTTACATATTACACCAAACTCTCTTAACCTAAGAAACCAGATTCCCAATTGAAGATTGTGACCTCCACGTGCGACAAGGTCAACATCAGTACAAGGAAATTCTACTTCCATGTCAGAGGGCGCCTAAAATGTCAAAGTGTGAATGTCATACATGTATCATATCTCACAAACTAGATGGATACAAATGTTCTCGTGGCTGGCGCCCCACAGAGAGGCCCCCCGTTCTATATAATCACAAGGGCGTCAACGGACATACCCCGTGCATCCGTGCCCGGATAATAAACTAAAGTAAGCGTTGACCGGAGGGCACGGCGACTCCCCAGGAGCAGCATGGGGGCGCGGTCGTCCCACCCGGTGCGCCCAGTTTTATCTGCCAAATAGTTTATTGCCGTAGGTCCGGCGTCGCAGGGAAACCCGCAGTCGACGCCCATGGTAGAACAATGCAGCTGACAAATTTTGTTTTGAGAGAAATTAATCGTCGGCGTCGCAGAGGTACTTTATGGACTTATACTTGGTCTAGGCAATAATGCATAGAGGATTTGGTAGTTTTGGGTCAAATAATGAGTTTTTATATTTTATGGTTGGAATGCTGAGAGGGTGTTCTGTTTAGGCGCCCCGATAGAAACCAACGACCAAGAGCATAAATCATTTGGAATGTCTTTATATTTGTGCGTCCATGGAAATAAAGAGTCACTTGTATGAATTGGTCGCAATACGAGCGTGATTCATCCCCCCATTGTTAAGAGAGACGCAGTGCTGATGTAGACGTTTGTAAATACTTATATTCCCTAAGCATACATTGTGGGTGGAGCTTAGGGTAGGTTGACCAATCAATATAGTGTTTTCAACTGATTGAACAAATAGTCGGTACAGATGTGACCTTAATTGAAATATAAAATAAGAACATTGAAGTGGTCCATACAAACGGGAATTCATCTTCACTACACTAGACACCACCTCAGCAAGAGTACTTCAACAAAAACTTTATATCCAGGCAAATACAAACGACATACACAGTGTGTGGAACAAAACATTTGCTTATGTTTTCCTTTATTTTAGTCTGTGTTTGTGAATGTGTATGTTTAGAAGAAGAAAAAAAAAAAAATTCTAGAGAAACTTTTGTTATAGAAAAATTAAGTAAGAGAAACCGAAGTTAATTCTAGACAAAACTAGAACAATGAGAGGACATTCTTTTATTTGGTGAGAGAAGGTGGGGAATCAGTTTGTGTTGACTAGAGGCCATGTATTATAGTTACACAAATATTTGGGACACGCCCCCCCCCCCTCTTACGAACAAGAAATCTAGGAGAGAGAGAGAGAGGGGAGAAGAAATGATAACTTTTTAAAAAACAATACTGCATTGAACGAAACAAAGTAACAACAACATGTTGGGGATGAAATGGCTGCGTTTCAATGAACATCTACACTTTGTCGTGCACCAAGTTACACATATCTGATTGTTCAGAGATTGCTGCAGCCACTTTATATGTTTGTTTTTATTGTCAAGTTTCCATGTCAGTCTCCACCAGGTCAAAGTTGTTCGTTCAGCGCCAGATGTTTAGTTTTGAGACGTGGAAATAGTTTCCTCTCTACGTACGTCTTAAGGTCTGCGGTAGAATGGCTTTTAAATGTGACCGTCTGAGGCCTGACCAAACAAATGGTGCTTGCTATGCTCTGGGCGTATAGGCTTGTAAGTAACTGACATCCGTTGACATCGCTTGGTGATGTTATTAACTCTTCTTGTGATGGAAGGACTTTGAAAATAGTGTCTTCAAGGGAGGCTCCAGGAAAGTCTTTTAATGACATCTTCGTGGGGTCTTTTGTAACTGACACATTGAACCTGACATTCTTTGTCTTTGACACTTTTTATTTTTGTTTTTGTTTTGTTATCTTCAAGTATTTAATGTTCAAAAGTAATGTCTCCAAAACTTGATGGTTCTCCATTTTGTTTCTTTCCTTCTCGCTCCCGTCTTTTTGTGTGTCGTCTTTTACAAGTAGTTCTAAGTATATGTGTGTGTCACTTTGACACTTGCTTTCTCACGCAAACACACACACACACATTACACGTAGGCACACTGATGCTGCCATGCTGTCCGTCAAGACCGTACGACTAGCCCAGCTCATCAATTAGTACAAGCAGTACTCACACCAACCTTACACCAGTACACAAAGTAGCACGGGCTTCCCTCCCCCCACCCTCTGGTCCTCTCCTCCTTAAGTCTCGCGGTCATCAACTTCACGTGCACGTCTCGCTGGGAGCTTTGTCTTGTGCGTGGGATGCACGTGACCTGGCGACCATGAAATGTCAGTAAACAAAAAAAAAAAAAGGTCACTCCCCTGTTAATATTTGAACATTCTCACATACCTCCTACCCTCCCCCCCTCATTCCCCCCACCCCTGTCACTCTTTTGATCCTCAGACCCTCCCACCCCCTTCCTGTTCTCCTTGATCTAATTAGATGTAAACCATGATGTCTACAATGTCTTGTTGCAGAGAACTCATCGATCAGGTCTCTTGGTCAAACATAACTTAATAAACCTCTCAGCTGTTTGGGGGTTAATGTTTCAACAGCTCAGCGTGACGGGCCAATAGTTGCCCTGGATCGCATGACTATTGGATCGAGCTGTAAGATCTCCTCCCAAGCTAGAGCCGCGAGGACGCGTTGAAATTACATTCTTTCCTTACGGCAGATGGCGGGCCTGCTAGAATGTCAGGCTGTCAGGAAAAATAAACTTTATTCTTCTTTTTGACACACTATTGAAATGTAGGTCTGAAAATGTCACGACCTATATAGTTGTTGTTGTTGTTTTTCCTTAGTGTGCCTTAACTGAAGCGTGTCTTTTTATAAAGAGAGCGCTGTGCACCAATTAAAAGGGAGTTAACTTATTCATTATTTTATCACAAGTTATTCCAGTTGCACCTCTTTGTTTTAAAGTACTTGTATGCAATTCATTACTGTGGAGCGTGCGACTTATTATTTCTTTTCTCGAGTATTTATGATGTATATAATCAAAGTCTAGACTGCTTTAACTAAAATAACAATTTAATAACATAACATATATCATTTTAAAATAACATTCTATTGACAAATAAAATACGTATCAATCTATAAGAAATAAGTACAAACAGTATCAAACATATGAACTAGTTGAAATGATGATTTAAAGAAACTCCTCTGACAAAGACCCTGATACACTTATCTTTCAATGCTGGAGTCTTCAGTCACCCTGCTGTACAGAATACGGAACTAGTGATAAGCTCTGTATCTTGGCAATGTCTTATTTTGTCTATTTATTTCTAAACCTTTTTTTTCCCCTTTACATTTATCTTTAGGTTCCCTTATATCAACGGAGGCAAGGTGGCTGAACGGTAAAGTGCTTGGCTTCTGAACCGGGGGTCCCGGGTTCGAATCCTGGTGAGCCTCTGAGTCCATCCAGCTCTATTGGGTACCAGACAATAGTTGGAGAAAAGTAAAGGGTTGGTCGTTGTGCAGGCCACATGACACTCTCGTTAACCGTAGGCCACAGAAACAGATGACCTTTACATCATCGTAGACCTCAAGGTCTGAAAGGGGAACTTCTTTTTTTACCACATTTTTCCATATAAGTTTTTCTTCTTTTTTTTTTTTTTTCTCTTTTACTGAATTTCGTGTAAGTGTAAAAAAAAAGAGCAAATTTCTCTGATTACACTAAGTACGACAATCCCTGCATTTTTACAAAGCTATTATCAACTCTGACTCTGTCTGGCTATCTGTCTGGTAAAAAAGTTTGAACAAGTTTTTTCTCCCTCACCCAATCTCGGATTAAGCTGAAATTGTGCACAATTATTTCTTTTGCCTGACAACACAAGAATCAATTTATAAAAGTAACCAATTAGTTTATTAACTATTGGTAATTAATTATTTTGTTTTATATCCTGAATGTTTGGCCCGTCACGCTGAGTTTGTACTCGTTGAAACATTAACCCCCCCCCCCCCCCCTCAAACAGCTGAGAAGTTTATTGATTAATGTTTCATAAGAAAAAAGAACTTGTTAGAAATAATATTAATAAAAACTCTATATTATCCATAAGAAAATGTGTCTTACAATGTGTGCGTTACACCAATCAAAACATTACAACTATACAAAACAAAATATACATTCATATTAAGCGAACTCAAAATGAACATGTGAAATGTTGATATCAGATCAAACATTTCGCTGACACTAAAGAATGACACTGCTATGAGTAATTGTTAGTCTTTGATGCCCTTTTTTTTGGATGATATAATCAGTATTTGAAATAAAATGTAATTTATTGTCTTAGATAGTATCAAGGTTTTTTAAAGTTTGCACTATTTCAATGTTCTGTCCAGCTACAGCCCGGGCATGCTACCCTGCCTCATAGTGGCGCCCGGGTGGAAACGATTGTAGGAGGAAACGATTAGGCTAAAGGGTAGCAAAACAAGACTCCCGTGGGGGGGCCTAAGGGGGTGCGAGAGCATCCTCATTGCACTGCGCGGAGTTGTAAAAAAGCTCCCACAACCTTGTCACAATCCAGGCGCTGTTTCTCAAGGGGCCATTACATAAATGGCGTGTCCTTCACCTGCATGGTTAGCCTGGTATAGAAAAGGAAAATTGCGGGTGTCTTAATGTACGCGGCCTCTTGCCACGAGTCTGACCGGCACCTTCGACACCTTCACGGTCTGACCCACCCGCCAGACAGAACACTGTACACTGTTCTCATTCAGGCTGGTGAGAGAGAGCTCTTGTTCACTTTTGCTCGCCTAGAGTTCCAAGAGCCGAAGGCTCAACTCTACCTGACAGTTTCAAGAAGAAGAAGAAGAAGAAGTCCAGCTACAGAAACTATTTCATTTTCCTTCTTTTTTCTACGAAAGTCGATTCCCAATTCTTTTGATTTTGTTGATGACATAAAACTAAATGCTGTTCTCCAGAAAGACATGAAATACATAAAAACCAAATGTACTTGAAACAATCTCTGTTAAATAGGTTCAGAGTTCAGGGGGTTCTGTCAATAGGTTTAGAGTTCAGCGGTTCTGTCAATAGGTTCAGAGTTCAGGGGTTCTGTCAATAGGTTAAGAGTTCAGGGGTTCTGTCAGTAGGTTCAGAGTTCAGGGGTTCTGTCAATAGGTTAAGAGTTCAGGGGTTCTGTCAGTAGGTTCAGAGTTCAGGGGTTCTGTCAATAGGTTCAGAGTTCAGGGGTTCTGTCAGTAGGTTCAGAGTTCAGGGGTTCTGTCAATAGGTTAAGAGTTCAGGGGTTCTGTCAGTAGGTTCAGAGTTCAGGGGTTCTGTCAATAGGTTCAGAGTTCAGGGGTTCTGTCAATAGGTTCAGAGTTCAGGGGCTCTGTCAGTAGGTTCAGAGTTCAGGGGTTCTGTCAATAGGTTAAGAGTTCAGGGGTTCTGTCAGTAGGTTCAGAGTTCAGGGGTTCTGTCAATAGGTTCAGAGTTCAGGGGTTCTGTCAATAGGTTCAGAGTTCAGGGGTTCTGTCAATAGGTTCAGAGTTCAGGGGTTCTGTCAATAGGTTCAGAGTTCAGGGGTTCTGTCAATAGGTTCAGAGTTCAGGGGTTCTGTCAATAGGTTCAGAGTTCAGGTGAAACAGGAAGACGAGTCGGATAGAAAGGAGAGGTCCTGTCTTTATTTCTGTAATAAGTAACTTGTAACTTCTTTGCGAGGCTTAAACTGACTGTTCTTTCTCTAAGACTCCAAGAACAATGGGTATCGCCGCAATGATTGATGTTGTCCGACTTGACCTATGTACGTACTTTGCGTTCTGATTTCTCAGACTAGTGTCCGGCCCTGCTCCACTCCCCTTCTTCCTTACTGGTCCTGGCTTAGGAGAACATAAATCAACCCTTGTGACAGAAACAGTGATCTGACAGTGGGGGGGGGGGGAGGTTGTCACAATGTGCAGCGGACTTCCTGGCGTGGTCTGGACCATGCTGGTGTTTAGTGTCACCACGACACGTCCTTGACAGTGAACAATGACGGTCTCACCCCAATCATTTCCATGCGAATAATAAATTCATTTCTTGCGACTGTTTCTTAAAAATGTTGCTTGGTGTAAAACAATAGAAACATGGATGATAAAACCAGATGGATGGCTACATGGTCGTGTAGTATGCGCTGCAAGCTGTCGACACGAGGGTGTAAGGCTCGAGCAATTCCCACCGTTATCCCATGCATTGTTGCAAAAGGTTTTAGGTTTGAATCCACCGTGATCCCATGCATTGTTGCAAGAGGTTTTAGGTTTCAATCCAACAATTTAAAGTTCAGAAGGAATATCAAACCAGTTTTATAGTCATTCAAACCATATACAATTTCACAGACTATCTGGAACTTTTTTTAAATGCAGCAAATATTTTTTACTTTTCACAGAGCTAGCTATATGAACCAGTGCTGTATTTACCTACCCCCCCCCCCCCTACCCAAGGTTTCACGGATATTTTCAAATGTTTGAAAGAAAGAGCAAAAGAAAAATTGTCTTATGTTGATTACAAGGGGCCCCATGTCTCAAGAGAGCTTAGGGCCTTAGCAAGTCAAAATCTGGTCCTGATGAGATCTCGATCTAACTCTATTAAGTTATAAGATATAACACAGAAATAGAATTGTCAAAAGGTTTTTATTTCTCACACGAAAAGAATGGTCAAACCTACTACAAACAAATGACGCTCGAAACAGCCGTTCATTTAAACTGGTCCGTCATCAAAATCTTCAGAAGAATACGAGCAGAAGTGATCCGGATTGGGTTACTGCCAACTTCGAATACAATTTAATCCCCAAATTAGTTTTAGACACAAGAAAACGAGAAACAAACACGCCGTCATTCTCGCAGAATCAGAGGAAATTAGTCCAATTGACCGCAGCTGTCAACAAGATCTTTTTAGCACTATACTGAACTCTAAAACATACCAGTATCAATAGTCTTCAAACTGTTACGACCTAGAAATCAAATAGAAAGTCAGCTTCCCCAAAATATAGTCTCGTTTTTCTGATAAAAGAAAATATAAATAAGCAATTACTATTGCATAAATATACCTATTTAATTAAACAAGAAAACTGTCTTTGCAAAGAACTAATTTTTTACATAGACCTAAACAAGACCTATTTCCATAACACAGTACTTATCTCTACAAATTACTTATCTTCATCATACAGTACTCTACACAGCAGAGGCGTAGTGAGGAGGGGGGCAAGGGGGACACGATGCTTCCAACGCCAGCCTCAGGGGAGCAGCCTATATTTCTATGTGATGTTCGTGGAAAATGGGGAGGGGGCGCCAATAAAGTACCTTGCCACGGGCGCACGTTTTGCTCACTACGCCACTGCTTCACTGTACTTATCTTCATCGCATAGTACTTATCTTTACACAGTACTTTTATTTGCAAAGAACTACTCTGTACGCTCACCTCTAAATCTTTTTTGCGGGCCTTCCAAATAAAATTTATATGCACACACACACGCACACACACAAAGTTTTTGTTTTTGTTTTGATAGATTTGATACAATTGGTGTCTACTAGTCAACCAACTTTTGGTAGAATGCCACCACTGTCATTATTTCCGGGGGCCTCCCTAGCTCTCCAGTCACGCGCATAGCCCAACGTAAGGCACTCACACATTCCGCGACACACCGGCACTCCAGACCCCCTCCCCCTCATCCCTAGCCTCTCAATGGACAAAAACACCAACAGCACCGGCAGCTGTCTATTTTGTCTGGTTGAACTGATCTTTTGATAAAATATTTTTGTATTTTCCAGTTTCCTGTAATGATTTTTCTTTTTACTGACTCCTCTCCTGTACCTCACACCTACATCTCCGCCCCTGTCCTGGGGGGGGGGGGGACTAGCTCATTACGACTGACAGTTTCTTCTCTCGCCAGCAGTTGTAGGAAATAGTTCAATTTTATTTGGAAGTTTTCCTCAGAGAACAGTTGTCTTCTGGAACTTTTGGCTGAAATTCTCATGGAACTTTCCTAGACAGAATACAGGATATAAACAACTTCTTTTAAAAGTTTTGTAGAACTTTTATAAATAGAACTGTTGTCTTTTTGGTCTTTGCTGCAAAGTTGTTCTTTTTTTTTCTGCATAGCAAGTGATATGCTCTAATTAACAGGGAGTCTACTGATTATTAAGGTTACATGGTCACAGGTTATTCCTTTTGCCTCCCTTTGTTTTAAGGTTTTTATGTCGAACTTCATGTAGAAGAAATGTATTTTTAAAATTGTGATATCCCCCCCCCCCTTTATTGTATTCAATGTGTGGTATAGGATGTTTTTCTTATGAAACATTTAGCGTAACAAAATAACAACCTTGTAGAGTAAACTATGAATGTTTTACATCTTACACAGACACACATGTCTACGTGTGATATCAGGCGGATATATCAGCCTACTTTTCACTGTAGAGACAAACCTATGAATGTTTAGACAAAAGCAGGTACAGACCTATTGTAACAGTATAGGAACACGTAGGCCTACATGTAAAGACAAAACAGGCAGTTAAGCCTACGTTATGTTGGTACTTGAACATATCCGTCTACGTTTGATGGCGTAGCCCACAGACACCTACGTATGCACAGTACCAAGCCCTTAGTACATTCTCACCGAACTGACCAGTAAGTGTGATTCAAAGTGTTTCAAGGCCTTACACATTGTTTTTGACCCCCCACCGAGAATGGGCGCCTCACCCTCCCTTGTGTGACACCTGAGGTATGTCAAGAGGAAGGAACCGGAAGAAGAAACACAGAGAGTGGTATTCAAAGTGGTCCTCTCAGAGGCGGCCCCAGTAGGTTTCTGCTAGTTTAGCATCGCCTCTGTGGCACGAGCACACCCAATGTGGACTTGCAGCTAGTTCTTAGACATTTTTGTTTTTATTTAACTTCTGATCAAGAGATGAACGACCAAAGTCCGAGTGTACTATATACAAAGCTTATAGTCACTCACTCTGTCTGTATGTCTGGTATAAATCTTGTACGCGTTATTTCTCCCACTTCCCATACTTGGATCAAGTTGAAACTTTGCACAATTATTCACATTTGTATCACGTATGTTACTTGGACACAGCTACCATCTCTTGAAGAACTGTGTCATGAAAGATGCTTTTCCAAAACACTCACGATTCTTAAAGACAACCTGCACCCATTAAACCACTGTTACATACGATCTGAACGAAGTGGTCTTCTCCTTTCCATTAGAACTAAAACAGAAAGATTTAAAAACTCCTTCAACCCACTGTCGGTCAGAGTGTTACAAGATCCTCTGTCGTCATCGAAAAGTTCATAGAAGTCTTATTCATAAAGCGCTGGTTATGAGTGTGTATGTGTTTTCGTGTGTGAATGTTGTTCGTATTTTCATCTATGTTGTTATTGTTACAGTAGTTACGCTGAGGTGGTCACTTGTAGTTAATCTGAATTTCCATTTGATTGGGCCAATACAAATTATGTTATTTCATCTTATCTTATTTTATTGTCGATCACAATACATTAATCAATGAAAAATTAACCAATGTATTAATTAATTAGTGGTAACTAATTTTTTTATATAGAAAAAGGGAAATAAATCTTACTATTTTAGACCATTCAAAGTTCTGATGCAACGGCTACTTTTTTGTTTCTGAAAGCGAAAAATCTAATTTTTTTTAAATCACTTATGCAAGCAGTTTTTTAAAGAGAAAAAGCTAATTAGTATGCATTATAAGTTAAACCTAATTTAAAACGAATAGTAATCTTGTAAACCGCATTTTCTTGAAAATTTTACAGTGACAGTAGGAAATATTTTTTTTTTTTTCAAAATTAGAGATTGAGCTTTTGAAAACAATTACATCAATTATAAGACTTCAGTTATGCCAGGAGAGGCGTGGTAGCTGAGCGGTAATGCGCTTGGCTTCCGAACCGGGGGTCCTGGGTTCGAATCCTGAGGAAGACTGGGATTTTCAAATTCGGAATCCTTGGGCGCCTCTGAGTCCACCCAGCTCTAATGGGTACCTGACATTAGTTGGGGAAAAGTAAAGGCGGTTGGTCGTTGTGCTGGCTACATGACACCCTCGTTAACCGTAGGCCACAAAAACAGATGAACTTTTCAAGGTCTGAAAGGGGAACCAATTAGGCCAGGTTCACATCTAACTTTACATTCACTTGCACCTATCCTTTGATCTGCTGGACCGTTGGGGCACCACACAAGATCTGTCAACCTTCTTTCTTCATTCTTATCTCATTTGTCTTTGATATAATTTCATTCGGATGATCTTTCTGAAAATATTGAAGCGTGCCTGGGTGGACCACTTCGGGGGCCGATTTTGAATTTGTGTTCCCACACAAACTGTCTTTGTAACCTTGTTTATTTAGCTTAAGAGTTGATGTCCTAAGTGTTTATGTCCTTAAGTGTTGATGTCCTAAGTTTAGTTTTCCTAAATACAGATGTCTTATGTGTTAATGTCATATGTGTAAATGACTAAAAATGAATGGCATTAATGATAACAGTAACTAGTATGTTTTAGCATGTCAATATAGTCCACCTTTGTGACATTGTTTTGTTATTTCCAAGTTTCTAGACTATTTCCATGAAATAGAATCCAGGAATGGTCGTGTAGGTGAACTTAACGAAACGTATTCAAGAATCGACTCATTAGAATTTGTTTGACAAGGTGATAGGCATACATGTTGTTTTGTTTGAATACAAGACTTTACACACACTTTTAGACGTCACCACGTCATACACACTTTTAGACGTCACTATGTCACACACACTTTTAGACGTCACCACGTCACACACACTTTTAGACGTCACCACGTCACACACACTTTTAGACGTCACTATGTCACACACACTTTTAGACGTCACCACGTCACACACACTTTTAGACGTCACCACGTCACACACACACACACTTTAAGACGTCACTACGTCACATACACTTTTAGACGTCACCACGTCATACACACACTTTTAGACGTCACAACGTCACATACACTTTTAGACGTCACCACGTCATACACACTTTTAGACGTCACCACGTCAAACACACTTTTAGACGTCACCACGTCAAACACACTTTTAGACGTCATAAACTATTCTGAGTTTGGTGTTGCAAGTGCAGACTACAAGCGTTGCACGACAACTGGTTGCTCGACCATTAGCTGACGAGTAGAAATCATTTGGTTTGAATTAGTCAAGCCGTGTCACACACACTTTGAATTCCATAGTTTTGATTGGCGTCAAAATAACTTAGAAATACATTATTAAACAAAAACCATGGAATGAAACATGACAACTATGTCTAGCCGTGGATCTAGGTCGAGGTATGTGCAAAATGGCGCCATGTGTTGATTATGTAATGATGTAACTTCCAAATCACAACAAAACAATAACGTAGTTATTAAACTGCGATTCTTTTCTTTATAATAAAATCATTGTCACAGACGTAGTTAGAGACTGGATGAAGTGACAGACGTGACATGTGCTGCCTTAATGATGGTCTCTTCGATTCTGAAGATGAAACAGAAATGTGGAAAGTTTCAATCTCTGATCAGAAAAAGCCTCACTACAAAATGTTTTTACTTTAGTGAAACAAGTTTTCATTTCATTGTGTGCTTTGTTTTTGTAAGGACTTGAATGTTATGTCTAGTAACAGGCTAGTGGCTAGTTGATGGTCTGGTAAAATGGCACTGTAGAATATGGCATCGTGCAAAGTTGCCCCTAACTGTGAATGAGATATTTAGAGAAACTGTGTAGGACTTGGCAAGAAGTGAAATGCTTCTGATGGATGGCAACATATTGCGTCGGACGTAGCCAGGTTGACCCAGATAGAACGCTTGTCATAGATAACAGTGAAACGTCTGCTCCAGGAGTAGATGGCAACCTTAACGATGTAGTCTGAGATTTCAGTGTGCCGTGCGGGGCGCTGGAAAGGTGGAGGACGCTGAGACAAAGGTGGAAGCATTAACGGATTTGAATACAGCCTCCTTCGACTCTGGGGGCTGATAAGATTCTACTCCTGGTCTGGAGCTAGCTCGGGCAAAGTGTTTCTCTGGGTTGTCAAAGTCTAGGTTTTTTTAATGTGTCATTTGCTGTGTTTATTTAAACGTCAAACTGAACCTGTAGTTGAAAGCTTTGTAAGGAGTGAGCACATTGTGAAATTGTATAGAATTATGAGAGCTTTATGAACATTGGAGGTTTGATAGATTAATGAACGTTTTTGAGATTATAATTATAAGATTCGAAAACATATCTGAACTAAAATCTTTCACTTTTAGATTTAGAATGTAAACGCTTCAATGTATCATTAGTAAAATATAGACTATATGTGAAGTTTTTGCTTTTTCACAATTTCAAAGCTAGTGACATTCTTAATGATTTAAAACTATGTTCTCTTTACGTGTGTTATAAGAATCACATTGTAGAATGCAGTCATCACATCAGCATTGTTGTTGGACATGTGTCTGTGTGTGTCTTAAATAGATGTTTATTTTAAAATATAAAGATTATTATTAGCTCTATAACTGAATGCAATTTAAATTTTAAATGTAAACCAATTAAAATGGAATGAATCTTTAATGATTATATTTATATGTAAATGCCGGTCGACAGAATGGTAAATTCATGCCAGTGACAATATCAAATATCAGTTCCGGATAACTTGACATTGGTTGAGAGCGTATTGTCTAGGCCAGATCGTTGGCACCTAACTTATTGTGACGTGCCGATAAATATGTGTAGAATTTTACGCGGACGGTTAGATGGTACTTGTCATGTGCGTATCCATTGTGACGTCACATCATTAGTTCCCAGGTGATGATCTAGATAAGGTTCTTGGCAGTCGGCTGCTACCACAGTCACATCACGACTGCCTTTCATATTGCTCCTTTTCTCAGAGGTTGGGTTTTTATGGCAAATGTATGTTTTATTTTTATTTTTTTTTATAGACATTTCCAGCACAGAAATCTTTGCAACATGTGAGGCAGTGTGATTACAGTTTTATTGTAACGCTATGTTTCTCTTGGTCACGTGATTATGTGCAAAGAAAGGCGGGAATCATAAAGCCATCGCGTTTAATTATTTCAGTTGTAAGGTGTGATTCATGTGTGAACTTGCTACACGCGAACACAGGAATACATACACACACACGCACACATCGACATATAGACAGACGTATAGAATGTCTTTATCTGTCGGTACTCCTGTTGACTTGTGTCTACGTTTGTTTGTTGTTACCAAAGACTTATGCTTTGTTACACTATGTTTTCTATGTTTTAATACTTTCTTTCTTTTAAATCCAACATATAACATTGGGGGGGGGGGGTATTGATCAGACATTTCGTTGTAATTGTTGGCTTCATTCTGCCCCTGCCTCTACCTTGCAGCTCCTGATAAAACAAAAACAACACCTAAATCTATGTTTTCTTTATCTAGCATTTTCCCCATCAATTAACAAGTAAATTTTAAAAAAAAATCATAATTTGATGTTTTGGGGGGTTTTAAAACTGTCTCACTCTTCTTTAAAATTCTTTTGAAAACAAAAACAGCGTCGTTTATTTATTTATTTCTTGACCTAAGTTTATTGGTTTTAGGTTTGAGACCATGTACTAACACCTTGAGGGAATGGGTTGGTTGGGAAAATAGTCATACACGAAAATATCTATTTCTTCAAAATATATCTATATATAGTCCTTTGATTTTAATCATTGCACATCGTAGTCCTCACATCATGTCTGGAAAGTCTGTCACTTTCCTTCTTTAGCCCAAGTCTCGAATTCAAGATTTGTTGAAATCCATGAGCCCAATATTTTTTAAAATAAATTAAAAAACATATCTATGGGGGAAAAAACACATTTTCTGCTTTATATCTCAGAACTGCAGAAATATGCTCACTTTTTCTGTTTAAAGCAAAACCAATTATATACCACTAAATGATTAACTAGTTTGTTTGTTTTTTTGAATTGATTCGTGTATTGTCATCGACAATGAAAAAAATATTGCAAAATGAATTCTCTGCCTGATCCTTGGATGGAAAGTGGGAGAGAAACAAAACAAAGGTATTATGGGAATAGCACTGCTTGCTATCAAATGAATGCTTTACCGCAGTAACTCTGGTCAGCTAAATGTTACCTTCTAGACGCCATGTAACTCTGGTCAGCTAGATCTAGTCCTCATGTCCTGTACAGTTGTTTTAACTTTGGTTGTGACAATAATGATTATGTAATATCCCAATTCTTAAATATTTATCGTCAAATATTTAATTTCCTAAAAGTTGAAATTTTACTGTAGTCTTTTGTCTAAAATGATATTTAGTTGTGTTTAGATTATTAGACCACTTTATTCTTTAGTAACAGAGACTGGTCAGTGAGCCAAGAATGTGTGTGTGCCAACTCAAATGTGCTCATCAGGCTAAATGTCATTTGTATATGTCAATGTCTGTGTCATTTTTAAAAATATCTTAATGATCAGAAATTGCATAGAAATTACAACTATTCTGGTCAGTTAGTTTGTAAGTATTAGATCCAAGTGTTTTAGTAGTGACCTATAACAACTATTCTGGTCAGTTAGTTTATAAGTATTAGATCCAAGTGTTTTAGTAGTGACCTATAACAACTATTCTGGTCAGTTTGTAAGTATTAGATCCAAGTGTTTTAGTAGTGACCTATAACAACTATTCTGGTCAGTTTGTAAGTATTAGATCCAAGTGTTTTAGTAGTGACCTATAACAACTATTCTGGTCAGTTTGTAAGTATTAGATCCAAGTGTTTTAGTAGTGACCTATAACAACTATTCTGGTCAGTTTGTAAGTATTAGATCCAAGTGTTTTAGTAGTGACCTATAACAACTATTCTGGTCAGTTTGTAAGTATTAGATCCAAGTGTTTTAGTAGTGACCTATAACAACTATTCTGGTCAGTTTGTAAATATTAGATCCAAGTGTTTGAGTAGTGACCTATAACAACTATTCTGGTCAGTTAGTAAGTATTAGATCCAAGTGTTTTAGTAGCTACCTAGTGTAAATGAACTATACTTCTAATGGTATCTAGAAACTAATCTGAATGTTTTTGGTTTCGTCCACAGCTCTCACCCATGTTCCAGGACACGGTCCTCAAAGGCACTTTCAACCATACTCTTAACAACCCGATCCTCGCCGTGCCAGGGAGTTCCAGACCCGAGTCTAAGCACGCCTTCCTGATCGGCGTGTGATACCGCCCTGTATTGCACCACATTTGATTATACCCACGGCTGTACTCTGGGAAATTAAAATATGCCGTCCACCTTTCAAACTTTAACCCTTACATAGTATTCACAAATAGGTCAAAGGTTAATTCCGTTTGATTGCAGAGGATTAATTGTTATTCAAAAGTGTAGTTTGATTAAAGATTTAAATCTCAAGACCTTCAGAGCAAGGGTCAAGGCTGTGAATTGTACAGAAAAAGTGTGTAACCTGTAAGATATTTATATGACCGCTGAAAGCTTGTAGGGAAAAAAGTCAGCACCTATTGTAGATTAGCAATGTCTTAATTAAAAAAATAAATAATATTTTACTGAAAGAAGATGAAATGAATTGATGAAGTTACAGACTATATAAGTCTGTGTGTCACTCTAACCCTAAAGTATTGTCTGTCAGCTGACACTCGCTGACAGCATCACGACAGTGTCACATAGTTTATGCTCACTCTAATGACACCGTCAGAGACATATGATGTGTCAGTGGTCATCAGCTGCCATGTTTTAGGAGAGAGAGAGAGACACTGAGAGTACAGGAAGGAAATGTCAATGTCAATAAAATATTTGTCTTTTTTTTTTGTTTGCTTTGAAATAAATGCAAATGTTTAACCTTTGACCTTTGTTTTTTGTTTTTAATTGCTGTATCTTGGTCATTAGAAATCTGTCAATTAAATTAATATGCGCCGCATTTAATCAAGTATTCTTTTTGTCCGCTAAACTACGCATCATATCCGCTAAAGTCCTTTCCATATCCGCTAAGCATGGCCACGTGATGTGAAATAAGCGCAAAGTAGGTATTCATAAAATTTGAAGACTCTTTTAGTGAGGTGTAGTTGATCAACATCAGTGGCGTAACTAGGGTGAGGTGAGGGGGGGTCCAAATGTTAAAATCCACCCGTGCCCTTCCTTACCCCAAATGAGTGTCGGAAATTTGTTTTTACATTAAATATTACACCATTTTCTCATGTCATGTCGAATGTCAAGATGCTGGAACCTCTAATGATGTCAACCCCCCCCCCCCGGGTCCTCGAATCCCTTTCTACGCCCCTGATCAACATAATCTAGGAATCGTTCTGGTTCTGGTTTCTTTTGAACTTCTCTTTCCTTGACACGTGATCGAAACAACTTGGTCATGGTTACACTACAACAAACAGGTTCGAACTATAATTGATAACTTTATAACTAGCAATCTAGAAACTACGCTACTATTGTAGATACTTTCAGAAGCGTAGAGTTGTCAGGTAGTGTCCCAGAGCGCAGCTAGAACCTTTACATACCTATCAGATTCTTTTAATAAAAACTGTTTTTGTTCATTGTACCACTGCAGTTTGCTGCATATATAATTGAAGTTTACGTTATTTATCTCCCCTGTATTCGAATGTGTTTATCTCCCCTGTATCCGAATGTGTTTATCTCTTGTATTCGAATGCGTTAATCTCCTGTATTCGTATGTGTTTATCTTCTATATTCGTATGTATTTATGTCCTGTATTCGAATGCGTTTATCTCCTGTATTCGAATGTGTTTATCTCCTGTATTCGAATGTGTTTATCTCGTGTATTCGAATGTGTTTATCTCTTGTATTCGAATGTGTTTATCTTCTGTATTCGAATGTGTTTATCTTCTGTATTCGAATGTGTTTATCTCCTGTATTCGAATGTGTTTATCTCCCCTGTATTCGAATGTGTTTATCTCCTGTATTCGAATGTGTTTATCTCCCCTGTATCCGAATGTGTTTATCTCCTGTATTCGAATGTGTTTATCTCCTGTATTCGAATGTGTTTATCTCCTGTATTCGAATGTTTTTGTTTCGTTCCTGCATTGCATTCAAGCGGGAAACATCTAAGTTGGTGTCTGTAACTTTACCATTGACATGAGTAGAGTAAAATGTAATTCATTGATTTATTATTATACATCTCAACCCCCTGGATGACTAAAGTGGTCATCCTCGAACCACGATGGACGAACTATTCATTTTACATCTAAACCCCCTCAGCCCCCTGGATGACTAAAGTGGTCATCCTCGAACCACGATGGACGAACTATTCATTTTACATCTAGCACGAAAATATCGGCTGAAGTTCAAGACTCGGTCCAGGATGGGGATGAAACAAACAGAACTTTTGACTTCACTACCATAGCAGTGCCCCGAGAGGTGGAACACAAATTGTTCGTCCAAGAAGTAAAAATGTTAGTCTAATTTGTGTAAGATGTCAAATGAAAATGTTGGTCTAATTTGTGTAAGAGGTCAAAAGAAAATGTTGGTCTAATTTGTGTAAGATGTCAAATGAAAATGTTGGTCTAATTTGTGCAAGAGGACTAATGAAAATGTTGGTCTAATTTATGCAAGAGGTCAAATGAAAATGTTGGTCTTATTTGTGTAAGAGGTCAAATGAAAATGTTGGTCTAATTTGTGTAAGAGGTCAAATGAAAATGTTGGTCTAATTTGTGTAAGAGGTCAAATGAAAATGTTGGTCTAATTTGTGTAAGAGGTCAAATGAAAATGTTGGTCTAATTTATGCAAGAGGTCAAATGAAAATTTTGGTCTTATTTGTGTAAGAGGTCAAATGAAAATGTTGGTCTAATTTGTGTAAGAGGTCAAAAGAAAATGTTGGTCTAATTTGTGTAAGAGGTCAAATGAAAATGTTGGTCTAATTTGTGTAAGAGGTCAAATGAAAATGTTGGTCTAATTTGTGTAAGAGGTCAAATGAAAATGTTGGTCTAATTTGCTATATGCTATAAATTAAATACTTTTATCGAGTCACCCCACCCCCTATACTTTAATGCCAAATGCAATCATTAGCAGACATTATACAAAGGAGCGAGGAGTAACGTTTCCACTCTACCTCCCTCTCCCCTTTCCAGACGAAAACATGATGTTGTAAAACAGAATAGTCAAATATGGCGACAGAGATTACGTAATTGCATACGAATTTATCTTAGTTATTTTAAGAAAGACTTTGTTTTGGAAAATTTAGATTTCATACGAAAGTTTTCATTTTAAGAGTAACAATTGAGATAAGTTCTGAACTCTCATTTTATTTTCCTAGTCACCTTCTTCCCACCTTGACTTAGACTGACAATTTTCTGTGTTATAAAAAAATCAAGGACTATAACTCACAATATATACCGGAATACTAAAAATGCCAAAAATTTAGAGTAGAATCGAATTGGTTCACTTCATTTCTAGTCCCACTTTCGAAATATTTTTTTTTAGAGCTTTGAAATTTAGTTCTGTAACAAAACAAAGTTACGAACATGTCTATTGAACAAATGTATCACTTAAAAATGAGCTTTTTTTTTAATATTATTTTTCGAATAACTTTTTTTTCGGCGGCGACCCTCAAAGTCTTAATCTAAATATGTGCGGTATCTTATCTTTTCAATGAAAAAATCGGTTGTATTTTCAATGTAGTAAGGGATTATAAATTCATATTAGAATATTTTTAAAGTAAAACATTATTCAATAGATCCTTTTTTGAATAGGATGAATAATGAACTGTAGATGTCAGGAGAGTGCGGTTCTGCAATGCAAAAAAGAGTTTTGGCGTCAGGGCTTCTCCCCGGACCCTACTGGGGAAGCTTACAGCGCTCCCCCAGACCTCCAAGCTATCAAGAGAAAGGCCTTTCTTTTTTTTTTTCGCCGACGGTTGAACAACACTTCTTTTTTAAACCATTCTAATATCTATCTATCTATCTATCTATCTATCTATCTATCTATCTATCTATCTATCTATAGATAGATAGATAGATAGATAGATAGATAGATAGATAGATAGATAGATAGATAGATAGATAGATAGATAGATAGATAGATAGATAGATAGATAGATAGATAGATTAGGATTAGGGTTAAGGGTTAGGTTCTGGATCCGCTAGTAGGAAGTTGACAAATCTAAATATATTTGACATCTAATATACATGTTGTATTTAAAGAACTGTTTATATTTGAAGTGAAGGGTGGCGCAGGCTTAATGGTTAGCGCTTGGCTTCCGAACCTGGGGTCTTGGGTTCGAATATCGGTGATGACTGTGATTTGGAATTCATGGATTTTTAGTTCGCCCCTTCGTCCACCCAAATCTAATGGGTACCTGGCTTTAGTTAGGAAAGTAAAGTGCTGGCCACATAACACCTTGCTCGTTAACCATTGGCCAAAGAAACATATGACCTTAACATTATTTGCTCTTTAGATCTCAAGGTCTGAGAGGGACACTTTACTTCTATCTGAAGTGTCATTCAAAACCAACAGCAAAACGAAACGTTGTAAAAGATTGTCATCTACTTCCTTTGTATTACCCTCCCCCTTTCTAGAGCGTTCAGTTTATACAATCGATAGCGCTTGTGCGCTATAGACTCAAAGGTTCCGAGTTCCAACCCCGAAGGAGAACATCACTGACTCCATCCAGCATTTGTCTATAATGTTCCAAAAATATTGAGTGCTGCCACAATTCGATTCAGTTTTGGCCTTTTGCTGAAATTTTTTTTTTTTTTTTTTTTTTTGCTAGATCTCCAAACATTTTCTCCGGCAAGTTGTAACTCAGAGATTTCAACAATAAGATAGAAACTGAACAAATCAGTTGAAAGTTTGAATGTTTGACTTCATGTTTATTTCCATATACGCTAACAGATTTGTTACATTGAATAGTAAATGTAGGTTAATGTCCATGTTTTGATTTTACCGGACAGAGGAGTGTATTCTGGGTAAACCATCGAACACGTGACCTCCTCCCCCAAACACACACACAACTTTCTTGACTTTTTTCCCCCAAAAACGAAACATTTTTGTTTAGTTCTCAGCTCCGTCTTACTTGAGCCCTCCCCCTTTTATTTTTGTTTCCTTTTTCAGCAATAGTACCGCCTCCTCCCCCCCCCTCCCCCCATTCTCTCTTGCCAGATGAAGACTTCGGTTAAAGGTCTGAGATAAATGAGATAGAAAGAGGTATAAAAGACAGCGTGTATGTGTATGCGGGCGCGATTTAGTCTGCACCAGGACAGAAATGTCTTGTGTTCAACCCCTGCTGAGATAAGACAGTACTTTGATTTGTTGATCCACCTCCCCCCCCCCCCCCCTTCAACCCATCCACTCTTTATCCCTTGAATCCACTGCGTTCTATTTGCAAACAGTGAAAATGATATAGATTGGAAAACACGCAGACACGCACAACCACAGACACAACCACACATCCGCAAAGCACGCACTTATCTTTGCGATCAAATTCTGTCTTTTAAAGTAGCGCTATCTGATTTTCCATTCTCTATTCATTTCAGTTAATTCGCTGCTCTCTCTTTTTATTTTTATGTCTCGCTCTTTCTTTCTCTCTCTTTCCCTCTTTCTCTCTCTCTCTCTCTCTCTCTCTCTCTCTCTCTTTCATACACACACTATTTTTCTCTCTGATAATTTTGTTAATCTTATTACACTGCCTAAAAATCTTATACACAAAATCTTTTCTGTTTCCTTTGTTGAAAGTGCATTAAGCCAAGGTACACAAGGGAAGTCACTGCACATAACTTTCTTGTAGAGAGTCTAGTATGGATAGAAAAAAAAGTTCCTTAATTAACACGTGATTTTGCTCTTTGAAGCCTGAATTTATCTTCCATTTGGTCTAAATGATTTCACTGGCGAAAGGAAAAAAAAATGCGTCCTGAGGTGACGAGCCCAATTGTTGTTAACCGTTTAGTAAAGGGATTCTGGCGTATGCCAGAAAAGTCTATGGGGAAACCGGAACTTCCCTTGAGGCGTGGGTGTCAGAAGGCAATGTGCGCATTGGATTCGTTAGCTCTACACTGGCCTACAGGGTTCTTATTGGCCATTGGTGGTCAAGTCATATACGTTTCGGTTTTTCTTAGACGCCATTCTGAGTTTAGAAACACACACACACACACAATCACATGTTCGAACCTTCAGCACAATGACAAAAATTAGCATAAGACACATCCCGTTCACCCGTTGTGACCTAGTTTTGATCCCAGGACTTGTAACTTTCGTTTAATCACTCTAGCTCCATTACGTCACATCTTTTATCCGAAAAAGTAGATTTAAAAAAAAAAGAGAAATAATCTTTTGTTACCATAACATCACGTGGTTTCCTGTAATGAACCCTCCCCTCCCCCTTTAGCCATGACACTAGACTTAGATCTATACTAAGTATCAGTGGAGGCAGGACCAGGTAACGGCAGGGAGGAATGGGTTTATTGTCTGTTCCCTTCGACTTAAGTAGTTCTGTTATCGGCACGGGGGGTATTATCTTTCTCACCTGAGTCAAGGTGAGTGACGCCGCCGCTGAGATAGTACACCAACCAGACACCCACTCCAGGATTAGCACGTGCGATGCCGACTCTGTATTTCGTCTTTGTTTTTCTTTTTGTTGTATGTGAGCACGTGTGTGTGTGTGTGTGTTTTATTGGTTTATCTCCACGGCTTTTCCATGCTGATACAATCCCGAAATGTACCTCTCCCCCCCCCTGTTTTTTGCCTGTCACGCCCATTCGTGTAAGTGGAAGAACCCAACTGATGGCGTCGCATTGTTCCGGACAAAACTTCGAGGAACACAATGAAATAAAAAGAGAGGGAGGAGTAGCTGTGAAAACAATAGAGAGAAGAGAACAAGTCTCGAATATTTCTGAAGGGGAAGAGTTACGTCACTTAAATTTTGTCTTTCTCCTCCCCCACCCCCTCCCAACTATTTTTTTCCGGTCGTCGAAATCTGCTATTGGTCTACTTTCAGGAGTCTTGCATACGAGTTCATACGACTTCACCCTTCATTTTTTCTTGGCTTGAAAACTTAAAGATCTACCCTTGGGCCTACAATGCTTACCAAATAACGGACCCTTAGGAGCCGCCTAGGAGTTTCTGTGACACAGACCCTCATTGTTATTGTCTTATTGATATACAAAACTGGTTCTTTTTTTCTTCGACCGTCTTAATTAAGTTTTTGTCTTCCGCCCAGTATTTGTACAAAATCTTTCAGACGGGTTTTTGTTTTCTTAATATCTGCAAGCCTGATTGGTCTTTATATATTCTACTTTGTTTTTAAAAAATGGAATATTTGCCTCTGAGTTTGTTTGGTTGGTCTTTTTTTTTCATAATTTAATATCTAAGCCCTGTTAAAGTTCAGCCTGTTAAAGTTCAGCCTGTTAAAGTTCAGCCTGTTAAAGATCACATAGCTTTATTTCGCCTGTACCTTGGCGCCAGACATTCTTGTTATTGAATCTCAAAAAGTCTACTTCCCTTTAGGATTAGTTTTCCTTTCTTGTCAGTGTAATAGAACATGTAGTGGAGGATGTTGATGAGCATTTGGAGGGCTGTATCCTCATCTTCCATTCTCTAATCAGTTTACTAACATGTCTCCAGGATCCGGTTACAAAACTGTGACCAGCCACAGACCAGTGACTCTAAATATCTGCCCAAACAATCTCCCTCAGTTCTGCACGCGAGTCTAAAAAGCGAAGATCTCCAAGTAGCCTCGGTCACTGTACTTAAATAGCCAAATCGGACTAAATCAAAACCTTGACCACGGTAATTATAGCCAACTTTGTTTTGGCACCCCTCAATCAAAAGACTCAGTCGTAGCGACGCCCCTTCGACCTTAAGAACTCCCCTCTCCCTTTACATCTCAGGCAGACCGCTCGAAGGCGTGGGGGGTGGCCTGTTTTCTATCAATGCCAAATGTCCGGAAAATTATCCTTCGGTCTGTGTGGTCAAGCCTTGGTCTTTCCACCTTGTGACCCGGTGTATGAATGACCTATTCTCATTACGGATTAATGAGCGACAGTTTGGTTTAAGTTTGACTGGCACACTAGTTCTCTGTCAGAATCAAATTGCCTCTATCGTCTGGCTGTTCAAGTTAATAAACAGTTACCCCTAGGTCTGATATTTGTAGCTAAATGAAACCTATAATGGGACAGCTTTTTAAACATATCTTACTGGGTAATTTGATCCCGATTAATCACTGAATTCAAAATTTTACAGCCCTTTCCAAGAACCACTCGCTTTATCATCAAGCCTGCTATCAAACACACACACACATACACATACACTTATCAATTCCAAAATATGCCTGATTCCATTGACTTTCATTGGCTTGATAGAGGAACTCAAGGAACACTAGAGCATAAAGTATCTAGTAGTTGTAAAATATTTTTTTTTATTTTATTTAGAATATAAAATATTTAGAAGATATTGTACATAAAGCAGGCAATTTAGTTTATTTAGAGCACAATGTATGTAGGACATATGCAACATATTTTATAACATTGTATAATTTACAATCATTACGATTACGAGTTAAGAACTGTCTTCTTCTTCGTTCTCATTGTTATGTTGGAGTGTTCATATGATTAGACCAATACATAAGATGAACTGCGCAGTGGTTTCCAAATCAGGGAGCTCTCCATATAGTTTTCTTTCTATTGGGGTGATTTGGGGCCAATGTCTTATACGGGCCTCTTGGTAGAGAGAGCAGTTTTGGAGGACGTTGTCAGTGAACTGTGATGGATTTCTCAACCTTTTGAATGTGTCAGATTTCTCATCTTTTTGAAGGTGTTGGATCTCTTAACCATAGAACAGTGCAGAATATCACAAATTTAGAACTGTGCGGCATTTCTTTTTATAAAACTGTTGGAACCCTCACTAACAAAAAAATAAAATAGAACAAGTGTAGAGGCCTATAGAAGTTTCGCATAAAATCTACACGTAGAGACACTCCAACCTGAAACATAAAACATTAATATTTGAAAGATCAAATTGCAATTCACAACTCTGAAAACTTTATAAAATACATTCATTTTGAGTTTAAAACGCACCTCCCAGAGAATTAAGTATCTACTATCCACAGAGAAAAAAACACTACATACTACAAAAGTCTAATGAGAGTAGCCGGGAGAGGGTGTGAGTTTGAAAATAAACCTTTAGATGGTTTTCAATTTAACCCCCCCCCCTTTTAAAAAAAAAAGATTATTTTGACGATAATACTTCCCTTTCGATAAAAAATCTAAAGCAAACTACAATAGCATTTTATATAATCTAAACTAGAACTTTATCAGCTTTCTTTATTCATTTATGTATATATATAATTCTCTCCTTCGCTCAAACAGTTTGGACGAGAAGTAAGCAAGAAGTAAAGGAAAGATCACTCTCTTATTTCTGCGGATAGTCACCTCACGAAAAAAACAAGGGGGGGGGGGGGGGAGAGAACAAGTGATATTCACACGTCATTTCGGATGGCTGCCTGCCGCTGGCTGGTCGTGAGGTTTGCGCTCTGGACTGTCAAACATTGCCCTCGCCCATCCCCCTTCGTCCTGCGGGAGGTTTGGACTAGGAAGTAAATTATCTTCAACTCTGAAGGAACATCCGAAACATTTTACAAACAAAAATTTTACAAACACTTAACAATTGTGACCAAGAAGTCATGGAAAGAGAAGAGAAAAAGTAATCTACTATGTATATTTACAGGTCACTAAATAGCAGGGCCGGACTTAACAATTGTGGGGCCCTATGTAAAACGGATTTCGCGGGGCCAAGTTTGGGTAGGGAAGCGGATAATAGGTGAAAATTAAGAGTTTGTATTGGAAAATAAATTCGTCTTTGCATTTTATTCATTCTTTACTACGTACAGAACTACTTTACTAGCTTTGCGTGTAGCGAAGTCATATAGTATATCATCAAAATGCTGTTTCTATATAGATCACGCTCAATAGCAAGAATTACCAAATGTTTCAATCTATCTTTGAGAATTATTGACCTTAAGTAACTCTTCATTAGTTTGAGGCGCGAGAAGCTTCTTTCACCAGATTACACAATTACGGCTAATGCTATGGATTAGGATTGGCGTTTTCCTTATTGAATGACACCCCGAAATGACAATTTTTGTCTATATATTTTTGTATATTTTAAGGACTTTTTCGTATATTTTGCAATTTCGGGAGATTTCCAGGAGCTCCTGGTAAATCCACAAGAGGGCGCGGGAAATCTGTTTTAAGTTATAAAATGGTTTAAATTGACAATTTATACACCTTGAATTAGAGCGGGTCCTATGAAAGTGCGGGGCCCACTGTGATCGCATAGTTTGCAGTGGCCTAAGGCCGGCTCTGCAAAATAGCGGCGTATGCTACGCCGCCGGTCGACTAGTGGTAAATAAAACTATAAGATATGATTACTGACAAAAGCAATAGATAAGTGCAGATGTAACTACTTACACAAACCTAAACCTACTCATGCCCTTAACCAACCTTAGACGCAAACTTCTCATGCTAAAAAAAAAAAAAAAAAGCCTGAATCAAGCGCAGCCTTCAGCCCCAAACTGCAAACCAACCTGAATCAGAAGCAGCCTTCAGCCCCAAACTGCAAACCAACCTGAATCAGAAGCAGCATAATTGGATTTTCCATGCAAAGACTTGATTCCCCAGCCATCATTGTGTCCACATATTTAAGATTGTAGTACTGCAAACACCAGAGCAATTGGATGGCGTCCAGTGAGCTCCCCAATGGCGCTGTTTGCCCTGTTCGAAAGCAGTGGAAGTAACTGAAGGGGAGCAATCCCATGCATCTATAGGAGCCCCATCTATAGGCCTCCAGTGTTATTTTTTGGGTGCATAACTTTGGACAGTAACAAATGTGCAGTTAAATGTATATCTTTACAATGTTTTTATTTGAAACTGACCTTGTGTGACCTTGTCACTTCCTCGAAGCAGAAGTTTAGCATTTTGGTGTACTGTTTTAGCGTTTTGGTGTACTGCTTTAGCGACTTGATGTACTTTTTATTTCTGTTGTTACCAGTTGAGTGCGTGTATTTGTAACCAATCTATTTCGCTACCATACGCTCTGGAACGTCTCTCCACTGGTTTAAGAACCCTCAATCTATTTCGCTACCATACGCTCTGGAACGTCTCTCCACTGGTTTAAGAACCCTCAATCTATTTCGCTACCATACGCTCTGGAACGTCTCTCCACTGGTTTAAGAACCCTCAATCTATTTCGCTACCATACGCTCTGGAACGTCTCTCCACTGGTTTAAGAACCCTCAATCTATTTCGCTACCATACGCTCTGGAACGTCTCTCCACTGGTTTAAGAACCCTCAATCTATTTCGCTACCATACGCTCTGGAACGTCTCTCCACTGGTTTAAGAACCCTCAATCTATTTCGCTACCATACGCTCTGCAACGTCTCTCCACTGGTTTAAGAACCCTCAATCTATTTCGCTACCATACGCTCTGGAACGTCTCTCCACTGGTTTAAGAACCCTCAATCTATTTCGCTACCATACGCTCTGGAACGTCTCCACTGGTTTAAGAACCCTCAATCTATTTCGCTACCATACGCTCTGGAACGTCTCTCCACTGGTTTAAGAACCCTCAATCTATTTCGCTACCATACACTCTGGAACGTCTCTCCACTGGTTTAAGAACCCTCAATCTATTTCGCTACCATACGCTCTGGAACGTCTCCACTGGTTTAAGAACCCTCAATCTATTTCGCTACCATACGCTCTGGAACGTCTCCACTGGTTTAAGAACCCTCAATCTATTTCGCTACCATACGCTCTGGAACGTCTCCACTGATTTAAGAACCCTCAATCTATTTCGCTACCATACGCTCTGGAACGTCTCTCCACTGGTTTAAGAACCCTCAATCTATTTCGCTACCATACGCTCTGGAACGTCTCCACTGGTTTAAGAACCCTCAATCTATTTCGCTACCATACGCTCTGGAACGTCTCCACTGGTTTAAGAACCCTCAATCTATTTCGCTACCATACGCTCTGGAACGTCTCCACTGGTTTAAGAACCCTCAATCTATTTCGCTACTATACGCTCTGGAACGTCTCTCCACTGGTTTAAGAACCCTCAATCTATTTCGCTACCATACGCTCTGGAACGTCTCCACTGGTTTAAGAACCCTCAATCTATTTCGCTACCATACGCTCTGGAACGTCTCTCCACTGGTTTAAGAACCCTCAATCTATTTCGCTACCATACGCTCTGGAACGTCTCCACTGGTTTAAGAACCCTCAATCTATTTCGCTACCATACGCTCTGGAACGTCTCTCCACTGGTTTAAGAACCCTCAATCTATTTCGCTACCATACGCTCTGGAACGTCTCCACTGGTTTAAGAACCCTCAATCTATTTCGCTACCATACGCTCTGGAACGTCTCCACTGGTTTAAGAACCCTCAATCTATTTCGCTACCATACGCTCTGGAACGTCTCCACTGGTTTAAGAACCCTCAATCTATTTCGCTACCATACGCTCTGGAACGTCTCTCCACTGGTTTAAGAACCCTCAATCTATTTCGCTACCATACGCTCTGGAACGTCTCCACTGGTTTAAGAACCCTCAATCTATTTCGCTACCATACGCTCTGGAACGTCTCTCCACTGGTTTAAGAACCCTCAATCTATTTCGCTACCATACGCTCTGGAACGTCTCCACTGGTTTAAGAACCCTCAATCTATTTCGCTACCATACGCTCTGGAACATCTCTCCACTGGTTTAAGAACCCTTCCCCCCTTCCTTTTCTCCTCTTGTAGAACAACGAACAGATATGTACAAAGTTGTGATGCTCACGCTGAATCATGTACTACTCATCTTCTGCACGTTCATTGCCTAGTGGCGCGCCGACACTGGGGAACAGCGCATAAATAATAGGCCCAACACCAAGCAAACACCTCTATTGAAACAACAAATATTTCTATTAAAATTCCAATGTTTTATTATATCCTCTACAATAGAGATGTGTTCCCCCTCCGTGATTTTTTTTTCCTATTTTTTCCTAGCTCGAGGGGAATATTTTGTCTTTGTGATGAAATGTTTCACGGCCAGTTTCGTTTCTTCTATTACAATCAGATCTGATCAAAACTTGTTTCTTGGAGGTCAAACTTATGCCTTGTGTCTGATCCTACCTGGCACGTCTGTAAATAACTTATTTGACTTTGACGCATTATAAAATCTGGCTCGATTTTCTCACATCACAGTACTTCATCGGTATACACACACATACCCTGTTTAAACACACATTCGCACACACACACCCGCTTAAAACACACATACATTGTTTGGAACTTTTCTTAAACATATACACACTTCCTTTTTTTTTTGTACACCGGATAGACACACACACAAAGCTAACCTAATTATAGTTTTTCCGCCATGTTTGAAAATCAGCAATACATTCACACACGCAAGCCTTCATCGTTTTGTTTCTACAAGTCAAGAGTGGTTCTCACATTGTGTTTTGTGTTCCTTTTTACTAGTAGGGCTATGGGCAATAATAGTGATAGAATTGTTTTGAAGGAAAGTCAGTGCGCTCTAAGATATATTTCTATTGACCTACTGGTGCACTGTTTTATCCCCTGGTGCACTGTTTTATCCCGTTGTATCCTTGTCTTGTAGATCTTGAGTGTAAGAATGGTGATTAACCCATTCATTCCTAAACAGTCAAGTAGTCTTCTTCATTTCTGGAGTGATGATAACAACATTGTCACAAAAGTTGAACATAGAATTATTTAGTGTCGCTTCTTGTAAAGTAGTGATGGTGACTTTTTCTAAAAGTAGATTTTATTGTTTGGGTGAGCGCGCGCGCGTGTGTATGTGTGTGTCTGAGTGTGTGTATATATATATATATATATATATATATATATATATATATATATATATATATATATATATATATATATATATATATACATATATATACAATAGTTTAAGATTTAATATAGGAGAGAAAAAATATGTCTTCATTTCGATAATATTGCCACATTCTACCTCTGTCTTCTCCCCCCCCCCTTTTTCCGAAAACTTTTCCATGAAAAAACAGAAAGGAAATTATAGTTTACTTATATAACTAGCACTTCCTGTGTACGCATAGATCTAGCCCTTCCTGTGTACGCATAGATCTAGCCCTTCCTGTGTACGCATAGATCTAGCCCTTCCTGTGTACGCATAGATCTAGCCCTTCCTGTGTACGCATAGATCTAGCCCTTCCTGTGTACGCATAGATCTAGCCCTTCCTGTGTACGCATAGATCTAGCCCTTCCTGTGTACGCATAGATCTAGCCCTTCCTGTGTACGCATAAATCTAGCACCTACTGTGCACGCATAGATCTAGCACTTCCTGTGTACGCATAGATCTAGCACCTACTGTGTACGCATAGATGTAGCACTTCCTTTGTATATATTTTAGTTATGTAATACCGTATTTAATTTTTACCGACAAATAGAATCGCACTGACCTATAGAGTCGCACTGACCTATAAAATAACTTGTACGCCAACTTTAAGCACTACATTAACTTTAATATCTGATAGGCAGCATTAAAATGCCTGTTTTTTGTTTTTTTTTTGTTTATTCATTTTATTATTATTATTATTTTATTATTTTTTTGTGATAAAGCTATTTGTTTTAAATTACTTAAGAATTTATAAATTAGAATTAATGTTCGTTTATACAAAGTGCATGTTTCTAAAAATGTATTTATAACCTAAAATGCACATCTTGTAGTCTTATACTAAATGAAATGGATCTAGATAGCCACGTAGTTCCAGTGTCATCACCCAGATCGTATTACCGCTGCATCCACCACCAAATGTAGGCTCTCGATATTTATGATAAATATTTTTTTTTTCAAAATAACTTTTATGTGTATAGCATAAATCTATGCAATCGCTGTATGAATAAAACTGTTCCATGTTTTTTTTTTTGTAAAAATAAGCCTACATTTTAAATGGCTTCTTCAGAGTGCAATTTGCAGATGTGAGGGGGGTGTTATCATAATTAACTTAATCACAGTAATCTGCTCTTAGCTTACATTTTCATTTTTAAGATCTCATTTACATTAAAAGAGAGAGAGAGAGAGAAAGAGAGAGAGAGAGAGAGAGAGAGAGAGAGAACGCGATATGGATAAATCCAAAGCAAATTTAAATGGAACATTTTTAAAAAATGAAAAGAAGAAAAAAGATTACTCAAGATTTTCAACTAACCAGACAACTTCAAGAATGTCGATGGAAGTTAATTGTTGCCAACCAAGAAACCAACACATCCTTTTTGACACAAGAGGAAATTACATTCTGTAGTTAACAGTGTGTAATACCAATAATACCTACCTGTGGGTTGTGACCCAATGGGGGTCGCCTTTGACCGTCGGAATTTATTTTTTTTTTAATATTTTACATCGGAAGTTTTTTTCTTTTCGTTTTGAACGTATTGCCCCCCTCCCCCGGGGCCCATCAATAACATCAACTAAAAAGTTTGGGGGGGGGGGGGGTGACAAATGCGACATCATTGTGGCTAATATATATCTCGATGGATCATACAGTGAGTCACCATGCATTCTTATGGTGACTCTTTCTGTACCAGACATTTCAATCCAGCAGCATCTGTGCAGACACCACATATATTTTTCCAAGATGTCTTTTACTTTTCCAAATATTAACTTTGTCAATGACATCACGTGCAGCAGAGGTCATTTCAAGAAGTTTGCATAGAAACTAATTATAATCGCTATTATGTATATATCTCAAGAAAACCAGTAAATGTGAACAATGTACTAAGTCTGTGGATTCATCAATCTGGATCTGGATCAATCAAATGGATAAGATATCATATTTCCTGAATTACCTGATTGATAATATCGACAGAAAGGTCTTTTTTTTTTTCTGTGAGCAGTGTCGTTAAATAATGAGATTACACAAACTTTAGTTCAGAATTGGGCTCAAATCATAATTCGAGCAATGTCTTTGGCCCCTGGCAATATTAACTCTTGGTAATGGTGTGAGGTTTCATAACTCTGGCAATTCCGAGAGCCACCAAATGAAATGTTTCAAAGGCTGCCAAGTTTTAATTATGCTACTTGCCATCTGCCTGTATTTCATGACTTTATCAGCCTTCAAAACTAAAATACTGGATGTCCTTATCGGCAAAGCTCGGAGGTTTGTTCGGCCTCGTACCTACTGCCACAAGCATTACATCAATAGCAAGGCAGCTCAATATGATTTCTCTTGAATGTCAGTTATAGAATTCTGGATGAATTGTTGGCAGTCATTCTATTCTATTTGAGATTTTTTCACGACATCCTCTTCCATTTCCAACCACATATCTCTGTGTATCAAGGTATTTCTGCCTGCTCGTCATCAAACCTGAATACAGACATAAACTTGATGCAGAAGTTGTGAATTCCTAATCTAGTGAAATAAAAACAAGCTCTAGCTTCGCAATAACTTTGGCGTATTTCGAAATACTATGGCAACAATATTATAGCGTTAAGTTGACTGTGTCAAACACTATGGCAACAATATTATAGCGTTAAGTTGACTGTGTCAAACACTATGGCAACAATATTATAGCGTTAAGTTGACTGTGTCAAACACTATGGCAACAATATTATAACGTTAAGTTGACTGTGTCAAACACTATGGCAAAAATATTATAGCGTTAAGATGACTGTGTCAAATACTGTACGTTTTCCAAGCTTAGCAATATTTGTTTTAATTGTCATTTATTTATGCAATATGACTATCATAAACACGCAATGAAAAAGTAAATAAATATATACTTTTTAACGGCCCCCGAAAGGGGAAAAGACGCTATTAGTTTTGTGTGGCCTATCTGTCCGTCCGTCCCGTTTAGATCTCAGAAACTAGAAGAGAAAATGAAAATCGGACATCCTGATATTTTAGATCAAAGTTCTGATGCAACGGCTACTTTTTTCTTTTCCAAAAGTGAACCATCTAATTTTAAAATTATATGTGCAAGCAGATTTTTCAAATGAAAAACTTCAGGGGAAGTAGGTCTTATTTAAAAAGTTCACAAGCTTTTTCATTAATAAAACAACTTCATTCATAGATTCGCGAATTGGTACAAAACATTTGCATCCAAGGTCAAAATGGTAAAAGTGTCAATGGATCATTATAAAATATATTCCATTAATTAACTAACTCATTGAATAGAATACTAGTTCAAATATTATTTTTTTAAAAGAATTTTGATACGAACTTCGTTTCTATTGTAAGTTTTCACACATCCTCATTAGGCTATACACTTGACAACAATCTAAATTACTGTAAATAGAGGCCAGATCTACATAGATCTATATACGAGTTCTAGTCTGAGATCTATTTCTAGATATAGACTTAGAGACTTGGATCTATGTCTAGATCTAGGTTTAGACTTAGATCTTGAATCTAGATTTAGATCTAAAACTAGGTCTAGATCTAGCTAGATCTATGTCTAGTTTGTAACAAACTAAAAGTATAAAAAAAGATTTCAAATATATAGTACATTTTAATATGTGTTTCCAACACGCAGAAGGTTCTGGGTTCGAAACCCAGATGTGAATTTTTTAAAATTAGTTAATAAATATGCTATTTCTACATTTTGTGAGTCACATCCTGTAAAATAGATATGCATTTTTGATGATTTTTTAAAGTATATTTTTTCTTTACAGCCTAATATGTTTTATCCTCTACCAATGTCTTGATCTGTCCATCTGTCTCTAGGTGGACCACTTCGCCGGCCGATCTTAAGTTTGTGTGTCCACACAAACTGTCTTTGTAACTCTGTGTTTTTGTTATTGAAGCGTAAATCTATGTGGCACTAAACCTGTCTCTAATGAATGGAACTAACAAATCAGTGACCTACATTTGGAGAACTAGTTCATAACATTAGCTCACTCACATTGACCTTGGCTTATCAACGAAATTTTAGGGATCGGGGTCGCCGTCAAGTGAAAAATTGTATTAGGGGAACGCGGAGCTAAAAAGATTGAGAACCACTGCACTAAGAGATCAAAAGACCATGTGTTGTTTTTTTTAACACTTCTGATTGACGTACACCAGAGACACCAACAAGCTAGCTATTTATAGATGTCCCTCCATTAATGAGAATTCCCCCATGCTATCAGAAAGTCTTGCTATTTATAGATGTCCCTCCATTAATGAGAATTCCCCCATGCTATCAGAAAGTCTTGCTATTTATAGATGTCCCTCCATTAATGAGAATTCCCCCATGCTATCAGAAAGTCTTGCTATTTATAGATGTCCCTCCATTAATGAGAATTCCCCCATGCTATCAGAAAGTCTTGCTATTTATAGATGTCCCTCCATTAATGAGAATTCCCCCATGCTATCAGAAAGTCTTGCTATTTATAGATGTCCCTCCATTAATGAGAATTCCCCCATGCTATCAGAAAGTCTTGCTATTTATAGATGTCCCTCCATTAATGAGAATTCCCCCATGCTATCAGAAAGTCTTGCTATTTATAGATGTCCCTCCATTAATGAGAATTCCCCCATGCTATCAGAAAGTCTTGCTATTTATAGATGTCCCTCCATTAATGAGAATTCCCCCATGCTATCAGAAAGTCTTGCTATTTATAGATGTCCCTCCATTAATGAGAATTCCCCCATGCTATCAGAAAGTCTTGCTATTTATAGATGTCCCTCCATTAATGAGAATTCCCCCATGCTATCAGAAAGTCTTGCTATTTATAGATGTCCCTCCATTAATGAGAATTCCCCCATGCTATCAGAAAGTCTTGCTATTTATAGATGTCCCTCCATTAATGAGAATTCCCCCATGCTATCAGAAAGTCTTGCTATTTATAGATGTCCCTCCATTAATGAGAATTCCCCCATGCTATCAGAAAGTCTTGCTATTTATAGATGTCCCTCCATCAATGAGAATTCCCCCATGCTATCAGAAAGTCTTGCTATTTATAGATGTCCCTCCATCAATGAGAATTCCCCCATGCTATCAGAAAGTCTTGCTATTTATAGATGTCCCTCCATCAATGAGAATTCCCCCATGCTATCAGAAAGTCTTGCTATTTATAGATGTCCCTCCATCAATGAGAATTCCCCCATGCTATCAGAAAGTCTTGCTATTTATAGATGTCCCTCCATCAATGAGAATTCCCCCATGCTATCAGAAAGTCTTGCTATTTATAGATGTCCCTCCATCAATGAGAATTCCCCCATGCTATCAGAAAGTCTTGCTATTTATAGATGTCCCTCCATCAATGAGAATTCCCCCATGCTATCAGAAAGTCTTGCTATTTATAGATGTCCCTCCATCAATGAGAATTCCCCCATGCTATCAGAAAGTCTTGCTATTTATAGATGTCCCTCCATCAATGAGAATTCCCCCATGCTATCAGAAAGTCTTGCTATTTATAGATGTCCCTCCATCAATGAGAATTCCCCCATGCTATCAGAAAGTCTTGCTATTTATAGATGTCCCTCCATCAATGAGAATTCCCCCATGCTATCAGAAAGTCTTGCTATTTATAGATGTCCCTCCATCAATGAGAATTCCCCCATGCTATCAGAAAGTCTTGCTATTTATAGATGTCCCTCCATCAATGAGAATTCCCCCATGCTATCAGAAAGTCTTGCTATTTATAGATGTCCCTCCATCAATGAGAATTCCCCCATGCTATCAGAAAGTCTTGCTATTTATAGATGTCCCTCCATCAATGAGAATTCCCCCATGCTATCAGAAAGTCTTGCTATTTATAGATGTCCCTCCATCAATGAGAATTCCCCCATGCTATCAGAAAGTCTTGCTATTTATAGATGTCCCTCCATCAATGAGAATTCCCCCATGCTATCAGAAAGTCTTGCTATTTATAGATGTCCCTCCATCAATGAGAATTCCCCCATGCTATCAGAAAGTCTTGCTATTTATAGATGTCCCTCCATTAATGAGAATTCCCCCATGCTATCAGAAAGTCTTGCTATTTATAGATGTCCCTCCATTAATGAGAATTCCCCCATGCTATCAGAAAGTCTTGCTATTTATAGATGTCCCTCCATTAATGAGAATTCCCCCATGCTATCAGAAAGTCTTGCTATTTATAGATGTCCCTCCATTAATGAGAATTCCCCCATGCTATCAGAAAGTCTTGCTATTTATAGATGTCCCTCCATTAATGAGAATTCCCCCATGCTATCAGAAAGTCTTGGACATCGAATGAAAGGAAATAAAAAAAACCTAGTTTTGAAGTTGTTGTTTCTATACAGAAAACACGCCAACTAGGCCCCTAACACTAGACGGTGGTGTCAGTTTCAACCCAGATCTAGCAACGTATCCATGCACTTCCGGTGTACTGTTTCCTCCACTTCCGACTCCTTCAGTTCAACATTATCAGATCCGAAATACAACGTCCCCCCCCCCCCCCACATACGCGAAATAACTGTTGTATTGGTTTCAAACTTAGATTCTCTGACTCGAGGCGTCGGCGGGATTCTCGGCTGAAAATCTTTGTCAATTTCCCCACCCACCAACACCCTTTTTTGAACCCGTACTAACTCTCACTTTATTTCAAAAGTACTTTAAGAAATAATATTTAAAAACTATATTTAGTAGCTGATTTGACCTTTTACCTTTTTATGGATAGATTAGTTTTACTATAAAGTCCAATCCAAAACTATTTCAATGGCGTACACAGAGAGAAAACTTAACGTTAGCATCAATGTCCAAAAAAAAAAAAAAATAAAAAGCTACAATCATGTAAAATAAGATTTGAACCGGAATCTTTAGTTTAGTAGTTGAGCTCACTATCTCACGACCATCTCATCTCCCTTGCGCAAACCAATGCCGCCCAAACACGTACATTATATCCATGAAGCTGTCCAGTATCCTTTGAATATTTACATAAGGACCTTCGATTATTAATTGGGATCCTAATGTAGAAAAAGAGGCCAGCCATAGAGAGGGCCACGCTCGATCTAATGAACTTAATTGGGCCAGATAGGATGAAGACAGAGCGTGTGGGGAAGGTGGCCCTATGAATAGGGAGGCCGGAGACCGGACAGATGTGACCGGTGGGCAGGGAGGCAAGGGTCGGCGGGGCCGGTATTGACACTGGTAGTCCTCCACGCGCCGGTCGCCATGAATGCACGTGCTCGTTGCGTTGTAGGAACAAATAGGGGGGGGGGGGGGGAAAGGAAACTAAAGAGGCCGTATTAGAGTTTGACCCAGTTGTTATAGTGTTGTTCTCTCGCGTCCATGTCTTCATCTGTCTCACTACTCCTGTGTCTCTCATCTCTTTTCATGCCTGCTTCGCGATCTGCCTCTTTTTCGAATAGTTTGTAGTGTTCATTTAAAATTGTTTTATACAGTCTCGTTAAGTTATAGGGAGGGGCTAATGTTGTTTTCTCTTTCTCTTTCTTAAATTGTTTTATACAGTCTCGTTAAGTTATAGGGAGGGGCTAATGTTGTTTTCTCTTTCTTAAATTGTTTCTTTCTTTTTCTTTCTTTTTCTCTCTCTTTCTCTTCCTCTTTCTCTCTTTTCTCTCTCGTATTCTTTTTCTTCCTCCTTCTGTCTTTTCTCTCTCTTCCTCTTTGTCTCTTTTTCTCTCTAATTCTATCTCTTCCTCCTTCTCTCTTTTCTTTCTCTTATTCATTTTCTTTCTCGTATTCATTTTCTTCCTCTTTCTCTCTTTTTCTCTCTTTCTTTCTTTTCCTCTTGCTCTCTATTTCTCTCTCATTCTTTTTTTCCTCTTTCTCTTTTTTCTCTCTTTCTTTCTCTCTTTCTCTTTTTCTCTCTTTCATTTTCTTTTCATTACACTCTTTCTCTTCGGCTTTCTCTTTTTTTTATTGCTCACTCTTCTCTCTCTCTCTCTCTCTCTGTCTCTCTCTGAATATATATATATATATGTGTGTGTGTGTGTGTGTGTATGATGTGGTATGGGAGAGAGAGAGGAGAAAGAGAGAGAGAGTAAGAGAGATGGAGGAGAAAGAAGGAAAATGGATCCAGCTTATTATCTTATTTGCCAAAAAATTCAAATAACGATTTTCAGCCCTGTTCGTAATTTTGTTTTGTTTTTTTGAAGTTCAGGTATGTTAAAAACATTTCTTGACCAAATTATCTGAAACAATTTTTTTTTTCTAAACACTTTGTCTTCTCTTTGTCATTACATTTTATTTTTGGTTTCAGAGAGGAACTCCGGACTTTGAACTAACTTTAAGCAGGTAATCAGACAACGTTAGAAAATGTATTTAAATACCACGTTAAATATTTAACAACGGGGAAAGCATCGATTCCTTCGATACCAAATATATCGGAATCGAATCGATTCTCTCTTTTCTTATTTTGAAACTAAAACTAAAAAGATAAAAGTAGTCGATACATTGTCAGTTTGGCTGTAAGCGGTGTTCACGGAATCATCAATGCAACTTCCTTACAGCCTTGTTACTCCGACTTACCTTTGAAGCTTCTCTCACTCATGTCCAAGAGACACTGCTACTTCCGGTGTTAACCGAGCCTCACGTTTTGATGACGCCATCATGAGACTGAAAATAGTTTGTTCTATTCTTTGTGTTCTTGCTCTTCTTTAATTTCCATTTCTGCTTCCTTTCTTTTCAAAGCGGTAAGACTTAAAGAGAAGACTTGATTACATTTTCATATCTTCCTAATAATTAAAATTAATAGAGTTTTTTCCTGTATAAAATAGGCCTATATGAAAGATAGCGCCATTGAAAAATATTTGCACACTTTTGGAGCTCGAGCATAATTAACGCAAACAAAGGACCCTGTCAAGACAGTTGTCTAAGGGAAGGTCAATGTATGCGTCAGAAAGATGTCTGATGTAGCTTCTGAACAAGAACAACTTTACAGACGATGAAACGTCAACTACCATTTTTTTGTTTGACGCGGGTAATTTATTTTATGTTTTTGTTTTTTTTAAGAAGATGCATCGGGAATTCCCGCAAGACAAAAGCAGAAGTTAGCCTGAGACGTTGTTTAGTTCTAGCTACAAGACGGAACCAAACTTGGGTAAATTATGGCTTACATGTTTGGTCTCGTGTTGCTGCGTGTTACCGTGACGTAAGGAGACAGTAATGTGCTGGGGGGGGGGGGGAGAGAGGGGGTATGACCCAGTGAGCACTGCGTCAACTTCATTTAGGTTATAATATGTTTATTGGGTAATAAAAGACAAAGAAATGTATCCCACAATGTCCCACTTACATTCAACTTGTTCTTTACTTTATGAGGGGTCATGAGTGCATATGGTTACTACTATTTAATACACTATGTATGTATGAAGTAGACACAAAGGAATGATTCCAAAGAACAAATTGTAAGTTTTTACCCATTTTCTTTCAGCCTTTCCGACTTGCACTGGCCTCTATAAATTCACGCGTAGATGTATCTCGATGGTTCACTTTTGAATAATCATGAAGAAATTAAATATTTAGGGGGGAAAAAAAAGAACAACAGTTTTCGTGGTAGGTCTAAGACTTAATTTCATGAAACATTAATTTTGAACGAGTTAGTGTCAACCAATCAGAAATGAGGAGATTGTTTTCAACAGCAGACGTGTATCACGTGATAGAATTCAATGGTAGAAAATTATATTAACAGTTATGATCATCAATTTAGTTTTGACTTTCATTATAATGTTTTGGTTTTACAATATAAACCGAAAATAAAACAACATAAAGCCATAGCTAATTGTGAGTTTTGCTATAGTTAAAAATTCTGTTCAAAGTAAATTTAAGATTAAAAATTTCAAAAGTTATTTATTTTTGTAATGTTTCGTTTTGCTTATTATCAGAATGACTTGTTCAGTTGTGAGATTTTGGTCTACCAGCCATGCTATCAACAATGTATGACTAGAGAACCTAGATACTAGGAGTTTTTACAAATACACTCTGTAAACAAACAAACAAACCAACAAACAAGAAAGGGCGAATGTCAGAAGTAAACTAGAGACTCTGTGGTACTTGGTATTCGTAATACTGGGGATAGGAGAGCATTCACAGAGAGAGAGAGAGAGAGAGAGACTAGGGAGAGACAGAGACAGCGAGAAGGAGAGGGAGAGAGAGGAGAGGGGAAGAGAGGCAGAGACACACAGAGGGAGAGAGTGAGGGGAGGGATATGAAGAGGGAGAGAGGCAGAGAGAGGGGAGAGGCAGAGAGAGACAGTGCAAGAGAGACAGAGAGGGAGAGGGATGAAAAGGTGGAACACGTAGATTCATGTCGTAACAGACAGGAAGTGTTACCTGTGTTATGTAGGCACGGCAGGAAGTAGGTTGTATGTGCAACTTAAAGGGCGAGAAAACTCAGACATTCGTCAGTGACCAAACAGATATGACGTCTTGGGGGAAAACGTGACGTTAGTCATGACAATGGTATCTCAATGACATACAGGTCTGTTTGCCGCCCACTGAGAAATAGGAACAACCAAAAACACCGGATGTCGCGGGGCATGTACATTCCCAACTGTGTTGCTGGTGTCGCGGGGCATGTACATTCCCAACTGTGTTGCTGGTGTCGCGGGGCATGTACATTCCCAACTGTGTTGCTGGTGTCGCGGGGCATGTACATTCCCAACTGTGTTGCTGGTGTCGCGGGGCATGTACATTCCCAACTGTGTTGCTGGTGTCGCGGGGCATGTACATTCCCAACTGTGTTGCTGGTGTCGCGGGGCATGTACATTCCCAACTGTGTTGCTGATGTCGCGGGGCATGTACATTCCCAACTGTGTTGCTGATGTCGCGGGGCATGTACATTGCCAACTGTGTTGCTGATGTTGTGGGGCATGTACATTCCCAACTGTGTTGCTGATGTTGTGGGGCATGTACATTCCCAACTGTGTTGCTGGTGTCGCGGGGCATGTACATTCCCAACTGTGTTGCTGGTGTCGCGGGGCATGTACATTCCCAACTGTGTTGCTGGTGTCGCGGGGCATGTACATTCCCAACTGTGTTGCTGATGTCGCGGGGCATGTACATTGCCAACTGTGTTGCTGATGTCGCGGGGCATGTACATTCCCAACTGTGTTGCTGATGTCGCGGGGCATGTACATTCCCAACTGTGTTGCTGATGTCGCGGGGCATGTACATTCCCAACTGTGTTGCTGATGTCGCGGGGCATGTACATTGCCAACTGTGTTGCTGATGTCGCGGGGCATGTACATTCCCAACTGTGTGTTGCTGATGTCGCGGGGCATGTACATTGCCAACTGTGTTGCTGATGTCGCGGGGCATGTACATTGCCAACTGTGTTGCTGATGTCGCGGGGCATGTACATTGCCAACTGTGTTGCTGATGTCGCGGGGCATGTACATTCCCAACTGTGTTGCTGATGTTGTGGGGCATGTACATTGCCAACTGTGTTGCTGATGTCGCGGGGCATGTACATTGCCAACTGTGTTGCTGATGTCGCGGGGCATGTACATTGCCAACTGTGTTGCTGATGTTGTGGGGCATGTACATTGCCAACTGTGTTGCTGATGTCGCGGGGCATGTAGATTGCCAACTGTGTTGCTGATGTTGTGGGGCATGTACATTGCCAACTGTGTTGCTGATGTCGCGGGGCATGTACATTGCCAACTGTGTTGCTGATGTTGTGGGGCATGTACATTGCCAACTGTGTTGCTGATGTCGCGGGGCATGTACATTGCCAACTGTGTTGCTGATGTTGTGGGGCATGTACATTGCCAACTGTGTTGCTGATGTCGCGGGGCATGTACATTGCCAACTGTGTTGCTGATGTCGCGGGGCATGTACATTGCCAACTGTGTTGCTGATGTTGTGGGGCATGTACATTCCCAACTGTGTTGCTGATGTTGTGGGGCATGTACATTGCCAACTGTGTTGCTGATGTCGCGGGGCATGTACATTGCCAACTGTGTTGCTGATGTTGTGGGGCATGTACATTGCCAACTGTGTTGCTGATGTTGTGGGGCATGTACATTCCCAACTGTGTTGCTGATGTCGCGGGGCATGTACATTCCCAACTGTGCTGCTGATGTTGTGGGGCATGTACATTGCCAACTGTGTTGCTGATGTCGCGGGGCATGTACATTGCCAACTGTGTTGCTGATGTCGCGGGGCATGTACATTGCCAACTGTGTTGCTGATGTTGTGGGGCATGTACATTCCCAACTGTGTTGCTGATGTTGTGGGGCATGTACATTCCCAACTGTGCTGCTGATGTTGTGGGGCATGTACATTGCCAACTGTGTTGCTGATGTTGTGGGGCATGTACATTGCCAACTGTGTTGCTGATGTTGTGGGGCATGTACATTCCCAACTGTGCTGCTGATGTTGTGGGGCATGTACATTGCCAATTGTGTTGCTGATGTTCTGGGGCATGTACATTGCTAACTGTGTTGCTGATGTTGTGGGGCATGTACATTGCCAACTGTGTTGCTGATGTTGTGGGGCATGTACATTGCCAACTGTGTTGCTGGTGTTGTGGGGCATGTACATTCCCAACTGTGTTGCTGGTGTTGTGGGGAGATGTTCACTGCATACTTCTTGAGGAAGAGAGAGAGAGAGTGAAAGTGAGAGAGACACAGAGATAGAGAGACAGAGTGAGAGAGAGAAAGAGAAATTGAGGTCTCTATTAATATTCCACTATTACGACTCTTTGAGAGTCTATAACTCTGCAGCTCTACTCTCAAAGTCGTAATAGTGGACTATTATTAGTATTGTATAGTAGAGCTGCAGAGTTCTAGTAAAAAGTTCGTCATTTGTTGGTTATGGTCAGAGTTAGGTTTAATGTCTAAAATTTCAAGAATACAATTCCCTTAGGGCTTCTATAAGACACCAAGCATTTTTGTTCTAATGTCTTGTCCATACAAGACGGCAATTTTAATAAATCTGAAGATCCTTTTCTATTCTGGCTTGCTCCTTTACTTTCTGAAGTCTGCTTGCCTCGGCTGCATTTAAACTCTCCTATACAACAAAAAACATGAGCATTATCATATAAGGAAGCTCTTTGATTGGTTGACAGTTTCTTTTATTTTTATATCCAAAGAGTTTTGATTCAAGAAAATGTTTGTTGGGTGAATTCAATAAATGCATTAATATTTAGGTTGTCTTGACATTAATAGTTTCTAAGTCACACGTCATCACTCTGAACGTAGCCTCAAAGTCAATTTTTTGTTTTGTCTGGGAAACAAAATGTTAACTATTTCCTAGGAGCTTCACTTGGACACTTGAAGACTTTCCGAAGGCGTCGACTTGCTCGTTGTTAAATGTAGCACAACGACATTGCAAGTCACATGAGTGTAGGTAGTATGTCTAGTCCACTTCAATCGGTGTGGTCATTGCCCATTTCAATAAAAGTGATACTTCTTGATGGTCATAGCTACATTTCAACCAGAGTGATACTTATTGATGGTCATTGCTACATCTCATCCAACTTGATTCGTTTGTGTGTCAATGGTTTTATCTAAACCAGTTATAATCTTATCTAAACCAGTATGATTTTATCTAAACCAGTATGATTTCATCTAAACCAGTATGATTTTATCTAAACCAGTATGATTTCATCTAAACCAGTATTTTTTTTTATCTAAACCAGTATGGTTCTATCTAAACCATTTATAATCTTATCTAAACCAGTATGATTTTATCTAAACCAGTATGATTTCATCTAAACCAGTATGATTTTATCTAAACCAGTATGATTTCATCTAAACCAGTATGATTTCATCTAAACCAGTATGATTTCATCTAAACCAGTATGATTTCATCTAAACCAGTATGATTTCATCTAAACCAGTATGATTTCATCTAAACCAGTATGATTTCATCTAAACCAGTATGATTTCATCTAAACCAGTATGATTTCATCTAAACCAGTATGATTTCATCTAAACCAGTATGATTTCATCTAAACCAGTATGATTTCATCTAAACCAGTATGATTTCATCTAAACCAGTATGATTTCATCTAAACCAGTATGATTTCATCTAAACCAGTATGATTTCATCTAAACCAGTATGATTTCATCTAAACCAGTATGATTTCATCTAAACCAGTATGATTTCATCTAAACCAGTATGATTTCATCTAAACCAGTATGATTTCATCTAAACCAGTATGATTTCATCTAAACCAGTATGATTTCATCTAAACCAGTATGATTTCATCTAAACCAGTATGATTTTATCTAAACCAGTATGATTTCATCTAAACCAGTATGATTTCATCTAAACCAGTATGATTTCATCTAACCCAGTATGATTTTATCTAAACCAGTATGATTTCATCTAAACCAGTATGATTTTATCTAAACCAGTATGATTTCATCTAAACCAGTATGATTTCATCTAAACCAGTATGATTTTATCTAAACCAGTATGATTTCATCTAAACCAGTATGATTTCATCTAAACCAGTATGATTTCATCTAACCCAGTATGATTTTATCTAAACCAGTATGATTTCATCTAAACCAGTATGATTTCATCTAAACCAGTATGATTTTATCTAAACCAGTATGATTTCATCTAAACCAGTATGATTTTATCTAAACCAGTATGATTTCATCTAAACCAGTATGATTTCATCTAACCCAGTATGATTTTATCTAAACCAGTATGATTTTTCTTAATGAGTGAAAGCTTAGCCTTATCACCTGCAGCTTTCTTTTTCCGAATCTGCAGTCAATCTCTTCACTGTAAATACATCCAAAGCTTCGTCTGCGGTTTTCCTTTAGAATTTTGTTGATATATTAGTTGTGTTTTTTCCTAGCATATTGCATTTGCTATTTGATTGAAGACTATAAACTTCTTAGTCATAAGTAAATCAGATTTGTTTATATTTTCAAACTGTTTCATGCTCCAAATATGAAAAGCTAGGGATGGGACTCCAAGAAATGAACATAATATTTACGATGTCTACCGCCAGACCACCCCCAATGTTGCCCCATGTCATAATAACCATGACCTCATTAACCCCAGCGTAGGTCTTGTTACTTGGTATGTCAGAGTGCCCTCAGGTACCCGCAGGAATGAATCGCGCGCCATCAGGCAACCAACGTCTGCTGTGAGTGGATCGGGGGAAGGGAGGGGGGGGAGCTCCGTGAGACAATAAAGTTTATAGTTGCGTTTATACTTGTGTTGATTGCCGGTACACAAACCTGGGAATGTTGGGGTGCAGTGGGGAGGGGGTGGGTGTTGAAAGGGTGTACGGACTTTACATGTATTCTCGTTACCTATGGTTTAGTACCAAGAGCTCGTCAGTCAGGTCTCAGTGACATTTATGATCTCGTGCTTGTCCTGGTGTAGTCTAGCGAGTCCAATAGTCCTTTAGTACTTTGTGATGCTGCGCTACTTTCTGGGAAGTCAACACTTATATAGACGTAGTGCATGAGAGTTACGTTTTGTGATTAGGTGATACTTAAACTCCTCAGAGAGCAGACCAAGTCTTGACCTAGTTTGTCAACGAAACAGTCTAATAGAGGTGCAAAAAAAAACAAAAAAAAAACACACACACGAGAAAAAAGCACTAAAGCTTCTACTAAGTACTAAGAGCAGTTGTATGCATTATTTGAGATAGATCAAGACTAACAATAATACATATGTTCGATTAGAAATATTTTAACAATTGGTTTGGTTAAGCGCTATTTCTTGCTTTTAGCTGTCTCAATACGCTGGGATTCTATTCCTAGCCTTGGGCCAGTTGGGAAAAGGACCGGGGGGGGGGGTATCTGGGAGATCGCTTTTTAAATGCTTTTAGAAAAAAGAAAAAAAAAGGGGGGAACGACCTGAGTTCGAATTTAGTGCTTAAACCTCCTTAAGCTGACACTCTACCACTAGCGAAGTGCTTATATTAGTAGAAGTTTTTATAGTTATCTATTATTAGCTACAAACTTTTAAGCGGCGACCTATATAGGGGACTAATTCAGCTTATACCACCAAACTAGTCAAGTACAATTTATTTCCCTTGTTCCAGATACCAAACAAAATGATTAATTACCAATTAATGATTTTTTTAAATTGATTCTTATGCTGTTAGGTAAAAGAAATAACTGTGCAAAATGTCATCTTGATCTGAGATTGGATGTTGGAGAGATAACGTGTACAAATATTTTACCATACGGACAGACAGAAAGACAGACGGAATGAGTTAATATAAGCTTTCTAAAAAGTTTGGGATATATTCAATGTCTGGTACTTTTAAATGCAGCATTTCTTAATGTGTGTGTGTGTGTGTGTGTGTGTGTGTGTGTTTGTTTGTGTGTGTGTGTGTGTGTGTGCGCATTGGAAGAGGGATTATATTTACATCTATGAGGGGGGGGTGCTTGGTCATGGTCACAATGACTATCGTAAAGAATTGCGTTGGGTTACTTGGTGGACTGGTGGTAGATCTAGTACCTAGCGGACAGGTTCTACTACATTGCGGACAGGTTGTAATGCATAGCGGACAGGTTGTAATACACAGCGGACAGGTTGTATCTACACAGTGGACAGGTTCTAATACATAGCGGACAGGTTGTAATACATAGAGTGTCAAGTTCGTCCATCGTTGTTCGATAATGACCACATTGTCATCCAGGGGGCTGAGGGCTTTGCATTGGGGTTTTATGCCTCCTCGTGTGGCTGGTGAGACCTATGTGAGCCCGGAATGTTCGGCTGCACACTGGCCAGGTTATTCCAACTGGAGCTAGTGTCATTGGCCTTGCTTTTCTTTGGCATTTTTCTTCTGCCAGCGTTCTTCTATTTTCCTCAGCAACCTGAGTTTGAGTTTTGGCACATCGGCACAATTTAGGCCATGTTGTGCCCATAGCAACATGTGCGCCAGTTTTCACAGCGTGATGCCATGGCTGTAGTAGCTAGTGGACTAGCTGTAGTTAAATCCGAACTAAAATGTATAAATAAATAAATAAATAGATAGATAGATAGATAGATAGATAGATAGATAGATAGATAGATAGATAGATAGATAGATAGATAGATAGATAGATAGATAGATAGATAGATAGATAGATAGATAGATAAGTGATAGATAGATAGATAGATAGATAGATAGATAGATAGATAGATAGATAGATAGATAGATAGATAGATAGATAGATAGATAGATAGATAGATAGATAGATAGATAGATAGATAAATGATAGATAGATAGATAGATAGATAGATAGATAGATAGATAGATAGATAGATAGATAGATAGATAGATAGATAGATAGATAGATAGATAGATAGATAGATAGAAAGATAGATAGATAGAAAGATAGATAGATAGATAGATAGATAGATAGATAGATAGATAGATAGATAAATGATAGATAGATAGATAGATAGATCTTATCTTATATAATACAGACGTTACTTCAAAAAAGAAGATGATTACGTCCTACGCGTCATGCATTTAGTCATGCATATTAACCAATGACTTAAATTCTGCCAAGTCACTGGTTTTCCTGGCTAGCTCAGGCAACCCATTCCATGCTCTAATAGCTAGATAGATAGATAGATAGATAGATAGATAGATAGATAGATAGATAGATAGATAGATAGATAGATAGATAGATAGATAGATAGATAGATAGATAGATAGATAGATTAGATAGATAGACAAGAATCGCTTTCTTTCTAGCATAGGATTTGAAACCTGTTACCTACAATGAAAGAAAATAAAGGAGTTGGGGATGGGGAGGAGACCAACACAATGGAACGTCACTAATTATGCTATCTCTCTTTTAAAACAAAACAAAAACGCATCATTTGCCCCAACTATAATATCGTCTGCTGGAAGTCACGTGGTATTCTTGAACTGCTTCACTTGCTTCCTATCACCGCATGTTTACACTCCAGTCAGGGCAGTCAACCAATGGTGACAATTTCAATGCCGACTTTTAGACTAATTTATTTACACAGTGGCTGGGACTATCGGTTTAGTCTTTGGATGAAATAAAGGGTACCTTTCAGTGATAACAAAAATGTATTTAACTTACTTAAGCTATTTGGTTTTTAGAGTTTATCGCCAATAGTTTGTACTTCATGGCTTCTCATTTCTGATATTCGTGCTGGACATATGGATACCTGTCTTGTTACTGGCCTGGGTGGGCCACTTGAGGGGTCGCTTCTTAGTTTGTTTCCACACAAACTCTCTTTGTAATCTTTTTTTTTTTGTTTTTTTTTTGTTTTTTTGTAGATCACATAAGTCAGCTTTTCTCAAACTGTGAGGCGCCATGACAAATACAGTGTTATACACAAGCTCTGGGTATTGTGTTATAATATATGCCTGTACGTTTCTTTTCTTTTTATATCACATTCTTAAAAACCTCCCGGACCAGGCAGCCGCCATATTCTAAGATTTTAATTTAGTAGACCAACCAGGGCCGTCCTTAGATAATCGGAGGGCCAAGGCGGCTGCCTAGTTTGTCTATGCCACGTCACAAGTTTGCACGACGTGTCTACGAGCTATTGGTCTCCACTGCCCACAGGTAGCGGACTCGCTGGTCAGTGTTCAGACCTTCTGTAACGTTTGGTCTCAGTTCCACAGTACCAATAGTGTTCCACAGTACCAATAGTGTTCCACAGTACCAATAGTGTTCCACAGTACCAATAGTGTTCCACAGTGCCAATAGTGTTCCACAGTACCAATAGTGACAAATACAAGCGAACCTCTCATATCAACACATTCAAAGACATATACTCACAGATATCAACAGTGTTTAAACATGAATAACATACGCACTAAATTACAAAAGATTTCAATACGTTCTATAAACACACAACTGTCAACTATTTCATTGCTTTAGAGTATGTGGACTGTCTTACAAATCAAACCCCTTGTCATCTTTCTACTGATTCGTGAGGCAAATGTCAAATGCCAGCGGTGTCATATAACAATATCATCATTACTCCAGCAGTTAGCCCCAACACAGTTTAATCGCCATAATTATCTTCTTCTATGCTCCAAGCGTCCAGGCACTTAGGGGTCCACCCCAGGCCTAGTAAGGGTTATTAACGCACACAAGTCTGCCGGAGCAGCTTGTTTGGGAAGCGTTTGTTAAGGCACAGACATTAGTATTTTATTTTCTACATGCAGAAGATGAAGGGACATTGTCCCTCCAGCCGGCGAGATCCTTGAAAAAAAGTTACGGCATGCGGACTAGTGGACATGACATAATCTTGGAAACAGGAAGCACGACCCCGCCCACCCCAAGAGAATGGACCAGCCTTCTACTTACTAGAGGGTCAGTGGACGTGAGCACTCGGGAGAACCATAATCTTTTTGTTTTTGGACAAGCCTGGCCTCGTGCGTCTTGTGCTAATGTCCCTGGCTCGACTCGCCCCTACCCTCAAGCCATTTGTCAGGGGGCTATAATTGGATCATTCGATTTATATAGACATTAATGACAATTTCAGACAAAACTTAAAACATGAACCGATATGTGAGGCATGGGACTCAAAGGGATATAACTCTAGACTAGAAAAGAAGAGTGATACAAAGGTATAGTCTCAAAGGTTTTGTTCTTTTAGAAAGACAGTGGAAGACATGTGGAGACAGAGCCTACAACTAAAGTCCCTATGAAAAGTAGAGCCCCATCTGTTGTATAGACAGGATGCAAACTTTCTCAAATGTTGTTCCTGGATTAAAACTTTTTTGTCTTAACTTTATGAAGTGAAGTGTTTGTTTTGGTTTGTTTTCAATTTTCTTATCTATTCTTTTTTTTTGTGTATACATGAACTCTACTAGTAGTATCCCTATGCTTTGGAGGTCTTTCCTACTTTGTCTTTAAATTCATGAAGTATACATTATTTCCCCATACTGAATTATTATTACACATGTATATATGTAGAGCCTAGATAGATTTTTAGGAACAAAAAAAAAATACAACAGAGGGGTGAATTATAAAGTTTAAGAACATAAAGGTGAGCCTCTAATTTCCTCCCCTAGAAATATCTGAGTGTGTGGATTTGTACGCAATAAAGGTTACAATGTCATGGTAGGAAGGGGTGGAGGAGTCCTTAAAGAACTTGCCATCCCCTCTTCCGCCACTATTTACAGGAATAATTATCATAAAGACGCCAGAACTACTCGCGACAAAATAATAATTGGAAAATAAGATCATTCAAAAAGCGATTTGGTTTGACACACCACAAAATGTGCAAGTAAATGTGTAGTATGTTTTTAAGAATGAAAAAAAAAGAAATGAGAATGTCATGTACACAGAGAATGAGAGGCCCGTTGAACTGTTTTAACTTGTGGCTTGAATCTATCCTGACCAGGTCCAGACAACGTTGGACATCTCCTTTGATTTATTCATCCAGAACAACAGAAATAATAAAACATGGACACTCTAGCAGCAATATAAGCCTGAGGGTCAGATGTGTGTGTCTAGGAGTGTATGTGTGTAGGAATACTCTGATACAATCAATCATAACATTCTTTTTTTTCCCCACACTCCAAAAGCCAAAATGAAGATTATAAAATAACAAACAAAAGGCAAATTCCTTCATGCTTTAGATCCACTCCTGCTCTGAGCTGTAAATAAAGATAAACCAAGACATCTTTCATGGCTCGTGCATGGCCAATCATCCATCAGTTGTCTTGATCAGGCTGTAGCTGTTGGGAAATTATCCTCGAATACAAAGAACTATAAAACAATCTGTATTCAGTTTTTGTTTCTTTGAATTTTATTTACATGACATTTCAGTTTGGATAGAAAACATTTTTGTTGGATGTCGCCAGTGCTGCCTTATACGTTTTATTAATTCTCAAATATTTTTAAATTTGACTTTGAATGGTTACAACGTGATATACGAATTGTGTAGCGGTCAGATTTCTATTTCCCCTGCTCCTCATCCAAACCCTAATCACTCTTCCCTGATTTTGTGAGTGCGTTTATAAAGTAGCTAGGAAAGAAAGAATGCTACTAGGTCTAGAGTACTCTGGCGGACACAAGTTGTTTTTTTTATTATTCTTTGACATACACTAGACACAAATCAATAAAGACAAGGTTACAAAGACAGTTTTTACGGAAACTCAAACTCAAAAACGGGCCCCCAAAGTGGTCCACCCAGGCAGGTAAAAAGGCAGGTTTCAATATTTTCAAAAAGAAAATCAGAATGAAATTCTATTAAAGACAAATGACAGAGAAGAATGGAGAAAGAAGTTTGACAGATCTTGTGTGGTGCACCAGCGGTCCTGCAGACCAAAGGATAGGTGAAAGTGAATGTGAAGTTAGATGTGAACCTGGCCTAAGTGGTGTCTTAAAATGAATATCTAATTGATCTAATTGTTTTGTATAGGGTTAATTCTTATTCAAATCCTGAAAAAAAAAAAAACATTTCCGTAAAAAATAAAAAAACATTTCCTTTAGTTTGGTGTTCGTTGTTTGTGATATACGTTGCAGTTGACTCGATAATAAGAAATACTACTTATTAACTGTTGTTTTAAATTCTACTTATATTCATAGTAAATAGATTGTTTCTCTTAAAAAAAACAACATTGTTTTTGTAAATGTAGTAGTCAGTATGACAGAACTTACTTAACTTAGCAACACAATTGTAAAAAAAATAATATTTTTTGACCAAAAATCTAAAACCATTTGCATAAATGTGTTAAAAATGGTAAATAGCAATTTCCCCTACTAAAGAGCCTCCGGTTTTATGTTACAATTAATAGTGAATAGTAGTAAAAGTGGTGTATTTTTATGAAAAAACTGCTTGCATGGGTGATTTTAAAAAACTAGATTTTTCGCTTTTAAAAAAGAAAAAAGTAGTTGTTACATTAGAACTTTGAATGGTCTAAAATATTATGATGTCGGATTTTCACTATCTTTTCTAGTTTACAAGATTTAACGGGACGGACGAACGGACATTCCACACAAAACTAATAGCGTCTTTTCCCCTTTCGGGGGTCGCTAAAAAAGTAACCAATTAGACAATTAATAACTGATAATTAATTATTTTGTTTAATAGTAACAAGGGAAATTAATACTTCAGTATTCACAGATGTGGCTAAATTTGCTGGGTTTAGTCCTCTTAAATAATTGTTAACGCAATTTCTCCCTCACGCATTCTCCGATCAAGTTGATACTTTGAACAATTATTCGTTGTACCTAACAAAACCTGACACAAACGAAAATGCTTATTTGTCAATTAATTACTTTGTTTGATATCGAATAGGGGATAAAAAAAATTGTACGTTATGGGTAGTTATAGTTTTAAGGACGGAGTTCTTCCCATTTAGATAAGCTTTCTAATTTATTTTTTTTTAAGGATTTCTTATATTTTGCTTGTTGATTTTGGGATAGTTATGATTGGTTTGGGAACAGTTTTTGGTGTTGTGACAGATTTCTTTATTGTAAGAAAAGTTATAGATCTAGTTTTAGTTTGTTTAGGGATAGCATTTGACTCAGACGTTTATTGTTTGATTTAACGTCATTTCCATGGTAACAACTAAGATGTTGCTTTTTGCAGTCAATGCGACGTCATATTATCCTAGAGGTCAGCTAGATGACCTCTACTAATTGTCGAGCTGTGTTTGTAATAGTCAGTTGTAGCCTACCATCCAATGAAGTCAAATCAATCAATCAATGAATTTTAATTTTTTAAAGTTTCGGTGAACTAAGAGAAGTCACGCAGACGTCTAGGATTGCCGCTTCTGAATATTTTGTCTCTCATTAATGGGGACTCTATTTTATGACCAGGTCAACACGTGGAGGGTAAGAAGGGACAGGGGAGATGTACACGGGAGGGACATGGGACACGATTGCAAATGAAAGAAGACTGCCAATCTCAAAAGTTGGTGTAATGTTTCCAGCATCTCCGGAAGTGTCTCGTGCGTGATCGGCAAACATCGGATCCACGTGTCGCAATAGCGCGCTGGTGTAATCCTTTCAGATTATCTGCCCATGTCCTGTTTGTTTATCATGTTCTTCTCTAAACCCCCCCCCCCCCCATTTGTCCGCTCAGATTTGATCCTCCGTTGAGTGACATAAGAAATTCGAGTGTCTTCAATTTCATCCAATGTCTGTTCATTTCGTTCCAAGCTCCTTCAAGCTTGTGGATCATATAGCGCGGGGCGCTACGCATCATATCCACTGCGTCTTTGTGTGTTTGGTTTTGACAAAGTAAGGGTACTCCTCCCCGCTCCTTCCTCTACTACAAGCGCGTGAATAAAATTAGCAGCAAACAATACTCTGATTGGTGGGGACCTCAAAGTCTGAGTCGCTCTAAGTACTCACGCCATACAGATTTAAAATTTAACGAAGTGGCGGATATATTTCCTTCGCACGTGACAAAACACATTTGTTAAGATGAGGTCTCCATGGAAGGACAACTAGAGGTTGGCAGAGGGAGGGAGACAGAAAGGGGAGGAGGACTCCAAAGAAAAAAAAAGAGAGGACTCGAAGAGAGAGGGAGGGGTGAGGGAGGACTCGGAAAGAGAGAGACAGGGTGACAAAGACTATAAAAAAATAAAAGAGATATAAAAAGAAAGAGAACAAATGAGAAGAGAAAGAGAAAGAGAGAGTAAGTGTGAAATAATATAAAAGAATAAAGAGAGAGGGAGAAAGTCTAGAACAAACAAAACGATCCAAACTGGCGCCATGAGGTGTACTATTCTGTTTCTCCCCTGGGGGCGCACAGCCGTGAGAGTCGGGGGACCTTCTTGCACATCTTTAATCGATAGTATTTGTGGCAGATTTGCGTGAAGGTGGAGAGGGGGCGCGACTGTATACATACCCCCCTCCTCACGAAGACGGCCTTTTCGCCAACTGCTCCCACATCTGGTGTAGGCCGCAGGTCATCTGGTGTAGGCCGCAGGTCATCTGGTGTAGGCCGCAGGTCATCTGGTGTAGGCCGCAGGTCATCTGGTGTAGGCCGCAGGTCATCTGGTGTAGGCCGCAGGTTAGTTATCCGATACCCCTGACCCTTTCGTCTACATGTCCACACGATATTGTTTTTAACGAACAATGGACAGTCAACTCAACGGACGGTCCACTTCTTTCAGTTCCCGCGTGATGAATTAAACACGCCTGATGTTTTGTTTGATCTGGACAATGTACCGGTCAGTACTTTAGTTCTCAGAGTTCGTCTATCTTCTTAATGACACGTCCAATTAGTAAACTCTCGGAGGTCTATGCAATAACCGTTAAAAAAAAATAGTTGGATCTAAAGGTAGATAGTATTATATTGTAGACATTGCTGTTTAAAGCAAGAAATCTGTTGGTTCGTTTCGTGGTCAACTGTAAACGAGAATCCCTGTCTGTTTTGTATGTTTCGTATGTTCCTCCAGAATTGAAGATTATTTATGTTCCAGCCCAAAACTCAAGCTGGGCGGCTGGGGAAGGCGGTGAGCAGGATTCAAACCCGAAGCCATCGAGACGACAGTCCAGAGCGCATTCCTCTCGACCAAGCGGGCATCATAAAAGCCGACTTGACTCTTACCGGAAATGAAAAACAAAACAAAACACAAGTTTAGGTTAAATCCGAAAACAATATTTAAAAAAAGGGTTAAATCTAGGATTTTGTTTTTGTGTTCAGTTCATAGTTTCAAGAGAGAACGAACAATTTCACTTACAGACTCTAATAATACTATCGACTGCGGTGGCTGAGCGGTAAAGCGCTTGACTTCCGAAACGGAGGTCCTGGGTTCGAATCCTGGTGAAGGCTCGGAGTTTTACTTTAGAGATCTTTAGGACGCCTCTGAGTCCACCCAGCTTAAATGGGTACCTGACATTAGTTAGGGAATGGTAAAGGCGGTTGGTCGTTGTGCTGGCCACATGACACCCTCGTTGACCGGAGGCCATTGAAACCTTTACATCATCTGTCCCATAGACCACAAGGTCTGAAAGGGGAACTGCTCCGTATAAAAGGTCCGTATAACTTGTAGAGCTCACGCATGGCTCACTTTCAAGTGCTGTATGAAGAGCCTCGGATGTTAGTTCTGCAACTTTCTCAGACGTTTCCTTCAGACTTCAAGATTGTTCCTTCCAGGTCTAAATCTCACACTCTGGACTATGGAGCGACTGTCCGAAGCGTATACCACTCGACCACTCGACCTCCCAGGGATTTTTGTCTGTTTCATCCTTTGTTCTTCACCTTCTTTCAATAACATTGGTGCTGATATTAGACGTCTGGTTTAGACATTCATGCCACTGATGTACTTACAAAGCTTATTTCAACTCATTCCGTCTGTCTGTCTGTCTGGTACAAATTTTGAACAAATTACTTCTCCCGCTTCCGATTCTCTGATCAAGTTGAAACTTTGCACAAGAACTATTTGTCCCTAACAAGACATAAATCAATGAAAAAATACTAATTAATTATTCAATAGTGGTAATTTATTAATTTTATTTGATATAGACAAGAGGAAATAAATCTTATTGTATTGAGATATCTGTATAAATGCCGTTCTCACCCTTACTTAAGCTTTGTATCGTCCATAAAGTAGTTGTTCCTATTTGGCTTGTTACTTTGTTAGTCTTTTGACATTCCTTTCTTGCCAAGTCCGTGCCTGTACAATTGTTGTTTCTAAGACTTTAGTCTGAACACGTGGAGTTTGTTGTCTTTGACAAGAGTTGTCCAGCAAACTTTTCACTGACACTGAAAACGTAATTAGTTACATTAGCTCTCTTCTTATGTTGTTGTCTTCATAACGGGTACTATTGTAGAAAAAAAAAGACGCTATTGTTTTTGTGTTGTCCGTCTGTCAAGATGAAAACGATAAATACAATTTGACCCTGGCTGTTATCATGGGTGTACCGTGTTATCTTTTGTACAAAATAAGTTGCTAAATAAGTGAATCTTCACAACCTAAGTCTAGGTTTATAAACCTAGAAATGGATATACAGTTACGTTACACAGTGCACTTCTAACTATTGTTTTTAGACTGGTCAGACTTACCGCTCCTCATTACAACCTTTGATCTAAGTACTAGGGGATTGCTACAGAGGTTCCCCTTCTTGTTAATAGTTGCTTTATGGTAGGAAACAATTCCTGGACTGGAAAGTGATACACTGTTTCTGTTGATTATCTTCCACTTACCTCTGTTAACCCCCCCCCCCGTTCCCCCTAATACCGCCCCCGCTTTTCTTCTTCCCTTGTCAGATATCAGCACGTGTTATCCGCCATCTTGGCAAGGCAAGTCATTAATACTGTCAGTCCTTATCTAATTATGTCTTTATAATCTTGTCACAGCTATCAGCGACACTCCACGCGGGCCAAGGGTGGAGATTGGGGGGGGGGGGCAGGGAGGTAGTCGCACAGTGATGATATCTGTCCTCGGGACAATGTTATCAGCCCAGTTAGATGACCAGCGAAATACGTAGATCTTATGACGTCACGATGCATGCGGCTATCTTAAAAGTAAAAAGGAAAAAAAAAACGAGGGGGGAGGAAGTAAGAAAACAGGGGGGTACGAATCTTGGTGGGTTTATGTTTGCGCTTAGACACTATCGACTTACGCCAATCTATCTCCGTCAAATCAACATTGCACTGACCCTCAAACAATAGGCGACACTGTGACCATTCATTCTCTCTCTATCTCTCGTCCCGCCTCCTGGATGTTTTTCTTGGTGACAGACATCCGCTCAGCGCTCGTGGTTCTCACAGCATGGAAAACATAGGGGCCTACTAGTGGTGGGAGAATCGTTGCACAGAGCATTCTTTCAACGGATGAATCAATTACATACAGGTTTCACCAACAGTAACCTACTGATATACTTTAATTCTGCAGAGACACAGCGAAGTCCATCTGATCGAGTTGACCCTGGTTAAATGCCCTTGTCACAGAAAATATTATTTTTTTAGTTTAATAATATCAAGGTGTAAGAATCATTGTCTGATATCACATGAAACAAGTTGTGAGAATCATTGTCTGAGATCAAATTAAAAAAAAAAAAAAAGGTGTGAGAATCATTGCCAGGCATCATGTAAAATCAATCATGGCTCCGACGATCGACTGATAACGAACAACGGAAAGGGAGGTAATTAAGTTATTGATCACAGTCACGGTGTTAAAAGTGTTGTCAGGTGATATGCCCTATTGGTTTACCTCGCGGGTTGGGGAGGGGGAATGCATCTGCGGGGCATCTTTGTGCCCGTCCAATGGACACACTGATGGATGCATACAAGAGGAGGGGTGACAGAGGCGTGCAGGTAATTGGCGCGCACCACGCAATGAGACAGACAGAAAGTAATATGATGAATCGAATGTCACTGAAGAATGGCATCAAATGACACTAATATGGCTGAGGAACGTGACCTACATATTGGAGGATTTACCTTTTGTCTGTTTAATCTTTGACCAGAAAAGTTACTCACCAAAATATTTTCCCTATTGTAACAATGACATTTCTATTTATAAGTGTGACGTGTCATTAATGGACAACAATTGTTACAATGTACATATTGATTCATTACTATTGAGCTTGTAGTTCGCTTCATTCTTCTACTGTACACTCCTAATTTTTGTTTGATAATAAATGAACTCTGAACTCAGTCTAATTGTATCTTCTTTATAGTCAAATGTCATGACAGGTCACTGAGGATGTCAATTGTTACTTATACTTGTCAGTTCGGCTGGCCAACCTTTAGATACTCAGGATTCATCAACGGACTAATACAAGTTGAGTTGAGACTTGTCAGTCAACAGTCCGCCTGTCTGTGTGTCTGTCTAGTCTTGAATCAATCTTGATCTCATGTTTGTACTAAGGAACGTTTGTTGTCTGTATAATGGTGATTATTAGCAATGACATAGCAGGTCTCTGAAGGTCTATAACTCTATATGCTTGAAACTAAATGGTTATTGATAGCAATGACATAGCAGGTCTCTGAAGGTCTATAACTCTATATGCTTGAAACTAAATGCTGCTTTGTCATCGTGCTAGCCACGTATTATCCTGGTAGATCTATTAGCCAAAGGCCGCATGCGCAATCCTTCAATTACTCGATATATGAGTTTCTTGTTTACTAGGGCTAGTTCGGAATTTTCGCAATTCGTAATGTGTAGAACACTTGCTTTTCAATGGCCATCTGATTCGTTGCCCGCGGAGCTCTGCTCTTCATTTATATTTTTCTTTATGGTCCGCGGAGCTCTGCTTTTTTATTGGTAATCTTATTCATGCCCCATAGAGCGCTGTTGTTCATTGGCCATCTTCTTCTTGGCCCACAGAACACTGCTGTTCATTTTTGGTTACCATTGTAGATGGGCCAGTGATTGTACACCAGGAACGGAACAATGTATCACTAGGCCAAAAGTATCTCTAGAGGGGAATAAGGTTTCTCTTACTACACTATTGACATCAGTTCTGTCTGTTTGATTTTCTCAAGAAAGACATTGACAACACTTTTTTAGAAAAGACAACTTAATGAACTTATAGAGCGATTGTTTGTTTTTCTTATAGACTAATTTAGATTAAAAAACAATGGAACATTTTATACCACGTACCCTTTCCCCTGAGAACAAAATCCAGGTTAAGTGAATGTTTAGATCTTCTACACTTTATTCCAATGATAGGCCTTTAGATCTAGACTTAGAAGGTAGACATTTTGCTGAACATTAATTTGTTAAACACATTTTATGGAATGGGAATAAAGCCGAAGACTTTTAGTCCGTTCAAGATACAAATTTGTTCTCGTTCTCAGTGCACATTTCAATTTATTTCTCTGTACTTCACTTTGATATACGGTCAGACTCGAGGTGAAGTGTGGTCAACTAGCTATTATTTCTTTGTATTTCACTTTGATAACCCTATAACGGTCAAACTCGAGGTGAAGTGTGGTCACTTTGATAACCCTATAACGGTCAAACTCGAGGTGAAGTGTGGTCACTTTGATAACCCTATAACGGTCAAACTCGAGTTGAAGTGTGGTCACTTTGATAACCCTATAACGGTCAAACTCGAGGTGAAGTGTGGTCACTTTGATAACCCTATAACGGTCAAACTCGAGGTGAAGTGTGGTCACTTTGATAACCCTATAACGGTCAAACTCGAGGTGAAGTGTGGTCACTTTGATAACCCTATAACGGTCAGACTCGAGTTGAAGTGTGGCCAACGAGCTATTAATTCTTTTTCCTACGTTATACATATGGTCGTTGTGCTGGCCACATGACACCCTCGTTAACCGTGGGCCACAAAAACAGATGACCTTTACATCATCTGCCCTATAGATCGCAAGGTCTGAAAGGGAAACTTTCGTTTTTAATGTTTACGATATACAACAACTGTCAATTTTTAATGAATTTCGATAGAGCCGTTTTCGAGATACGTGCCCACCCACCAAGGTTTGGGTTTTTGTTTCCACGAAGTTACGAATGGAATAGAGGTTATTGTAAACACTCGTATAGGAACATAACAAAACTTGAGAATGAAACAAGTTTTAGAGCGACATTGTTTTTAAATGCCGTCATTGGAATTTCAAGTATCTTCTTATATTTGTCTGTAGTCCGATAGGTCAAGTTGCATGTTGCCTCTACACGTGTGTAAGGTCAAGGCCTAATCATGGCGTCCTTGGTTACCACGGTGATTTCTTTGATAATCAGTCACACGAGTGGATTATACATGAATTCCAACTTACTTAATCACATAAACCAAACACAAATTAATGTCATTGTTGTAACTGTAAGTAGGTGGAACATGCCTCAAATCTCTCTCTATCTCTTTTCCTATCTCTCTCTCTCTCTCTCTCTCTCTATATATATATATATATATATATATATATATATATATATATATATACCTTTTCTCTCCTCTCTATGTGTCTCCATCTCTCTATTTCTCTTTGTCTCGTCTGTGGCAAGGATTACGTCTAAAAACGTTGCCACCACACCCTTTTTTTTTAATCGTTCAGTACAAGGCGCTGGTTATTGACATGACGTATTTACGACATGATGACGTCACATACCGCCCTCTTAACCTATATCTCTGTCCCCTCCTCCCGCCGTTGTTCTGTAGTGCCAACACATCTTACACCATTCACACACATACACTGGCAGATTGAATACGTTCCAATGAAGTGCAATCGTAATAATAATGAATTTGAAACTCGTTCATTGTTAGCTCGGAAACGATTCAGATGAACCCTTATTAAAATGGTATTATACCATAAGTGAGCTGTAGTTGGAATGGTATCAGGAAGCTGGTAGAGATTTCTTAACTTGGTACAAAGACATTTGGAACCAAGACAAAGTGTGTAGTTTGATGGTTACCTACACCTGGACGAGTACTGACATCAAGAGTATATCTACCTCACGCTCCTGGCCAAGGCGGCAAGGTCAGACAGCCGGACAATCCCAGCCTACACCGTCAGCTGAAAAGCTTACATGGCTAATTAATTCTATTTTATGCCTTGAACAATTCGTGAATGTCTTTGAGCGGACACCCCATCTCCCCCTCCAGCTTTCTTTCCCAACCAGAACTTGACTTGAAACGTTGAAGTAGTCACTGGCGATATGACAAGGGCAGACAACTGGAGAGTGCTCTAGTCTTTGTTTATTATCTGACTTTAAGTAATCCGCGAAGGTAATTACGGCACACACCATTGGTTCAAATGAATGTTGCATCTTCTTCGTCTCTCTCTCTCTCTCTCTCTCTCCTTCTCTCTCTCTCTCTCTCTCTCTCTCTCTCTCTCTCTCCTTCTCTCTCTCTCTCTCTCTCTCTCTCTCTCTATCTCTCTCTCTCTCTCTCTCTCTCTCTCTGGATATTTTAAATATACGTCTTGCCTTTCATGTGACTAGGTACATGTAGTCAGACTAAAAGATGTTATCATTTGTCAAAGTACCGCGTGGAAGTACTTATAAGGTCTAGATACAACTGTAAGTAAATGAACTCGAGATATTCTGTTTAGACAAGGCGGCCAGCAGCAATGAAACTTCGCAAAATTATTCATTGGCACAGACAAGACTTGAATCAATAAAAAAAACAACAACAATTAACCTAGTCATTTAATTACTGGTCATTAATTATTTTGTTTGATTCTAACAAGGGAAACTAATCCTTCAGTACTCACAGATATGGCTAAATGTGTTGGGTTTTGTCCCCTTAAATAAGTGTGTTATTCCTTCCTCAACCCAAGTCGATACTTTTTAACAAGTATTTCTTTTTCCTAACAAGACATGAATCAATACAATAAAAAATACCAAATCAGTCAATTAATTATTGGTTATAATTTACTTTGTTTGATATCTAATAAGGAAAATAGCTTGTACACTATTAATAGATATAGTTTTAAAGGCGGAGTTCTTCCTATCTAGATAAGCTTTGTTTTATTTTAAGATTTTAAAAATATTTTGCTTGTTGACAAATGGTAATGTGGCTCGATTATTCAATAAGTAATTTTAGTATCACACACACGCACACACACACTCAGCTACGTACACTAATAGATCATCTCAAACAAGGCAAAAGTGTCGCACTTCAACTAGTTCTTTACAGCCAACAACATTTCGGGGTACGTCAGCAGGCAAGTAAATAGTTCTTCATTGCGATTTGGTTGGAAATGTGAATTTTAATTTTTGCTTGAAAGACTTCAAATAAATGCCTGCACAAAAATGTTTAAAGTCTTCTTTTTTTTTTGGGGGGGGGGGGGGGCGAGAAAAACATCATAATAAGACCACAAATAGTTAATGCTGATAAATCACTAAATCAAATAAACCACTAAATGAAATAAATCTCTAAATCAAATAATTCAATAAATTAAATAAATCAAGAAATTAAATATAATCACTAAATTAAATAAATCACGAAACAAATGAGTTTAAATTTACTTTCATGTTACGGTAAACAAAATACGTATGGATATTAATTTTAAATTTACACTATCACGTGGCGCGTATTCCCAGCATGCACAGTGAAATTCTGTTTCGTCACCTTACTTCCTGTTTGTCCTGCAAAGTAAATGGACTTTAGTAAGAGAAGTGAGGGGGGAAAGAGGGGTTTAGAGTTAACACCGCTGGGCTAATGTGTGGCCATCACCAGATGTGATCACTGCCAAGGCCGGACGGTCAGTTTGTTTATCTCTAGCCATGATCTGGAAAGTGACCCACGCCTCTATCTTTCCCTGGCGCTCTCTCGCCCTAGCGGGGCGGACTGTATAACAAACTGGTTGAAAAATAGGTTGGAGGTGGGAGCGGAAGTTCTACTAATGCGCGGCTCCCTGGGGCGGGTTATATAAGTGACTAACCTGTCATTAAGTCCCTGCCAAATATTGACCAGTCCGCCGACCAGTGGAGTCATTAATAGCCACTCTGACAGCTCCAATAGAACCATCGCCTTCCTTAAACGGGCCCATAAAAGCCAAAACTATATTATATCTTGGATGTTTATAATTCGGGACCCTATAGTAGAAGTATTGGGTGCGTGTCAGAGGTCACTCCCTAAGCTAAAATGTCACCAACAGATCCTCCAGGCCACCTCCCCCCTCCCCCTTCGTGCCGTACTTAGAGTCATAGATTCAATCGAGTTGACTGCTTGACTCTATAACCAACTCTTGGCATGGTAATAAATTGCAATTGAAATGAAAGCGCTGTTGTTTCCCTTGACAAGGCCAAGAGTTGGTGAACTTTTGAATCTTGCATTCCGGATAAGATTGTAGATTGAAAGGAAACTTCTGAGGGAGTCCAGTGATAATAGTGAATAATTTATTATAAGTATACAAACATCAGCTATACGAAATATAAATATTATCACGAGTGTGTGTCTGTGTGTCTTTAAAGGTGTGTGTCTGCAATCATGTACTATATACTTCACTGAACATTTTGAACTGATTACAATCAGACGGACCATTTACTCTCTAGTCATTTCCATTATATATGATATCTTTAACGCTGCCATAAAGTCATCAATAGTTTCAGATTGGTGAAACTGGTTATTGTGTAAAGACAGTCCCAATGCCATAATATATATATATATATATATATATATATATATATATATATATATATATATATATATATATATATATATATTATATATTATATTATATATATAATGTACATGTTGTAAATAACATTTTGAAGAGATTAAATTATAAACAGATTTTGTATTACTTACTAGCGATATTTTTTTAAATGAACAAAACAAACTCTAAAACACCACAGTAATGTATCACAACGTTCAATCCGTCTAGAATAAAACTCTAGAATGATGATGGTCACATTAAGCTGAACTGGCTCGAATCTTTTAAAATCTTTTAAAATCCAAGATGGCTTATAATTAGATATATCCAGTGAAGCTTGTTATTAGTATTATTCATTGGTTTTCTTCAATATGTCGTCTGTGTCAGGTTTAGGATTTATTTGGGTTGTTAACTAGCTGTATACTATTAAGGTCCCGGGGTTCAACCTGACAAGAACATCACTCACACACAGTCGTACATACAGTAAACAACTAGGTGAATAGTTTAAATAACAACAAAAATAAATGAATTTAATTGTATGAAACATATATGTGTATGTACAATGAGGATGATAAATAGACAATATTTATATATTATATATATATATATTATATATATATATATATATATATATATATATATATATATATATATATATTATAGGTATATATAACGATATTATTCAATAATTAATTTAAGCACCTTTGCTACTGCTATCAACTTGTCACCCTGGTTTTATGGTCCACCAGACTCTGACCGACTGGCGTCACAAAACTGCCAACCTCGGTAATAGTAAAGTTAGACCTCAGATAATCGCCAATTGGACAATGACACTGAAAAACTGTAATATATATTTCTGAGACGGCAAGCGACGCCCACAACTCCAACACTGACACCCTATAAACGAAATAAACACAATACTCTCAACTTCTACACTAAAAATAGAAATAGTGACTACCTCATACAACATACAATAATAGATATCACAAACGAATAACTCACCATAAACAGGGATCCCAAAATTCTAACTGAATAATAAGTACGAGAAACTGGTACAGACAAATAACGTTTTACGGGCCAACACACCGTCAGTTACAACCAAATTCAGAGGGTGAACTGCCTCATGACAAAGAATGACCGATAGATGTCACCGGACTTTGTGACGTAGCAAAACAATTCAAAACAAAAATACAAGACACTCTCGCCCCGTACAAGTACTACGAGCAGAGGAAATAAAAAAACAGAGTTAGGAGAAAGAAAAAGACACTTGTCTATACTACGCGACAGTCTGCATTTGTAATTTACTTCATGTCGACTTCTACCATTGGTTGAAATGAGAATTTTAAGTTTGTTGCCATCTCAGAACGAGGATAGGTTGTAGATCATGAGTACAAAAACTATAGACTTGCAACTTGAATACAACATTGTGTTATACCAAAGTTATCCATTCGTTGTTTCCTTTTGTGTGTGTGTACCCCACCACCTTCAGGCAGAAGCAGAATTTTGTAGATTTAGACAGTTCTCACATCTGAAGGGAGCCCCGCAACACGAAGATCTTTTTGTTACCTTGAGCCCATCTTTCAATATCTGAAGTCTCCGACACTCATTGAGTATCAAATCAAAACAGTCTGAAATGCAGCAATGGAGTTTGAAGTTTTGAGTCATGGAGTAAGTTATGAACAACCATGACATGGAACATCTACAAGCGGCACTTCAGTACCGAGGTTACTGAGAGAAGAAGGGGAAGCGATATGGCGAAACAAAGCTGCAAGTAGGACTCCAATCTCGGATCCGTTATCCCCCAAATAGAATCTTTCAAGTCAGTATTTTTATCTGGCCTCTGCATCTCCGCCCATGGTCCGGTGATTATTTCCCCTGAAACACGGTGAGGTTGATTGTTGTTTTTTCTAAGCAGTCCTCCTAAACAAGGACCTGTTACTTAATATTGTTGAAGCCTTTCTCCTCGGCATCTATACCTCCATTAAGGGTCGAGCCTGCACTCTGTTATGACCTTGACCAACTAGAAAGCTTTGACCCAGAGATCAGGATTGAGAAATAGCGTATCACTAATCTCTCTGTCCGGGGATTCCCCATATACTAGAATTTTGTAGATCATCATCTGATCACATACTTTTATTGTGACACAAGACACCTTGAACCACCAATTCCAACGACGCCTGAGGCCGAGCACCCGAGCGGTTTCTACGTATTCCTATGCCTATCTATACCAACTACCATGAAGGCTCTTAGTATGATATTGTGAGTTTTGGTTAGACTCCACATCTGCGGCATTCGCCAAGGGCCCTGATCAATTCTAGGTGGCCTCTGCATCAAGGGAATCATTTAAGCTTGACTAATTTGATGAAATAACCCTTTTGACTCCTAGTAGAGCATAGGGCCGCGACAGTACTTCGCCATCGGACTTTGTTCTGGGCAATTTCCCTCGGTTTGTTGTTTTATAAATTCTTGAGAAATAAGCCAACAGGCAACGTAAACCCCCGTGTCTCTTTCTACGGACATGTTTAAAGTTTAGACAGGTCGATTAAGTTGGTATCGAATTGGTGTGTTGCTTTATTTTACTACTCTAAAAAAAAAATTTGTAACATTTTTTTTTATTGTTTATTCGTGTGTATATGTTAATATCTAGAGATTGCCATTTCCGAGTTCCTATACGGATTGACATGAAAGCCTACACTACTTTAAGTAACTCTCCAGTCAAAGGAGGGGGGTACAATAACAGCCGGTTGCCAGGCAACAGTAAGGCTGTATTAACAATGACTAAAACCCAGGGAACTGGATACTAATTAAATCATGGTATCACGTGACTCGTGACAGAAGGCCACGTGACAGACCTGTCACTAAGATTGTCATATTTAACAATAAACTCTATTGTCCGCGTCAAAGCAAGAGAGGTAAATCGAGTTACAGTTAAAATTAGAACTGCGATCAGGAAAAGATAACTTGTCGGGGGGGGGGGCGAAAAAAAAAGGGGGGGGGGTTAATTCATTCAGTTTTTTATTTAACTTTTTAAAATTATGTTGCAAAGGGGAATTAGACAATCTTTTTTTATGTGTTTTTACACATCTGAATCTGTCAGATTTTTGTTTGTGTTTTTACGTTTCAATTATTTTTTTTTATTTTGATTTCAGACGTTTGTTTCATGTCCACCACTATCTCGTTACAATCGACATTTATAGCCTTGTAATTTAAACATATATCACAGTACTACCTGCACAAGAGAAATATACAAAATATATGATCTCCACAGTGAAAATTCAGTCACTCTAACAATGTGCAGTAAAGCAAGAACACGTGTTTCCCATATTGACCATGGTATTAAACTGCCTTATGTGAATGTCGGTTATGCTGATTAGTGCTGATACAACCTCTCATAATGATGAAATAGCACGCAAAAGAATTACCCCGAAAAATGTATTTCCCAGAAATAGCTTGTCACAAAACATGTAACATTGGCTTAACTCATTGGCTACGATGTTTTTCTTTTTTTTTAAAAATGATACTTTGACAAAAAATTGTCATTTAAGTACCAGTGACGCTAAAGTCACAGTTTTGGTATCAAATTATTTGTTAACTGGATGGAGAATTAGAAAATGTAAACAACTTTCCATTGAAGTGTAAGATACTAACTTTAATCTTAATAATATGACCTGATAACATCAAAATGGATGTCAGCTTAAGTACTCCATATATCCAAATCTATATTTTCCTCTTTGCATTGCTGTTGAAACAGCCTCTATTAGAATACTTGCAGCTTGACCAAAAAGAATAGGAATGAAATAGTCAAGGCGGTTGGTCGTTGTGCTGGACACAGAAACAGATGACCTTTACATTCTCTGCCCTATAGATCGCAATGTCTGAAAGGGGAGCTTTACTTACTAGCTGAAGAACTGGTGATGAATCATTGATTATATTATTAGTCAGGAAGTCCTTACAATGATTGGCTAGAGATGCAAGGCAGTAGAGGTTTGAATTCAACGTTTTCCTTCTTTTAGGGAGGTTAGTCTGCAATGACTAACGAGCCCCTCCAGCCCGTAGCTTACTGGATTAGGCGCCACATACTCGCCTTCTTCTGTTAGTGAAAACTGTTCCGCCGGACTCAATATCTGAGCCACTCGTGAAGGCCAGAAGTTTGTCAGAACCTTGACTTCGTAGCTGGAGTCATACTCAGCTACGGTTTATGTTGATGCACCATATTGAGGTACAGATTTAATGATTGTCAACGGGGGTTCGAACCCCCAACGACGGCCGCAACAACACACCTCCTGAAGAAAGGAACGCGATTGAGTGGGTAGTGTTGATCGTTGGGGCGAAACATTTTTTTTTCTTGAGAGATTAGAGTTCGAGGCTATTATTCCTACATTTAAAGTCTTTATTTGACATTGAGACCACTTGAGAGGACTTATAAGGTCTAGACCCCACGCTCATGTAAGTCACCACACCTAAGTTACAAGGTCTTATCACAAACACACACACGCACACACATGCCCATACATATAATTTTATTTACACACACACACATTTACTGAAGGGCATATATTACAGCATTTCAAGTGGTTGTGTGTTGTTTTGTTAATAAATTATTGTAGAAAAAAAAATCTGAGCTTATCTTAGACTTCGTCTATTTACAATCACTTTTTCTTGATAATCCTTTTCACCCCCCCCCCCCAGACCACTCTCATTCCCTGTTCCCCAGTTCCAAAGCCTACCAACGTCGAGGCCTTGAGAAGAAAAGAGATGGGGGGGGGGTGGAAGTCTCGTAGCGCGATATTACGGAGCGGATAAATGACAGGAGCCTGTGTTGACATTCCGGTGGATACGATAAGAAGTAGCCGCCATTTACCTTCAGCAACCCATAAACCTGTCGATAGGAGAGCAACTCCGAGGCCCTTATGTATTTACCAAGAGGTGGGGGGGGGGGGGGGCTGACAAACACAAACCTCCGAGATCAAATACACGACACACAATGGTCAGGTCCGCTCAGTTTTATCATTAGGGAAATATCACCGCCTTTCACCACCACCCCCTCGCTTCCCCCCCAGCCTGGCACGGTCCCAACCCAACCTAAAAAGAACTTAACCACTTACTTCCCCTTTGATGGATACGGTTATCTGCTCTTGCTAGCCGTCATGGAGACAAGCTGAAATATAATTTCTGCTCTCGTAGTGTTCGCCTCGGTCTGTGACTTCAGAGTCCCCCCCCCCCTTTTTTTAGACTGACCACATGACATTCAGGGGGAGGACTTGGGGGTGGGTGGGGCATTAGAGGAATTTTAGAAAACTACCAACAAAACAAAACCGTCTATTAAACTATTTCCTGCGAGAACTGTTTGAAGTTAATAAAAAAAATATTTGTTGTTGTTATGGGTCTCTCAAAATTGTTATGATTATTGAACTTAAAAGTTGATCTCTACAAATTAGTGTTATCTCCTCAGTTCAAGTCATGAAAACCTTTAAAAAAACGTTTCTTTAAGTTCTATCAGTCGTAGTTTGGTCAAATCATATTTCACATATCGCCTGTTGGAAATAATTACTAGACTTTATTTACACACAGGGAGGAATACAACAAATCAACACATCAACTAGACTAGGTTCTTAATGTCGAATTCAAACTGCCATCATCTATTTATAGGAAGAAACAAGGGCACATACTCGTGTGTAAGACGCCACATTTTGACCTTCTTAGTTACAGAACTTTGTGAAAAGTAGTTGACGAAAATAGAAAACTAAGCGAATAGTAAAGTTGTACAGGTCAGACCTTGCGATGGGCAGAGGATGTAAAGGTCCTCTGTTTCTGTAGCCCATGGTTAACCAAAGTGGCATGTGGCCAGTACAGCTACCAACCGTCTTTACTTTTCCCTAACTTATGTCGGATACTTATTAGAACTGGGCGAACTCAGAGGCGAGCAGAAATTAAAAATCCTAGTTTTCACCAGGATTCAAATTTGGGACCCGGTTTGGAAGCCAAGCGCTTTACCGCTCAGCCACCAATTTGTACAAATTGTTTCAGAGATCTAGAATGTACTTACTATTTTATTTTATTTTTTGTTTGTAATATTTTTAAATTTCGCTTCTCTGTTGCAATGTGACATGTGACTGACAGGCACAAAGTATTGTGACATAAATATGCGCGAGTAAGTAGCACTGCCTCTGACAGACACATGAGAAAGTAAATAGGACTACCTGTGACATAAATCTGTGCCAGTAAGTTGCACTGCCTGTGACAGACACAGGAGAAAGTAAATAGGACTGCCTGTGACAGACACAGGAGAAAGTAAATAGGACTGCCTGTGACAGACACAGGAGAAAGTAAATAGGACTGCCTCTGACAGACACAGGAGAAAGTAAATAGGACTGCCTGTGACAGACACAGGAGAAAGTAAATAGGACTGCCTGTGACAGACACAGGAGAAAGTAAATAGGACTGCCTCTGACAGACACAGGAGAAAGTAAATAGGACTGCCTGTGACAGACACAGGAGAAAGTAAATAGGACTGCCTGTGACAGACACAGGAGAAAGTAAATAGGACTGCCTGTGACAGACACAGGAGAAAGTAAATAGGACTGCCTGTGACAGACACAGGAGAAAGTAAATAGGACTGCCTGTGACAGACACAGGAGAAAGTAAATAGGACTGCCTGTGACAGACACAGGAGAAAGTAAATAGGACTGCCTGTGACAGACACAGGAGAAAGTAAATAGGACTGCCTGTGACAGACACAGGAGAAAGTAAATAGGACTGCCTGTGACAGACACAGGAGAAAGTAAATAGGACTGCCTGTGACCTATCGTTATAGAAGGCCTCAACACCGACCTGCGACGTCACAACCTGTGGGCAGTGTGCAGGCTTTCTATGACGATTGGTCTCTGTGACATACAGTTGTGACAACTCCAATGGCTAACCGCCACAATTACGACATTCTTGATAATACGCAATAGCTACAAAAGTTACGTTCTACTGCTGATAAGTGAGTCACGTGATGACAGAGGCATACAACACTAACACAACCTGACGAACTACCTATCTAGGCTTGTGCAGAAATCTAGATTACAGAGACTAGAAGTGCTGCGCATAAACTGGGGAAAAAAACGGGGGCGAGGGACTGGTTACGGTGGTTGGGAAGTGGCTAAGAATGTGAACAAAAAATGCATCTACCCATGAGAAGTATCTGGTGTGTCCTGTCCGGGTGACCAGTGGAGTATATCCACGTGCTCGTTTCAGTGGACATTATAGGTCTACGTAAAGCCGACTTGATAAGTACTGGATAGACAGCCTTGGTTGCTCGTGAATCGGCTGAGTGTACCCAATCTTTTAAGCAAAAATAGTTATTATAAGTATTATTATTGTTGTGTGTGTGTGTGTGTGAGTGGGTGTGCCAGGGTATCAATTCTAAATAGATATTCCAAGAAAACCTCATGTTTTAAATGTGAGAAGCAGAGAAACTCGAGTAGAACAAACGATATTTGCCTTTCTGTTTTCCTGCACACAGGGGTGGGGGGGGTATAGGTCAGTGAAGACAGCGCAATGCCTTGCCATTTAAAAAAAGGGAAAGGGGGGGGGGGTGTGCTCCAGCCACTAAAAGAATGTAAAGAAAATGGATTAAGATAAAACATTGAATCCAGAGTCACAGCAGTCTTCAAAGGAGGGGAGGGCCTCCACACAAAAAAAACAACAGCACCGGTCCGCCACCGGCACTCCTAAACTGTTTAATTTTGTCTGTCTGTCTGTCTGTCTGGTACAAATGTAGTACACGTTATTTCTCCCACTTCAGATTCTCGGATCAAGTTGAAACTTTGCACAATTATTCATTGTCGCTTACAGAACATGAAACAATAAACAAAATTAAACAATTAATTGTTTTTAATTAATTAATTTATTAATTTTGTTTGATTTAGAAAGAGGGAAGCTAATCTTACAGTATTGAAATGTATGAATGTAAATGTACAGTTCTTTCCCTTACATAAGCTTTTTAAAGATTATTTTGAAGTTTTTATGTTTTTATTACTTTGTGTCTCTAGCGTCTTTCACGTTTGTCATTTTACTTTCAAATCTCTCCAAATCTTCATCTCTTTTTTTTCTTACAATTTTCTTCACGTTACCTTATGTCGTTTCCACATTGATCTATTTCGCTTTCTTTTCTTTTTTACGTTACGTTTTTTTTTCTTATTGCTTAAATACTGTAAGCCAGACCAGATCTTAACAAATAGAGAATGTAAACAAAGAGGAGATTACTGAGTTTCAAATGTCTCATGACAACTCCCTATGTTCTGATATTTTTGTTTTACCCTGATTGTGTGAACTAGACGTGGGCTAAGGGTTAAAGGTTATCTTTTACCATTTTAGGACGTTAGTCATGCCATCTAAAGGGTCTATTGCGGATAGAATAGAGGCTTTCAACTGTCTGTGTTGATAGATCGGAAACGTTTTGAAAGATGCGTGGGCAGATTTAACAGCACTGAAGTCTGAGTATTCTGACATCCATGCTTTTCAAAGTGCTATGCCGGCCAGTGGTCAAAAGTCTTGATGCTAATGTTAGCCTATACATCTTTCTCATTCTGACGCCGCAGAGAATGTTCGGACGTGGACAAAAGAATGTGGACCAAAGTTGTCCTGCATATTTCTGCAGTCCGCAACGAGGGTCAGAGGTTAAGAATTTAGCTTGATGCGAGTGACTAGATATTATTTTCTTTATTTCTTATCACTTCATGTTATTGATCAATATTAATACTTAATCCTTATGTAAGTCTTTAATATATATGTACGTGTTAAAGTGGGCTCTTGTTCAGACACGATAATCTGGTCCAATGGTTTAATGAGATCAGATAAAGAATAAAGTTTTAGATCCCTAGAGCGAAACTAGGTTTTTAGAGAGAGAGAGAGAGACAAACTAGGTTTTTAGATAGAGAGAGAGAGAGAAACTAGGTTTTTAGAGAGAGAGAGAGACAAACTAGGTTTTTAGATATATATAGAGAGAAACTAGGTTTTTAGAGAGAGAGAGAGAAAAACTAGGTTTTCAGAGAGAGACTAGGTTTTAGATCAAGACTATGGGTTTAGAACAGTGGTTCCCAAACTTTTTATCTCGTAGACCCCTTGCCATGTTTTTCATTCTTCGGTAGACCCCCTGCATTTTTTGGAAAATTCTTCAACTTTATTTGTGTTTTTCTCACTGATTTCTAGGCCATTCATTGATGAAATTCAAATTAAAATGAAGCTAAATAAGATTTAATATGCATTATAGTAATTGACTGAAACGCCTATTGCAGTATTCCCTAAAGTTCGTTTATTATTTTCAACAATTATTCATTTTTTAAGGGCCGGGGGGGGGGGGGGCCAGTGGCGTACCGAGGGTGCCAGGCGCCCGGGGCGGCATAGTCTGTTGGCGCCCCTCCCCCTATTAGTATGCGTAATCTATATTTGCGTTAAAACAATCACCAATCAATAAATTATTTTTTTTTATTGTAGAACAATCTGAAGCAACATTAGCCATTTCTTATAGAACTACTTTTCGTGATCTTGCACTAGCAAAGTTGTCAATGACATCATCAAAATTAATTGTTTCGACCAGCTCCTTTTCTATGCTTAGCAATGTCAAGTCTTACAGACGCTCCTGACCCATTGAAGCTCTCAAATAAGTTAAAATGATTTTTAGTTTACTAAAAGAACGCTCACAGCTAGCAACTGACACAGAGATTGTCAGCATAATTTGCAAAGCAATTCGCAAGTTTGGAAATATGTCATTGCCATATGAAATAATAAATGAAAGTAATTCTAATGGGCTGCTTGGGGTAGCATCTGGCCGGGTTTTCAGCAACATACTGCAGTCACTGATTTCTACGAACAGTTCAGTTCCATCAATATCAGTTTTATAACAGTCAGCCAGCGTAGCACAGTGCTGTTGAATATCATTAGAGGTATCATTAGCAAACAATTTGCTAATGTTGAATAGAAATCCAAACTTTTCATCTAACGTCTTCAGACGACCAAATCGTGTTGTCATCTCCTGGATTAGTCTATCAATAACTGATTTCATAATGCGAGTTATTTCTTCAACCGCAGCGAGTCCTGCATCACCAGCATTTTCACCAGGCATCTGTTTTCGACGTTTAATTCTTCCTTCTATCCTAATTCCCAATTTTTCACACAGAACTTTAGCTGCATTGACTGCAGTGATGCAAACATCTTCTCGAATGCTACTTAGCCGTTGTTGCAGTCCTTCTAAATCCAGTGCTGCGTCATGGAAATTCATTGATGGATCTTGCAGTCGTTTCTGAATCCAGTCAATTTTTGACAAAACTGCATGTCAGAAATCAAGTAGAGTGATGAAATTGAAATTCATCACATTTTGAAGCAAACTGTATGCATCATTCTGAGTCTCACTAGTTTGAGTACCATCTTCATACAGGTTTTTCTACGTTTCTACGTTTAAACCATGTTAAAGTCATTGAACGGCCTGCACTTACTGCAAAATTAGCATCCTTGTTCTGAAATACTTCTGGCCCACGAGAAATCAACTCCATACGAAGATTGTCTGCTACGTTTGATAAGCCCGTAATGGAATCAAAATCAATGTAACCAAAATCATGTGAATCAAGGAGCATACGCTGTTTACTATCACTAGTGGATTCAGCAGTTTGAGTAGATGAATTTGACGGCTGCAATTGTATCGCAGAGGTCATCAGAGAGTCATCCAGTTGATAGCAACTTGGTGGATCATTTACTGCCTCTTGTCCAACATTATCAATATCAGATTCGTCTTTGTCGTCAACTTCTGTTTGTCCCAGTTTCAAAAAACGCTGCATGAATAAGCCAGATGTTGATGTTGAATAGAAATCCAAACCCCTATATAGAGCGTGTAATACCCAGATCTAAATCTGTATTTACTAGTTAATTTAAAGTGTTTTAAAATGACAATTTCAATGTACATTGTAATGTGATAACTCTTATTTGATATTTGTTATCATAATCCTCAAATATACTTTCTTTCATTAGCTGCTCAATACATATTTACAAATATTCTACATTACAATGATTGAAGTTGCAAACGTTAAATACATTCTAATTGATAATTAATTTTATCTGCATGCTTAAAACTTAGTATTTATAGTTCTACATTATCCAAAATAAACAACAAAAAAACTTACTTTTCCTTTAATTAATGCAAAAATTTACCCGGATTTATCTGTAAATAATTTGTTATTGGCAACTGTGCCATGTGAGTTCATTTTTATATATTATTTCAAGAGTATCCAATTGTCACCCCTTATTTTACTCTACAACACATCAATGTTTTATTAACCTACCGCACTTGTCCCTCTTTCTCGTTAACACGATAGGCGGATTTTTTTTTTTAATACAGGGGGAATAAAAAAAATGACAGCAAACTTCTACACCATCGCACAATGCGACAAGAGCTTGCAACAATCACAATAGCCTCGATGACACTGTTCCATACATGAAAGAAGTTTTCCGATCCATGCCGCTGAAAGTATGGTGTAATGTTTTGCTAGTAAAACTAGTATGGTGTAACCTTTTGGTTAATTTGATGGAACCAAAATTATTTATAGAAACATATTGAGAGAGAGAATCAGAGAACAGAAAAAAAAGAGAGGAGATTCTACTTGCGTAAATAAGTTCGCAATATGTGCCAGATTTTAGGTTGTCTGCTTTTGAAAAGTTGTTTTTTTTCACTTGGGTGTCACCCCCTTATGGGTGTCACCCGGTGCGGACCACACCCCCCGCACCTGCCTAGTGACGCCACTGGTAATACCCATTTTGGCGCCCCCTACTCTCCGGCGCCAGGGGCGGATGCCCCCCCCGCCGCCCCCCTACTCGGTACGCCACTGCGGGGGGGGTACTTAGATTTACGAAAATTATTGAAGGGGTAATCATATTTGGTATATATGTTGAAAGTTTGGGAAATACTGGGCCTATTGGATAGCAAGTTTGTGTAAAATTTCAACATTAGGGTTCAATTTAGTTAGATTTAATCTATCATAACTTCTCGATTAGATGATGTTGGTTTTAAATTTGAAAATTAGGAAATTTCATCCCATCTATTGTATGCTTCATTACTTAATCCTCACAAGAAACTTTGAGATTATGCCTTCATTTTGATCAAATTTAGGTAATCACCTTGTAGCGTAAGTTACCATCATTAAATTTATGAAATAAGTCTGTTAAAATTGGATTTTTAGCACCCAAGAACTCAGAAATAAATATTGTCAAACATAAGCCTTTCGACAACTATCATTCTTCATTGTGAAGGAGCAATTGATCAAAGTTTCAGGCAATTAGCAGTTCTTTATGGATTTCTTAATGCATAGCAAAAAGAAAGCATGATAATAATAACACTGTATTATCAGGCAAGGTTAACTAGTCCAGCTTTTTTTTTTTAGAAGTATGTCTTTGGAAAGTAATTACATAAGAACCTTTCAGTTTCTTAACTCCTCTTACCATTACACCTTTGAACTGTATTGTTGTTTAGAGAAATCTTTACTATGATATCAGATGTGTGTGGCTTTTAATAGTGCAGTTTTCTGGAGTTTGATATAGGCCTAAGAAAAAATATTGTAAGACACTCACAAACCTCTTTTCTTTTAGGATCTTTAATCAAACATTTTGTTCTACTGTTATGAACAAAAAGTGTTGAAAGTAGGCTATTTCAAATCTCAATCTATTTTATCATGTTGTCATTGTCTCAAATGATGTTCCAGGTTAGATAGTTTCATTGTAACTTAGCTTAAAACTTTGTTACAGAAAAAGCACATATGAAATGACTTGATCGACAAGGACGAATACAACAAATGACTAGTAACCAACACTGTACTTTCTACAGTTCTTTTTAACAAGGCCATGTACAATGCTACTTTCATGTATTTAAAATAAGATGTTAAAATTTAAAAATAAAAAAAAAAACAACTCATTAGACTAAGAGAGTTACAATTGAAAGGATTAACTAAGGTAAAATCATTAATCGGAAATGAAATTTTAAGTCATTACATGCTTAAATGAGATCCACTATAGTAGACCCCCATTTACAGGTCATAGACCCCCAATTTATTTTTTCACTTCAGTAGACCCCTTGGGAGTCCTCGTAGACCCCTGGGGGTCTATATAGACCACTTTGGGAATCACTGGTTTAGATGAAGACTATATTTTAAATTTGAGACTAGGTTGCAAAGGTAAAAACGTGGATGAAGAAAATATTGCATGGCACATTAATACAAATGTTATGACGAAGTGTGTTTGTAAGGCTTATACTTCTCTTGGTCACAAGCCACCCGTAGTAGAGTATCTAGAAACAAACCTTCAGGATCTTTTCCTCAAGACATTTCTGCTTGCTACAGCGTCTCCCAGTTCAAAAGTTGACAAAATGATCTTTGCAAAACTTGTTGTTACATTGCACCACAGCGTATCAAACTATTCTTATCTTATAGAGTCACATTGGCTGTCGTAGTACGGTCTTCCAGGTGGTTAAAAACATACTTTTTAAAGGCTCTAGGATGTCACTTATTTCTGTTCGTTTATGGCCTTGAAGAATAGAGACATGTACTTTTAAAGTGACCGCTCAATCCATTAGCTGGAAACTACCCTTGACTGGTCAGTCGTCTGGACTGGTCACTCCAACAACAATCCTGATCCCTCTGTGGTCTGGTATTTATGTCAATATTTGATTTCAACATCAGGCCCGGGGCTCGTGTTATAGCGATAATCGTTCCTTGGGTGAACCTGCCCAGTGCCGGCTAATGTAGTTCCTAGTTGTACATTTGAGAAGGGCTGTTAGAGTTACCTCCATTTGTGGCCGGGGTGGGAGGGGGGGGTAGTAAAGTGCTGGATGTTTACTTATTGTGAGTCACTGATTGGAAGGTCGGACAGTGTCATATGGTAGTACTCTCCCCTTCCCCACCCCCAGTTTCTCGCTAGGGTCTACTTTGATTTAAATAACAACAGAGTACATTGACCATACATTAAGTTCCGCTCCTGGCATCGAATCGAGGCATAAGTGGGGTCTTTAACTGGGATATAGCAACAACACACATTCTATAGGCTACACTTAGCTATAAACTTAAAAGAAACGTAACAGACATTTACAAAATTTAATAATAAAAAGTAAATGTCTGTATTTTCTCCTGTTTACAAGATACGTCATGTTTAATGATGACATTATTGTCAGGAAGGTTGTGAGCAATGCGCCCAACATTGTAGGGATTACTTTGGCTATCAGAAGTTTCTGCAATGATCACTTGTGTTGTGTAACAAGACTAATTTTGCATATTAATATTATTACTGTTATTAAAAATACACCACTTTTACAACTAGTCACTATTCACTATTAATAGTAACAAACACGGGAGGCTCTTTTGTAGAGGAGGAACATATTGACAAATTTTAAACACATTTATGCAAATGGTTTTAGACTTTTTTTGTCAAATTTTTTTTTTGTACATTTGTATTGCTACGTTCTGTAAGTTCTGTCCTATCAACTGCTACATTTACCCAAAACGAATGTTTACTTTTTTTAAGAGAAAAAAATCTATTTAGTATGCATAGAAGTTGGACAACAATTAATAATTAGTTTTTCCTATGATCACACGAACTGCACTAATACACACATACCTCAGAAAGGATAACTAAAGGAATTATTTTTTTTACGGAAATGTTTTTTTCTTTTGTATTTTGAAGATTCCAACAAGAGATTGACCCTTTACAAAACAATTAGATCAATTAGATATTCATTATAAGACATCAATTAGGCCAGGTTCACATTCAACTTCACATTTACTTTAACCTATCGTTTGGTCAGCTGGACCGCTGGGGCACCACACAAGATCTGTCAACCTTCTTTCTCCATTCTTCTCTGTCATTTGTCTTTGATAGAATGTAATTCTGATGTTCTTTCTGAAAATATTCATACCTGCCTTTTTACCTGCCTGGGTGGACCACTTTGGGGGCCGATTTTGAGTTTGTGTTTCCACACAAACTGTCTTTTTAACCTTTTTACTTGTCTACTACATTTAATTCCTTTCATCTCAAGTTGAATTTGTATATAATAAATATACTGTAATAAAAGTTATATTTAGTAATACTCACAAAGCAGTTATTCAAGTTTCATAAGTTAGCTTTTAATACGCATGTTTTTGTTTTTGTGCGACCTTTCTTGTAAAGTTTCTTTTGTAGACACCTTTTATCACCGCTGAGTTCTCTAGCATTGTAGCTTCTTAGCCTTGCGGAGTTCTCTTATTTTTGCTAAGTTCCCTAGCAGTTCTCTAGCCTTGTAGAGTTCCCTAGCCTTGTAGAGTTTCCTATCCTCGAAGAGTTCCATAGCCTTGTAGAGTTTCCTAGCCTTGTAGAGCTCCCTAGCCTTATAGAGTTCCCTATTCTGGAAGAGTTCCCTAGCCTTGTTGAGTTCCCTATCCTCGAAGAGTTCCATAGCCTTGTAGAGTTCCCTATCCTCGAAGAGTTCCATAGCCTTGTAGAGTTCCCTAGCCTTGTAGAGCTCCCTAGCCTTGTAGAGTTCCCTATTCTGGAAGAGTTCCCTAGCCTTGTAAAGTTCCCTAGCCTTGTTGAGTCTCGTATTCCTACAGTGTCCTATTGCCGTGTTCCCTTCACCGAACACGAAGTTTCCCTCTCTCTCAACTCAAAAGCTAAACATCCAAATCACGCCTTCTAACACGGTTCTGTTTCAAACCTGCATTCATTGATCTACAAACTTCACGGGAATTCAACGCCACTGTTAGGGGCGTAAGAGCTTGGGGAGTGGGAGGGAGTAAAGCAAACCATTAAATGGCGTAGTTTACTATAGTGTTCAATGTGGTGTGTTTGGTTGGGGGGTGCTGCGGAGGTCTATTGGACAAACCCTCGTTCTTTATTCTCTCAGGTTCTTGTAGTGTAGTGGGAAACATGAAGCTTCTTTCAATATTTACATCTGAGTCGAACTTCGCGTCCCCTGAATATAGAAATCAGAATGTCCTAAGTGTGTCAACAAGCACCTGACCATACACTTGTTGTGTCGCGTGACATATGTGTTGATATGGTGTTCAATGTCCTGGATTGTTCATATAACTTATGTTTGATGTTATGGATTGTTCATATAACTTATGTTTGATGTTATGGATTGTTCACATGTCGAGCATACATGTTCAGCGTCATTGATTGTACTTATGTTTAGTTCAGTCCCTTTGTCTGATGGATACTGTGTGATATCACACATGATTAGTAGACTTAGGACGTTTAGAATAAAATGTTTATATCCATATAGAATATCAACTGTTACTTCTAACCGAACAGGGTAGTGAATAGAGTAGACGTCAGATTACATTATGATGGACACATCAGTGACTTAATTGAATAGAGTAGACGTCAGATTACATTATGATGGACACATCAGTGACTTAATTGAATAGAGTAGACGTCAGATTACATTATGATGGACACATCAGTGACTTAATTGAATAGAGTAGACGTCAGATTACATTATGATGGACACATCAGTGACTTAATTGAATAGAGTAGACGTCAGATTACATTATGATGGACACATCAGTGACTTAATTGAATAGAGTAGACGTCAGATTACATTATGATGGACACATCAGTGACTTAATTGAATAGAGTAGACGTCAGATTACATTATGATGGACACATCAGTGACTTAATTGAATAGAGTAGACGTCAGATTACATTATGATGGACACATCAGTGACTTAATTGAATAGAGTGGACGTCAGATTACATTATGATGGACACATCAGTGACTTAATTGAATAGAGTGGACGTTAGATACATTATGATGGACACATCAGTGACTTAAGTGAATAGAGTGGACGTTAGACTTCATTAAAACGGTTGCCTTCACAAACCACTAGGAATCTCTTTCATTCCCAGGAACGACCCTTCTACTACTTTCTCAGACACCTTCCTGACCAGACAACCTACAAAGAACACCTACACCGCTGATTCGTAGCTTTAGGCGGATCTGAACCTTGTTCAAACTCACGTTCTGTTTTTACTTTCCTTTTGGGCGGAAATCCACTTTCTCTTTTGTTACATCTAAACACGTGCCTCCATGTTCAGTACTGAAGAGTGCACTGCTGTGCACCGTAAGTGCACGTCCAAGGTAGAGTTACAACAATTTCAAACTATTTTTTGGACCTCATTCACCAATCATAAACAAACAACATTTAGCCACGTGGTTCTCTATCTCTTCTATACAAATAACGTAATACGCACAGGCTGTCATGTGACAGTTTTTTTCTTCTTTGTTTTATCAATATTATCACGTGGCTAAATGCTGTTTGTTTACGATTGGTGAATGAGGTCCATTGAACCATCAATGTTATATGACTTTATGCACACAAGATGTCACTAATGACATGTTTCATTTCAAGTGAAAATCACAAACAACCTCATTTTACTGATGATTTTATTTTAGAATATTGTTCAGAATGCAATATTTTTAAAAATTCATACATATTGGGACTAACTTCAGATTGTTTTTTTTAAATCATTGGCAAAAACATTCAATCATCAAGCTTTTCAACACGACAGGTGGACATTATTAGTGACTATTGTGGTTATTGGCTAGACAGGCATCTTTATGTAGATGTGTAGATCAATATTTTGAATCTGTTTAATAGTTCTCACATATGAGTCATATATATATATTTGTTCAAAATATAAATTTAAGAAATAAGAAAATATGTTTTTAAACATTTGTTTGTTAATATAAAACATCCGATAGTCTTTTGTTACTTCTCAGAGAAGGACCGTTGTGTGTAATGACGATATTACTTGAATGTAACTTGAAAGACGTCAGACAGGAATAAATGTAAGCACCAGGTATGAATGAATTTAAGCACCTTTTACTTGCAAGACGTCAGATATGAATGCATGTAAGCACCTATTACTTGCAAGACGTCAGATATGAATGCATGTAAGCACCTATTACTTGCAAGACGTCAGATATGAATGAATGTAAGCATCTATTACTTGCAAGACGTCAGATATGAAGAATGTAAGCACATATTACTTGCAAGACGTCAGATATGAAGAATGTAATCACCTACTACTTGCAAGACGTCAGATATGAAGAATGTAATCACCTACTACTTGCAAGACGTCAGATATGAAGAATGTAATCATCTACTACTTGCAAGACGTCAGATATGAAGAATGTAATCACCTACTACTTGCAAGACGTCAGATATGAAGAATGTAATCACCTACTACTTGCAAGACGTCAGATATGAAGAATGTAATCACCTACTACTTGCAAGACGTCAGATATGAAGAATGTAATCACCTACTACTTGCAAGACGTCAGATATGAAGAATGTAATCACCTACTACTTGCAAGACGTCAGATATGAAGAATGTAATCACCTACTACTTGCAAGACGTCAGATATGAAGAATGTAATCACCTACTACTTGTAAGACGTCGTAAAATGATGTTATTTACAAAGGTCGTCCTTGCACTGGAACGCCTATTTTTAAATATACATACAGTCGAGTCTATGGCTCGAGTTACTTTCTATCTCACTCAAATACCATGAGCGGAGGCACCATTATACCCGGGCCCATAGGTACCTTGCTACGCCACTGCCATTGACAACACATATTTCTTATATCTGTTTTCTCCCATGTTCACATAATTGCAGGTCTCTAGCTTCCCCCTCTACCCCCCTGAGTGTTTAACTTTTCCCCTCGACCACATTACCGCGGAGTTTTAGACCCTGCTATTGACGACGTCATCATGAGTTATTTCACTCGGGCAAGTCTCCTTAAACATGCCTTTGATAACTTGATTTGCCTCGAGCCATTTGGCGTGGCCCTCTCTGTCCCGCTGCGTACGTCACGGGCCGGAAACCACTGACCACAGTCTGATCTGCGCTTTACAATGGTCGCCCACGCTCCGTTCGAGAGATGCACAGTCATATCCGGTATGTCACTAGTCAAATGACTGATCACGTGGAACACCAGGACCAATCAAATAGTAGCGAGCTATGTAATTATTGTGGTGACTGAATAGATAATGTAGGTCTAATATACTGCATCATATAAACTGTCTGTAAACTAAAGTTGTCCCTTGTGGCCTATCTTATATTTACAGTAGTCACTGGTGGTCTATCTTGTATTTAGAGTTGTCACTGGTGGTCTACCTTATATTTGGAGTTGTCACTGGTGGTCTACCTTATATTTGGAGATGTCACTGGTGGTCTATCTTATATTTAGAGTTGTCACTGGTGGTCTATCTTATATTTGGACTTATCACTGGTGGTCTACCTTATATTTGGACTTGTCACTGGTGGTCTACCTTATATTTGGACTTGTCATTGGTGATCTATCTTGTATTTGGAGTTGTCACTGGTGGTCTATCTTGTATTTGGAGTTGTCACTGGTGGTTTATCTTATATTTGGAGTTGCCACTGGTGGTCTATCTTGTATTTGGACTTGTCACTGGTGGTCTACCTTATATTTGGACTTGTCACTGGTGGTCTATCTTATATTTGGAGTTGTTACTGGTGGTCTATCTTGTATTTGGAGTTGTCACTGGTGGTTTATCTTATATTTGGACTTGTCACTGGTGATCTATCTTGTATTTGGACTTGTCACTGGTGGTCTACCTTATATTTGGACTTGTCACTGGTGATCTATCTTATATTTGGACTTGTCATTGGTGGTCCATCTTATATTTGGAGTTGTCACTGGTGGTCTATCTTATATTTGGAGTTGTCACTGGTGGTCTATCTTGTATTTGGACTTGTCACTGGTGGTCTACCTTATATTTGGAGTTGTCACTGGTGGTCCATCTTATATTTGGAGTTGTCACTGGTGGTCTATCTTATATTTGGAGTTGTCACTGGTGGTCTATCTTGTATTTGGACTTGTCACTGGTGGTTTACCTTATATTTGGAGTTGTCACTGGTGATCTACCTTATATTTGGACTTGTCACTGGTGGTCTATCTTATATTTAGAGTTGTCACTGGTGGTCTATCTTATATTTGGACTTGTCACTGGTGGTCTACCTTATATTTGGACTTGTCACTGGTGGTCTACCTTATATTTGGACTTGTCACTGGTGGTCTATCTTATATTTAGAGTTGTCACTGGTGGTCTATCTTGTATTTGGAGTTGTCACTGGTGGTCTATCTTGTATTTGGAGATGTCACTGGTGGTCTATCTTATATTTGGAGTTGTCACTGGTGATCTATCTTGTATTTGGAAGTGTCACTGGTGGTCTATCTTGTATTTGGACTTGTCACTGGTGGTGTATCTTATATTTGGAAGTTTCACTGGTGGTCTATCTTATATTTGGACTTGTCACTGGTGGTCTATCTTATATTTGCAGTAGTCACTGGAGGTCTATCTTATATTTGCAGTAGTTACTGGAGGTCTATCTTATATTTGGACTTGTCACTTGTATTTGGAAGGAACAGAAAGGACTGATTGGCAGAAAATAGACTTTAGTCTCTCTCTCTCTCTGTCTCTTTTCTCTGCTTTATTTATCTTTATTGGAAATTTGTTGTGATTATAAGGACTCTTTTTCTCTCCATTTCAATTTCTTTCAGTCTCTTACTCTCTCTCGGTCTCTTTCTCGCATTCTGTCTCTCTCTCTCGTTTTATCTCATTTTCTTTCACTTCGATCTCTTTTATTCTTTTTCTCTCATTCCCACTCTCTCTCTCTCTCTTATTTCGTGCTACTTGTTTTAACATACTGCTGGTCTACTGCTTCTTCTAACAACACATGCCTATAACCATCTTGACCAAACCAATAGGTCTTACCGACCAGTGGTCAATACACATCCTGGAGTAACCATAAATAAGGAGTACATTACCAGACTGACTGGGAGGGGAAGTGGATGGAGGACAGCGGGCTAAAAACCATCAATGTATATCACTTCTCAGATGTGGGGGCTGGGGCGGGCATCAAAACTAAGTGGAGACTTGGGGGGTATTTAACAGGAAGCATTAAGAAATCCCAGTGGGTCATTAAGACCGTAGCATCCTCTCCCTTTGGCCCACTGGATTCCCCGACCTGGGGAAGCCTTAGTAAAAACGATCAATCGAAATTACCGGGGGGGGGGGGCAGGAAGAAAACAAAGAACATTAAAAAACAAAACAAAAGCCAACAAACTAAACAAAGAAATCTGTCCGGTGAAGAAAGAAATCACTCCACACTTAAAGGCCGGCTTCACAATCGGAGGACGCCCTCCAACTATCTGAGATACTGACCTAAAGACATGTCACAATGGCGTCATTACGCTGAGTAATGGCATTACGTAAAGGGAGACAATTGAAGAGAGAAAAAAAAAGAGAGGGTTGGCTTAGGAGGCTTTGAGCGCTGACCGCCCTCTAAATCTATCACCGTGCTCGACTCGTCTCAGGGGAAGCCCAAATATCGTCCCCTGTGGGGCGCTCCAGAGTCGAATACTGCGTCACCGCTAAAATGGTCGACTCTAATGAAATTAAGAGCCTTTAGCCAATCCACCGCCCCACTAGCCCCCTCCAACAGTCTTCTTCAAATCAACTCGGTCATAATACACTTTTTTCTTTCTCTTTACGGGGCAGTTGCTTCAGTTGACTGACTTTGTAGGAGAGGCCCTAAAATTTGTTCTTGTTCAGGTTCATTTCCATTGTCCACTTCTTCTCGTCATATCCGCATCGAGCCACAATAATTGCCATCATTTCATACAGACTTTCAACTTCTGTTTCTTTGACCAGTGGTCACAAGCTACCGGTACTTGAGTAGGACAAGGCATACTGACTCTGACTGCCAGCACCCATGTGAGGAATAGACTTTAAAAAGTCGTCCGTCATAGGGAACTTATTAAAATGCCCTCTTCGGGATAGTTCTCTTCTAATATGGCCGTAACATTGAGAAGAAGGTTTTCATGTAACTGATGTCTGACATGCAACAACGCTGGGTTTACATTAACCACAACGCTGGGTTTAAACTGAGCCACAACGCTGGGTTTAAAAAGCCTCAACGCTGAGTTTAAACTGAGCCAGAACGCTGAGTTTAAAAGCCTCAACGCTGGGTTTAAACTGAGCCACAATACTGGGTTTAAACCTAGCTTTAACGCTGTGTTTAAACTGAGCCACAATGATGAGTTAAAATTGAGACACAATACTCTTTAGTTTGATTTTCAAACAATCAGCTTTTCTAAGTTCTATACATTCTGTTCAAAGGGAAATAGAATCCGTTACTTCCATCTCCCCCCCCCTAGATATCTGCTTATATTACCAGTTGATCCACAATTAGGAAGATATGTTCAATAGGGTTATGTATCTTTTATACAGGTATTATTATAAAATGTCGTTGGTTTGTAGCTCCTGGTTTCCAGTACAAGTAAACCGATGTAGGCGTGTTCAATTCTGAGTGAAATAAACTTGAAATGGTTTGAACTTGAACAAATCATGTAGTTCTAACTAGACATAGATTCCTCTTGACGTCTATTGATACAAGTGAAATAATCCTTCAAAGAAAGATCGAACTCAATACAAAATAAAACTTCTTTCCGTCTCAGGTCTCAATTAAAAAAATCGTTCTCTCCCACACACAAGTGACTTGTTTAGACATTCATTAGGACAGACCCGCTCATGATTTCATCAGAAACTTTCACTCCCCTGTACTCGTCGTTGCCTTAGTAACACAGACCTACACTTCCTAACAACGGGCATGGACCTTTAACTGTTGATTTAAGGACTTTTGTATTAGTCATTGCAACAAAAACATTTCATTGACAACGTGATAAATGTGTTAGTAATTGAAATGAAAATAGTTACCGTACCTCTACTTTTGCCTCATGATAGAGTTAAAAATTTGACTGGCTACAGCCTTGGTTTTTACTAGGATTGAAACTCGAATTTTTGTGTTTTTTTGTTTGTTTAAATATTGAAAACTGTGGAAGTCATTGCGAAGACACTGATTGGGCAAATGTGCAAAAGTGGGACCAAAGCAGAACTGTTGTCATTCTGGTCAATCAAATTGCGCGCATAAAATTAGCTTATCATTATTGTGTTGACTGTTTTATAACCTTTCAACTGCAGACACGGCCACTGTTTCAAGCATGACTGTTCGTGTGTGTGTGTGCGTTTGTGTTTGTGCATGTGCATGTCTGTTTAATTAACAAAAAAATGAGGGGCGGGAAGGGAGATGAGCTTGACCTGCCTCTGCCCAGTGATGCGTGACGTGCCATGGCATTGATCCAAGTGGTATCGATGACAGAAAAGTGTTCAGTCTGACCCAATCCCCACCCACTTCTTGTGGGTACTGGAAATATGCAGCTAGATTAGTGATGGCGTTTGAGGACTAGAAAAAAAAACAAAACAGAAAGCTAAGAGTGATGGCACTGGATGACTAGTCTCCTCTCTCAGACTAAATAGTTTCACCCAGGGATGACGGTACAATAGTCACGTGACGTGTTGAACACAAAGTCTACAAACACAAAGGTCGTCCGTCATTTTAAAAACTTTTTACAAAATTATATTTTTTTCATTCTCTACAATTTTCCATTTCTCTCTCTTTCTCTCCCTTTCTCTCCCCTCTCTTTTTCTCCTCCTCTCTTTCTCTCCTCCTCTCTTTCTCTCCCCCTCCCTCTCTCTCCCCCTCCCTCTCTCTCTCCATCCTCCCTCTCTTTTTCTCCTCCTCCCTTTCTCTCCCCCTCTCTTTCTCTCCCCCTCCCTTTCTCTCCCCCTCTCGCTTTCTCTCCCCCCTTTCTCTCCCCTCCCTTTCTCTCCCTCTCCCTTTCTCTCCCCCTCTCTTTCTCACCCCCTCTCTTTCTCTCCCCCTCTCTCTGTGTTTGTCTATCGCTGTCCATTGAATTATCTTTTTACTTGATTCTTTCTTTCCATTTTCTCTATTTCATCTCTCATTTCCATTATCTTACTGAGAAAAAAAAGACAAAAAAAAAAAATTTAATCCACAAGCAGATTTGATTCTATTTGCTGCTTCAAAGTGTCTGAACCCTAACAAAATACGTTCAATAGTAAAACATCTAGTACACGGAGCCTAAACCCCCTAAGCTCAATAACTCTGTATCTACTTCAAACAGAGAACCTGATTATCTTCTCTTGAAAGTCTTATGACAACATTATATTGATATTAAAAAAAAAAAAAAAACAAACTTGACTTTCTACTACGAACAAATTTAGAAGCTAATTACAAACTGGAGGCGCGCTGGCTGAGTGGTAAAACCCTTAGCTACCGAAACGGGGGTCCCGGCTTCAAATCCTAGTGAAGACTGGGATTATAATTTCGGGATCTTTGGGCGCCCAGCTTTTATGGGTACCTACCATTGATTAGGGAAAAATAAAGGCGGTTGGTCGTTGTGCTGGCCACATGACACCCTCGTAAACGGTTGGCTCTAGAAACAGATGATCTTTACATCATTGATAGATCGCCAGGTCTGAAAGGTGAACTAGTTACATACTAAAATAGAACCACTGCACGATTCAGTTGAGATAAAAATATGTGTACAATTATGTACTAACAAAAACAACTAGATTATCTACTCTAAAAATAGTATCTTTCTCTACAAATAAATAAACAAATAAATAAATAATGCACTAAAAAGACAACCTAGATTATCTACCCATCTCTGCTAAAAAGACAACCTAGATTATCTACCCATCTCTGCTAAAAAGACAACCTAGATTATCTACCCATCTCTGCTAAAAAGACAACCTAGATTATCTACCCATCTCTGCTAAAAAGACAACCTAGATTATCTACCCATCTCTGCTAAAAAGACAACCTAGATTATCTACCCATCTCTGCTAAAAAGACAACCTAGATTATCTACCCATCTCTGCTAAAAGGACAACCTAGATTATCTACCCATCTCTGCTAAAAAGACAACCTAGATTATCTACCCATCTCTGCTAAAAAGACAACCTAGATTATCTACCCATCTCTGCTAAATATGGTCAGTATGATCCTTGTGCTCACGAGTCAAGGCCATGTTAACTTTTCAAAGGTCATAAACTCTATTGTTTAATATGCTAAATATTTCCAACCACTAAAACACTAATCTACCACAAAACTAGAAACAAACTCAAGTAATGAGTCATCCACCAGTGAGGTCCTGCCAAGGCAACATTCAGCCAACGAAGTTTCCTTTTAAATTGTGTTTTTAATGATTCTTTCCACATATGTGTGTGTGTGTGCGCGCACGCGTTTTACGAGGTGCTAATAGCTTCACGCTAGATCTCTCTCAGACGGCCACATCTAGGTTTTAATAGCCAACGCTAAGCTATGATCTTTGGGCTGCGGGCGTAGGAAGGGGATGTAACAATGTCAGATTGGCCCAAACAATGGGAGTTTTGGCTTTGATGAAACCCGAGGTTGCTTTTTTAAGTCTTAAAATTAAGCTATATATAGCCCCCCATGTAGATATATCTAGACTATTGCTTCATTTTGTCAATTCTATCTAAAACACTGACCTTTTGAAAAGTTATCTTCAACACAAAAACTGAGTGTATACAAAAAAATAAGACGCTTATTTTTTTAAATTTATTTTTTTTATTCAAATAACTGAAAGTTCACTTCTAGACGACATGAATTGCCACTTAGAAAATTGTTCAAGTGTATGGGAAGGGGGGAGACAAACTTCGCCTAGGTAAGAAAACTGTTCACCCACAGCGGCACACAGTGGGCAACCTTTTGACCAATGGAAGCGAAGCGTCACGGTGCAGAAGGCGGGGTTAATTATTCCTGCGCTCCAATCGTCAGGCGGCGCTGGCTAGGCGTCGTAAGAAACAAAATGGCGGAGTTTGTTGTTTGGCACGAGGGGGCCACGAAGCCGCGAGACGAGGGGAAAGAAGAGAGGGGAGAGATACGAGTGTCAGAGAAAGAAAGAACAAAAAATTAGAGGAAAGGAATAGAAGAGAAGGGGCCCGCTACGTTATTGTATAGACGAAAGCCTAGCGTGTGTATTCTGTAGGATTCTAACGCCAGCGTTTTTGTTGAAAGTTTGAATGAACGTGTGCACATAGTGACTGTAAGTCAACAGTGAATAACTTTTGTTGTGCCTCTTTCTACTTGCAGGAGGAGCCGCTGAATGGTCCTAGGGCCAAGTCTCTACACACAGATAGCATACTTGTCCACTTCAGTTCATTAGTGCTGAATTTGTGTTGACGAGGAGGGGCCCAACTACCAAACTACCTCGGCGGACCCCCCACTCTAAACGGAGACTATGGATTATTGTTATTCACTATTTCACTGAGGAAGTGAGACGTGAGTGCTATTGTAGTGAGATACGTCACTTAAAAGACTTGGACTTACTTCCGTTTGTGTTTGCTAAGTAACATAGCTTAGCTGTTTGTTTGTTTTTCATTGTTAATATTTTAAACATATTTCTTACACCGGAGAGAAAACAAAAAATATTTGTCTAAATAGTTAAGATTTGTTAGTTTTAATAATAGGAAACAACAGTATTCAAATTATTATATCAAAATAATGCTGTATTTAGCATTAGCCATTAGTTAAACCTAAACTTACATTTATGTGTTTAGTTAAAGCTACATGAATTAGATTTTCATTACTAATAATGAACTATTCATATTTCAGTTTCTAGAAGTTCAGTTATTTCTTATGTAAAAAATATTTTGAACACATCGGATTTATAGACCTGTGCATATATGTCAGTGATTGTGTTGATTCTTACATTGCTGGATTACTGTCTCAATACAGACTGCTATAGGTCAGTGTATTCTTGAAATATCTAAATTCGTTTCTGTATTGGACTTAATGTTCTGACACCAGTTCCGAGAGATTCAATAGCTCGGGTGTGTGTGGAATGTGTTTATCGGCTTCTGATTTATTGGATTATCTTCTTGTCGCGCACTGAAGAGCGGCGTGTCACGAGACCACCATGAGCGCCAGAGGGGATAGTTTCTGGATTTCACGCGCCCTGCTGGTCGTGCTGGTGTCTGTCGCTGTGTCCAGAGGTAAGTGGTGACAGCCTGGACCTTGGCTATGAGCTAGTGGAAGTGTCTGGGGTGTGAGTCTCGGCGTGCATGGTTCTAATTGTCTCACTACTCGGTTCCGTGATGTGGATGTGTCAGGCCCAGTGGTTCATATCAATGTATGTGTGTTAAAATTGGCCTACATATTTCTGCCTGAGAGTATATATGTGTGTGTGTTTATCTGTGGACTGATAAATTTGTATATTTGTTGTAACCAATAGTAGGATTGTTCTTTTAATCTTGTTGACGTTTTTAAAGCGTAAAAAAGACCCCCCCCCCCCACACACACACACAGAGCAAACAAAACTCACACATTGCTACACACCAGAGCAGTGTCGGATCAGCCATAGTGCAAGACTGTGCCTTTATACAGGCCCTCATCCTTAAAGGGAGCCTCTACATTTCAAAAAACATAAATAAATGCATTAAAAAAAAGAAGAAAATAAGGGAAATTAGTTTAAATCTACACATTCTCTATTACTTTATAAAACAAGGTGATATTCTATTAGATTTATTAATACTATTATATGCATATTTAATGAATCTTGAATACGGTATGGGCTCACTAAACTTTGGCATTGTATTTCTATTTCGTTGGCATATAATCTAATCATATAGTGTTATAAATCAATCGATTACGCAACTGTAACCAAGTTACGGTAAATACAAAAAAGAAACAAATTGTTTTACCTCTTTACCATCACCGACGAAGAGTATTGTATTTGTAACAAAAGTTACATTTATCTGTAATACTGTCTATAAAGTAGGAAATATATAGGTGTTACAATAGTTCCAAGAAGTTACCTATAGTGACATAGTCATTTAAAAACAAGGTCTACAGCCTGTTGATGTAACAATAGCTCTACGGCATGTAAACAAAAAAATAGATGTTGTAATAGTTACAATAGTTGTAAACTTGAACACATCGCTATGACAATACTTCTTTTGGTTGAACACACTGACAGATTGCTTAGTCTATACTAGAGTAGTCTGATCCTTGTTCAAGATGCGGTTATTGATGGGAGTGAAGACATGTCTGAGGGCGAGGGAGGAAGGGCTGGACTTACTTCTTGGAGGCCTGTGCCGATAAGAAAATAAAAATCCTTTACTTCCGGTTCAGTAAACCTAAGCTCTTATCCATTTATGTGTCTGCCTTGAGATCAGAGAGTTAAGATACAGACTTATTTCACATTTGCTAGTCAGGGGTGGTCAAACGGTGGCTCTCTCCGACTAGAGGCGGCTCGCGGTATTCAAGCATACCTTTTACGTTGTTACCTTTTGTCTTTTGTCAGCATTAAAAAAAAAAACTTTCTCACAAAACTTTTTGAATCAAGCTTTTCGCTTGGCTCTCTCGTCACACCTGGGCTCTGAAATATTTTTTTTTTTGGGGGGGGGGGGGGAGGGGTTGCTTTTATTGCTTACATTTAGCAGAAGTCTGACTAAGGAGTGAGAGTGACGGATGATAGAGGAGGGGGGGGGGAGTTGAAATAGTTTTACGAAAAATGAAAGAGAACGAATACCCCCCCCCCCCTCTTCCCTTGAAAACACTTTATCGTTTTGTGATATTAAGATGAATGGTTTTGCTAAATCCTGTGTAAAGTGGTCTGAATACAAGCCGTCTAAGTACGAGCCAGTGTACACATCTTCAACGACTATAGCGTGTCCACATTGAAAGACTCTGTGAAGTACGCAGGCAGCCAATGTACACTTCTTTCTTTCTTCTTTATTTCTCTTCCTCTTTTCTCCCTCGCGTTTCTTGATTGTAAAGAAGAAAGTTTGGATGTGCTTGCGTGCCTGCGCGCGTGTGTTGACCTTAAGGTGGGCCGGTCAGTGGACGTAAACACCCACAAGAGGACTACACTAGGACTGTAGACTTAGCTAGGGTTAAAGCTACTGTTGGCTCCTCCGCCGTCGCTAGTCGCCCAGTGACTTGTCCTTTCTACCTTTGACCTTTATTGTGTGATGAGGAGGGGGGGGGTGGAGGTTTGGTTCACAGGCTAGAGAAGCTTTTTTTTTTCTTCTACCATCTTGACTTCTTAGTTCTTGGTTAGGTTGGAAGAACTAAGAACAGTTTTGTGTGTTTTTGTCTGTGTATGTGTTAGTGTCTGGGTGAGAGGTGGGGGCGATTAGGAGAAACATTTCTGTTCTTAATACATTACATGTAAAGAAATGTACAGTAATGAAAATAGTAATGTTTTTTTTTTCTTTTTTGTTTGTTTGTTGTAAGAGGATTGCGTGAGATTCGATGCTGTAAAGAGAGTTGCCGTGAGATTCGATGCTGTATAGAGGGTTGCCGTGAGATTCGATGCGGTAAAGAGGGTTGCCGTGAGATTCGATGCTGTAAAGAGAGTTGCCGTGAGATTCGATGCTGTAAAGAGGGTTGCCGTGAGATTCGATGCTGTAAAGAGGGTTGCCGTGAGATTCGATGCTGTAAAGAGGGTTGCCGTTAGATTCGATACTGTATAGAGGGTTGCCGTGAGATTCGATGCTGTATAGAGGGTTGCCGTGAGATTCGATACTGTATAGAGGGTTGCCGTGAGATTCGATGCTGTAAAGAGGGTTGCCGTGAGATTCGATGCTGTAAAGAGGGTTGCCGTGAGATTCGATACTGTATAGAGGGTTGCCGTGAGATTCGATACTGTATAGAGGGTTGCCGTGAGATTCGATGCTGTATAGAGGGTTGCCGTGAGATTCGATACTGTATAGAGGGTTGCCGTGAGATTCGATACTGTATAGAGGGTTGCCGTGAGATTCGATGCTGTATAGAGGGTTGCCGTGAGATTCGATGCTGTATAGAGGGTTGCCGTGAGATTCGATGCTGTATAGAGGGTTGCCGTGAGATTCGATGCTGTAAAGAGGGTTGCCGTGAGATTCGATGCTGTATAGAGGGTTGCCGTGAGATTCGATACTGTATAGAGGGTTGCCGTGAGATTCGATACTGTATAGAGGGTTGCCGTGAGATTCGATACTGTATAGAGGGTTGCCGTGAGATTCGATACTGTATAGAGGGTTGCCGTGAGATTCGATACTGTATAGAGGGTCGCCGTGAGATTCGATACTGTATAGAGGGTTGCCGTGAGATTCGATACTGTATAGAGGGTTACCGTGAGATTCGATACTGTATAGAGGGTTACCGTGAGATTCGATACTGTATAGAGGGTTACCGTGAGATTCGATACTGTATAGAGGGTTACCGTGAGATTCGATACTGTATAGAGGGTTACGTGCACATGTATTGGACTAGTTACTAATGTCCAGGTTAATTACTGTCGTAGAAGACGACGTCGTCTAAGGTCATGGTCGACCACATCTCCGTTCACACAATCATCGTCGTCGCAACGATAACACTCCTCTACATGCACTGATAGAACGATCAATTCCAGGAGGGGAGGCCACCACAAAAGTGTACGTCGTGGAGTAGTCATTTAAACCAAAGCTGTTTTGTATCTGTGCCTGTCTACCACAAAAATAATTTAATAAACAAACAGCCCCCACTATAATACATAGTACACATCTTTTTACAATTGTTACTTATGTCTTTAAATAATTGAGTCGTTCTCCTGCCTTAATCAGTCACGGTGACCCGAGGGACAACATTTCCAGGTACTTACATTATCAAAAGGGAGATAACGTTTTACAAAGCACTAGACTTTTTAAAATAGAACTCTCCAAGTCAACACAGAGATAGATAGAGGGATAGAGAGACAGTGAGAGAGAGAGAGAGAGAAAGAGAGAGAGGTAGGGAGAGAAAGAGAGATAAATGGCTTTCATTAACTCACAGAAATAACGCCAAGGACGGTTCGAACGTCTCAAGTTGTGCTCTGGCATCAGCGAGAATTAATAAACAGGGGCAAAAACTCCAAGAAAACGAAGGGAGGTTAAAAAAGAATCATTTCAAGATAATTAAAACAATTTTTTGAAACTTGAATTCTAATCATGTGATAGACACAGGCAAACGCTGTGCTATACATGATTAAGCCTTTGGTAGCTTTAGACCATACCCAGATATAATAGCAAATACAAAAGAATATTTAAATTTTATTGGGGGATACACTTACACTCGGTAATCACTGAGCAAATATATTTCAGTAACATAGAAAAAGAAGAGAAAGTGTTGTGGTGAATGTAAAGGCGATGTAAGGTAGCCTAAAGCAAAAAAAAAACCTATAAGGTGGGGGACACGATAGAAGACGTTAAAATTCAAACTTTACAGAAATACATTTGAAAATATAAACAAAAAAAAAGTAAAAGTTTTAGAGAACTGACAAGTGTCGTATCAACTTGTTACTGGGTCTGCCTTTAACCTCTTGACCTGTCACACGAGTGACCCCAATTTGATGTAACAGGACTACACTTAAGGGTGTCTATGATATCTGCGGCGTCACTGCATACTTAACCTTGATATCATCATAGATGCAGATCAATAAAACCCAGTTGTGTGTGTGTGTGTGTGTGTAGCTCGTCCCACACATACACAGACCATATCATTGTGTCAAACAGTCGTGTTGAGGAACTTGACCCAAGAAACACTGGTCAAAGTCCCAACGAACTCACCTCAAAGTATAAGTGTATGTTTGTGATTGGACAAACTCTCCACACCAAACTGTTTGCGAGTGTCTGACTCGGTCAAGAGAATGAAAAACAAGGGAAGCATATTGTATCCGACAGTTACGGCCCTTTTTATTAAATTCCTGCACTGCAGTGTCAAGGGAGAAATGGCAGACTTAGTGCGCGGTGAAGAGAATGGGCTACACGGACTCCGGGTTTTAAACTAATTAGGTTCATGGGGCCGCCCCCACTCTCGATTTCTCTGTTAGTTCTCAATCCTTTTATCGTTGACACCCACCCACCCCCAGTGTTTTTTTTTTCTTTTTATTAACAAATGGTCGAAAGAAAAAAATCAATTCGTTAAGAGACTTTTTGTGTGTTGTTTTTCTCAGTTTGAATTAAAATCACGCGCGAATCTTGAAAAAACAGTTTCAAACTCGATTTTATATATTGTATATAGGTCTGTTGTCTTAATAGATTGTATATATAGATAGGTCTGTGACAGCAATAGACTAAAGCTAGAATTTACATATGATATATAGGTCTGTAGTAGCAATAGACTTGGCACTGACTAGTAGATATAGAATGTAAATAGGTTTGTGACGCAATGGTCTAAGAGATTGAGAATTGTTTATATTGGCTTGTTGAGTATAAGATCAATTATAACGAAATTAAATTGTTGTCTAGTACAGTACTTGGCACTGGAGATACTTGAAAAGGAATCAAGAGAATCTATACATTAAAAAAAAAAACATTTAAGAATGGAGAAAGCCATAGAAACTAATAGAATATATGTGTACGTATGAAGATACAGACTATTTCTTATTTAGTTGACATGTATACCACTAATGTCGTCCAAATTATTTAAGTATAAGTTTGGGTATTATAATGAAACAAACTAGCGAAACAACGTGAGTGCTTTAGTGAAACATGTGAAGGATGTTAAAGTGAAATGTGAATTTAAAGTGAGTCCCTTGATGGTGAGACAAAAAATGGAGGGGATGGTATGGTGAAGAGAGGTATCACAATCGGGTCCATGTGTTACAATGCAGTGGATGAGCCGGGTGCAGCTGCTGATTCAATCGATAGGGAGAGACTTCTTGTGGGAGTACCAGATGTCACGCCCCTGACAGCCTCTGATCTAATCTTTTAGTCCCCCCCCCCCTTTTTTTTTTTTATAGTGCGCCTCGACACAAAATAGTTTACTTGAATACTCTGACCTAATTGAATACCACATTACATCTAGAGATGGCTTTTAGAAACTGAAAACAATGTTGCCTTGGTCAAAGTGAAACCTAAAAATTGAAACCTAAAAATGTTACAGCGTTCCATCTTCACACGTTCTATGTGTTGAGTCAGCTTCAAAATTGTGCACTCTTTGGGTGTCATATATTGAAATGACTTTAATGAATAGCTAGTTAGGCCATGTTTCAATGGTACAATTTAAGTTAACATTTACAGCCGACTTCTTAAATGTAAAAGGTTTTCCATATCATCTCGGGAAAAACAAATACCTTGAACAGTAAATATTATTGTTAGTGATTTTCTTATTGTGATGTAGTCAGAAGTGAAGAAATACACAACTACAAATAAAACATTCATCACCAAATAGTCTCACCTAAACCAGAAAGACGGTTGATAGACCGAGACACTAAGAAGAAAAATGGTGTACACAGATAGACCGAGACACCAAGAAGAAAGATGGTGTACACAGATAGACCGAGACACCAAGAAGAAAGATGGTGTACACAGATAGACCGAGACACCAAGAAGAAAGATGGTGTACACAGATAGACAGAGACACAAAGAAGAAAGATGGTGTACACAGATAGACCGAGACACCAAGAAGAAAGATGGTGTACACAGATAGACCGAGACACTAAGAAGAAAGATGGTGTACACAATGTCACCTATAGTATTGCTTGTCACCTGATTGCAACTCATGATACGAATCTCTAGTGACGAGCCGGTGGGTCAGTTTTAGAACTAGTTAAGATAAGAGAGGTCTCTTGTTGCTTTGTCAATGACAGAATATAGGGTCAAATTATTTCCATCCACAATACTCAATTTTCTTTTCGTTTCCGGGACATCCTCTCGGGAAAAACTCACCAGACTCGCCCCCCCCCCCCGCCCCCCAATTCCCCAATATCTGTAGAATAATATAGTTCTTGGACAAACAGTCCACACACTTAGTCAATAATGTAGAAGATAATCACAGTCCTCTGGTAGGTTCCGCTCCTGGCTTGAGTGACATCTAATCAACTTTGACTGGTCTTGGACCCTCATGGCCCCTTCGCATGGGTGACTAACTGGGTCCCTACACTCCTAGCCTTGCTGTCGTCGTGTCTCTTTCTTTCTTACTCTCCCTCTCTCTCTTTTTCTTTCTCTATCTCTCTCTTTCGTTCTCTATCTCTCTTTCTCTCTCTTTTCACAATTCGCTTTCTTTTTTCTCACATATTTCCAATTCTCTTTCTTTCCTTCTCTCTTTATGTTTCTCACCATCTCTTTTTTTTCTCACCATTTTTTCTTCCCAATTCTTCTTGACGTCTTTCTCTTTTATTTCTTTCTCTTTTTCTCTCTCTCTTCTTTTTTCGGGGTTGAGCCTATCCCAAACAACACACTGATTCAAACCATAGTCCGGTTCTATTTCCTACAGACCAAATGAAACCAGACAACAAAAAGTGAGACGTGAACATCAGACAGAACGTTTTCATTCTATAAGAGGCCTGTCTCTTGCTTCTGAAGACAGGAAAAACTAGATCAACTTTTGCCTCCCATCGACGTATATATAGGTAACTCAATCAGTGTCCTGATCTCAAAACTTGATTAAGTTGAGACGTTTGATATACTTTTTTTTAAAAAAAAAAGCTTTTTTTATTCAGGGGGAGGCCACTACCTGCACAAGCGTTGACCTACATGCTAATTATGGCAAACTTTTGTTTTTAGAGAAACTATTTATAGAACATTGCTTCGTAGAATGAAAGGCAGTATCTAGTACTACTCTACATTTGTTGTTACAACGTTATTCTCTTGAGTTACGTCCCTTCTCTTTTATAGCGCAACTGGATATAAATACTTAACACCCGCTCGTTGTGTGTGTGTGCGTGTGTGTGGGTGTGTGTTTCATTTTTGAACAAAAAATATACCCAAGTTATACAGGATTTTGTAAGCCGTCCCCTGCATGGGAATGTTGAACTCATGCATGCATCATTGAAACTCTTCTATCAGAGACTCTTTACCTGTGTCTTCCATCTTGGATAGTTTCACTCATTCCCTCTCTGTGTCTCTCTCTTTTTCTCCCTCTCTCTGTATCTCTGTTTTTCTCCCTCTCTCTGTATCTCTGTTTTTCTCCCTCTCTCTGTATCTCTGTTTTTTCCCCTCTCTCTGTATCTCTGTTTTTTCCCCTCTATCCCCCAATCTCCCATTTCTTCCCTCTTTTAATCAACACAGACTAACCCACATGATACCCCAGTCAGCGCCCTCAGAAGCCCCCCTGTATCACAACTAATCTGTCACTCCTCGATGGATGTCCGTTTCTCGTGAGAGGGAAGGGATGGGGGCTTGGGTGGCGCGGGAGTAGGGAATCATTTCCCTGAGTAATGAAAACTTCAGCGCCCCCGACTCCCCAATAGCCGTAGATGACTAATGAAGGTTATCTTTCTATCTTTCCCCCTCCACTCTGAGGATAATCCTCAAGACAATACGTGTCCCCCATATATAATATTGGAAGACTCCGCCCAAGATGGAAACAATGACAGTGTTGTGGGCTAATCTAATCTGACTTCGACTATGTATCAATTATTACTTAACATTAGCCACAGAACATTACAGGTTGAATATAGTTGATAACAACATTCAGTTCTACAAAATGAGACTTTATTACCCACTGGGAAATCCGTCCAGTCTTCCTAAAACGTCGCTATATCTAATTACTATTCAACTACTATTCAAAACACAACCTACTTCTAACATAACGCCATGTTGGTCCCTTCTTCGCCTAAGTCTACTACGTCATTAGTCTGTCTTACTACGTCACTACTTTTACCGTCGCTAAAACTATACACAATATATTTAACTAACAAAACTAACCTACTCTCTAAACGAGTACATTACAACAGCATTGTTACGTTTAATTTTCCAAGAGAAGTAAAGAATGTATTTAGAGAAACTGTCAGAATAGAACACGCAATGTACGTTTGGTATTCACTTTTTCTTAGAAATAGAAAATCTAGGTTGTTACTTTTTCTTAGAAATAGATCTAGGTTGTTACTTTTTCTTAGAAATAGATCTAGGTTGTTACTTTTTCTTAGAAATAGATCTAGGTTGTTAGTTTTTATTAGTAATAGATCTAGGTTGTTACTTTTTCTTAGAAATAGATCTAGGTTGTTACTTTTTCTTAGAAATAGATCTAGGTTGTTACTTTTTATTAGTAATAGATCTAGGTTGTTACTTTTTCTTAGAAATAGATCTAGGTTGTTACTTTTTCTTAGAAATAGATCTAGGTTGTTACTTTTTATTAGAAATAGATCTAGGTTGTTACTTTTTCTTAGTAATAGATCTAGGTTGTTACTTTTTCTTAGAAATAGATCTAGGTTGTTACTTTTTCTTAGAAATAGATTTAGGTTGTTACTTTTTCTTAGAAATAGATCTAGGTTGTTACTTTTTCTTAGAAATAGATCTAGGTTGTTACTTTTTATTAGAAATAGATCTAGGTTGTTACTTTTTCTTAGAAATAGATCTAGGTTGTTACTTTTTATTAGAAATAGATCTAGGTTGTTACTTTTTCTTAGAAATAGATCTAGGTTGTTACTTTTTCTTAGAAATAGATCTAGGTTGTTACTTTTTCTTAGTAATAGATCTAGGTTGTTACTTTTTCTTAGAAATAGATCTAGGTTGTTACTTTTTCTTAGAAATAGATCTAGGTTGTTACTTTTTCTTAGAAATAGATCTAGGTTGTTAGTTTTTATTAGTAATAGATCTAGGTTGTTACTTTTTCTTAGAAATAGATCTAGGTTGTTACTTTTTCTTAGAAATAGATCTAGGTTGTTACTTTTTCTTAGAAATAGATCTAGGTTGTTACTTTTTCTTAGAAATAGATCTAGGTTGTTACTTTTTATTAGTAATAGATCTAGGTTGTTACTTTTTCTTAGAAATAGATCTAGGTTGTTACTTTTTATTAGTAATAGATCTAGGTTGTTACTTTTTATTAGAAATAGATCTAGGTTGTTACTTTTTATTAGAAATAGATCTAGGTTGTTACTTTTTCTTAGAAATAGATCTAGGTTGTTACTTTTTATTAGTAATAGATCTAGGTTGTTACTTTTTATTAGTAATAGATCTAGGTTTTTACTTTTTCTTAGTAATAGATCTAGGTTTTTACTTTTTCTTAGTAATAGATCTAGGTTTTTACTTTTTCTAAGTAATACTAGTAATGTATCTAGTTTTTTTTTTCTTAGAAATAGATCCAAGGTTTTTATTTTTTCTTAGAAATAGATCTAGGTTTTTACTTTTTCTTTTATTAATTACAGCAACAATTAATCAACAACCAGTTGAGTCAGTTGACTCACATGACCCAGCGATGACTGTTTACCTTTCAGACCTGCCTACCGTTACGCAAAATGCGTATTCGTTACGCAAAATCTCCCAAAAATGACCGTCAGTACGCAAATACGCATTGAACCCGTTACGCTTTTCGTATCCTTTTTTCCCCCCTCTCTTGACTAGCTTACGAGCGGTCACGCTAAGCCGTTTTGTTTTGTTGGCCGGGGGGGGGGGGGGACAGAAAAGGTTGGGGAACACATTGTGTCCAGATCTATACTTTGATTGGTTCTTAAAAGCAATTAGATTTAGTCTAGAAATGAAGAACGCGAGAGTGAGGGAGTGGCGGGTTGGTACCGTCAGTTAGCTGATACACCAACGTGACTTTTCTTTTTTTTGTAAGTTCATTAGTAGAATCCCTGATTCCCGTATTCATTTGTATAGAAAAAAATATCGAAGTGCTATCGATTCAAAACACATTGGGTGACATTGTAGATATCTAGTCTAGATCTAGATCTGGATTCTAGACCTAGAATCTAGATAACTTGTTATACAGGAATAGATCTAGCTAGACATTACGATTGATGATTACGTTATGTCATGAGTCTCTACATTACTCTACAATCTAGATCCAATTTAGTTGCAGTATGATTTAGATTGACTAGATCTAGATCGATAACATCTACTACCATCTAGTCTAGATCTAGTCTAGATTAAATTCTTAGTCATAGTATAGAATAGATCAAGGATGAAGGTAGGCTTACGAAAGTTTGGAGTAGACCTACGTTTGTAGCGGATTCACGGCATCGGTAACACTCTTGAGCCCAGATCTAGAGTAGATTATATTCATTATATAGACATAGATCCAAATCTAGTCTAGATATCATCTCTATTGTCGTATTGATCTAGATTGTAGATCTAATCATGACATCTAGATCTAATTTTATATATATATATATATATATATATATATATATATATATATATGACAAAATAGTGGTTCGCGTAAGTGTTACGCATTGTGGTGCCAAAATACGCATTTTGACCATCAGCGTTACGCATTTGGACTTTTTTTGGTAGGCAGGTCTGGACCGTGTAAGAGGCAACTTTGTCCAGGGCAATGAACACTTAGTTTAGGGCAATGAACACTTAGTTTAGGGCAATGAACACTTAGTTTAGGGCAATGAACACTGAGTTTAGGGTAATGAACACTTAGTTTAGGGCAATGAACACTTAGTTTAGGGCAATGAACACTTAGTTTTGGGTAATGAACACTGAGTTTAGGGCAATGAACACTTAGTTTAGGGCAATGAACACTGAGTTTAGGGCAATGAACACTTAGTTTAGGGCAATGAACACTTAGTTTAGGGCAATGAACACTGAGTTTAGGGCAATGAACACTTAGTTTAGGGCAATGAACACTGAGTTTCGGGCAATGAACACTTAGTTTAGGGCAATGAACACTGAGTTTAGGGCAATGAACACTTAGTTTAGGGCGAGGGCAATGAACACTGAGTTTAGGGCAATGAACACTTAGTTTAGGGCAATGAACACTGAGTTTAGGGCAATGAACACTTAGTTTAGGGCAATGAACACTGAGTTTAGGGCAATGAACACTTAGTTTAGGGCAATGAACACTGAGTTTAGGGCAATGAACACTTAGTTTAGGGCAATGAACACTGAGTTTAGGGCAATGAACACTTAGTTTAGGGCAATGAACACTTAGTTTAGGGCAATGAACACTTATAAGCGGATTGACATAAAATGATGTGAGGATCAAATCTAACTCCGAAACAGAAGAGTCGAGAACGTGACAAAAAGCTGGGCATCTAAAAGACAATAAGAGAGAGAGAGGAGAGAGAGAGAGAAAGAGAGAGAGGAGAGAGAGAGAAGGGAAGTGAGAGAGAGAGAGAGAGGAGAGAGATAAAACAGAGAAAGATGAAGATTGTAATACTGATATGAACAAATAAAAGGTATGGCCACTGAAGAGAGAAAAAAATTCCAGAAAACCTTTCTCTCTCTCTCTGACTCTCTCTTTCTTTCCTCCTGCCACTCCCCTCCCCTGTTCTATTTAACATCCACACAGCCAGTTAATGAACCAGGAGAGGTTAGATTTAATCTTGAGGTCTGGAGGACCCTCATTTGGCTGAATTACTGCATTAGTGAACCCTAAGATTAGGGCCTTGTTTCTGTCGGGAGGATCCCTCCCCTCCCATAGTCCCTAAACCTCCAGACTCTTTAGGCCGCTCGTCCAACAGTCGTTTATTTTGGTGATGTCTCTCCCTCTCTTCCCCGCTCACTGTATAGTCCTTTCCCACCCCGAGTTTTACACGCGCTCCTTTCTTTGACCCACTTTTCAATGTGTTATCACCTTGTCACCCTCGAATCGCTGGGAAACATATCTAATTAGTGGTATGGGCAATAAGTTGCGTTTTTTTCTTTGGACAGTTGATCACGTTATTTTCTTTGGGCAATATATCAACTTCTTTTCTTTGGGCAGTTGATCAAGTTATTTTCTTTGGGCAATATATCAACTTCTTTTCTTTGGGCAGTTGATCAAGTTATTTTCTTTGGGCAATATATCAACTTCTTTTCTTTGGGCAGTTGATCAAGTTATTTTCTTTGGGCAATATATCAACTTCTTTTCTTTGGGCAGTTGATCAAGTTATTTTCTTTGGGCAATATATCAACTTCTTTTCTTTGGGCAGTTGATCAAGTTATTTTCTTTGGGCAATATATCAACTTCTTTTCTTTGGGCAGTTGATCAAGTTATTTTCTTTGGGCAATATATCAACTTCTTTTCTTTGGGCATTGGATCACGTTATTTTCTTTAGGCAATATATCAACTTCTTTACTTAGGGCATTGGATCACGTTATTTTCTTTAGGCAATATATCAACTTCTTTACTTAGGGCATTGGATCACGTTATTTTCTTTAGGCAATATATCAACTTCTTTACTTAGGGCATTGGATCACGTTATTTTCCTTAGGCAATATATCAACTTCTTTACTTAGGGCATTGGATCACGTTATTTTCTTATCAACTTCTTTACTTAGGGCATTGGATCACGTTATTTTCTTTAGGCAATATATCAACTTTTTTACTTAGGGCTTTGGATCACGTTATTTTCTTTAGGTAATATATCAACTTTTTATTTGCAATAGATCAAATTGAATTCTTTTAGGCTCTAGATCAAGTTCTTTTCTTTACGCAATTGGTCAAAATCTTTGCTTTCTTAATTGATCAAGTTGTTGGGTTTTTTTTTTGGGGGGGGGGGGGGGGCGGGGGGAAGCAACAGGTTGTAAAGTTATTTCTGAGGGAAATAGTCGAAAATTGTATTTATTTATTTTTAAATGTATTTTGTGTGTAAAGGTACAAAGTTATTCATTTTTTTAAGGTTCTTGTATTATGTGAGATACATTCACACGGTCTCTCACTTCCTGTCTCTCTCTTTCTCATTCTCGCTCTCTCCATCTCTCTCTGCATCTCTCTCTCCATCTCTCTCTATGTCTTACCATACCCTTCTCTTTTTTTCTTCCCAATTCTCTCTCTCTCTCTCTCTTTCTTTCCATCTCTCTCTCTTTTCTTTCCACTTCTCTCTCTTTCTCTCTCTCTCTCTCTTTCTCTCTCTCTCTCTTTCTCGGTCTCAATCTTGTTTATCTTTTCTTCTTTCTCACTCTCGCGTTCCTCTGTTTCCGTATGTCCGTCTTAGAAAACTAACTAAATGTTAAGAGTGTTCTGGCCAGTTAACCCTCCAAGGACACTGATCTAACCCAATAACTGAGCAACATCCGTTCACTCTAATGGACCCCAGTTGAACGCATTTATATGGATTGGGTTGGGGAGAGGGGGGCATAAGGAGGCATTCTTCCAACTGTCTGATAAAATGAAGGAGAATTAGTCCGTTGAGTTGAGCCTCTATTGACCGGACAGAATAGACCAGGGTGTCAATCTTGAAGCAATCAGCTGATTCTTTTGGACCCGGTTCTATGTGAATCATCGCCAGAGTCGTATCGTGAGTGTGAGTGAATTAAAAGATAGAGAGTAAAACTTGAAGAGAGCGGAGACTGTGATGACTGATTAAGTTGATGGTTGATAATGTTGATGGTTGATAACATCACGCTTAATGATGATTCTGATTCGCTCTTTTTTTTTTTGTTTGGCATTTTAAAAAAATCATAAGAGAAATGTTTATTATTCTGTTATGTCCCAATAAACAAAAACAATGAGAAAATAATTATCAATAGCAATAATACTATACAACAATTTTACATTTTGTGAAAAGATAAAGAAAGGAGTTTGTGTTACACAAAACTCGTAGGCGGCTTCTGTGGGTCCGTTTATACAGATTGCAGTTGAAAGAGAAGTTTTGATAATTTCTAGCATACACTATTGGATAGTTAACGCAAACTCACTTACTAGTAATCGCTATCCCACTAGCTGGTAGTTACTAACCCACTAGCTGGTGGTCGTTAAGACACTAGCTGGCAACTAAGTTTCCACCCTCCAGCTTCAGCATTTTTTTTTTTCTGATTTTTTTAAAAATCTTCTTCTCCAAGGTCCAGCATTTTTGTATGAGTATCTGTGTGCGCGCGCGTGTGTGTGTGTATATGTGTATCTGTGTGCGTGTGTGTGTATCTGTGAGCGCGTATGTGTGTGTGTGATTTTGTTTCTCTCTTTGTTTGACTTTGTTTGTCATTAACGTAACTGTCATTGTTGGCATTCGTCCCTGCCACTGCGTCATTACTCAATCTGACAGTTGTTTGATCCTTGTCTCTCTTTTTATTTTAATGGCGCAGGAGCTGGTGGTGTGTGCGGGGGGAGGGGGGGGTGCCTGTTTTTAATTGCAGTTTTCTCCTCCTGAATATTCCTCTTCTCTAGCTAACAGCGCGTGCCTTCAAAATGTGTGTGTGTGTGTGTGTTTCAAGATTTATGACTTTCCACACAGAATAGAACTCAAACAGTATCCTCTTGGCGTTACTGACGGACTCTGGTCAACACATCAACGCAATGGAGCCAGGGTCGGATATTGTGGAAGGGTTGGCGATAAAAGACACAAATAAAAGTCAATCGTCCTCACACTTCTAATTTATCACCCCATTCCGCAGTCCTCTTTTCACTTTGTAGGATCAAAAAAAAACACAATAACTTCAATGGGGACGCCCAAACAGTTTGTTTGTATTTATAGTCAATACAAACGTTAGGACAGAAGGATGAACACACTTCGTTTCATTCACAGCCTGTCATGTTTATGTGTCCTACAATCTGTTCGCTTCTGGAAACACAATCTCATAGGCCAGAATTGTTTCGGGACTCACTGTTATCCGTTCCGCCAAACTGCCCCCCACCCTTTTATCTTCATTGTTTTTTAAATAAGTAAAATATACCTTTCAGACTATGCAATCTATGCGGCATTCTATGCGGCAGATGATGTAATGGTCATCTGTTTCTGTGGCCCACGGTTAACGATGGTGTCACATGGCCAGGACAACGAACAACCACCTTTTGCTTTCCCCAAATACTGTCAGGTAACCATTACAAAAGATTTTCACAGGGATTCGAACCCGAGACATCATAACGTCACCATTAGTGGAAGGTAGTCAGCTCTAGGCTTACCAACATACCATGTTTACCTTTCGTGTTTATGTAAATGTTACCAGCTAGAACTAAGTATGGCAGCAACACTCCCGTGTCCTCCTGCCTCTTTTTCTTTTATACATCTGTTCTTATCGTCTTTGTCCTCCCCCCCCCCCTTTTTTTCAGGGTCTCTCCTTGTTTCCATCTCAAGTCAATAACAATTGTATCGACAAGCGTCCCCCCCCCCCCTCCGTCCTTATACCACAGCGACATCTACACAGCTCCATGCACCTGCAAAACACGTGGTTGATAAAACAAAAACTTGGAAGGGGAGGGAAAAAAATGACCAAACGTAAAGAGATGATTTCCCGCCATGACAGTTTTTTGTTTTTTAATTCCATCTTGCAGGAGAGTGAAAGGGAGAGAATGCATTGTGAGAGACGGAGCCAGGGCCATAAAGTCGGGAGCACTTTGTAGACAACAACAATAAACTTTTCCCTCCAGAGGAGCCACAAACACCAAGGGCTGTGTGCACCGACAGAAACGACCACCCCACCCTTTTTTTCCCTATCCCCTCCCCCCCCAACACTGAATTATTTTTTTTTCTTTTTAACACCCTGCAAGCCGTCTGAAGAACTCGGGCTCAGAAAGTCTTGACTTCACTTTGATATCCTGCTAGCGTAATCCCTGGAGAGTGGGATACACCCCTGATGGGATACTCCCCTGATTTCAGGTCTGGATAAGGCTCGTGATGTTATCTTTATTCTGCAGACTTAAGTGTTCTATTCAATGTTTCAGACATAAACTCGTGAAATTAATCGCACAAATAAACTCTGTCAGCTATACGCAAAGTTTTGTCATCTGAGCTCAGTTGTAGCGAGTGTGGAACAAAGACTCATTCTTGTCTCAGACCTTCACCTACTAGACAATACAGCTCGAAAATTTACTCTGAGCTGAAGAAAAAGCGGACAACAACGCTGTATAGTGAATTAAGTATGGTTTAATAAGATTATCACGTGACCATGTAAGTGGGCCCTGTTAACTTGCATTTTCTTCATACACCGAAAAAAAAAAGGAAATAATTTATTTGACTTTTTTTTTCATTGTCCTATCGAGTTGAAATTTCAGAAAGAATCCTTCATTAATTATTGAATTAATAAAAAAATGTTTATCATCTCTAGGACTCAAGAGAACTAACAAATATGTTTTCTTTTTAATTCCTCTGTGTTAGTAATATCCCCTTTGTTTATGGCCGCCCCCATGCAATGGTAAGACTAAATGTATTAATGAAAAGTAAAAGAGGACTGTTTGGTTTCCTATGTTATTTGAAGATAAAGTAGGAATTGATATTTTTTTTTTTAATTACTTATTTATGGTACCACCTTTGATTCTCTTCATTGCTTGAATGTACAAGTCTGCTTCATAACTTCACAGCAAACGCAATGAACCAATTAGTTGACTCAGGGGAGTCCTAAATATCCCTAAAACAGTTATATCTCAATCTTCCCCATGAGAAGACCCTAAGGTCTGGAAATCAAGTTCTTTGCTCCTTGCTTTTAAGTTCTATTTGGAGTCTTACAATTATAAAACACACGTCCTGGAGACGTGGCTGGCTTATATTCTGATCCAATACAGATATAGGAATATATTAAGGAAACAGACAGTTATTGGCTTTAAAAAAATTATCTGCAAATTCAGGAACTCCACTCCAGACTAGGTCTTGCGGTTTTACCAAAAAGCATTTTCTAATTATAATTGATGTCATATTAGCAAACCAAAACTGCATTTCTCTTATTTCAAAATTATTTACTATAAAAAGGTTAAAACACTGGCCATGTGGCATTTTTTGTGTAAACCATTATTGCAATTAAAAACGCTGAAGGCCAAAATTAGCTTATTCTTTAATCCTATTTGGCTTTCCCCCCCCCCCTCTTTTAATTAGAAAGCGAGGCGGAAGCAAACTGCATTTAACATGCGTGTTTTTAATTTTTCATAAATTGCCTAGATTGGCATCACTTGGCTAGACATGGACTTGCAAATCATGTGTAATCCCACGGTAATGAAGCTAAGAGTTGCCAACTCTTTTGAGTTTTATGAGAGAAAATAGACCATGTAGCGCTGAATAAATAACACAATTTCCTTCTCGTGCTCCCCCCTCCCTCTTTTTTTCCCCCACCTAAATCTAGATTAAAGAGAAAATACCCAGAGAGATATTTCCTGTGACAGGTGACTCTGCAAGACAAATCTCTGTAATGGGAGCGCTACATCTAAATAAATGTTGAACTCCAGAGAGATCACGCGACCAGGACCCCTCGTGCCAGAATGTGTGGCGCCAGAGGAATGCCGTTTATGGTAAAAGGAACGAGAGGGGAGGGGCGCCAACCTATTCCAACTGCTCTAGTAAATAAAATTGTTTAATTAGTTATACACACCAGATCCTCTAACCCTCCCCCAACCCCCCTCTCAACTCGTCTCTAAATCTAGTGGATGCAGAACTATTACTTATCAACAGTTCATCGGAGCAGACGCGAACTGTTCAAAATGTGATGATACATTCATTCATAATAGTTGACTAACTATTTTCAAACCTGAGGGGCTCTTAAGAACTTTCGCCCCTAAACAAAACACTTATAAGGATTAAAACGAATTTTACTCTAAGAGTCGCTACCATTCCAAAGTCTATTGGAATGTTTTCTGACCAACCCTAACACTAGTTAGATTAAAGATGATACTCAGGTAAAGCGCGGGAAACTTTTCCATTTCAAATAGATATCGCTTTGTAACTTCACGTCTGCAGACATTTCTACTCAACAGTTTCAAAGAGATGAAACAATCGCGCGACGTCCGAGATCCCTCCCCTCCCCCAAAATAAGCGTTTATGTCAGATTTGTCGAGCCCCGCACCCCTCCTTTTTATGTGGCGGGTATACGTTCTGAAAACAGCGTAAAAGACGTCATCAGAATACCTTGATCTAGCACCTTGGCATTGTACTACCTGGACGTCCTTTGTGTAGCTACCTTTACAGTCCAGAGGTAGCCATAAAAACAGAACACGGGAGCCCGTGTTTACCTCTACTTAATGTTATGGTGTGTTTATACTCCTGTACAATGGTGTGTTTATGGTGCGATGATGGTGTGGTCTATGTCAATGTTCTTCTCACATCCACATGGTTGTACAGCGCAGGTACTGACGCTACGGAAAGCCGGCTCGGGTGTTTCGGGAAGCGATAGGCTTACGCTGACACCAAGATCCGGGGTTCGAAACCCGATAAGGATACTACTGGCTGTCAGGTTCTTTCAGTTGTGTCCGTGGTGCTCGTTTCAATGTGAGAGAAGAGTGCTCTCTGTCTAGCTGAGTGATTCGATTGGAAGATGTACTTCTGGCTCACACTTCACTGCTACTGTGTTAGACTGAATCATTCAACTCAACTTTAACATTGGTATTTAAACATAAAATTACAATGTCTGTTGTTCAATGTTAATGATACGTCCTATGCAGTTGCACCAGAGCATTGCCTTGCGATCGATGCGGAAAATGGTGAAAGGGTCATTTCTATGGCCCGCGGTTAAAGCGTGTGCATTATGACCAGGAAAACGACTATCCGCCTTTACTTTCCCAAGTAAAATCAGGGGCGTCTTAGTCCCGAAAATGTGGAAAATGAGTCCATAAGTAAACAAGTTAAACGTTGTATGATTCAGCCAGCACGCTCAGGTCGAGTCTAAAACAGCCTTATGAATTTCTCCCAACTTTGTCCAAACATGTGAGGGCTCTAAGCTAAAACCTAACTTTGGGTTTAAAACTTAACATTGTTACAACAGTTCTTTTAAAAATTTGAGTTCTTTACATGGTCTCAAATACTTCTATTATAAACTCTTCGATCTGAGTGCATACCATACGTCACGTCCGCTGTTTCTAGTCTCAGAATCAACACAACAAATGTATGACGCAGCGACTCGCTGGTCTAGGCATACCTTCATCATCAGCGCGCCTGTTGTAGCTGGTGAACCCACAGCCAATAAGGAATCGGCACCGGTGTCTCAGAGCTGCTCCAGCTGGGTCTGGGGAGAGGGGCGCCACTTTGATGTCTTAACTCAATGGCTTCTGTATGCTGTGAGTTGCGTGTGACGGATGAGGCAACCACACGTCTCTAGGGACGCCCCTGTCGCCCTGTGAACTTTGTTGTCTCCCCTTTCTTTCTATTCTTTTTTTTTTTTTACTTTTGGATATATCATCAAACGATCTTTTGTCGTTCAGACCCCAGATTTGGGGAGAAATATCGAGTCTTTGAAACTCTGATAAATATATATATGGTTTCGTATATATATATATATATATATATATATATATATATATATATATATATATATATATATATATATATATATATATATATATATATTACCTTTTTTTACCTATCCCTTAGTCTGTTGGACCGTTGGGGCACCAGGCAAGATTTGTCGACCGTCTTTCTCCATTCCTCCCTTTTTTTTGCCTTGTTCAGAACCTCTCTCAATGGCAGGCCTGTCCATTCTTTAATGTTGTCCTCCCATCGCTTTTTCTGTCTGCCTCTTCTTCTTTTTCCTGGCACTGTTCCCTGAAGAAAGGTCTTTGCGAGCCCCGTAGATCTCGTAATGTGGCCAAAGGTTTTAAGCTTTCGTTTTTTCACAATAGTTAGCAGGTCGTCATGAGCTCCGATCGCTACAGTAACCCTGTCTCTGATTTCTTGGTTTGTGATGCGGTCTTTGAATGTGATGCCTAGGATCCTTCTGTAGCATCTCAATTCCATTGCTAGGATCCTCCTCTCAAGCTCTGCATTCAACGTCCACGACTCACAAGCATATAAAAATGTGGCCATGACCAGAGAGCGCATCAGTCTAATTTTGGTGCCGAGGGCTAAGCCCTTATCTTTCCATATTATTTTAAGTTTTGAAAGGGCTGCTGTGGACTGTGCTATTCGGGCCAATAATTCGGGTTTTGTTCCCTCATCTGAGACAATAGCTCCGAGGTATTTGAAGCTGTTAACACTAGTTAGCTTTTCACCTCCAATACTGATGCCTCTTTTAAAGCCCTGATGGCTATTGGTGATAATTTGAGTTTTTTCGGCATTTATTTGCATGCCATATGCTGCGGAAGTCTTGTCAATGCGCATCACCAGGTCAGCTAGTTCTTCTTCTGTCCCTGCTAGGCCGTCTATGTCATCTGCGAAGCGCAAGTTAGTAATTCTTCTTCCTCCAATGCTAACAGTACCTTCATAGCCCTCGAGGGCATCTTCCATTATCCTTTCAAGGAAGATATTGAAGAGTGTTGGTGACAGTAGGCAGCCTTGTCTTACTCCAACTGTGGTTTTGAACCAGTCCCCAATATTATTGTTGAAGTACACCGCACTGGTGGCCTCCTTGTAGAGGTTCTGGATAACTTTGATTATGTTTTTATTAATGTTGTACTTTTCCATTGTCGCCCAGAGTGCTCCGTGCCATATATATATAGGCCTATACAAAAACTACATTATGTTAGATAGCTAGTTGAGTTAGTTGGGTTGCGCACTTTGTTAGACCGACAGTGAACATACATTTATTAGTGACGACATAGACTTTGGGTTAGAGATTAGGATAGACTTAGAATTAATCAGTTACCGCTAGATTCTCAAGGGGATAACATCGTTCTATAGTGACAGACTAGACTGTGGACCATTCTGTAATAAACGTTTGTTTGAAGTTCACCTTGAGTCAACTTAGTCATTGAGTCTGTGTTCCTGTTTAGTACCTTATCTATATTTGTGACGTGTGCATGAAGAACTCGCGGATTGAAAATACAACATACAAGGTACGCACGCAATTAGTCTACATAACCATCTTTAGAAATACTTCAGCTACACCTGACTACACATGCATCCGTTACAATTAAGAGTATTAAAACTTAAGAAATAGGACAAATAAAAAAGAGAACAAAAGCAGGCAGTCCTGCAATAGACCAACTTAGCGGTAAATATTACCCCCCTTGCCTTGAGTGCGGTCTGTTTTTCAAAACAAAGATTGGACTTCACAGCCATCTTCGAGTTCCATGAAAATAAGTTGATGCTCAAATTTAAACACGATGGAGGAACTGTATAATTTAAACACGATGGAGGAACTGTATAATTTAAACACGATGGAGGAGCTGTATCATTGAAACACGATGGAGGAGCTGTATCATTGAAACACGATGGAGGAACTGTATAATTGAAACACGATGGAGGAACTGTATAATTTAAACACGATGGAGGAACTGTATAATTTAAACACGATGGAGGAACTGTATAATTTAAACACGATGGAGGAACTGTATAATTTAAACACGATGGAGGAACTGTATAATTTAAACACGATGGAGGAACTGTATAATTTAAACACGATGGAGGAACTGTATAATTTAAACACGATGGAGGAACTGTATAATTTAAACACGATGGAGGAACTGTATAATTTAAACACGATGGAGGAGCTGTATAATTTAAACACGATGGAGGAGCTGTATCATTGAAACACGATGGAGGAGCTGTATCATTGAAACACGATGGAGGAGCTGTATCATTGAAACACGATGGAGGAGCTGTATAATTTAAACACGATGGAGGAGCTGTATCATTGAAACACGTTGGAGGAGCTGTATCATTGAAACACGATGGAGGAGCTGTATCATTGAAACACGATGGAGGAGCTGTATCATTGAAACACGATGGAGGAGCTGTATAATTTAAACACGATGGAGGAGCTGTATCATTGAAACACGTTGGAGGAACTGTATCATTGAAACACGTTGGAGGAACTGTATCATTGAAACACGATGGAGGAACTGTATAATTTAAACACGATGGAGGAGCTGTATCATTGAAACACGTTGGAGGAGCTGTATCATTGAAACACGATGGAGGAGCTGTATCATTGAAACACGATGGAGGAGCTGTATCATTGAAACACGATGGAGGAGCTGTATCATTGAAACACGATGGAGGAACTGTATCATTGAAACACGATGGAGGAGCTGTATAATTTTAAAGAAAAAAAAAAGTCGCACAAAGAGATGAGATGAAACAGAAAAGTGTTACAGTGTTACAGTGTTACAGTGTTACAGCCAAGATTTGATCTGGTCACCCCAGGATGAACTATAGATAAGCAACAAATCATGTTCGGGTAAATCGGCAACGCTTAATTGGTTCCAGTCCGATGGTCTTCCACATCTGGATAGATGCAGGGAATCCAGACGACTAATCTGTAGATCTGTAGATCTGTTTGCTCATAATGTAGCAAATTAACAGAACATTTATGTAATAATCGACCTTGACCTCTGTAGTATAAAGTTTCCATCATCTTTTAGTCTTTGGAATTCTTCTCTCTGCCCCCCCCCCTTTTTTTTTTGTTTTGTTTTGCATTCCCCCCCCCCTCCCGCTGAGAACTTTCCCGTCTGTGACGTAAGGATGCACTACGCAAACCCCAGTGAGTCTTTGAACTGGTTCCCTCGACCGCGCCCCCCTCCGGAGTCTTATGTAGCTTGAAGCCCCCCCCCCCCGCTCTCTCTCGATGTCTTTCCACTGTAAAGACCACGAGAGGTAGTTTTTTTGTTGTTTTTTTTTGGATAAGCTGCTCTTCTTAAGCTAATCAGTTCATTATAAGATAAGTCGTGCTGACGAGAACGTTGTCCCCTCCCCTCCCCCTTTCTTAAAGTCTGACCAGGCACGTCGCTTAGGGTTTTGTAGTGGTACAGTTGAAAACCCAATAGGAGCGACCCAGCGAGATCTCCAGCTGGGGGTCACGAGGCGCGCGTGTGTATGTATATTAAGTGTAAGATGGGTGGCGGGTGATAATAAACAGGTTCTGCCACTCCAGATGCGCCCTTTGCCCAGGTCTGGGCGCCAGATATGGCCAGAGAGGGTGTGCTTAATGTTATTAACCTCTCACTCTCTTACTCGTCTCTCTTCACATGGACTCTCTCTCTCTCTCTCTCTCTCTCTCTCTTTCTCTCTCTCTCTCTCTCTCTCTTATCTTATCTTAAAATGAATTGCCTAATTAGACCTTTTTACTTTAAAGAAAATGTTCAAATTATCAGATAAAATGTCAAATATATGTCTGACTTATAAATAAATACAAATATTATATATATTTTGATGAATGGCAATTTGACATTTGACATTGATTGAAGCTTAGTAAATAGGTGAGGCTCATTAGTTGTATACGTCTTGGAAGACGGTCTCAGAGGTGGACTCATAGTTAAGTATTTCCAATTAATATTCCCTTGAAAGCGCCGCCTTTTCTCTTGATCACATTTGTGTGTTTGCGATTATGTGTTTGTAATTTGTATGTGTTTGCGAGTATGTGTTTGTAATTTGTATGTGTTTGCGAGTATGTGTTTGTATGTGTGGATGTGCATGCTTGAGTATTTGTGATAGCCAATTTTATTTCTTCTATTTAATGTCTTAAAATAACACTGCAACCCCTCTTTATCTATCTATCTATCTATCTATCTATCTATCTATCTATCTATCTATCTATCTATCTATCTATCTATCTATCTATCTATCTATCTATCTATCTATCTGTCTGTCTGTCTGTCTGTCTGTCTGTCTGTCTGTCTGTCTGTCTGTCTATCTGTCTGTCTGTCTGTCTGTCTATCGATTATACCCTTTCTCTCTCTCTCTCTCTCTCTTTTAAAACATTAGATTGACCAATAGGATTTAGAGATCCATAGTTCAGTTTAAAAGTTTCTCCCGCCAGCGGTTTACAATGATGTTGTCTAGCTAACACATTGCTCAGCCATTAGAAGCCCAACACGTGACCACTCGCCCAGCCCGGTCCTCCCTTCTCTGCTGTTCTACCAGCAAACGTCGTGATTCATGGCATAAGTTTCATCTTTACAATTCAGATAAGTTCAGTACTCAAACGCATCCTCCCGGTATTATCTAATCCCCCTTGTTGACCAGCGGTCAGTTTGAAGCTTTATATTCATTGTTTTGGACAACTCCGGCACTGACCTCTTCCCCACTGAATATTTATAACGTGGTGTGACGGAACAGTCAGGGCTTCTCTTGCTCGTCTGATGCCCGCATAAATATTCCCTTACGGTCGAAGCATGTATTCACTTGCGGACCGCTGGCGGGACCTTTTTTTTTTCTCCCCTCAAATTTCAATGCGATATGACGATCAGTTGACATTGTGGACCTGGTCACTACCGCTGGGGTAATATTTCTGTTGACAGTCTTGGGCAGGCTGGGAAGAGATAGACGATGGCTTGCATTCATTCCCTCCACCCGTGTCCAATTAGCTCGTGTGATGGATCCTATCTTAACATCCGGTCATGACCACACTGTGAAAATAAGAAAAGGTGTCGGGTAATGGGGAGAAAAGTGACAGGGGCGTCCCGGGAAGGTTTTTGGTCTTTTTTTTTTGGTACACCTGGACCTTCTGATCAGTGTGTGTAGGGTGGAGCGGGTGTGTCCAATAACGGACAAGATGATTATAGTAGCCCTACAAGAACTGATAATATAGACCCCCGCTCCCCGCATCCTACGCAGAAATCTTTGGACAGGTTTAAACATTTTTTCTCTGCTTCAATGAATATTGACTAAAAGGTTATTAGAATTGACTGAGGGACTGGAACTTGAAATTCAATAGAACTCATCTCGTCTGTGGCTTAATTATTGGTCCAGTGACACTTGAGGGGGGGGGGGGGGCATGAGTTAGTTAAAATCAGGCCAGGCCTGACCAATTGTTATTCTGCCTTCCTTCTCATCTGTTTGCTATTACATTCGAAACGTTTTAATTGTCCTATGAAAATAAACGGATGTATGATGTCCTCTGAGAATAAAGGGATGTATGTGTCCTCTGAGATAAAGGGATGTTTGATGTCCTCTGAGAATAAAGGAATGTATGATGTCCTCTGAGAATAAAGGGATGTTTGATGTCCTCTGAGAATAAAGGGATGTATGATGTCCTCTGAGAATAAAGGGATGTATGATGTCCTCTGAGAATAAAGGGATGTATGATGTCCTCTGAGAATAAGGCATGTATGATGTCCTCTGAGAATAAAGGGATGTATGATGTCCTCTGAGAATAAAGGGATGTATGATGTCCTGTAAGAATAAAAGGATGTATGATGGCCTGTGAGAATAAAAGAATGTATGATGTCCTCTGAGAATAAAGGGATGTATGATGTCCTCTGACATTGCCGTTCGATACAGAACGCCACAAATCTGATCACACAGACACACAAACACATGCATTAAGAAACACAAATACATCACACACACACATTTCTGTGTGCGCTGTCCTACAATGTCATTGTATCTGTATTTGAGCACCCGGTTTCCTTACGTTAGCACGAAGACAAAGTATTGCCTTTTGGAGGCAGCATTGTCTGATGTAACGCGTTTAAATATAGAAGATCTCAGCTCCTCCATTTTCTGCCCCCCCCCTCTCTCTCTCTCTCCCCTCCCTAAGTTTCAATGAAGATAGAGTCAGCCCTCGGGCCTGACGTCTCAAAAGATAGAGTCTCAGATTGTGGGGAGTCAGTGGCGCTATCTGCCCCTCTCACGGCTAGGACACGTTAGCCAATAAAACTTTATGTTCAGACCTGAAAACTTGGGGAGGGGGCGCATCACCCTACATTTGAGATAGTCAGCCTGCTAACACTGATAGAGAGGCTGGAAGTGGCAAGGTTCAAGTCTGTGCAACAACCTGAGCTGTAGAGTTGGGTTAATACCTAGTATTTTGGTTAGCATCAAGATACACTTTGATTGAGAAACGAACAGACAAGTTCATGTAAACTACCACAAGTTCATGTACACTACCACAAGTTCATGTACACTACCACAAGTTCATGTACACTACCACAAGTTCATGTACACTACCACAAGTTCATGTACACTACCACAAGTTCATGTAAACTACCACAAGTTCATGTACACTACCACAAGTTCATGTACACTACCACAAGTTCATGTAAACTACCACAAGTTCATGTACACTACCACAAGTTCATGTACACTACCACAAGTTCATGTACACTACCACAAGTTCATGTACACTACCACAAGTTCATGTACACTACCACAAGTTCATGTAAACTACCACAAGTTCATGTACACTACCACAAGTTCATGTACACTACCACAAGTTCATGTACACTACCACAAGTTCATGTAAACTACCACAAGTTCATGTACACTACCACAAGTTCATGTACACTACCACAAGTTCATGTAAACTACCACAAGCTCATGTACACTACCACAAGTTCATGTAAACTACCACAAGTTCATGTAAACTACCACAAGTTCATGTACACTACCACAAGTTCATGTACACTACCACAAGTTCATGTAAACTACCACAAGTTCATGTACACTACTACAAGTTCATGTACACTACCACAAGTTCATGTACACTACCACAAGTTCATGTACACTACCACAAGTTCATGTACACTACCACAAGTTCATGTACACTACCACAAGTTCATGTACACTACCACAAGTTCATGTAAACTACCACAAGTTCATGTAAACTACCACAAGTTCATGTACACTACCACATTGCGCTTCTACATCGGCTCCTTCTTTTGTTGTGTACACAATTAACTCATTCCCTGTCATTGTGAAGTAAACTACTAGGAGGCTTGGTGGCTGAGAGCTAGTGCGCTTGGTTCCCAAATGTCGGCGACGTCTGGGGTTCTGAATTTTAGGATTTTTTAGGACGCCCATGAGTCCATCCAACTCCAATGAGTACCTGACATGAGTTGGGAAAACGCAAAGGCGGAGGTCTTTGTGCTGGCCACATGAGACCCTCGTTAACAGTCGGCTTTAGAAACAGATCTGTTCTATAGATAGCAAGGTTTGAAAGGGGAACTTTATTTTTCTTACTTTCAATTCTACCTTATCTTCCTGACCCTAGCGCGCGCGCGCACACACACACACACACACACTGAATAAGAGGCAAAACACCTTTCCTCAACCCAACACATAGGCCTGCACACGCACACACACACTGCTCGGGTCCATCACCGGAACTGTGTAGCGGATTAATTGCCCTTTCCCTCCAGACGACTTGATGGCCGCCTGTGAGTAGCCGAAGAAACGGGAATGTCACAATTTATGAGGTGCTCTTTTCGCAGTCAGCCCAGAGCTCGAACCTTGGGGGAGGACCCAGAGCCCGAGCTTTTACTTACAGAGCCGGGCGTTCAATAATAAAAAAAAAAAGAAACATAAAGGGCGCCATGGCGAGATGTAGCTAGGTCTACGTTACTGTGAGCAGCTCGAGAGTTGGTAGCAAAGATTTCACACCGTCTACGTTTACCTGTCAAAACACAACCGCACCACCTGTGCTTAAAAAATTCTACACACAAAAAAAATAGTTCTATTTCTTGTGGCTCTTAAACTGACAACTTTTTTTTTCGTTTTTTTTTAGTTGTGTAATGTTTACGTAATTATCTGCAAGTGTAAGCCAATACAATCTCCATTTAATTCACATAACGACTTATATCTGTGTCCATTTCATTGGAAAGTAACTTGTCGTTGGTGCACGCTTGCTTTTAACTGGCAAACATCCTGGCCTGTTAAATCAACGTAGCACGTTTAAACATCCTTTCACTGTGAGACATATTTGTATTGGACTCTGGAGCCTTTTCAAAAGTCATTTCTAAGTTTCTAAATATAAAAATCTTCAGTTTTTTGGCGAGTTTCCTTTTCTCTCCTAGCGTACACTGTCACTGGTTTATTCTAGGAGCATTGGCTGTAAAGTCTTAAGCAAATAGATTAGAGGCTATGAGTAAGCTTCTTGACCCTAGTAGCCTTCATCCTTTAAAAAAATTGCCTAAAAACACCCACCTACCACAAATCTAATTCATCCGCGGAACATCTTAGGTTGTCGGATGCTCCACTCCCTTCCCGACTCTTATGTAATGTAATTGTGTTTGTATTGAATACATCTGTTCTCGATTTTCTAGGGAGAAATACACCTCTTTTTGTGTGTGTGTGTCTTTACGGAGTGTGAGTTGACCCCCCTCCCTTTTCCCTCTCAAGAATTTCGCACTCTTCCCTTTCCGCAAAGCGCCCCTATGAACGCCCCTTGCAAGGGACATCTCTGGTTCCTCTCTCTTCTCCCCACTGCCTCACTGGTTTTCTTTCTCCATTTCTCTCCTTCTGTCTCTCTGCAATTTGGAAATCTATTGTTTGTGTCTCGAGTGATTCCCCTTCTGGAATAATTGAGGTAGTTAAAGGGAAGTCACTCCGAAGAATTTCATCACTCACGTCTGCCCGCCTTTCTTCTCCCGCCTTCTTGGCTTCTCTCCCCTGTCACTTTTCAGCGAAGACAGATCTGATTGGCACTAATTTATCAATAAGTCAATACTTTTGTTTATTGTCCCTCCCCCCTCGAAAGAGTTTGTTTTGTTTTTCAACCCAATGTGTCTGTCTCTTACAAAGGGGATGCATACTGGGGAAAGGGAAGAGTAAAAACAAAAGGGGAGGCTACTTATTAAGTGTTGTGCACCACTATAGAGAGCTGGGTTAAAGGGGTTCTCTATTGAAATTGCTTCCTTGAAACGGTTGAAAATTCCCGATAAGCAATAGCTTCAAGTTTTTGTTTCTTGCTGAAAATTTGTTTACATTAGAAAGTTTAGCCCGAGTCTAAAATTAGGAATGTTTACATTTGTTGGGTAAGCGGGTATGTCTATTTGTTTATTCCACTACCTGGGCTCTGAAACACGACAAAGAGTGGCAGAAGTTCATTTATGAAGCGTGTCTGAGCAAAATGGTAAACTGTGGTTCACTTTCTACCCTCTACCTCCAAAAGCACCTGATACCTTTTTTTTTTTGGGGGGGGGGGACTTCTTTTGCCTTTCATGTGTAGATTTATGCATGTTTCCGCCATTGACTATTACTAAAACGAGGCTAGTCATTATTTAAACTATCGCTTACGTTCCACTCACAGAATAGATGTATAACATGAAGTGTGTTATTGTGTGGGATTGGTGGGGATACTCATTACAGCTGTGAGGGTGATTTTGTTTTTCTTAGGAACCAAATAGACTTATGACAATGAGACACATGACAATGAGACACATGACAATGAGACACATGACAATGAGACACATGACAATGAGACACATGACAATGAGACACATGACAATGAGACACATGACAATGAGACGTATAGACTTAGACACCACTTAGTCTTGTTGTGAGTCCTGAAGTGACGACTTTTTAAAAACACATGCGTTTAGAAAAGTCCGATTTTTTTCTCATATTTTAGTGAAATAAAAAGTAGTGGCTCTAGATGTAGGATGGCTCTAGATGTAGGATGGCTCTAGATGTAGGATGGCTCTAGATGTAGGGTGGCTCTAGATGTAGGATGGCTCTAGATGTAGGGTGGCTCTAGATGTAGGATGGCTCTAGATGTAGGATGGCTCTAGATGTAGGATGGCTCTAGATGTAGGATGGCTCTAGATGTAGGGTGGCTCTAGATGTAGGATGGCTCTAGATGTAGGATGGCTCTAGATGTAGGATGGCTCTAGATGTAGGATGGCTCTAGATGTAGGGTGGCTCTAGATGTAGGGTGGCTCTAGATGTAGGATGGCTCTAGATGTAGGATGGCTCTAGATGTAGGATGGCTCTAGATGTAGGATGGCTCTAGATGTAGGGTGGCTCTAGATGTAGGATGGCTCTAGATGTAGGATGGCTCTAGATGTAGGGTGGCTCTAGATGTAGGATGGCTCTAGATGTAGGATGGCTCTAGATGTAGGATGGCTCTAGTTATGCAATGACTCGTCTAGATATGTTGTGGCTCTAAACGTGTGATGGTTCTAGATATGTGGCGGGTCTAGATTTGTGGTAGCTCTAAGAGAAATGGGGGCTCTAGATTTGGGATGGATGTGTGGTGGTTTTAGATGTATGGTGGCTCTAGATTTGGGATGGATGTGTGGTGGTTTTAGATGTATGGTGGCTCTAGATTTGGGATGGATGTGTGGTGGTTTTAGATGTATGGTGGCTCTAGATTTGGGATGGATGTGTGGTGGTTTTAGATGTATGGTGGCTCTAGATTTGGGATGGATGTGTGGTGGTTTTAGATGTATGGTGGCTCTAGATTTGGGATGGATGTGTGGTGGTTTTAGATGTATGGTGGCTCTGGATTTGGGATGGATGTGTGTGGTTTTAGATGTATGGTGGCTCTAGATTTGGGATGGATGTCTGGTGGTTTTAGATGTATGGTGGATCTAGATTTGGGATGGATGTCTGGTGGTTTTAGATGGATGGTGGATCTAGATTTGGGATGGATGTGTGGTGGTTTTAGATGTATGGTGGATCTAGATTTGGGATGGATGTGTGGTGGTTTTAGATGTATGGTGGCTCTAGATTTGGGATAGATGTGTGGTGGTTTTAGATGTATGGTGGCTCTAGATTTGGGATGGATGTCTGGTGGTTTTAGATGTATGGTGGATCTAGATTTGGGATAGATGTGTGGTGGTTTTAGATGTATGGTGGATCTAGATTTGGGATGGATGTGTGGTGGTTTTAGATGTATGGTGGCTCTAGATTTGGGATGGATGTGTGGTGGTTTTAGATGTATGGTGGCTCTGGATTTGGGATGGATGTGTGGTGGTTTTAGATGTACGGTGGCTCTAGATTTGGGATGGATGTGTGGTGGTTTTAGATGTATGGTGGCTCTAGATTTGGGATGGATGTCTGGTGGTTTTAGATGGATGGTGGCTCTACATTTGGGATGGATGTGTGGTGGTTTTAGATGTATGGTGGATCTAGATTTGTGTTCTATTTAGAATGTAAAGCTCTGACTCTGAGGGTGAGGACCTGGTCTGTCATTATCTTGCAAGTCTTCTTCACTAAGTCTGCCTAAATACCTTTACCGGTGTCTCTAGGTCCCTGCCTGCTGACCACCATCACAACCCCACCATCACTTTTATAACTGTACAATCATTCAGACCAATAAAACAAGACAAAAGTACAAATAAGTATCTCCCATCCACTGCCCCTTCTCTTGGCATTGCTACCTCATGCAGAATAAAAATAAAACAGACTTCCCCTGGCCTCCTGACCAGTACACACAAGCTCTCTCTCTCTCACTCTCTCTCTCTCTCTCTCTCTCTCGTTCTCTCCCTCTTTAGAAGGGCTGATATTTCCACACTGTCACATAATATCAGGAATTTAGGGAAACGGTTTGACAACTTACCGCCCCTTGCAGTAGACGCCCCCTTGACGGCTATTTCTCTGACTCCTACGTAGAACTGTGCAGTTCACACCACAGCCTAACCCTAACCCATTGTGGATTAGTTGGCGTGTCTTTAACAATGACAAAACAATTTATTTTGATGGATTATTAGGGGGAATAACTCAAACATAGGTTAAACACCATCCTTTTCTAATTCCTCACTCTCTCTCTCTCTCTCTCGCACACACTTTTTCTCGTTTGTCTCACTCACTCACTCGATCTCATTTACTCACTCATTCTCGGAATTACACACACACACACACACACACGTGAATGAAAAGGACAGCTCGAGAAAAGAGGTGAGAGGCAGCCAATTTTTTTTAGAGAAACTGTAGACTTCTAATTATTTCCTTCGCGTGAGTAAGGGAGGGGAGTGAGTCGTGCTTAGGCCAGAGAGTCATCACATAGACAATAAACTTTCTGTGGGGGTCCCAGCCGCGCACGTGCCCCACGAAGTCCTATCTGTCATGTGGTGTTCAGCTCCTCCCCCCCCCCGGCCTGTGCGTGTACGTGTGTGAGGAGGGTAGATGGTAACCCTTACAATTGGTAGGCGTAAGTTTTGTTACAAGTTCATCTTTAAGAAAATTGTAAAGTGTGACTCCATTTGTTTGTCCGTTTGTTTGTTTTTCTTTTTAGTTTAAGTTCGTTTGTTTTTTTTATTTTAATAGCTGTCTCTTTGTTTTTCTTTTTAGTTTAAGTTCGTTTTTTTTATTTTAATAGCTGTCTCTTTGTTTTTCCTCTAGTGACACCCCCCTCCCCCCACGCCTCCACATATTTTGCACCTATTAAAAAACCACTGTGAGTCGAATGGCTGTCAAATCCCTGAGCTGGAGATAACGTCTTCTGTTCAAGCGCCGTCCTTCTACTAAGTACTCTATCATTGTTGTTTCTTTTATGAATGTCCGTATCAAGAGATCTACGCCCCTTTTAACAAGCTTCCTCTTCATGCCTCAAGCTATTCACCTGTCTGTTGTTGCTTCTTTTTTTTTTTCACCTGCCTTGTATCTCATTACACCTGCAGCTAAATAAGAGAACCAATGTATGCCTGTGTGTGTGTGTGTGGTAAATACATATATATATATATATATATATATATATATATATATATATATCATATAATTTTTGAAACAAATGTTTTATTTTATGCTGTACGCTTCACTGCCACTTCTTGTCCCATTTCTCTCCATCTCTCTCTCTCCATCTCTCTGTCTGTCTCTCTCAATACTGGCCTTTAACTCCTACACCTATCCAGGTACCGTACTAGAAATGAGTTCAATGTAAACCAGATCGATGTCATGGACTGGTCTAGGTGAAGCTGGACGTTGAATAACTTCAGCCTGTTTAGACATCATTTGATCAGAATGGCTCAAGGCCCGGCATAGGAAAAGTTAATCAAGGGGAGGTAACTCCTTTCTCTGCTTGACCTTGAAGAGAGCGAGATAACTTCATTCTGCCTTCTTCGTGTATTTATATTTTTTTTTATTTATTAATAGCAATTCAAAAAGTAAAGCTAGAATTGAAAAACGTTTGAATCACGTGGTCTAGTGCGGCCTAGATCTCATACAAGCTGTTGATAGTGTTGGAGTTTGCAAAAAGTTATTGTACTTCTAAAATGGAGCAGTATAAGTATATAAAATATTACAATTATCAGTATTATAAACAAAGAGAACTCATTTAAAAAAAAAAAAAAATAAATAAAACAAAACCGAACATATTGACATAATAATTAAGCAAAGCCTGTTTCCCTGGGAATGTAGTTTTAGATGACCCCCCCCCCCCTCCCCTAATGTCATTGATTGGTTTTCTCTGTGTTGATTTGTTTTAGAAAAAAAAGTGTTGGGGGGGTGCAATCGTGTGTACTTTGGGATTGTATGCATTGGGAAATCGTAGAAAGGTTTGCACTGACGTCTGGAAAGCGCACAACTTCACAAGGTCACGCTGAGTGCACCAACCAGTCTAATTGCTCCTACTCTGAAAGGAGGATAAGTGCCCTTGACCAACCCGATGCTAATTTCTTGAGCCCCTTGTTACGTGTTGTCTGCTCGAGACCTGTCGCTACAGGTGTCCTGTCCTGTCACGAAATTACACTGCAGGTGTCAAGCTTTGTTTTTTTAAAGGGCCCAAATAAGATGTAGTTACAAAAAAAAAAAAGGAAAGGTCCTATTTAGCGATGTGACCTTTTACACTGAGTTTGGTTGTAAAGTAAAGCTCCCCCTTCAGACCTTGCGGTAGGGCAGATTATGTTAAGGTCATCGTTTCTATGGCCCACGGTTAATGAGCAGGGTGTCATGTGACCAGCACGACGACCAACCGCTTTACTCCCCCGACTAAAGTTAGGTACCCATTAGAGTTAGGTGGACTCAGGGGCGCAGTAAAAATCCCGAAATTCAAAAACCCAGCGCATAACCACACAGCCACCGCAACCCCAAAGTAAGGTTGGAGGAAGCATTAATCTTATGACAGCAGATGTGTACACAGGAAGAGAAATTGGTTGATCATCTGATTATCTGATTATTGGATTATTTATTATATGATTGTATGATTATATGATTATATGATTATTTGATATGCCTTCTAGACTACGTACCAGGGCGGTGATAAAAGACGGAGGCGCCGCTACAAGCAAATGACATGCTGTCTTAGGATAGGACGATTTCAGTCTTACCACTGAGTGCCCCTAGAGTGTTTTTTGAGGCACACAATACAGTCAAGAGTAAACAACCAAAAAAAAAAGCAATAGAAAAAAAAAATACTATTTAAAACCAAAGTTTCTCTAAGGGGGAAAACCGCTAATTACTTCCATTGATCTGAAATATTAGGGTTTAGCTTCCTTTCTGCTATATAAAACAAAATTTATTTATTAGTACTAAATGATTAATTAATTGGTTAATTTTTGGATTGATTCGTGTATTGTTATGGACTATGAATAATTATGCGAAATTTCAACTTGATCCGAGAATGGGAAGTGGGAGAAAAAACGTGTCAAAATGTAATAAGGGGACTAAATTCATATATATATAAAATTCATATATATAAATATATATATATATATATATATATATATATATATATATTGAGTATCATTTATTCCCCTTAGTTGGAAATTAAACAAAATGATAACCAATAATTAATTAACTAATTGTTGAATTTTTTTTTGATTGATTCCTGTCTTGTCACAGGTTTAATAAATAATTGTGTGCAAAGTTTGAGTTTTATCCGAGAATAGGAAATGGGAGAAAAACATCTTGAAACTTGCACACGCACACACACACACGCACACACACACACACACATGAGAGAGCCACATACTAGATCTACGTCTGGCAAGAAGCAATGGATGAAGGAAGCACAGATCACGTGACATATGTTTGTCATCGCCTCCAATTCATGAATGCGACATCACTACATGACATTTAAGATTAGACATCTGTAGTTCTGTCTTATGACATTTTTTTACTCCACTCTACTTTTCTGCTGACAGCAAAGACAACAACTGCACTGACTTTTTGTAGTGTTTCTCTGAACCATCTTTCCGAGGCTTTCCCCCCCCCCCCAACGTAAACATCGTTTGCATGTCATAGGTTTTTTCTCTTATAAATGGATTCGGTCCTGGCCTCTCACTACACACTCAGATCTATATGCGTACACACACAAGCGTGAAAAAAAACCCTTGAGATTTAGGATAGGGGGGGGGGTTTAATCGAGCACCTATTTAAAATTCACTCAAACACTTCTCCAAAATGATGGCGACAATCTCGGACTGTGTGCGCCCCGTGTTTTAAGATCCGTGTCGACCTGAATGCGAAATGTTACGCCTTACCCCTTCCCCCCCCCCCACGTACCCTCGACTGTGTTTTCTATCAGTATATATAGAGTCTCGGTTTAGAAGCACAAAGCAACAAGCGCGAGTCAATGGGGGGTTTATCTGCTCAACAAGACTGTCACTGCCCTGCGCGAGTAAATGGGGGGTTTATCTGCTCAACAAGACTGTCACTGCCCTGCGCGAGTCAATGGGGGGGTTTATCTGCTCAACAAGACTGTCACTGCCCTGCGCGAGTCAATGGGGGGTTTATCTGCTCAACAAGACTGTCACTGCCCTGCGCGAGTCAATGGGGGGTTTATCTGCTCAACAAGACTATCACTGCCCTGCGCGAGTCAATGGGGGGTTTATCTGCTCAACAAGACTGTCACTGCCCTAGAGATAGAGAAAATTGAAGCAGCACCCCCCCCCCCCCACCCCCAGCGTCTCTTTGTTCGGTAAAAATCCGATGATCATCGCCTCTGTTGGGTCAGGGGAACGTATACTGGTGGGCCGCATTTCCCTGCCATACCACATAGACGTACTATTGTCCAACCTTATCATTGGTCTGGTCCTATGACACGTGACTGACATGCATTGTTGACCTAGGGTTGGTACATATGAGAAGATGGGAGTTCAATGTTCTAGATCTAGAAACAATATTTGACGTAACTGGCCGTAGCATATTTCGCGTCATTGTCATAGAACCACACACACTCTCTAACGCACATCTCACTCTGACATAGAACCACACACACTCTCTAACGCACATCTCACTCTGACATAGAACGACACACACTCTCTAACGCACATCTCACTCTGACATAGAACCACACACACTCTCTAACGCACATCTCACTCTGACATAGAACCACACACACTCTCTAACGCACATCTCACTCTGACATAGAACCACACACACTCTCTAACGCACATCTCACTCTGACCTAGAACGTGTGGAACTTGCATTCAAAATACATTCCACTTTTGTTCATAGTCAACATTTCTATCTTTTTAATTACAGACGTTCCGTCAAATCTATTCGTGCATGTTAATTAGAGACATTTACTCTATGTCATGTGGTTTTCATGCCTGATTCAGGCAACCCATTGCATACCATATCTAACTTCCCTTCCCCCCCCCCCCCACTCTATATCTACTCCTGCATCTACACCCCTGGAGTAGGTCACGAGAAACGAAAAGGGGGGGGGGACTTATTGTTGAGGGAAGAGAATGAAATCATTGTCGGCTCCGAGGTGAGAGATTCCACAGGGACTTACTTTGCTTCCCCTCTATCAAAGGGCCAACTCTAAACACCCAGGAGTCACACGGAGGGATAACTGTGGTGCGTCCTTTGACACGGCGGTGACGTCCCGGCAAACGGAAGCCCCCCCCCCCCCAGAAGACTGTAACGAACCAGGAGATGGTGGAGGGGTAGGGTCGGAGGAGGGAGCAGAAAAAAAGGAAAAAAAAAAAAGGGGGGGGGGCGGTGGTGGGCCATTATTGTTATTATCATCATTGTTATTATCATCATTGTTATTATCATCATTGTTATTATCATCATTGTAATTGTGTGTGGAAATGAAATGAAAATACGACAAGGGGAGACCGGGGTAAACTGTCAACAGGGTAACTTGATACCTAAAGGGGCTAAGGTCATAAGTCACGTGACTTCAGCCTTGACAACGTCTTAGTTTGCTGTTTCCTGTCGGTTGTCGCTCAGTCTATCATGAACATTTCATTTCACGGAATGGGCCAGAAATACGACACGAAAAATAGAGCCAGACTTTGATAATGTAAAGGTCATCCTCATTGACGAGAGTATTGAGTGGCTAGCACAACGACCCCCCCCCCTTTTTATTATAACACATGTCACGTGCTCACTCCGGACATCGTAAGACTGACCTGCGATATCACAACCTGTACGTAGTTTAGACCAATAGTTGGTTGCCACGTTACTCTATGATCCTTATATGTGGCCCTTATGAGACTGTTAAATTATTCAGAACTTTTCTAACGACTCATTTATTTATTTGAAATATATAAAGAGGTTTTATAATGACAAAAATCTGGTAAAAAGTAAAATAAAGAAAAAAATGCTCAGGTCCATGTGCCACTTAGGATAATCAAGAGATCACTTTATTAATTAAAGTCACAATGAAACACACACACAGACACACGCACACACACACAGCCAAGTCACAGTGAACAAGTTAAGCAGAAAGACAAAGAAAACATCTCAACAGCAGCACTGCTCACAAGCAGAGACCGGCACGTGCACACGTCAGTTGCTGCATTGATCGGATCGACACACTGGGACAATTGTTCCCCCATTCCTCTTTTTTATTTTTTTACCCAATTTTTTAAAATTTTTTCTTTGTATTTATGATGTGGTTTGTTTTTTTCTGTTTAAATATTATCGAAACAAAACATTTAGTGTAATTTTATGAACAATTGTAGATCAGGAAAATCAGGAAAGATATTTGTGTAATACTGGTTAGCTGTAACTAGTAGTAATAATTAGCAAAAACAAACAAAAAAATATTTGTTGAATTGCTCAGTCTTTACGTTAGTTCCATAGGATCGATCATGTACACTGTGACTCAGACTTGGTGACTTATACGTGTACTGTTGCCACATTTATCCCACATCGTATGGACTTATGGACAATCGTTGTGACTGGAAAGGTTTTAATTTCTTTTTTTTTTTTTTTTTTTTACTTTTATCCGATTTACATACATTACCCTTTCTTACCTCCCCTTGCCCCAAATCTGTTTATTTCTTGGTCTTTTTCTTTATCCCTAATTAAAGCGGTTTTCAAAGATACTAATACTGTAAATGGATCTAGAGCTTCATTTAGAGCTGGTGGCGATAGGGCGGCTTGACCTTTTAATTAAACTGTATTTAATTGATTGGTCATCGTTAATGGCACTAAGACTGTGCGTTCGTCAGAAATCTCTTGTTCATGTTTGAGTGTCATCTTGATTGCTTCCCTTAATTTCGCCATTGATCAAGTGTTTAACGCGACTAAATGTAGATGATCTACACGCGTCAAGATGTGATACACACGATGAATGCTACACCATATAGGTGTGCTAAGTACGTACAAGAAGGTGTGTTCCAATGTGCCACATGTGTACAGATGTCAGACACCCGTAACGATGATGTGCTAAAAGCTTCTAACACACATGCGTGCTATGTGTAAACACACTGAGAACGCAAAGTATGTGCTACCTAGACAGGCGCTGTGAGAGGATACCCAATCCCGACACGTGTGCAGCAGTACCTCCCATACACAAGTCAATGATCGTACAACCCTCCGCTACTTGAACAGTACAGGAGGAATGAATGAAAGTGTGTGAATGAATGAAGACGCATGAATGAACAGTATTAGCAGCTAATCCATGTCGACAGTAATTTTCCTTCTTTGAAGTCAAGAGAGTGTCCCCCCCTTTCTATTGAAATCAATATTCCTTTAAGAAGTGCATGAAGTGACATCTTTATGCCACGCTTGTCTCCCCCCCCCCCCCCCACATTAGATTATCCCAGGTGCTCCCACCCACTCAGTTTACGCTCCTGCACATAGGTCTTACCTCCCCCTGTCACAAGGACTTATGGATTACCGTGTTCAAGATGAAGATCTCTCCTCTTCTTTATGTCTTGTTCTCATTTAGTCGTTTGATAGTTGGTATGTTTGGGTGTTGGTTAGATCACGTGACTTAACCCTACAAAGTTAAAAACACACACACTCAGAGAGAGAGAGAGAGGGAGAGATTTCTTAGCTAATACAACGGTCTTACAATGTCGATACTTATAAGTCAAGGCCAGAACCTCCAAAACGTCTACAAGAGTGACATCTAAAACCTCTAAAACATTTCAGTAAACTTGTACTGAAACTGAACTTGTACAAGAAAATCATTTGTTTACTTTCCTGTACACACTAACATCCAGACACCTACAAGAAAATCATTTGTCTACTTCCCTGTACACACTAACATCCAGACACCTACAAGAAAATCATTTGTTTACTTCCCTGTACACACTAACATCCAGACACCTACAAGAAAATCATTTGTTTACTTCCCTGTACACACTAACATCCAGACACCTACAAGAAAATCATTTGTTTACTTCCCTGTACACACTAACATCCAGACACCTACAAGAAAATCATTTGTTTACTTCCCTGTACACACTAACATCCAGACACCTACAAGAACAAAATGAAACCTGTAAGCTTATGTCGTAAAAGTTAGTCGCTAAACAAAACAAAACAAAACAAAAAATGTGTATTGGACATAATGCACCAAGTGTGACAAGAAAGAGACAGCAAAACTTTTTTTTTAAATTTAGTTAGACAACCACGTGATCATCAGCTCCTCCCCCCCTCTTTTCTTGTTCCTAATGTCTCCACCCCTCCACCCCACTTCATATTTCTTCTCTCAGCCCCTCCCCAGATTGTTTAGCGCCCTCTAGTTTCGAGAACTATTTTCCTATGCTTGACCTCGCTGGAGTAACGTCGATAGGGGAGGGGGGGGGCCCTGCCAATGAACTGGGGCGCCCCGAACCGAGGCGAAGGGCTCTTCAAATGTCATGTGTCGCTTGTGATGGAAGCTAGCAGTTGTATATTACGTGAGTGTGTGTGCGGATGTCTGCGCGTTTGTGCAGATTTCAAAAGCTAGGTAACAACATGAATGGGTTGATGAGAGATTATCGTTAAAGTCAAACAATTTTTTGTTTGTTTGTTTTTGTTTTCCCGTTCGGCCAAAAATGTCGTTGTGAAATTGTGTGTGTGTGTGTGTCACGTGGGGAACAATGATCACGCCACAATGTTGCCTCGTTTCGATTGTCCAATTAGATCTTAAATGGATGCTATAGAATAAAACATCTCGAGATCTCGCGCCGAATGCGAGACAATGACGAGAAATCCCGAGAAGATTAGGATTCATTATTATTTTCTTTTGTTCGACGTATGTTTTGTACGTCACGTGTCACCGAAATAGCGACTTTTGTTGAACTGTCGACTGAGCTTGCAGTGCGACTGGCAAGTTTAACATGGCACACTGCATGGCTTACTGCCAGTGACACTATTTTGGCGTAACTAGGAACTTTTGTAGTAACGTTGTTGGGCAGGCCTTGGTAGTTAGGTCTGTATTTGGAAAAATGTCTGGGGACTGGATAGGGATCAATTTAGCTTATTAATAATAATAATTATAATAATAATAACAATAATAATAATAATCTTTATTGTTCGTAAGGAAATTTATCTTTTAATTTGTGCATTACACCAAAACAAAACATTGTAACTATAGAAAAACAAAATGTACATTCACACCTGACTCACTCCTAATTTACATGTGAAAAGCTTATATCAGATTGTTTCTATTGAATGATTTGATAGATTTGTGCTTCCAAATAGTATTAGCAGCAACGCTTAAAGACCTTTGCAAAAGTCGGCGACATACCGGAAGTAGAACTGACAAAATAAATTAAGAAGCAACAGTTTATCTTACCTGCACTACTTTGTATCCCTCCGCCAAGTACTGACTTGTTTTAAAGATAGAACTTTATTTTTAATGCAAAGTGCGATCTAGTGTTGACTAGATATTGGTATTCACTAGATATTGGTATTGGATAAAGATTTTTAAATATTTGTAATCGAACTCTGAAAACAGTAACTTTGATTGGTCGTCGAGCTGTAACGCTCCTCTCTTTTTGTGTTGGGGAAGTCTAAATAGTGAGTACTGCAAACCTTGAACTGGAAAAGAATATTTCACCACCAAATATGCATAAAATCTTCTAGATCTTAGGTGTTTGCGTAAGTGTGTGTGTGTGTGCTTCTCCTTGCAATAACTGAACAGAGTGCGATTGTTTGAGGACTTAGAACTATGCAGTAATGATGGTGGCGATAAAGCGTGAGTGTGTGTGTGTGTGTGTGAATGGTGGAGTGGGTGCTGTAAGGTCGACCCTTAGACGAGATGTTGCAGTATTTAACTATGTTGATAGGCTACGTGAAGGGCCGAATGAAGGGCGTGATTACAGCGCCCACACCCGACTGTTTAGCTCCGACATTCGCTCAAACTCTCTTCTCAATTCTTAATCCCAGCATCACGTGATTCTCTCGCCAGCTCGGACAAACACATCCATGGGGAGAGGGAGGGGTGGGTAATAAATCTACAAATCTATCAGATCGAAATCTACTGCAGACATCCAGTGAGACAAGACAGAGGGGCAGCCAGAAAAGGCATACTTTCAGACAGACAGACAGACAGAATAAACAGAAAGATAGATAGATAGATAGATAGATAGATAGATAGATAGATAGATAGATATTTTAGATAGATAATTGTATATTATCCTGTAAAGAACATAGATTATTGAAACTTTACTTGTTGTTCTTAAAACCAGACCTAACGACCTTTGATCACGTGTCTAGCATGTAGCTCGAAACGCTAATGAAAGTGGGGGGAGGGGGGGCTCAGATTGTGAATAAAAACATAAAATAGATTGAAATAAAATAGTTTGTTACCAACCCTTTCAGTATTGACTCGACTTTAGAATGATTTTTAAAACACATTTCTTCTAGCTTTAGATTTCGTGCTTAAATCCCGATTAAAAAACTATTCCGAGAACATGCAGAGAGAAGGAACAAATGGCGTCCCTCAATCCCACCGCTTTCAGCCCCCCCCCCTCTCTCAATACGAACATAGCGAAACCCATCCACCCCCCCCTTCTCTCAATACGAACATAGCGAAACCCATCCACCACCCCCTTCTCTCAATACGAACATAGCGAAACCCATCCACCCCCCCTCTCAAAACGAACATAGCGAAACCCATCCACCCCCCCCCTCTCTCAATACGAACATAGCGAAACCCATCCACCCCCCTCTCAATACGAACATAGCGAAACCCATCCACCCCCCCTCTCTCAATACGAACATAGCGAAACACATCCACCCCCCTCTCTCAATACGAACATAGCGAAACCCATCCACCCCCCCCTCTCTCAATACGAACATAGCGAAACCCATCCCCCCCCTTCTCTCAATACGAACATAGCGAAACCCATCCACCCCCCCCCTCTCAATACGAACATAGCGAAAACATCCACCCCCCCTCTCTCAATACGAACATAGCGAAACCCATCCACCCCCCCCTCTCAATACGAACATAGCGAAACCCATCCACCCCCCCTCTCTCAATACGAACATAGCGAAACACATCCACCCCCCTCTCTCAATACGAACATAGCGAAACACATCCACCCCCCCCCCCCTCTCTCAATACGAACATAGCGAAACACATCCACCCCCCCCTCTCTCAATACGAACATAGCGAAACACATCCACCCCCCTCCCTCTCTCAATACGAACATAGCGAAACACATCCACCCTCCTCCCTCTCTCAATACGAACATAGCGAAACACATCCACCCCCCCCCTCTCTCAATACGAACATAGCGAAACACATCCATCCCCCTCCCTCTCTCAATACGAACATAGCGAAACACATCCACCCCCCTCCCTCTCTCAATACGAACATAGCGAAACACATCCACCCCCCTCCCTCTCTCAATACGAACATAACGAAACACATCCACCCCCCTCCCTCTCTCAATACGAACATAGCGAAACACATCCACCCCCCTCCCTCTCTCAATACGAACATAGCGAAACACATCCACCCCCCTCCCTCTCTCAATACGAAACACATCCAACCCCCTCCCTCTCTCAATACGAAACACATCCACCCCCCTCCCTCTCTCAATACGAAACACATCCAACCCCCTCCCTCTCTCAATACGAAACACATCCACCCCCCTCCCTCTCTCAATACGAAACACATCCACCCCCCTCCCTCTCTCAATACGAAACACATCCAACCCCCTCCCTCTCTCAATACGAAACACATCCACCCCCCCCTCTCTCAATACGAACATAGCGAAACACATCCACCCCCCTCCCTCTCTCAATACGAACATAGCGAAACACATCCACCCCCCTCCCTCTCTCAATACGAACATAGCGAAACACATCCACCCCCCTCCCTCTCTCAATACGAACATAGCGAAACACATCCACCCCCCCCCCCTCTCTCAATACGAACATAGCGAAACACATCCACCCCCCTCCCTCTCTCAATACGAAACACATCCACCCCCCCCCTCTCTCAATACGAACATAGCGAAACACATCCACCCCCCTCCCTCTCTCAATACGAACATAGCGAAACACATCCACCCCCCTCCCTCTCTCAATACGAACATAACGAAACACATCCACCCCGCCCCCTCTCTCAATACGAAACACATCCACCCCCCCCCCTCTCTCAATACGAAACCCATCCACACTCGTGTCCTCGGCCCGTTGGTTGAAACACAAAAAAAAGCAACTTTGGGATTTGTTTCTTTTTTGTGTTGTTAGAGGGCCACAACAAGTAGCTAAGTCAACTTTGGAGTTTGAAATCAGTGTGTGTCTCCACCGCCACTTAACACTAGACACAGCAGGAGTGATCTAACTGGACGTGTCCAGCCATTACCCGTGGATCCAATTAGCTCTGTGGGTTTGTTTGAAGTGTTGACCGTTTCAATGGAAACATGTTGATAGCGGGCCGAAGCATTTCGTGGGAACTTCAAAAAAAGATGCAAAGTTTCCTGATGAATAGTGACCTTGTTTCTGCAATATGGCGACTTGAATGGAAATGTAAATATCTGGCAGGATAATGAAAACCTTGTTTGTTTGTGAGACCCAAAGTTCAGCGAAAAAGTTGAATGTTTCACGCGTCTGTGTTGACCGCTAAGTCTCGCGTTGTTGATCCCTTCCTTAAAGTTGACATATTTAAACATTATTCAGTTATGTCACTCAGACAACGATAGAGTTGGGAGGTGGGGTCGGAAGGAGAAAGATAACCCCCCCATAACTCTGCAGTTCGGGCCACTCAATGAAACGTCTCCGTATCTGTGTAAGTCTTTGGATCACATCTGACATCTGTCTACTTAAGAAGCACAACTTTCTTACCTGACAATGTTAATGACTTCTACCCTTTTGTCAGCCAACTGTCAGGTGTGCAAACATTGAGACAACCTGTGCAGCGACAGGTACACAACTGACACTGGCTGGCTAAAAGGTTTGACAATTGACCCCGCTTCTATTTTTAGACTTCTTTTCATATTTTTTTTTCTGTGGAGTTGATTTAATTTTTTTTATACATAAAAGACAGTAATAAATATCGAACCGAGAAAGAATGGCATGATATGTCATGTTTCAGGGCCGGCCTTAGGGATAGGCAAACTAGGCAGCCGATTGGTGGGGGCCTCGCATAGGGCCGGGCATAGGGTTAGAATCATTGCGAAACATGCATCGAATCTTATATATAGCAGGACACTAGGGCTCTACGTGCACTTGCCTAGCTCTAAATGTCTACCAAGACTCTCATGGTGTAGTGACAAATGTTTAAATCTACTTGTTAGACTATTTATAGTAGACAGGGTTAGGGAAAACCAGATTGTTATGTTGGGTCAGAAAAAAAACTAGATTTTGTCTTTTTGGACCGGTAGCAGTAGCGTGATATGTAGGGTGGCAATAACTAACATTATATGCCACTTTTAAACGGGGGATGATAATATGCTATTTTGGACCGGGAATAAATAGCATACGCCATGTTGGACCGGGAATAAATAGCATACGCCATGTTGGACCGGGAATAAATAGCATACGCCATGTTGGACCGGGAATAAATAGCATACGCCATGTTGGACCGGGAATAAATAGCATACGCCATGTTGGACCGGGAATAAATAGCATACGCCATGTTGGACCAGGAATAAATAGCATACGCCATGTTGGACCGGGAATAAATAGCATACGCCATGTTGGACCAGGAATAAATAGCATACGCCATGTTGGACCGGGAATAAATAGCATACGCCATGTTGGACCGGGAATAAATAGCATACGCCATGTTGGACCGGGAATAAATAGCATACGCCATGTTGGACCAGGAATAAATAGCATACGCCATGTTGGACCGGGAATAAATAGCATACGCCATGTTGGACCGGGAATAAATAGCATACGCCATGTTGGACCAGGAATAAATAGCATACGCCATGTTGGACCGGGAATAAATAGCATACGCCATGTTGGACCGGGAATAAATAGCATACGCCATGTTGGACCGGGAATAAATAGCATACGCCATGTTGGACCAGGAATAAATAGCATACGCCATGTTGGACCAGGAATAAATAGCATACGCCATGTTGGACCAGGAATAAATAGCATACGCCATGTTGGACCAGGAATAAATAGCATACGCCATGTTGGACCAGGAATAAATAGCATACGCCATGTTGGACCAGGTATAAATAGCATACGCCATGTTGGACCAGGTATAAATAGCATACGCCATGTTGGACCAGGAATAAATAGCATACGCCATGTTGGACCAGGAATAAATAGCATACGCCATGTTGGACCGGGAATAAATAGCATACGCCATGTTGGACCGGGAATAAATAGCATACGCCATGTTGGACCGGGAATAAATAGCATACGCCATGTTGGACCGGGAATAAATAGCATACGCCATGTTGGACCAGGAATGTCCGGCTCGACAAGCAATTTGTGTCACGCTGGACAGGACAACGTCTTTATGATAGTCCTTGTTGGTCCTGGTAATCCTAGCAATTCTTGTCATGTGAAATTGGTCAATAGTAGGCCTACTTTAAAAGTCTTTATTGTTTATGGTTGAAACTTATCGCTAGTGCCGCTAGTGTATGGACATATTTGTTTGAGCCTGTGCTGAGATATGATCCCACTTTGTTCTGTATCACTTCCGATCTGTTACGAAGTAGACTTTTTTAATGGATTGTTACTGTCTGGAAACTACTGTAACTACCAACTCGAAGGAAATTATGGGTTAATGGTTCAATTTAAAAGTAACATCTTAAAAGACTATGACGAGTGATAGGTTGGAAGGTTTAAACCTTCAAAGTGCTCTCACTCTATGATAATGCTAAAGTAAGATGGCTACCCTTCATGTATCGCACCAATTCTGTTCAGTGTCAACTCTTGCATATGCTCTACTAAAATACTCAGTTCTGAGTACTGCACGTGAGTACATCAACATTTTGTGGTCCGTGGAGTACTCTTACTTTTATTAACTCGTCCTGGGCTGGTGGTAGGGCGGGGAGAATGGTTAAACCTACTAGACTCGATGGCTTGTTTCTGACAGCAGTGGGCAGCCATTGTCTCCGCCTTCTTTGTCCACACTCTCGACCTTGACTTTCAAATCTCCAGGGGTAGAGAACTCTCAAACAAAAGAAGCAAAGACCGTAAGGATGCTTCCTTCCCCTGTTTTAGTTGTTGTTTTTTTCCCTTTTCAAAATGTAAGTTTCAAAACGAGAAGGTGTGAGACAGGGGAGAAAGGGGCGCCAGTTTGGGGAGGAGGGACACCTAAATAAACTTTTTAGTTTTCCTTCGTGCACAACAAAAAAATGGAAAGCGCAGTAGAAATTAGGGTAAAGATAATTGGATATTAGAATAATCATATGCGTGTGAGAGAGGGGAGGTGTGTGAGACTCGTGTGAGGGTCCTGTGTGAGAGCACGTGACGAGGTCTTGAGATAATCACGAGTGGGCGCCCAGCGCCTGTCTCTAGAGGCTCCCCGCCCAACACGTGGAAACTTCGAGCTGGATGGTTTTTCTGATCTCATGACGTGCGCCCCGCTACCCTTAGGGGCTAGTGAAACCGGACTTGCAGCGGAAATATGGACGAATTAAAAAGAAAAAAAAATAACCCAGAGAGCCCGTCTTGAACAAAGCTGGTCAAATTTGTGCCTTTGTTCCCCCCCCCCCCCCCATTTTTCCCGTCTTCTCCCCCAGCCTTCCAGCCACGAGTGAACATGAAAATTTAAAGAGCTGTCGCTAATGGTGTTTGGGTTTCCGGAGGTCGGCCTCAAGTCGTGTTTAACCCAGTTTCATGTCTCTGTCATTCTTTGATTCTGCTCATGGCTTCATCCACTGACCACTGCCTCCATTGTGAACGTTAATAGCCATATCACATACTTTCTTGTTTGAAGAGACTTTGAAAGAAAGGCGGTCCTTATTGATCCTCATGTAATCACTCTAATTGCTGTAATAATTCTACAAGAGCATTCCCACTTACTTTATTTCTACAGTAGTGCACTGCGTCTTGTTCACCTATGGGTTGTATTACACAAATACACATTAGCTCATTTTCTGACATCGATTGATACACACAAAATGGCTGAATTCAAATGTGTTAAATGTAGAAAAGATATATTATTTTGTTTTCAAAGTTTGTGGGTTTGTTTGAAGTGTTCACCGTTAAAGTATATTCATTTATATTCATTTATATTCATTTATATTCATTTATATTCCATAGTTTTCGAAAAATGCAACAATTTCATCGTTTGATTTTGTTATTTCGGACAATACAATTGGGTCTACTCTGTGGTTGAGATGAACTGCGCTATAGTTCGTCACTCAACGATCGTGATTCCATTTTTATTTGTGTGCTCATCATGAATGTTGTTCTAGTGGCATCCTATTGGGCATCGTACTTGCATTGCTCTTCCCTCACAATCCACTGGCATACACATTATGCAGAATGTGACAATGGGGTATAGTAAAGTTAAATATTCGCCAGAACGACAGGGTTGTTGTTGTTGTTGTTTATATTGCTTAGATCATGAAGAATATCTTCTCAGTTCATCAAGTCAACCAGTTGGTCCATACACAATTCAACACACATGTGAATGTATACAAATACCGCAGGTCAGAAAACATCAAACAAAAAGAAAAGGCAGAATAGAAAAGGAAAGCACACGGTTCTATATTTAGCCACTACTTAGCGTGAGTACATTATCTCAATCAGAGGAAGATCATAAACTCACACCAAGTTACGCGATTACAAATCTGAGGCATCCATTCTCATTTTTGTCTTCTTTTACGTGAGTGTAAAAATCGTCCATCACTCCCCCCCCCCCAAACACTCACTCTCCTATTCAAGCGCTGTATGACCCCCAGACCCCGCTCCTTACTTTTTTATCTATTGCTCCGTTAGGTTTAGTCTGAAGCACTCACGACTTAAAAGAGGAGGGAAGAGAGGGGTACACGTGATTAGTTGAAGCATTTCCGTAGAGTGCTCACATCTGGCAATTGAATGCTGAGAGTCGCTTTGATGGGCTCATCCTTCCTGGAGATACATCTTTGGGGAGTCGCTGAAGGTAACTGACGTTTAAAAAGACTTTGGTTTTAGCTACTCGCCACTGAGTCAAACTTATAAAATATGCGTGAAAGTGTAAAAAAAAAAAAAAAAAGAAACTGACCAACCAGTGGCTTTAGATTTTATTTTTAGGACCTGTCCAATGGTCCTATATCTTGTATTTGGTGCTAGTTGCTCTCTATCGGACTTGTGAGCCAATAGATCTCGATTTATTAAAATAAAAAAAAAAAAGTAGACTGAGAGAGAAAGAGAAACAGACAAAAGAGAGTGTGTGTGTGTGTGAGAGAGAGATAGAGAGAGAGAGAGAGAGAGGCAGAAGAGAGGCGAAAACGTAGAGAAACTTTTTCTTTTCAACTACGTACCGAAGTGTTTAAATAAGACCTAGGCAACTCCATTAGTGAAGTTTTGAATGAAATGATTGTCACTTGTCCCACATAACATGCGACATCTTCTCTATGACGCCAGGAAGTAAGAATTTGAAACCATTCGCCAAAACAAAACAACACTTTCTGTAACGAAAGTCATCAAGTCTACGTCAGAGATAGCCTGATGTGTCCCGGACACTGGGAGAGAGGGGTATGAGTCTACGTCACTTTGGGGCTTCCTGTGTTAGCGTCACTGGAGAGGGGGGGGGGGCTTTGTGTGTCGGCACGAGTCCATTCTTTGTAGAAGGCCTCAACGTTGACCTGTAACGTCACAACCTGTGGGCAGTGGATTCAAATAGCTCATTGCCTTGTCGTACAGACCTATGACTTAGCAACAAGCTATTGATTTAAGCTGCCCACAGATTGCGACGTTGCAGTTCAGGCCTAGTATCACGACTGGTCTCGTTGGGCAACACTGGGGTAGGACGATGTGACAACTTCTTGCACCTAACATTCAGCTTTAAATTTTAAATCTCTCTTGAAATTATTTGTTCTTTCCTTACTTGCTGTATCTTTGCCCTTCACTTTGCCCCTCACGTCTGCTTCTGTCTTTGTTGTTTAGCTCGTTGCCCCATCCTCTACTAACAGCAATAGACCAGCCACTAGAGGACGCAAAGAATTAACACTATAGACAGTCATAGCTAGCTTTAAATATTATTTTTTTTCGGCCACTCAGTTGAACTTCATTCAGGCGTGTGAGTTTTGGCATTTGAAGCATCACTGCTAGGAGCAATCATCTTTTGAAGGTGTAGATCTTTGCAGACAGCTTGAAATATGGAAATGTGTAGAGGTCGGAGGTCGGGCGAGGGGTCTAACGGGGGTGGGGCTGACTTCTCTTTAGATGCTTTGCACTGTTTCTCTATTTTCTAAAAAAAAAATTTTCGTTCTTTCCCTAACCCGCCGTGGAGGGAGCCAACACGCCCCGAGGGTGAATACTCACTCAATGATGGTGTAGTCGCTGACTTCTTTTGTTGAAAAATCTACCCATAGTTTCTCATGAAGCCACCTTCACTTCTCGTGTTGTTTCTCACTTAGATGGTATCGGGAAGGGGGGGGGGGGCTTAAGGCTTAGAAAAAAATTCTGTCACAATTGATGGTGGGGGAGAAAAAGAGCTTTAGGAAGAGGGAGGGGCTAAAAGGGGGGGGCGGTAAAATTGCAAGGGGGGCATATCAAACTAAAGGGGGAGCGGTAAAAATGGGGGTTGCTACGGAGTGTAAAACTGAAATGTCAGGAGACTAAAGATAAACAGATTTCTGTAGAGGAGGACGATTCGCTCGGAGCTTAAGGGTTAAAGTGTGATAGATTAGAGGGTTAAAAGTGGTAGAAAGGGAGGTTTGAGAAGCATCTCCTTTGTTGTCAATGACTGAAGCCCGTGTAATGTTGGTGTGTGTAAATGTTGTTGCAGATGTCGACCAGGCCGGTGACGAGGTTAGCGTAACCTTTTTACACGTGTACCTCAGTTCTGGGGTGGCGCAAGTACATTCAGCGACCCTGTTACCAAAGGGTGTCTCTAGTATGAGTCTTACAACGTGTCTTTAAATGTGTCTTAAATGTGCCTGAAGATGACCATGTCTAACAATCAAATGTGTCTTCTAATCTGAGTGTCTGATATTATAGGCATTGAAGTGCAAGTACTAGAATGTTTGATATTATAGGCATTGAAGTGCAAGTACTAGAATGTTTGATATTATAGGTATTGAAGTGCAAGTACTAGAATGTTTGGTTGTTGACTTGATTGTCATGAGTTTGAGTCTCGTTGATGTTTTTTTGTTTTAACTCTTTTATCATCTACGGCGAAGTGGAGGAGAATCTAAAGCCAACGAAAGACTTTTGTTTTCTTGTTAGGAATAAAAGGTTAAGAATTCCATTTCAGACATTGCGATCTATGGGGCAGATGATGTTTAGGTCACCAACTGACTTTACTTTCCCCAACTATTGTCAGGTACCCATTAGAGTTGGGTGGACTCGGGGGCGACCTTAAGTCCCGAAATTATTAATCAGTTTTCACAGAAATTCGAACCCAGGACCCTTGGTTCTAAAGCCAAGCGCTTGACCACTCAGCCAGCGTGCCCCCATCTTGTCAGGTATAGTCTAAAAAATAAACGTGAAACAGCTCGCCCACCTCCAGTGGATTCTTGTCACAATGCAACTTCTGTTTCCTTTCTGTCATTCATCGTGTCATGTCGGGTTGCCCCACATTCCCCTGACCAGACGTAGACTCCCAGTCAACCTTCATTGCCACCCTGAGGGTCTTATTGCCGGCCTTGTGCGTCTCACCCTCACACCTCTTCTCACACTACGACCCCAATGTGTGGGCCTCCAAACAGCGGGCTTAATTATTGTCACACTTCACTGTCCTACGAATTGGTGTGTGTGGGTCTGTTTGTGACGTGGGTGGATGTGGGTTTGCGTCTCTTGCGTCTGAATGACATCAGTTTGTAGGCCTACATATTGGGTGCGTTTTCTATGTCAGTGTCATGACATCATTTTGTAGGCCTACATATTGGGTGCGTTTTCTATGTCAGTGTGATGACTTGCGAACAACGGTTGGCCCATTGCATAGGAGTGAGGGTTAGTAACGAAAGAAAACTCAATACGCTCACACGGTCAAACTCGCACACACATTCTCTCACTCACATACACTCACACGAACACTATCTCACACACGCTCAAGCACAGACACACACATACACAACCTGAAAGCCTCAACAACATTTCCACGTCTTTGTTAAAATGTGACCAAATTAAGGCCCAAAATTAAGGGCGATGCTTTGATCGAATTAACTTTGTGTCATAATTACTGTCTGGTGTTCCACTCACTGGGTTTCAGACCGGGGTACAGGGGTGGGGCGCGTCTTTGTGCCCAATGTGTTTTTTGAGGAAGGATGAGGTAGAAAAGGGGGGGGGGTCACAATGACAAAAAAAGTTAAGACGACGTCACTGTTTATTGTCCTCACAATCCAATTATTAAAAAAAAATGGTGTGAGTCTGGGATGGTCGGATGGGGGGGGGGAGTCACCCTGCCCACACCCAGCACCACACACGAGCACACAGACACACACACATGCAAGCGCTGCCTTCTCTATTTCCCAGGGGTGGAATCTCCCGCCATTCTCCCAGCTGGCCAGACCCAGAGTTAAAGCCCAATTAAGATGACAGAGTGCAACTTCCCTTCAAGTGTTTTCATGGGACACTAGATTTGCATAATGTCTCGCGCTGTGTTTTAATCTTCATTAAAACAAGAATAACACAACGACCGACTTAGTATTGAGTCCCCGCCCCTCCCCACTTTATTTTCTTTTTAAAACGAATGAATAACGTCCCGCCAATTTAAATATCTTTATTGGACTATTCCAATGACTGAAATTGCAAACCAACACCGGCTCTTGGATTACAAACGCAAATGGTGCGAAATGTTGGCGTGTAACAAGCTCTATAGATGCTGATTGAACGGACATGGGTTTGAATTCCAGTGGAGCCCACTCTGGCAGATGCTAGGAGAAAAATAACAGCGGTTGGTCATTGTGCTGGACACATAACACTCTATCAGGGTTAGAGACATGAAAACTTTCATAGCCACATCTACAAATAGCTTTTGTTTGGGTGTCTCGGGTGTACAGAACGTGAGATCTTAGAAGTCAACATAGACATAAAGAGAAGATGACTGAAAGTGACTTCATTATGAACATCTCCTTCATCACAGCTCCATGGAACTATCCATATTTTATAGTGAAGTGGGTGTTTTAGCATTTTTTAAAAACAATTGCAAAGCGGCCATTAAAAGTTTCTCTCTAACCCCCCCCCCCCCCCTATTTTTTTTTTCAAAAAAAAAAAAAAGCTCTAACGGAAGTAGAATAGCTCGTTTATCGCAAGCGAAAGTAATGGACAGACTACTCTGGATGATTCTAGCACCAACTTTGTTCTCTCCTCTTATCTTTTGCTTTAGCAAGAAGCGGTTAAAAAGAAAAGAAAAAAAAAGATGGCGGATCTCCTGTTTGATCAAATTTCAGCTTCATTTCCGGTGTTTAGTGAAATAGTTTTTTTTTTAAAAAGAAGATTTTATCTGGAGCTACAATGTTTTATGGGTTTTTATTTTTCTCTTAATTTTTTGGGGAACCAGACAGAGATCAAATGTTGACATTACTGCGATGGATTAGGAAAACATTTTGTAATCATTAGAAAGGCGTGGCAGGGTCAGGGGTCGTACAAGCGTTGGATAAGGTCTTTAGCTCTAAATAGAGTTTAACTTATTCTTATACGATTGCATATACCAAGCTTGTTAGGATAAATCAACTCTAGGATGTCAGATGTATATGCCAGAGATGTCCATACTACGGCCCGCTAGCCACATTTGGTCTGTGACAAGGTTGTTTTTTTTTGTTATTTTTTTGGTCTCTAAACTTGTGTCCCTATTGCGTAACGAAGCAGCAGGAGGTCGATTCCATAGGACTCGACGTGGCGATTGGCTTGTGATACGCGTAGCACCACTGTTCCGTGTTGTTTTTGTAATGTGCAAAGTAGCTCATTGCCTAGAGTCAGCTTAGTAGGCAAAGTCAATTTGGGCATGTTTTTATTTCGCCCCGAAATTCGCAGAGAAGAAGAGAAGTCTGATTAGTTAGAGTACCCTGTATGAAGGTACAATAAACAGAGTACAATAAACACATTCAACCAAGGAAAACAGAAGAATTAATTAAGCGTGAAACATAGAACTATCTACTCATATTGATTACAATTATTACTAATAACATTAGGTAAGGTTGTAAAACTGTTACTGCCGAAAGTTGTAATTAATATAAGCGCTGCACTATATGTAAAGTACTTCTAATGGCATGCGTCTCCAATAGTCTCTGACAACCAGTCCACCTTTTGGCCTTCACGTGGGGCTCAAGGTTTGTGTCCGGCCCACTGTTATTACTAACAGAAGGTGTAAAGGCGAGTAAGTGGCGCCTAAGCCAATAAGCTTCGGGCAGGAGGGTCTCGTTATTAAACTTCTGACTACCCACTAGGAGAAGGAAAACTCTGAATTCAAACCTCTGCTGCCTTGCAGCTATATCCAAACATGGGAAAGGTTTTGGGAGCCAACCCTGAGAAAAAATCAGGAGCCGGCGACCCTCTGGCTGCTTCCGCACACAGTGCTACACCCTTTGGATAGATCAGATGTGTGGAGGGGGGGGACTGCTATGTTAGCAATATCGTTCTGACCATATCTGATGCCCAGGCATTCATCTAATGTCTATGACATGATTTGTTTGGTATCTCGAACAAAGGAAAGAAATGGTACTTGACCGAAGTAGTGGTATAAGCTGAATTTGTCTCCTTTATAGGTCGTCGTCTAAGTCCTAGTGAAAACAAACATGAAATAAGACGAGACTATAGAAACAATACATAAATATACAATCTGCTATGTTCATTAGAACTTCACTAGCGGAGTGGTTACAATGTCGGCTGGAGGAGTCATGAGTTCGCATTCAGGTCGTTTCCGCTCTTCCCTATTACAAATTTAATGACACGACTGATCCAAACTAATTGCTACAACTACGCTTAAAAGCTTTGGTTTCCTTTTTAGAATAGTTTTAAAATATATTTTCTTGTTTATTATATTAGTGTAATTTTATGTTTTGTCAATAGAATTCGTTTTTCGTAACATTGTGTCCGTAGTTTCGTTAAGCCCATGTTGTTGTTTTTTAATCTACCCAATACTTGTCTGAGCTGTCAAACCATGCAGGTCGTTTTTTCTCGTTTTTTGCCTAAAGCAGCGCCCACTCCGTCTGTCCGGCTCTTGGCCGCATCCAAAACTGTTATATTGCATTGTTAGAAAGAATGCTCTAAATGTATGGCTTCCAAAAGATATTTTACCTTGTCTTGCAGATGTTTAGTTTGTCAAATCTAGCTTATCTAAACTCAATTTTGACCATAGAAAAAAAAATCTAAACTTAATATTTGAATATACTAAAAGTGAGGGAAAAAAAAGGGGGGGGGTATTTTTCGGTTGTGGAGTGGAGGTAGACGCAGCGTCAGGCGAGTGATGGTGTTGGAGGTGGGAGTAGGGTAAGAGAGGTGGGGATGATTGCCTCTCAGTTTTACCTCAGGGCAACCCCAGGGAGTAATTATTATTATGGGTCGGGCGAACTGCTACTTAGTTCGTTCTCTGAGCGCCAAAGTGTAACACCGCGCAAGCTGGAGCATATAAGAGCGAGAGAAGATTTGTTTCGTTTCTGTGCCCCGGAAAGAACTCATTGTTTTTTGTTTTTTTAATAACCATCAGACGACCCAAGCTTTCTATGGCGCTACGGTGTGCTGATGTCGAAATACAACAGGAGATAAATGTGTACTTTGGAAAGTCAGATTTCTTTATTGTCTGATATAATAGTTTTCTAGTTGCATTCATCAGCAGTCATCCAGTTGTTGTGTATTCATCAGCAGTCATCCAGTTGTTGTGTATTCATCAGCAGTCATCCAATTGGAAAAAGAGGCGAAGAAAGGAAAAGTGTTTCATTTTCTCTGTCATTATCGCATGATAGAACAATACTTACTAGCCTAATACTGCATAGATCTCATACTGATCACTTACTGGTGCACAGATCACTTACTGGTGCACAGATCACTTACTGGTGCACAGATCACTTACTGGTGCACAGATCAATTACTTGTGCATAAATCTGTATCACTAAAAAAATGGCATAATTGCATATAATGGCTTATGTAAAATAGTAAACCGACCCAGCGCCCTCTAATCTAACGTGACCGCACTCTGATATAACGTGCACTATTGAAAGTAATAACAATTGATGTGATACGGTATATCTTTCAAAACAGTCTCCTCGACACAAAATGTTTGTTATATCCACTTAAAAGAAAACAAAACAACATCTAACTTAACATTTGAGGACATGACCAACCAGTCCAACCTGCCTACCAACCACGAAGGCACACACGTTTACCCTTGGTATTTATTATCTTGACGGGTTGCGGCTAAATCCTAGAAGTTCTAACAAGTATGAAATAAGTTACAAAGGAAACCCTCGTCTGTTTGGCCAACGGAAGCATGATCCAAGTCTGTGCCGACGGCATTGTTTTGAAGATCCAATGACGTTTTGAGTCAGACTCTTGGAGGTCAGACATGAGGATGTTTATAGACTGCTCATCTTCTGTTTCTCCTGACCCCTCCTCCTCCCTTCCACCTTTAGCCCCCCCCCCCTCTTCTCGAGAGTACTAGAAATACTGATCTTTTACAAAACTAGTTCAGTTCCCTAAAGTTTATCATTGTAGGGTGGAAGTGGCGCGGCACGGGGTGTTTCATCTGAAGGTGGATAGAGAAGAACAGACGTAGACCGACAGACAGGCGAACAGTATAACAGACATGCATCCAAAGTCAGTCTTATCATTCATAGACATACAGTCACAGACTTGGATTTTACATCAAACAAATTAAAATACAGACAGGAGACTACAGACAAATGATGAATACATGAAAGGGACATAATGAGATGTGGCGCAAAACAAAAAAGGAACAGCACTGTACATGTTATTAATCGTTGTCAACGTGTTTTCATTCATGTCCTATCCAAGGATCTAATATTTCATTATCCGATCTGTGCCCGAGTTTGTCACATTATGGCGACGATTCTTTCTCTTTGGGTCTGCTGCATCAGTCATCTTATCAAATGAAACTGTCACTCGGGGTCAAATGAAACTGTCACTCGGGGTCAAATGAAATGTAATTGTATTTCTTTTTAAATGTCTCAGTTTTGGCTTTGTTGAACAAGTAGCGTATCATACAACGAGAGCCAGGTGTAACACCATCAGCCCGATATTCGAATGGGGAATGGGATTGAAACGCATTCTTCTATTACAAACGGACGAAATGCAGACCAATGTAATGATCTATTTAGTCTACGGGCCACTATAATGGGTAAACAATATCAAGCGGTTATCCTCTGGCTCCCCCGCCCCGCCCTCAGATCATTTAACCCTTTTTGGACTCCAGTAACGTCTCGTGTGTGTTAGCAGGTGTTTTAGTTCTCAGTTTGTGCTTTGAATCTCGGGCAGGATAGGGTTACTAATATTTAAAACAACGTGAGTTTTGTAAGTTAAACAAACTCAGCGCTTTGATTTAGACCACCTCACATCTTACAGAAAGATGGCCACCCCACATGTTTCAGAAAGTTGACCTCTTCAAATCTTATGGAAAAAAATTACCCCCCTCACATATCACAGAGATTTGACCACCTTAAATCTCACAGAAAGATGACCATTTCACGTTTTAGAGAAAAATGACTACATCACATGTCACAGATAAATGACCACTTTATATCTCACAGGAAGATGACCATTTCATCTCACAGAAAAAGATGACCCCCCTCACACCTATCGACTCAAAGCTCAACTTAAAAATTCCTTATCACCATCGAACTTCGAACTCAAGCGCCCCCTAAAGATAGCCCAGAGGTCTATCCACTCATCCACACGGCCCACTTAATATTTTTAATATCATTGCAATGGCCTACTTCAGACTTTTAACCTCTACAAATGTTTAGGAGCCTGGTATGACTAATTGTAGGCTGAGACTCGTTGATATCATCTACAATTTACAAAGTGTTCTTCAACTTTACAAGATATTTTATTTATTTTGTCAAGGGTTGTCAAGGACAGAGAGTCTTTCTTTTGTGTGTATCTAAAACGTAAAGTGCCTGACTGGATGACTTGAGTACTCAGACCTTTTCTTACCCATCTTCTATTCTTGTCAAACGTGACCGCACTCTGATATAACGTGACCACTCTCTTATATAACGTGACCGCACTCTTATATACTGTGATCACAATCTTATATAATGTGACCGCACTCTTATAAGCCCTGATCGCATTCTTATGTTGGGTGATCTCACTCTTCTGCAACGTGACGACACTCTTATATAGCGTGACCACATTCTTATATAAAATGACCACAATATTATATAACGTGACCACAATCTTATCTTATTTAACGTGATCACACCCTTACCTTCCGTGATCACAGTTTTCTCTGACGTGCTCACACACTTGTCAAACCAATGTTACACAAGACACAAACATGCACTCACCTTCAAGTGAATTCATTAGAAAAGTAATTAACACGTAAGGGTTGTCGAGGGTAGGAGCATGCACGCACGGGCGCACATAAAGGTAGTTTCCTCTTTAAACAGAGAGGGGGGATTCTTCCACCTTCCCAGAGCACTTTTATTACTAGTTCCTTACCTGTAAGAAACTTTTATTTATTTATAGCCAGTTCAATAGTGTACTCTTTTGTTACTCGCATATCTATCTATCTATCTATCTATCTATCTATCTATCTATCTATCTATCTATCTATCTATCTATCTATCTATCTATCTATCTATCTATCTATCTATCTATCTATCTATCTATCTATCTATCTATCTATCTATCTATCTATCTAATATCTCTCTCTCTATATATATATATATATGTGTGTGTGTGTGTGTCTATCTATACATATATCGATCCAATCTGTCTGTCCTTTCTTTTCTCTTTCATTTATGAAGCACCGTACACACCTGAAACCAAGGACTTGCTGTTCCCAGTGCCCATTGAGACAGTCTACTACGGTCTTGTCTTTAGAAAGTTATCTCGAGAGTTCATAAGTGACACATTGTACCAGTCTACTATGTTACAGTCAATAGATGTATAAGACATCACCTTAACGTAAGATGTTTGGATAACATCTAGATGTTTGGATAACACCAAAAGTTCATACATTTCTAGCAGCCACTACCTCGCGCTCAGCTCCCCCCCCCCCGCCCCATTCACCCCTTTCCACCCGTGCGTCTTCCAACTTCCGTTGCTACATCTGAGTATCTACATATCTGGCACTGGCATCTGCTGGTTACAGAGCCAACCGGAAGGGCGCCGTGGCGCTGGTACCCTAGAGCAGGAAGGGGTGCCAGAAGATTCGAAAGCCCGTTACAGGTGCTTGTGAAAACACTGGTATATCAAGCATGGATCAGACATTTCACAGGACAGAGTCCGCCCCTGGTGATCCTATTCACTAAAAGACAGTTTGTATTAGAACATACATGAGGAGAGAACAAAAAAAAAGTTTCAATCTTTTAGTTTCTAAAGTGGGTCTCGTTACAAGTAACACCGCTCGACACTAGATAAACACACCGTCAGAGAGGCAAAGAAAGGGAGATGGGAGGAGGAGGGTGAAAAGAGGACGAGAGATCAACTTTAGAAAAATAAAATGAGAGGACTAAACGAGGAGAGAGGGAGTCATAGAGCGTAAAGCGTGAACCCCGGGGAGGGAACTCTCCTCTTTTATTAATGAGGTTATGGATGAACATTACAAGTTATCCGAGGAAGATTCGCTCCGTTTGGCGTATAAAGACAGGTGTGCGTGTGTGTGCGCGCGTGCGTGCGTGTGTGTGTGTGTTCTTCCTAGATTTGAACCGAAAGCTGGAAGTCTATTTACACGCTGCTAAGTTAGTCAACAGAAAGTACTGAGGTATGGAGACCACGTGACGTGTCTACTATTACTGATGATGACTCGACGCACTAGTCAAACGTCAGACCTACCCCACACACACATCGTCAGTGTAACCACGGGGCTGCTGCGTATCAAGAGTCTAGACACTTGTGGGTAAATCTGATATTTACCTTTTTTTTTTAAAAAAAAGTTTAAAGTTAAACTATTTTGACCACCAAATGACATCCATATATTATATATAAAGTGTCTCTGAAAGAGCCCAATATCAATAGGGCGAGTGAGCCAAGCACATCGAGAAGTCCCTTCAACCTAGTCCATGCAACCTACAAGTGTATTCAGTCACCTAGAAAGATAAAAAAACGCAGAATTGTTTTATCGTTTAACATTTGACCAACTTTCATGTTCGATATCCCTCCGATTGCTTTGGCGAAGCTGTGAATCTATTTTCTGTTCTAAGTTTCACTTTAATTGTGACTATCTACTCTTCACATTTCCAAAGTTCCATCCCAGTTTTAATGGATCATTAAGTGCCAATAACAACATCACCCAGGAGAACTAAATACACGAGAGAATGTGGTGAAGAACTTGTTGATCCGGCGACTAGTCCATGACAACACAATACAGGTCAATACAACCTTCCAAAGATTCCCTATCAAACCAAGAAAAAAGAAAGGGTCTTAGCATAATTTGTAATACATTGAGCTGACTGCACTTCTTCATTGTGACGAATTGTTTTAAAGTCTTCCAAAAAAAAAAAAAAAAATCGCCGGCCTTGAACTTTGATGCTTGTCCTAGAGAGGCGACTATCGAACAAATCACGTTTATGTCAGGAGAGTCACTCATCTGATTCTTTTCTTTTCAACAAGACAGCACTGAACTGCACACAAAAAGCAGATCATTCAGTGGAGCGGATCACTGTCAAGGGAATCAACTCTATTCACTAAGTGTAAGCGTCTGTTAACTGCCCTTGCAAACCATTGACATCTTCTTTATGTCTTCTCACTTCCTGTACGACGAACACAAATGATATTTTCACCTACTTGCTTTTTCTTTAGCTCAGTTTAACTCTTGCTTTTCTTTAGCTCTGTTTCTCTCCCCCCCCCCCCCCATTTTTCTCTTGGCTGGTTCTAAATGACTTGAGATAACAGTTTACCTGTAATGGCCTTCAATCATTTACCTGGTGAGTGCACCAATCTCGTCAGGTACTCGCGAAGATAAGGCGGCAATGGCTTTAAAACAAGTCGACCATAAAATTATGAATGTAGATTAAAATGGGCATTGCTTAGATTATGAATTGTGTTTATTTTTTTTTTTTTTTTTTTTTTTTTTTTTGGTCACAGACTTTCGGATCTTTGTCTAACTGTTAGCCCATGTCCCTTCTTCACCAGGACCAACACTGTCTAACTGTTAGCCCATGTCCCTTCTTCACCAGGACCAACACTGTCTAACTGTTAGCCCATGTCTCTTCTTCACCAGGACCAACACTGTCTAACTGTTAGCCCATGTCCCTTCTTCACCAGGACCAACACTGTCTAACTGTTAGCCCATGTCCCTTCTTCACCAGGACCAACACTGTCTAACTGTTAGCCCATGTCCCTTCTTCACCAGGACCAACACTGTCTAACTGTTAGCCCATGTCCCTTCTTCACCAGGACCAACACTGTCTAACTGTTAGCCCATGTCCCTTCTTCACCAGGACCAACACTATCTAACTGTTAGCCCATGTCCCTTCTTCACGAGGACCAACACTGTCTAACTGTTAGCCCATGTCCCTTCTTCACCAGGACCAACACTATCTAACTGTTAGCCCATGTCCCTTCTTCACCAGGACCAACACTGTCTAACTGTTAGCCCATGTCCCTTCTTCACCAGGACCAACACTGTCTAACTGTTAGCCCATGTCCCTTCTTCACCAGGACCAACACTATCTAACTGTTAGCCCATGTCCCTTCTTCACCAGGACCAACACTGTCTAACTGTTAGCCCATGTCCCTTCTTCACCAGGACCAACACTGTCTAACTGTTAGCCCATGTCCCTTCTTCACCAGGACCAACACTATCTAACTGTTAGCCCATGTCCCTTCTGCACCAGGACCAACACTGTCTAACCAGCAAGGTTTTATAATGAGCTCTTTAATTCTAATTGTTTTAAGTGTACGAGTTTTGCACAATGACCTAATGACCTCTGCCACGTGCGGTCGTCTTTCTGCACCAACAGTATTTAATACATCATCCACATTCATTTGTTTTGGCTCGCTTGTCACCTGGTCCTCCCCCCCCCCCCCACCTCACAAGATGTCTCGGACTGAGCATAGACCACCGATCACTCGACGAGTAGGCCCTTTACCACGCACTCCCCCGCCCCTCTCATTTCTTTAAATCTTGTGTTTGCACATGACTGCTTATTAATATGCATGTGTTGGACATCATTAGTGCAATGTGAAGGTCAGGTAGTCGCAAGTAACGTGTGATACAGCTTGTGGTGCAGTCACGTGATTACTTCCAAGAATGTCCTTTTCTTATTAACTCTTCCAGCTAGATGAGATGTCGTCATCGACATGATTTTTTATGATCTCCCCATTCTCTTTTCACCTCTCTTTATCTCTTTTTATCTCTTTCTTCCTTTTTTCTCTTTTCTTATACTATTTTCTCTCTCTCTCTCTCTATATATATATATATATATTTCTTTATTTCTCATCTTCTTTCTTTCTCTCCCTTTTTCTTCTTTTTTTTCTCTAGTTCTTTCTTTTCTCTCTTTTCTCTTTCGCTGGCACCTCTTTCTCTCTCCCATTATTTACATTTTTTTCTAACCTTTTTACCTCCCTCTATTCTTTCCTCTCTCCTCCTTTAGTTCTCTACAGTTCAAGTCTATAACTCCAGTGGTAAGTATCCCCCCCCCCCTCCCTGTCTCCCCGCCACTTCCGGGGGTTACAGTTTAAAATTAATGTCACGCTGTACCCTCAAGAGTCGCCCATAAAAATATAAGTTTCCCAGCAGACGATCTATTATTATGGTTTTATTCCCACATTTTAGATTTCATGTTTCAGTTGAAAGATTTTTTTTATCCCGTCTTAATGCAAGGCGTTGTCTCCTTGCGTTCTCCATTGTTTTATGATTTCTACATGTTGCGCCAATGTGTGATGTGCAGTCAACACACTGTTATATGTGTGATGTGCTGTCAACACACTGTTATATGTGTGATGTGCTGTCAACACACTGTTATATGTGTGATGTGCAGTCAACACACTGTTGTATGTGTGATGTGCAGTCAACACACTGTTATATGTGTGATGTGCAGTCAACACACTGTTATATGTGTGATGTGCAGTCAACACACTGTTATATGTGTGATGTGCAGTCAACACACTGTTATATGTGTGATGTGCATTCAACACACTGTTATATGTGTGATGTGCAGTCAACACACTGTTATATGTGTGATGTGCAGTCAACACACTATTATATGTGTGATGTGCAGTCAACACACTGTTATATGTGTGATGTGCAGTCAACACACTGTTATATGTGTGATGTGCAGTCAACACACTGTTATATGTGTGTTTCTTGGTGTACTTCTTGGCTTTAGTGCTCTGGTCGTAGTTGATAACGACTCCAGAAAGAAGGTTTATCTAATCGAATTATACTGGGATGTATAGATTAGTTAAACTTTGACTAGATTTGAACTGCTTAGAAACTGTAAATAAATGCTAAGCTTAAAAAGAAGAAGACAAAAAAAAACACTTGTGTGTGCGTGTTGATTATTTCATACAAGGTCCTAAACTCTGCATCAAACAATCAATGACCAAGAATAAAAAAGTAAAATAAAGTTCCCCTTTCAGACCTTGCTATCTATAGGGTATATGTATAAAAAACACAGCTGTTTTTATGGCCTACGACTAAAGAGGGTGTCATGTGGCCAGCACAACTAATGTCAAGTACCCATTAGGATTGGGTGGACTCAGGGACGTTCTAAAAATCTTGAAATTCAAAATCCCAGTCTTCACCGAGATTCGGGCCCAGACCCTCGGTTCGGAAGCCAAGCGCGTTACCACTCAACCATCACAATCTAACAATGACAAATAACCGATTGCCTTTTAATTAGCCTAATTAAAATAGGGGCGTTACCTAACGTTTTGGCCCTGAGGGTCCCACAATATCGTCGTGTCCAAAGGAACCTCTGAAATTTCTCTTGAGGGCAAATGCTTCGACTGACCGGATAGCTCCAAGTCTCGGGCTGGATATGGTAAATGGGCCGTAGTTTTGTGCATTACAGGCTTAAAGATAAATAATGAGGCTATTGAAACATTGGACCTTATGATGACCTGCTAACTACTATAAAAAAAAAACGCAAACTAAAATTATATGTCCATATTACAAGTCATCGGGGCTCGCAAAGATCTTCCTTCATGGAGCAGTCCCAGGAAATAGAAGAAGAGGAAGACAGAGAAAGCGATGACCACATAAAAGAATGGACGAGACTTACGTGACTTACTGCCATTAAGGACAATTCTGTCCAAGGCAATAGACATAGAGGAATGGAGAAGGACGGTCAACAGATCTTGAGTGGTTCCCCACGGTCCTATAGACTAAGGGAAAGCCGAAAGATTGAAACATTTACTAACCCTCTTCCCTCAGCAAAAAATAAATTGACAAAAGTGATAAAGAAAAACTGAGAATCGAGACGTTGACAATACATTGTTTACCTCTACGACATTGTCCTCCTAAGTTGTTTTATATATATTCTCTATGTCTATGAATCGATTACTTTCGGCTTTCAATCGCTTCATAAATTATAGGCTTGCCAATATTTGAACAAGTTTGCTGTTACAAAGCATGCCTATACACATTCATTCTTCAAAGTCTTAGGACTAACGTAGACTAACTATCAAGATGAAACATTTGTACATTGAACATTTGTAATGCGAATGAAAAAAGGTTCCCCTTTCAGACCTTGTGATCTATGGGGCAGATGATGGTTAACGAGGGTGTCATGTGGCCATCGCAACGACCAACTATATTTACTTTTCCCCAACTAACATCAGATACCCATTAGAGCTGGTTGGACTCAAAGGCGCCCTGAAGATTTCGATAGTAAAAATCCCAGTCTTCACCTGGACCTCAAGCGCTTTACCCCTCAGCCACCCTGATATTTGTAGACCTCGGACTTACTTCATTTTGAACCCTAACCGTCTTGGCCTTGCAATTGATTGGAATAGTTCAAAGGTCAAGATCAACCGAAGAGTAAAACTCCAAGAGAGTGTAGCGCAACTGCTCTATCAAATACTGTAACTACCGGAGATCGTAAAACGCTGTGTTATTCCTTTGTCTCACTATTATCTGTGAAACAGTCTTGGTATCACTAATTGATATTGTTGCTTGTCTCATCTCCCCCTCCCTCCTCCCTTCCATCTCTCACGTCTGCCAGGTAACTGATTCTGTCCATCGGAATCCAACAATTTTCTCCCTTTAGAGCATGCAAGACTGGAGATTTACATTAAGATAAAAGTCGTTTGAGAATAGACAGGCTTGTTTTTGTGTGTGTGTGTGTAAGTTCTCTGGAAACATCAGAAGACTTCCATCCAGAGAATTCCACTGGGTCCGTCTTGGACTTTGTGTGCTGCGTTGAAAGTCTGCACCTATTCTGCATGATGACATGTGCTGCTGCTGGAAGGTGTTCTATAACCGTGTGAGTAGTTTGTAGCTTATTACATGTCGGCACGTATTAGCCAATGACCGACCTTGGATGTACGAATGTAATTCTACAATGTGTAACTAAACCTAGATCTTCCACCACCCCCCTCTCTCCAATTGCGTTTAAGACCACGAGCAAACATTTCTTTCATTTGGAGAGAAAGCCTGAAGCAGTTTATCAGTTCAGGTCACTTCGTATAAAACCTCACATTCCAAAAATAAATGAATAAATAAACAACAAGCCCTAAAACTATCATGTCACGTGACTGTTTGTCGTGCTTTGTCATTTATTATATTCCGTTGCATTGTCCTTGTATGTCTATTTTCATGTCAACTCTGAGCGCCCCTCTCCACCCCACCCCAAGTTAGTTAAACCAAAATGTTCTCTTGTTGGTCCAAACATCCCAAACATGTGCAGTGTTCTACAGTCAATATCACCACAGCACCATATTTACTTTCCTATCGAGGAACGTGCGGTCGCCTTAGAATCCGGCGGCCAGATATGGCATCAGAACATTCGGCAAATATCACCCAAGAATCCTGGCGCATATAGGAAGAAGGAAAAAAAATAGATCATAGAAATAAAAACAAATACCAAATTTAAAATTGGACAGAGACAAAAAAAAAAAAAAAAAACATGACAGAACTTTGGCCATTTTATTTCAATCGATCGAGTTTTGTAAATTATAAAGAGCGTCACCGGACTCTGGAGAATGCCAGTTAGGACTATTGATTTTGGTTCAGTTCTGATTGCAACACAATTCGGTAGATGTACTTGATATGAACTTCGCCCAGACTGTTAGTTGAGCACATTGTTTCCGGTAAAGGCAATTAACATGGCGATGTTGCCATTACGTGAAAATGTGAAACAATCATTAAAATACTTAAACAGGTTGGGGGGGGGGGAGGAAAGACATTTTACGTTACAAAACATCTTGTATTAGTTCCATTCTAATTTAGCTTAGATAGCAGTGGTTTGACATCTTGTGTATTTTACACATGGCCTAAACACAATTATCTCATAATTTTCCAGCATTTATTTTTCACAAAAAAAAAATGACAATGTTCAGGATAATGTAAATCAGCTTCAAGAAAATGTTTGAACGACCAGACGGAGCAGAGTCCAAAGTCTGCTTTCTGAATCTGTAAACTTGGAGACTAAACAAAACTGCCACTTCGCCTCCAACACAAAGTACCCATCTCTCTAACACAAAGTACCCATCTCTCTAACACGAAGTACCCATCTCTCTAACACGAAGTACCCATCTCTCTAACACGAAGTACCCATCTCTCTAACACAAAGTACCCATCTCTCTAACACGAAGTACCCATCTCTCTAACACGAAGTACCCATCTCTCTAACACGAAGTACCCATCTCTCTAACACGAAGTACCCATCTCTCTAACACGAAGTACCCATCTCTCTAACACGAAGTACCCATCTCTCTAACACGAAGTACCCATCTCTCTAACACTAACACAAAGTACAAGTTTAAAGGTCTGAAGATATCAAAAACGGAGTGAGGAGAAAGCCATCTACAATCAGTTTCGTACCTCGTACTGTGTTCCATCGTTGCCAAATTTGGCACTATGCTCCTGACTTCGGCCAGCTACTCGCTATACAAAGCTGAGATAAGCTACATTAAAAAGTGGACACTCTAGTGTGTGTGTATTTGTGTGTGTGTGTTTGCGCGCACGAGTTTGAAACTGTGTTTGCCTGTTTATTTTCTTTTCAAAAAGAAAACAAATCTCAAATATCAGGCTTAATGTGATAATCTATTCGTCTCCCCCACAACTGTACACTCACAGGCCCCCATCAGCTAGAGAGAGAGAGAAGGGGTGGGCTATCTGCTGTACATCAAGAAGAGAGAAGTTTTAATTAAGTCTTGATATCTGGTTGAATGTCGCCCTGCTCTACCGTCAAAGCCTGGAGATAAGTCTTGATATTTCTCCCTCCGACCTATGATTTCTTTACAGAGTAACAAGAGAGTTGGCCTCTTTATTTTTTCTCTTGGGCTGAAGATAGGGTGTTTAGGAAACAGGAGAGGAGGGGAGACGAAGGGTGGTTCTGGGGTGCAACTGCCAACGGGATAAGTTCGAAAGGGAGGGGACTGGGGGGGGGGCGTGCAACTGCTCAGCAAGACTCGTGACATATCCGCTGACAGATCTGATAGAGGTGAACGGTATTCAAGGGTTGGATTAGAGGAGTTCTGCCCCCCCCCCCTTTTTTTTTCCTAGCCTCCTTCATGTATCAGCGCCCTATAAATTATCTCTTTTACCCCAGCTTAGACCAGCATTTTTGTAGTTGTTCGTAAATCAGGGCTCTGTGTCGGCCCAAGTTGTAACAGACTAGAAACCAGTGTAAGGGAGGTGTTGGTTGATAATATTCACATTAGTGCCCCCCCCTCCCATTATTTGATGTCGCATTTTTTTTTATTCACTAGTTTTATCAATTAAACTTCTGACTTAGAATAAATGTAATTTGTATTTAAGGAAATCAACAATTGTTGCTAAGTACTAGGAGAAAGTTTGCTATGATCAGTTCTAGATTGACCTCTGTATAGGTAAGGTAACACAAGCTCTAGCTTAGGGCCACACTTTGCCACACTTCCTTTTAAAAAAAAAAGTGGTTCCAGATTTATTTTCTTTTTGAAAAAACAAACAAAAACATATTCATTTGCATTTTGTTCAAAATGATGACAAATATCACTTGGGGGGTGGGGGGCGTCCAAGCAAGTGGGGCCCTAAGCTATAACTTGTGTTACTAATACGTAAATCCAAGCAAATAATTGCTGAGTTTATCACTAAAAGCTCAGATTAGTGTGACGGGATTGAATGCCTACATCTAAATTGTAGGTCTGAGTTTGTCCAAATCGTTCGCCCCCCGTCGAATCTAAAACTACGTAGCCATGCTCGAGTTGGGGGTTTTAAAATGAGGCCTTCCGTCCTGTTGCGCCAACGTCTCGTTAGTGCGGCTAAAGCTGTATCTGTTGATTATGTCTGGATTAAGTCAAGAAAGTAAACCACTGGTTTAAATGTCTCCTCAGTTACCTGGTCTCACTCCCAGACACTGACATTCATTGCTACGGGAGGAGGGGGAGGGGACACGGTTAGATAAGGTGGACCTTCGGGAGGATGAAATATGCGAGACTTGCTCCAATGTGTGCGTGTTGTACACTACGGGTGAAAGTGTGTCTTTTGAAATGTAACTTTACCTCTGAAACTAGATAGAAGATGGTTCGACAGAAACTGAGTCTCAGGGAATATACTAAGATGTCACTTACGTAGGGCCAGCATTGACACCAGCGTTTGTTTGTTGGTGTTGAAGGTGACTTCTAAGTAAAGTGACTAAAGGTTGTTTTGAAGTACTTCATTAGATCTACATCTGGACCTCATGTATTCTTGGCTTTAGTGCTCTGGTCGTAGTTGATAACGACTCCAGAAAGAAGGTTTATCTAATCATAATATACTGGGATGTATAGATTAGTTAAACTTTGACTAGATTTGAACTGCTTAGAAACTGTAAATAAATGCTAAGCTTAAAAAGAAGAAAAAACACTCCACTCTGTCACAGAGGCTCACTAGACAGTTTGTCACATAGCCTCACTAGACAGTCTGTCACTTAGACTCACTAGACAGTTTGTCACATAGACTCACTAGACAGTTTGTCACTTAGACTCCTAGACAGTTTGTCACTTAGACTCACTAGACAGTTTGTCACGTAGACTCACTAGACAGTCTGTCACTTAGACTCACTAGACAGTTTGTCACTTAGACTCACTAGACAGTTTGTCACTTAGACTCACTAGACAGTTTGTCACTTAGACTCACTAGACAGTCTGTCACTTAGACTCACTAGACAGTTTGTCACTTAGACTCACTAGACAGTTTGTCACATAGACTCACTAGACAGTTTGTCACTTAGACTCACTAGACAGTTTGTCACTTAGACTCACTAGACAGTTTGTCACATAGACTCGCTAGATAGTCACAGAAGCTAACTAGACAGTGTAGGCCTACTGTATGATTATCTTTTCTGCATGAGCCTGGAAAGATGTTTAGCAAATGGAGTCAATTCAAGTCTCAGAAGCGGCATTCGAGGAGTCTGGCGTTTTAAGGTGGAGCACGCGGAAGCTATCCCCCGTGGCTTGTGCCATCTGTCGATGCTGTGGCTGCAAAAGTAGTGTTGTGGACATTCTAACGCCCCACCTTACACAGATTGTCTACTTAACAATTTGACTTTAAGTTGATACTCATTTACATCTGGTAAAGTTCTATAGAATGGTATCAAATGGCCTTGAGAATAAACAGAATAATTTCATAGTATTTCATACTCAGAATATCTTTTTTTTTTAATAAGAGGTGTTTAAAAAGAGGAACTATTTTTTACAGCTGTTTGAATAGTTACGAAACAAAAAAAAAACAGGATACAGTATTGTTATCGTTGTACTTGTCAATGTCCAGAACTGCTATTATGATAACTCCTTCCTGCACATCGGCCTCCTCCTAGTGCAGAGAGTGGACGTTATGTATGGTCTGTACGAGACTGGACTTAGGCAGCAACTAGTTTGTATGGTCTGTACGAGACTGGACTTAGGCAGCAACTAGTTTGTATGGTCTGTACGAGACTGGACTTAGGCAGCAACTAGTTTGTTCTGTGTTTTCAACGTTTTGTTTGCATTGGGTCAATCCACATTTGATAGTATCTCTCTCCCCCCCCCCCTTTTCTTTTTTTTTAAAAGTTGCTGGCTCTATAGAGTTACAACAATTATTTCTTTTAGACTGACATATGTAAACACATTGTGTCTTTATATAGGATTCTGATTGCAAGTAATGCTAATGGCAAGAGGCGTATCTTTTACTGCGGGTGTACTGACAGATTTGTCGACTGAGTTGAGCCAAAGCTTTGAAACTTTAGGCCAACGAAGGCTTCGATCCGCAGATCTGACTGAACAATTGTTCTCTTTGGGAGATGTGCAAGGAGATCTCTATGTATCTGTTGCAAGTGCCTCGAAACCCAAAAGTCTCGTGTAAGAAAAGAGGCCGAAGACCGAGTGTACTGGGGATCCCCACATTGCTTATACTTGAATGTACCACACTAAGTGTCCGGGTGTGAAACGGCCTCTGAGAAACTGCGTGTAGATCTTGACATGGCTGTTGATGCTCCCTTTAATCCCCGACCTGTGCACCCCAAATGGAGCCTTGTTTTGCTACCATATTGGCCTAACCGCATCCTGTTACGACCGTGCCACCCAGAGACCACTAGGTAGCATTATCCGGGCCTTACTACTGACTTGCCCATATGGTAGATCTAGAGAAATTTCTAGAATGGAATGGTGCATAATGAGAAACAGTAGAGTACATTTGGTATTCTAATGATTGGTAGAACTAAGTCTAGGAGGGAGAGCGTACCAAGCATCAGGTGCAGGCGGTAAGTAATGAAACAAATTAGACCATACAAACCTGCTCTGTGTGTGTATGTGTGCATGTGGGTGTATGTGTGTGTCTGTGTGTGTGCATGTGTGTGTATGGAATGAGAGAAGATAGAGAGCAGACAGAGCTGCTATCCACGTGTTCCACTTGTCGGGTAATTGGATCTCAGACTAATCCATCCTGGATTAGAGCATCCATTGCCCGGACCAGAGACGTTTTGAAAACATTTCATCTCGCTATAAATTGTGAAAGTAACGAACTGCCAGTGAGCAGTGGTGACACGTAAACCCGACTCACAGATAATCCTCGCCCCCATCATGTGACGTGTATAGACCAATTGGATTGGTTAAGACTCAGCCATTTATTTGTTTGTCTTGGCCTATCTGCTCAGCCCTGATGCTCGACTTTAAGAAGGCTGTTGTTTTCTTGTTTTGTTGTTTTCTTGTTTTGTTGTTTTCTTGTTTTGTTGTTTTCTTGTTTTGTTGTTTTCTTGTTTTGTTGTTTTCTTGTTTTGTTGTTTTCTTGTTTTGTTGTTTTGTTGTTTTCTTGTTTTGTTGTTTTCTTATTTTCTTGTTTTGTTGTTTTCTTGTTTTCTTGTTTTGTTGTTTTCTTGTTTTCTTGTTTTGTTGTTTTCTTGTTTTGTTGTTTTCTTGTTTTGTTGTTTTCTTGTTTTGTTGTTTTCTTGTTTTGTTGTTTTGTTGTTTTCTTGTTTTGTTGTTTTCTTGTTTTCTTGTTTTGTTGTTTTCTTGTTTTCTTGTTTTGTTGTTTTCTTGTTTTCTTGTTTTGTTGTTTTCTTGTTTTGTTGTTTTCTTGTTTTCTTGTTTTCTTGTTTTGTTGTTTTCTTGTTTTGTTGTTTTCTTGTTTTCTTGTTTTCTTGTTTTGTTGTTTTGTTGTTTTCTTGTTTTCTTGTTTTGTTGTTTTCTTGTTTTGTTGTTTTCTTGTTTTGTTGTTTTCTTGTTTTCTTGTTTTCTTGTTTTGTTGTTTTCTTGTTTTCTTGTTTTCTTGTTTTGTTGTTTTCTTGTTTTGTTGTTTTCTTGTTTTGTTGTTTTCTTGTTTTCTTGTTTTGTTGTTTTCTTGTTTTGTTGTTTTCTTGTTTTGTTGTTTTCTTGTTTTCTTGTTTTCTTGTTTTGTTGTTTTCTTGTTTTCTTGTTTTGTTGTTTTCTTGTTTTCTTGTTTTCTTGTTTTCTTGTTTTGTTGTTTTCTTGTTTTCTTGTTTTCTTGTTTTCTTGTTTTCTTGTTTTCTTGTTTTGTTGTTTTCTTGTTTTCTTGTTTTCTTGTTTTCTTGTTTTCTTGTTTTCTTGTTTTGTTGTTTTCTTGTTTTGTTGTTTTCTTGTTTTGTTGTTTTCTTGTTTTCTTGTTTTGTTGTTTTCTTGTTTTCTTGTTTTCTTGTTTTCTTGTTTTGTTGTTTTCTTGTTTTGTTGTTTTCTTGTTTTGTTGTTTTCTTGTTTTGTTGTTTTCTTGTTTTGTTGTTTTCTTGTTTTCTTGTTTTGTTGTTTTGTTGTTTTGTTGTTTTGTTGTTTTGTTGTTTTCTTGTTTTCTTGTTTTCTTGTTTTCTTGTTTTCTTGTTTTCTTGTTTTCTTGTTTTGTTGTTTTCTTGTTTTGTTGTTTTCTTGTTTTGTTGTTTTCTTGTTTTCTTGTTTTGTTGTTTTCTTGTTTTGTTGTTTTCTTGTTTTCTTGTTTTGTTGTTTTCTTGTTTTGTTGTTTTCTTGTTTTGTTGTTTTCTTGTTTTGTTGTTTTCTTGTTTTCTTGTTTTGTTGTTTTCTTGTTTTGTTGTTTTCTTGTTTTGTTGTTTTCTTGTTTTCTTGTTTTCTTGTTTTCTTGTTTTCTTGTTTTGTTGTTTTCTTGTTTTGTTGTTTTCTTGTTTTGTTGTTTTCTTGTTTTCTTGTTTTCTTGTTTTGTTGTTTTCTTGTTTTGTTGTTTTCTTGTTTTGTTGTTTTCTTGTTTTGTTGTTTTCTTGTTTTGTTGTTTTCTTGTTTTGTTGTTTTCTTGTTTTGTTGTTTTCTTGTTTTGTTGTTTTCTTGTTTTGTTGTTTTCTTGTTTTCTTGTTTTCTTGTTTTCTTGTTTTGTTGTTTTCTTGTTTTGTTGTTTTCTTGTTTTGTTGTTTTCTTGTTTTGTTGTTTTCTTGTTTTGTTGTTTTCTTGTTTTGTTGTTTTCTTGTTTTCTTGTTTTCTTGTTTTCTTGTTTTGTTGTTTTCTTGTTTTGTTGTTTTCTTGTTTTGTTGTTTTCTTGTTTTGTTGTTTTCTTGTTTTCTTGTTTTGTTGTTTTCTTGTTTTCTTGTTTTGTTGTTTTCTTGTTTTCTTGTTTTCTTGTTTTCTTGTTTTCTTGTTTTCTTGTTTTGTTGTTTTCTTGTTTTCTTGTTTTGTTGTTTTCTTGTTTTCTTGTTTTCTTGTTTTCTTGTTTTGTTGTTTTCTTGTTTTCTTGTTTTCTTGTTTTGTTGTTTTCTTGTTTTCTTGTTTTCTTGTTTTCTTGTTTTCTTGTTTTGTTGTTTTCTTGTTTTGTTGTTTTCTTGTTTTGTTGTTTTCTTGTTTTGTTGTTTTCTTGTTTTCTTGTTTTCTTGTTTTGTTGTTTTCTTGTTTTGTTGTTTTCTTGTTTTCTTGTTTTGTTGTTTTCTTGTTTTGTTGTTTTCTTGTTTTGTTGTTTTCTTGTTTTCTTGTTTTCTTGTTTTGTTGTTTTCTTGTTTTCTTGTTTTCTTGTTTTGTTGTTTTCTTGTTTTGTTGTTTTGTTGTTTTGTTGTTTTCTTGTTTTGTTGTTTTCTTGTTTTCTTGTTTTCTTGTTTTCTTGTTTTCTTGTTTTCTTGTTTTCTTGTTTTCTTGTTTTCTTGTTTTGTTGTTTTCTTGTTTTGTTGTTTTCTTGTTTTGTTGTTTTCTTGTTTTGTTGTTTTCTTGTTTTGTTGTTTTCTTGTTTTCTTGTTTTCTTGTTTTCTTGTTTTCTTGTTTTCTTGTTTTGTTGTTTTCTTGTTTTGTTGTTTTCTTGTTTTGTTGTTTTCTTGTTTTGTTGTTTTCTTGTTTTCTTGTTTTCTTGTTTTCTTGTTTTCTTGTTTTCTTGTTTTCTTGTTTTCTTGTTTTCTTGTTTTGTTGTTTTCTTGTTTTGTTGTTTTCTTGTTTTGTTGTTTTCTTGTTTTGTTGTTTTCTTGTTTTGTTGATTTCTTGTTTTCTTGTTTTGTTGTTTTCTTGTTTTCTTGTTTTGTTGTTTTCTTGTTTTCTTGTTTTGTTGTTTTGTTGTTTTCTTGTTTTGTTGTTTTCTTGTTTTCTTGTTTTCTTGTTTTCTTGTTTTCTTGTTTTGTTGTTTTCTTGTTTTGTTGTTTTCTTGTTTTGTTGTTTTCTTGTTTTGTTGTTTTCTTGTTTTGTTGTTTTCTTGTTTTGTTGTTTTCTTGTTTTCTTGTTTTGTTGTTTTGTTGTTTTGTTGTTTTCTTGTTTTCTTGTTTTCTTGTTTTCTTGTTTTCTTGTTTTGTTGTTTTCTTGTTTTCTTGTTTTCTTGTTTTCTTGTTTTGTTGTTTTCTTGTTTTCTTGTTTTCTTGTTTTGTTGTTTTCTTGTTTTCTTGTTTTCTTGTTTTCTTGTTTTCTTGTTTTGTTGTTTTGTTGTTTTCTTGTTTTCTTGTTTTCTTGTTTTGTTGTTCTCTTGTTTTGTTGTTTTCTTGTTTTGTTGTTTTCTTGTTTTGTTGTTTTCTTGTTTTGTTGTTTTCTTGTTTTGTTGTTTTGTTGTTTTCTTGTTTTGTTGTTTTGTTTTCGAGTAAAAATATACTCTCTAGTCTCAAATTGTATAAACTGGTCAAATATTGCTTGAATTGTACAGATCGCGCTGTTTGTACAGACTTATGTGATTGTTTAAATTGTCTTATAGTGTAGAATTTAAGGAAAACAAAAACTTAACAGCTTGAACTTGTTTGTATGTCTTTGTTTGACGTAACTTGTTTGTATGTCTTTGTTTGACGTAACTTGTTTGTATGTCTTTGTTTGACGTAACTTGTTTGTATGTCACTGCATGTTTAAACGTATTTGTATGCCAGAGTTTAGCCAAGCGCTGTTTGTTTGGGCCTTGTTTGTTTGCGTAAGTTTATCCTTCGAAGGGAAAGCGTGCTCTGTCCCCCACGTGACATGCGCTAACATTGACAAGTGTTAAGAGATTCTGGTAATGATATGTTGATCTCCGCGGACAGATTATCTCTCGATATCTGCCTGTTATCTTGAGCTGTTAGTCTGTTCGTATCTGTGACAAATGACAAGTTATTTTGTGATTTTTAAGGGAGTAATTAGCTCTACCCACTTTCTGGTGTCACCCCCCCCCTCTCCCTCTCAGAGCTCCGCCTTCAACTAATGAACCAGTTACTCCATTGAAATGTATTTGTTTGTTAGACACCATGTCAATTCGTGGTAGTTAGCAAAGTGGTGATAGTGGTGCTGCTTTTGGTGGTGGTGATTTGCACCCCTTTCCCTTCTTTTCCTCAAATAGCTTACGCCCCCCCCCCTTACTCCCTTACTCTTTCTCATTTCTTTTCTTTTATTCTTTTTTTTTTTGTTTGTTTGTTTGTTTCCCTCCGTGAGTAGGGCTGTGAGAGTTACATTATTCTATTCAGGTTTTTTTTTTTAGAGAATCAACTTTTTTTTTTGGTCTCACTCCTAGTTTTGAAAGATCTGCACCCTGTGGACAAGTGCGCTGGACAATAGAAACGCTGCTGGACGGTGTGATGTATCAGATGACAGATTTGTCAGTCATACACAATTTACTCATTACTATTTTTTGTTTCTTTCTCTGGAATTAACAGTAATGGCCTGCATTAACCTATCGAGAGCTCCACCCCCCAGCCGGTAACGCTGCGTTCTAGAAACTTCTTTTCTCTGTCCGTGTTGTATGGTGACCCTTCGCTGTAGGGCTTAGATTTCTTGATTGTGCTGCGCATGTAATTGTAGAATGAACATAGTAGCCGGTAATTAACTCAAGATGCTCGGCGTCATTCCATTTTCCCGCCCCCCCCCCCCCCTCGTCGTCTGCTCGGCTGAACCTTTACGTTCGTTATATACTATTCATGTCAACCAATCAAATCAGTCACATTACCGGAAATACCCGAATATAAGCTAGCATACATACGTATAAAAGTGAGCCCTTGTTGCACTTCCGGTTTGAGGTGGGGAAAAAAGTGTTTATCTTTCAGAGAATCTTTTAACTCCCCTTCCCCTCAGACCAGTGGTAGACTATAATATATCTATAAATAATTTTGTTAGGCAAACCCATAAAGGGAATGTATCAAGTGGCAACGAAGGCGACTTGAGGGTTCAGAGTTGTGGCCCCCTGTTCAGTGAGTAGTATGTTATAACAGGCTGTTTAATGAAAAATGTATCCACGTATTTAAAAATGTTTCTATACACCTATACTGTTTCAGGTCTGCTAGGATGCTTTTCGAAAGGTTGAATTAAAAAAAAAAGGTTTGTTAATAAACTCGAAGCGTAAAAAAATATATTGAGGTCACAGACGTTGAAAACGTTAACAATAGTCTTTCCCCCTTCATTTAATTTGAGGATCACGCTAAGCACACCATGACGCGAGGGGGCCTCTTTATTTTGGAAGAGATTTGTTGCCGGCCCGAGGGGAGGAAGCTGTCGTAAGGAAAGAACAAGCCTGGTCAAGTTTGTTAACAGTTTATTAAACAGTTGGGCTCGTGCTGGAATGGCCGTGTGCAAAAAAAATGGGTGGGGAGCGGCTTTGTTGTGTTCGGGGGCGGCGGGGGGGGGGGAAGGCTCGTGTTTTGTTATCTCCTGGTACTTATCTTCTGTATATATTCCTTGCAAGCTCTACCTGTGTGGTATGTGGATTAATGCAAGCGGCTCTGAGACTAATGTGTGTAGACTTCAGAAGAATAAATCCAAGCGTTTTTCTTGTCAGTAACACACATTACGCACCTGGTGCATGGCCTGCAGAGTTGAACCTGCAACTCTTGCGTTAGGGTATTTGGTTGTCATTGTAGAGGATTTCTTTTTTATTAAACTGGATAATCCCCCTCTCCCCCACCCCCTTACGAGAAAGTGAGGTCCTTTGTTGAGTTAGAGAAATTATGGACTGTGGACGAGAAGAAATTGTGACCATCATAATATTGCTTCATTGAAGATCAAACTAACTGTAAGACATGAACATGTACTCCCTATAACAATGTTGTATTCTCTAATCTGCACTGAAACTCCATAACCCATACACATACTCCCTGATCTACACAAATAATCCCTGATCTACACAAATAATCCCTGATCTACACAAATAATCCCTGATCTACACAAATAATCCCTGATCTACTCAAATAATCCGTGATGCACACAAGTTACTTATTTCTCTGCATATATTTGTATCGTGTATACTAGTGTCTAGAATCTAGAAACTGGAGAGCTGACAGAAGTAGGTCATTAGGTCTAGGAAACATTTTTAGTTGAGCGAGGGGAGAGAGAAGGGGGGGGGCGAGAGGCAAATATCTGAGTAAATCTGGTCAATGCAACTGATTAAAGCTGATACGCAGGAGTTCAAATCTCGTTGGAATATCAGTTTTATCTTTCTTGTATTCACCCTGTGACTTTTTCTTCGTCAAAACTTTCTCAGCTGTGCATTTATTTTGATTTCTCATTCAACTGGGTCATTCCTCAGTCAACTAGGTCATTTCTAAGTCACCTTGGTCATTTCTAAGTCACCTTGGTCATTTCTAAGTCAACTTGGTCATTTCTAAGTCAACTTGGTCATTTCTAAGTCAACTTGGTCATTTCTAAGTCAACTTGGTCATTTCTTAGTTAATTATGTCATATGGACTTCCAACAGACGCTAGAATGGAGTGTTGTTTTCAAGACATGAAAGAAGGCAGCCTCTCTTATGTCGTGTCACACAGTCTAGGCCTACTCCCCTGAACACTCCCGGGGGCGTGACGGTCTAAGGGAGCCATTGAATGATGACGTCCTGAACCCACTTCCCAAGTTCCTACAAGAACATTTGCTCTCCTCTTGAAAGGTTTAATTAAAAAGAACAAAATCGGATCATCATTTACCTTTCAAAGGGAGATAAAAATGTCAGCTATTAATTCAATCTGCACTGGAAAATAGCAGCTGTTGAGACACGGTACAGCTGTGTGTGTGTGTGTGTGTGTGTTGTGTGTTGTGTGTTGTGTGCGTGTTTGTGTATACTTGTGTGGGAGGTTGCATGTTAGCATTTAAAACAGGTAATAGTGTAACATTTAGAAAAAAAATGTATTTCCGGGGTAATAATAAAGAATATTAACTTTGTCTGCTTTGGGGTCATAGATAGCTAGGGTCAACAACCAATTTGCTATCCACATGCTCTCTCTCTCTCTCTCTCTCTCTCTCTTCTTGCATTTAGAGTTTATACTAAATTGCATTCAATTGCATAGTTACCCTAACCGGCCTATTGAAAATTGAAATTAGGCTACTGATCTATAATCATCACACGTATATAAAACTTGAATTCATTTGCTGACATTTTACAAAGAGATTGTGTATTCATTATTTAGTCATATCATTGACTTTTACAACAAAACGTAGAGACTATTTATTTGTCTTCCTCTATCTTCTCAGCTTAATAGAGCCGTGGAGAATAATGCTGTGGGTTTGAGCTGATCACGTGATTTGGTTACAATTGAACGAAATTACAGTCAAACTTTTTATCTCTCATAGGGTTTTCCTCATCTCTCACTCTCTCTCTCACACACACTGAGGCACACACACGCACAGCTACACACACACCCACAACATACAAACAAACATACCATATACAAATGTATGGAGCAGACGAATATTTAAGCCTAACTTATACATAGGAACTTTCCGATGCATACAGATGAAATAAGGTACTCATGGGGCAACAAGAATAAATGCCTTTGAAGTGGAGTAAACGCTTTTTATAGCGGGTGTACGACGTAATTATTTTGACATGCGCATGATTCTATGGTGTTAAACTGAAGTTGACCAGATAATTGCTGTTTCTGATAACTAAATCTAAATTGCTTTTCTCTGGCGAAATTACAGTTAGTGATTCCGGTGCAGATTTTTGCATGCTTGTCTAATTTTAGTCTGAATGAAAAAAAAAACAAAAAAAAAACACTACTTTTTAGGTAAAAATAAAACACTCTCAAAATTAGCAATCTCTTTGGAACTCGAGGCAGGGCCGCCGTTAGGCATAGGCAAACTAGGCAGCCGCCTAGGGCCACCGATTGGTGGGGCCCCGCATAGGACTAAAAATAATTTTTAAGGTAAAAAATGATGATTCTGATGCCCAACGTCAGTGTTGGGGTACACTAGGTTTGAAAGAAATGACGTCATTGAATGTTTTCGCTGTGCATTTTATTTTTCAATTTCGTTCGGGCCTTGAGGCGATGGAAATAGAATGCTATAGAGTATTTAATGTCACTAGGTCATGAGTTTGACTTTATGTTACAGTTTTTCGGGCAAATGATTTAGCCCAATAATTAAATCTGGACAATATAGAAGTTTGGGTTTATGGAGTGACGTGTGTGTGTGTGTGTGTGTAGAGGCAGGGAGAGAGTGAGAGAGAGACCATAAAGCAGCAGTTGTACTGTCTCTTTGTGTCATCTCTCGGAGGAATTTCTCTCTGGTGACCTACTTGCGAGTTCTGTGCACTACCATCTAGTTGAGACCACCTAGAAGTCCAGGACTGTCCTACAATGTATAACTAGGACCACCAATGGTCGACACCAAACACACAAAATGTGTTGTGGTGGGAGGTGGGGAGAGGATGTTGATGTTTGCGTAACACTGGACAGAAACAACTACTTCAGGTCCGGAACTTGTAAAGCTACGTAACACTGGACAGAAACAACTACTTCAGGTCCGGAACTTGTAAAGCTACGTAACATTGTTACCATTGATGTTTGTGCGCGTGTGTGTAGGAAGCTAATGCGAGTGTAATTATCTTAAGAAGCTCAGAATAGTCTGACGTTTTGTTAGTATTTTTTTAAAAATATTTCTTTACACCTGAATCAGTCTTTGTATCTTCAACACAAACCACATTTTGCACACGTGCTGGGCGTACATTGGTTTCAGGTTAGCATAACGCCCTATAGGATGGGCGTACAGATGTCCTTGTCTTTCTGTCTAAGTCGTTTGACCTAGCAGTGGACTTCTCCCTCCATAATCCTAATACTACAAAATATCTCTCCCCCTCCCCGAGACTCTCCATTAGTCACAGAGGACGTTTCATCCCCCTCCACCAAATTACCAGCAGCTGACTTTTGGACAATAATGACTGACATGATTTACCCTCCACTCTCTCCCTACACACACACACACATACACAATGAGTGCAGTATGGTGTGTATGTCATATGAAAGACAAATGTCATATGGTGTGTATGTCATATGAAAGACAAATGTCATATCACTGTTGTCACCACACAACCTCCTGCCATGTTCCATCTAGTACAATCTGTATGAACGGAGACACCAAATGTTCCAATGGTCTTTGTTAGTCACTTCTACGTTTCAGTAGCCATCTCCTGCCACCATCTAGCCAAATATGTCTGCTCACTTTAGTACACCTAAACCAGTGCCGAGTGAGTATTTAGACCGTGAGAGAGTGGTCCAAGCGTGAGTAGGTTTTCAGGGTACATCATAAAAAGCAGCGGTCCTCAAGCTGTGTCCGTTTTACTTCCAGTGTCCTGAGTTAGACTTAACATGCAGATCAACTAGACCACAAACTAGATGTCCAGTGTTAATGACTCCCTGAATATGATTTCTAGTCGTGTGTTCCCGTTGTGCTACAGTGGCACGTGACGTGCTACATGCGACACTCGCTGACAGCTCGTACAACGAAGTATTGTATTCGGTTCACTGTTGTCACTTTGTTGAAATAAAGTGACGTGTTTGTGTAGGACCCAGCAGCAAGGTTACACCAATAGTAGAATATAGCGTCCTCTGTAAGGGACACCTCAACTTAAGAAAACACAAAGAAACCAGAACAGTTGCAAAATAGGGCCGTGAGATTTATAACATATTCACATTTGATTAGAAAACACCATTATTAAAACCACTAAATTTAGAATTATAAATTTACCACTAAATCACTAAATTTAGAATTTATAAATGTTAAGAATAAATAAGCAATTATCCATAACACATTGAACCATAACTTACAAATATTATTAAAAATTAAAAATATTCAGACTCCAAAGATGAAGGCACATCACTTATTCCACATGCTAAGAATAATTCATACAAGTGCTACATCTTCTTCTATTAAAGCATAGAATTGATTGCTTGACTCAACCAGGAAAATCAATGATTTTAAGTCTCTCATTAACATGCGTGACTAAATTAACACAGGATACGCGTAGAACGCAATTATCTTCTCTTTTGAAGTAACTCTGTAATTTATAAGATAAGACAAGACAATTTATAAGATAAGACAAGACCCGATCTTGAACATCTCTATCGCTTACTGTTACTATTTTATTTTAATACGGAAGTGATTGGCGGTAAACATTAGTAGCTGCCCACGAGAAGCTGACGGAGGTCACGAGTAAGTCTAGGTATGAGAACCCCTGGGGACCTAGAGAAGTCTGTTGTACCAACAAGTGTAAATTAGATATGGGTGAGCGATAGTATGTCGTGCGGGACCGCGGGACCTTCCCCGCGCGTTTCATCACCGCCATTTCTCAGTGCTGGGAACCTCACATTTTACTTACAGGGGCGTCTGTCATCTCCCTCATTAAGGTCAGACTCGGGGGAGGGGTGAGCTGTAGCGAAGGGGAGGGCGAGCGGCCTGAGAGAAGTTAACTCTTTATGTCATAGAGTTTGACATTTCCATGTGTATACACAAATTCAAACAGAAATATAAAGAAAGCACCACCTTCTTGTAATAGTTGCCCCCCCCCCCCCCCCAACACAAACACACTTTGTTACCACATTAATCTAATGAGAGCTGTTTTAAAAAAGTGAAGGTTTGGTTTATAAAAAAAATAATAATTTCTTTCGAACTTCCAGAGAAGAATATTAACAGACTTGAATCATATGACTGTTTTTTTTTCTCTAAGACTAAAATTTGGTTAAATGTAGAGTATTCTCTATGTAACACCTAACTCAGTTCTTACTATGCAAGGGTCGCTACATACAATAATCTGGTATCAAAAACTAGATTTCACTCTAACCTTGACTCTTTGACTTCCTCTAACTGAACTGTGCGATCAATGTTCAGAAAGTTCATTTCAAATAACAAGGTAGTTCAAAGCTAAAAGCAGAATACATGTTTAAAACATTTGCTCTGAATTACGTAAGTACAGTACCACTTTGGTAGTGTTTCTACGATGCCATATTGATAGTTGTAACCAACTCAAAGCTACTCATCTATATCACAACCAATTTGTTTTCTATTTCTATTGACCTAGTTTTGAATACATTTGAGATTTATCGAATGACCTAGTGACTGTGATAATCCGTTAGATGACCTAGTGGCTGTGATAATCCGTTAGATGACCTAGACGCGAATGTATCCCTGAATATCACCAGTTGGTTGGAGATTAAGTCTCAGTTTTTAAGAACAATAAATAAGGTTTGTGTTTTAGTCATTGGTTGAGTTCTTGGGGGGGGGGGGGGGAAACTAAGATTCAGTAAATAGATCCTGTGTGATAAACAGTAGAATGCCTGTACAGGAGTTTAGCAAGCAGAGCTTCTTGGCAGGACGTTTCTGGAGGTCTTATGAAGGCTTTAACAAACAAACAATTAATTCTAAATCCTTTTTGTCCTTCCTTTATAAATACTAATACTGGCAATGTCTGGAAGATTTAAGGATGAGTGGCGGCAGGCAAACCCAGATACCACCTGCTAATTTTGTAGTTTAAATATTTAGTATTCAAATGTAACTGTACTATACAGTAAATGATAATATCAAATTAAAAAAACCATTAGATTAGATTAATAAAACAACAACATTCACATAGAAAAACACGAGTCGCTGGTTCAAGTCCTGCCTGATAGCTCCCTGACCAACCAGTGGCGCTCCCTGACCAACCAGTGGCGCTATCTCTTCTAACCAAGAGAGGTATATCAAGGGAAGTAACTCTTATTTCTGAGTTTCTAACCCAACCACACCAAGACATTTGAAAGTAAATTACATTCTCGACAGAGCGAAGTAAAATGTATACACAAGTTTGAGGTCAAAACTAATTGTGCTTAAAAGCTACATTCTTTGCCATGGAAACGCATGCCTCCTTATTTCATTGTTCATACGTCCGAGGGGCCAAGTCGTCTGCCACTTCACTTCTGCTATCAAGGAAATTCTGACTAACGAAAAGTATTCCTGTAGAGACCTGGAGGGGTCAGTCAGCCCGCAATGACCACACGATAAAAAAAAAAAAAAGAAAGGAAAATATAAACAAATAGTACATGTTTACCAGTTGTCTATCCCTTGCGCTTTTTTATCTCCCCTTTCTTTTGACAGCAGACGAGATTTCCTGACATTTTAATTTGTTAATGGCGCCAAGAGTTGTGAACTTGACAAGGAACTTTTTTCTTTCTAGATTTCTGATTTCTAATAGTATGGACTATTTTGTTCTTTTGACTCTCAGTGTATGTGTAGAGCTAGAGAGGAACGTCCGTTTGAACTTTATTGTGTAGCTTTTAATTCGAAACGAGATGTCGATTGATTGGGGGGGGGGGAATTATTAATGTCAATAATCTGTGAGTTTTTAAATGGAAGCTCACTGTATTCTACGATCTTTCTTCCTGTCTCTCTTTCTCTACTCTCTCTTCTCTATGTATCTCTTTTTCTACTTGCCCCACATCTCTCTCTCTCTCTCTCTCTCTCCTGTCCACCTCTTTCTCTCAATGTCTTTCTCTCTTTATGTGTCTCTCTTTCTTTCTCTCTCTTTCTCTGTCCCTCGCTCTCTCTTCCTTCCCAGCTCTCCTTCTCTTTCTCTTATTGTCCCACTCTCTTAGTAGCACTCAATCTTTCTTTTTCTCTGTCTCTCTCTTTTCTCCTTCTCCATACGTCTCCCCCCCCCCTCTATATTTCTTTCTTTCTAGGTCCCACCTCTCTTGCTCTCATAAACCCCCCCCCCCCCCTTACCAGTTCAGATAATTTACTGTAGCAGACGTCGTGGTCAACAGTTAGGCATGTCCAGTCACCAGCTCGCGCTACATTCCTGGAAGTCGTTTTCGTCGTGTTCCAGTTGTTCTCAACCACATTTCATCTCCCTAGCATTACCCCCCCCCCCTCCCCACCCCGTGCAGTCCCCTCCCAGAATTCGACTGACACGGAATTTTAATTGTTTGGAGAAATTGAACCCATAGCGACCGTATTGTGAAGAGAGAGAGCCGATGTTGTCCAGGTGGACAAAGTCGTATATAAAGCTTGACCAATGTCCAGTGAATATTTTGTATTGTAGTTGGGGCGCCTGAAGTTGCTCCACGCACACTTCCAACTGACACAACTATGCAGTGGACGGCGGGGGGGGGGCACACCAATGAGGAGGGCGTGCATTGGTCTGTCTGTTTCTGGCACCCGAGCCATAAATATCTGAATGTAAAGAGACGAGGAGAGGCGGGGTGATAAAAAGGGGGGAGGGGCGCCACTTTCAAATTGAAACAAAGTGTGTTTGGCGTGACTTAGGCACCCGTTATCTGCGAAATGACTACTGCCCCCCTCCCCCACCACTACCACCGTGTTTCACGATAAAAACTTAGGGTGAGCAGCATGCCCGCAGGCCAGTTGAAGCACGCGTGAGTTATGATAACAGGAGCAAGTTGGGAGGGGGGCAGGGTGAGGTAGGAATGTGGGAGTTCGCCCAATAGATGTGTGTGTGTGTGTGTGTGTGTGTGTGTGTGTGTGTGTGTGTGTGTGACTGAACAAATTGATCAACATTTTTGTCTTCTAGCTTTCTTTTTTTTTCTTCGTTCATTTGCAGAGTTTATTGTGTGTGTGTGTGTGTGTGTGTGTGTGTTTAACTCTGTGCGGATTGGTTTGATCTATGTCTGACGCTTGACATGTTGGACAAACAAGGTCGCTTTGTCCACTTCTACTTTTTATTCTGCTGTATTGTACACAACAGATTGATAGTAACCTACTAGTACGCTAGCCACTAGTCCTGGGACACGCCCGTCACTTGCCCTACAAACATTCACTCGACCAGGAAACATGAACGATAGCCACTTGTGCCAATAACATACAAACTAACCAGTCGTCCCAGAAACATGCTCACTAGCCACTTTCCATGCAAACAAGCACGCTAGCCACTCGTACTTAAAGCATGCACGCTAGCCACTCGTACCTAAAGCATGCACGCTAGCCACTCGTACCTGAAACATGCACGCTAGCCACTCGTACCTAAAGCATGCACTCTAGCCACTCGTACCTGAAACATGCACGCTAGCCACTCGTACCTAAAGCAAGCACGCTAGCCACTCGTACCTGAAACAAGCACGCTAGCCACTCGTACCTAAAGCATGCACGCTAGCCACTCGTACCTGAAACAAGCACGCTAGCCACTCGTACCTAAAGCAAGCACGCTAGCCACTCGTACCTGAAACAAGCACGCTAGCCACTCGTACCTGAAACATGCACGCTAGCCACTCGTACCTGAAACATGCACGCTAGCCACTCGTACCTAAAGCATGCACACTAGCCATTCGTCACGAAAAGATGCATATATATACTTTAGATAGTCGTTCCGACGCGCTAACTCTTAGACTATAAACAGCCAAGCTAGCCATTTGTTTAAGAAACATGCACACTAGCGGCTCATCCTGAAAACATGCACACTAGCGGCTCATCCTGAAAACATGCACGCTTGCGACTCATCCTGTAAACATGCACGCTTGCACTTGTTCCTGAAATTTGCACGCTAGCCAATCGTCCTGGAAACATGCACGCTAGCCACTTGCCCTAAAAACATGAACTGATTTAATAAATGTTTCAAATGCTCATAAGGAAAACAGAACAAAAGGTTTTGAGGCTTATTTTTGTGTGGCGATGGTTTAGTGTGTATGTTTATTTAATACCCTAAACTTCCCGACAGCTTCTTAATGACATTACAAGGGAAAAAAACAAAACAAAACAAAACAAAACAAAACAAAACAAAACAAAACAAAACAAAAAACAACAACAAACAAACCAGAAATTGCCAAAATATTTGTTCAGCCCGTAAATGACTTGCTGCTGTTTGTTCTAGACCTTTTTTTTTGTTGAACACTTTAGTTCTAAATGGAACGGAGTGTCCTACTTTAGACCATTTCCTGCCTTCTTGATAGTCTGTCTCTAATCATACAAAAGCCAAAAACAAAAAAAAAAAACACAAAAAAAATGACCAATCTGACATCGTAAGACAGACACTTCTGCACCAGACTATTTCCCTCGACCCAAAGATAAGCCACAAGGAGACTAAATTCAGCCCCAACTAGCGCGCGGGGTTTCCCCTCGGAGATACAGGCAAGCGAATCAGATGGCTAGCTGATAGTGCTCCCTCCCTGGAAGCATCCTCTGGTGTGAGATATCTTCACCCTTGCTGTAGCCTAGAGAGGAACATCAGACAGTCTTTCTTTTTCTCTTCCTCTCCGAGTGTCAAGTCTAATAACAATAACAAAAGCTAACGATATGCTTAGTGCTGAAACCGCTAGGTGTTTTTTCAAGTAGATCAGGGTATTTTTGGGTGTAAACCTGGATATTTCCATCTAGATCAGGGTATTTTTGGGTGTAAACCTGGATATTTCCATCTAGATCAGGGTATTTTTGGGTGTAAACCTGGATATTTCCATCTAGATCAGGGTATTTTTGGGTGTAAACCTGGATATTTCCATCTAGATTAGGGTATTTTTGGGTGTAAACCTGGATATTTCCATCTAGATTAGGGTATTTTTGGGTGTAAACCTGGATATTTCCATCTAGAGCGGGGTATTTTAATATTGATCTGGGTACTTTTCATGTATATTTGGGTGTATTTTAATGTATATCTGGGTACTTTTCATTTTTCATGTACTTGATCATGTATAATCAAACTCTAAGGCCACATCACAAGATCCTTAGGGCTCGCAAAGACTTTCAGAAAGCAATGGTAAGACGTCAAAGAATGGGCAGGCATGTCAGTGAATGAAATTCTATTCAGGGCAAAGTACAGGGAGGAATGGAGAAAGACGTTGACAGATCTTCTGTTTTGCCCCAACGGTCCAAAAGACTAAGGGATAGGTGAAGGTGAAGGTGATCATGTTTGCCATGAAATTCTCTTTGTAACTCGCTCCGTGCACATTGTGGGTTAACTTTGAGCCTCGTTCAGACGAGACGGACCTAAATCACCATAATACCTAAATCACCCAGATACCTAAACCACACTGATACCTAAATCATCATGATGCACCCTAATACCTAAATCACCCTGATACCTAAATCAACCTGATACCTAAATCACCCTGATGCACCCTAATACCTAAATCACCCTGATACCTAAATCACCCTGATACCTAAAGCACCCTGATACCTAAATCACCCAGATACCTAAATCACCCTGATACCTAAAGCACCCTGATACCTAAATCACCCAGATACCTAAAGCAGCCTGATACCTAAATCACCTTGATACTTAAACCACCCTGATACCTAAATCACCGATACCTAAAACACCCCGATACACAGAGAAGAAAAACTCTGAATGCTTGATCTGCTGTCTACAGCATCCTCGCTGTGCAGTGTGACCTCTGACCTTGTCAAGTCGTGTTCGTGTACTCCACTCTTGCATTCAAATATACCTCGTCTAGTTTTGTTTAACATTCAGAAGTAATTATATAGGTCTGTGGGTCTCGCGGTGTTGAACACATGTCATGGTTGCCAACTTTAATTCTTCTAATGATCACTCAAGTTGGAAGTGCTAGTTTTGCAGTCACGTGATGCATTTGTTCATACAAAAGTCCATTACGTGAAGAAGAAGAAATTCACTAGATTAACGACACAAGATTTGGTTCGAAGCGCTCGCCTGTGTCCCCATATGTCTGTTCTACTTCATCGTCTGGTCTGTATTTCTGCATAGCCTGTTTCAATATATCATTATTTGAATAATTATGCTAAACAATCCAGTGCTTTGTGCTAGAATCTTATTTCTATTTCTATGGCTCAATAAGCTGGGCAGAGATTATCCTAGACAAAGTTTATGCTTGGCTGCGCAGAGATTTTGCCGTGCAGAGTTTATCCTGCGCCGAGAGTATGCTTGGTAGAGTTTATCCTGGGCTGAGGTTATTTGGGGCAGAGGTTATGCTGGACATAGTTTATCCTGGGCCGAGATGATGCTGGACATAGTTTATCCTGGGCCGAGATGATGCTGGACATAGTTTATCCTGGGCAGTGGTTATGCTGGACATAGTTTATCATGGGCCGAGATGATGCTGGACATAGTTTATCGGCAGAGGTTATGCTGGATATAGTTTATCCTGGGCAGAGGTTATGCTGGACATAGTTTATCCTGGGCCGAGATGATGCTGGACATAGTTTATCCTAAGCATAGGTTATGCTGGACATAGTTTATCCTGGGCAGAGATGATGCTGGACATAGTTTATCCTGGGCAGAGGTTATGCTGGACATAGTTTATCCTAAGCAGAGGTTATGCTGGACATAGTTTATCCTAAGCAGAGAATATGCTGTACATAGTTTATCCTGGGCAGAGGTTATGCTGGACATAGTTTATCATGGGCAGAGGTTATGCTGGACATAGTTTATCCTGGGCCGAGATGATGCTGGACATAGTTTATCCTAAGCAGAGGTTATGCTGGACATAGTTTATCCTGGGCCGAGATGATGCTGGACATAGTTTATCCTGGGCAGAGGTTATGCTGGACATAGTTTATCCTAAGCAGAGGTTATGCTGGACATAGTTTATCCTGGGCAGAGGTTATGCTGGGCATAGTTTATCCTGGGCAGAGGTTATGCTGGGCATAGTTTATCCTAAGCAGAGGTTATGCTGGGCATAGTTTATCCTAAGCAGAGGTTATGCTGGGCATAGTTTATCCTGGGCAGAGGTTATGCTGGACATAGTTTATCCTGGGCAGAGGATATGCTGGACATAGTTTATCCTAACCAGAGGTTATGCTGGACATAGTTTATCCTAAGCAGAGAATATGCTGTACATAGTTTATCCTGGGCAGAGGTTATGCTGGACATAGTTTATCCTAAGCAGAGGTTATGCTGGACATAGTTTATCCTGGGCAGAGGTTATGCTGGACATAGTTTATCCTGGGCCGAGATGATGCTGGACATAGTTTATCCTAAGCAGAGGTTATGCTGGACATAGTTTATCCTGGGCCGAAATGATGCTGGACATAGTTTATCCTGGGCAGAGGTTATGCTGGACATAGTTTATCCTAAGCAGAGGTTATGATGGGCATAGTTTATCCTGGGCAGAGGTTATGCTGGACATAGTTTATCCTAAGCAGAGGTTATGCTGGACATAGTTTATCCTGGGCAGTGGCTATGCTGGGCATAGTTTATCCTGGGCAGTGGCTATGCTGGACATAGTTTATCCTGGGCAGTGGCTATGCTGGACATAGTTTATCCTGGGCAGTGGCTATGCTGGACATAGTTTATCCTGGGCAGTGGCTATGCTGGGCTTAATTTTCTTCAAAACTTCCCTCCTGCCCCTCTAGTTTACTTAGAGTCAAATCACACCCAGCCGCCTTGGACCCAGCCCCTTATTTGTGCTTCCTTTATTTCGGTCACTACATTAAGGCTAATTCTCTCTCTCTCTCTCTCCTCCGTCTCGCTCCGCCCTCTCTATCTTACGCACATAAACCCACCAACACTTAGAAACATACACACACACACGCGCGCGCAAAGGGGGGGGGACAATTGAAAGGCTAATGAAATCTTAACTGTTAATTACCATCTTAAGCTGACTGAACGCCCCTCCAATGCAAGTCAGCCGGCCACCTATTCTCTACATCTGCTCGTCTGGAACTCAGGAGGAAATGAAAATACTTAAGTATTTACTTATCGCGCCCCCCTCCGCCCCCCTCACACTTTTCCCCACCTGTCTTTGTGCTCATATTGAATGTGTGTGAGTAGAAAAATGAGATTTTCCACGCGCTCTGTGTCTGCCCCATCCTCGCATTTTTCTTCTTCACCGCTGTCAGAAATATTTCATCTTTTGACTTTTTATGCAAGGGAAAAAAAAGCATTTGTGTAGTTACTTCCCTTTAAACTGATTTTTTTTCTTCTTCTTTTTATCTTATTTAAAATAAAATAAAAATAGAAACATTGAAATATTTTTCTTGTGATGCATAAATTTGTGTTGGCTGCGATACTTATTTGTTTTACGATTCTTTAACGACATCGCGATACTTATAGTTTACGATACTCCAACTCGCTTCAGGGGAGATCAGCGAGTAGAATTTATTTCTCATCATAACCCTTGACTTTTGAATAGCAAGATACTTCTAGGACTTGTTTAGTTTTTCGGTATATTTTTTCTTTTTTACTTTCACTGTAGGCCCTCCCCCCCCCTTCTTTCTATACACACATAATTACAGCTGAAGTAGCCACCCATGCTATCCATTTCTTAATTAATTAATTTTTTTCGTTAAAGCGCTTGACTTTCGAACCTAGGTATCTCGGGATCCAATCTCGGGGAAGACTTGGGGAATTAGAACCTCGGGATTCATAGGAATACCCCCCCACACACACACACACACCTTAAGCCAACCAACTCTAACCAGATATTAGTTGGAAAAGTAAAGGCCGGTGGTCGTTGTGCCATGACACCCTCGTTACCATTGGCCACAGAAACTGATGACCATTACATCATCTGCCTTATACATCGCAAGCTCTGAAAGAGTTACTTTACTTAAAAAATATATAATTCAAATTTAATAATGCGAAAGTTTTTATTAGATTAAATATTTCTAAACTTCTTAAACAAAGAAGTTAGGACAATCTCCCCTGGCAACCTGCCACACCCCTGCACCCAAAGCACGTGGCTAAAGACAATGGAACTTGCAAAGATACCAGACTTAAAACGAAGCGCGTGCTAAATCTGGACAATTCTTCACTGGAGATATCGATTGTTCTCAAACTGCCGTCTTCTACGTTCCATAGCCCTGACCATCAGCCCCCCTCTCCCCTCTATACAAGCACCCCTTTGGGGATCCTTGCACCCTCCACCTTCTCAACACTCCTGCTACAGTCCTATGCCAGGAAACTGTCAAAGAAGAGACTCTGCTTACCTTCTTATATATCTAGTTCTTATGTCTATACGTCACTATCAATAGGTTACACACGCTACATCATTCAAGTTTACTTTACAACAAGTGTACTTTACAACAAGTTTACTTTACAACAAGTGTACTTTACAACAAGTGTACTTTACAACAAGTGTACTTTACAACAAGTGTACAAATAGCAGCTACATTGACAAATACCTGTATTTTGAATAGAAATGCTTTTGATTTCGAAGATTAAGAATGAGTAAAGTGCTTTACATGGCCACGCAAATCCACTTGCAACCTGCTTATTTTCCCATATCTGATGCAGACAAAGCCGTTGTCCGCCGGGGTCTTTTTTAAGTTCTTTTTTGGTCTTCTACGTCTGTCTTCTACAAGTGCTTTTCTTTCGGCCTCAAAAGTGTGTCCCCACGGACTTCGTCAGAGCTTTTAAACTCTGAGGCTCTTTTCATCTATGCCAGTAAGGGCAAAATTGCGCCTGCGCCTGAGTTAATTTTTATAGCGTTCAAGGTGAACACTTCTGTGACGCCATCCTCCTATAAGTTCGCCCAAAAAGAACCTCTAATAGAAATTTAAAAAAAAGAATGTTACTTCGACACTCAGACTAAAAGAAATGAGAAAGAACATTCGAAAATTAATAGATTGCACTTCAATGACTCATTATAACCTGGAGTCTGGACATCTCGGGGTCAACACATCTTGTGATCTACCCTTCTTGTTGTCTCAACATCTCGGGGTCAACACATCTTGTGATCTACCCTTCTTGGTGTCTCAACATCTCGGGGTCAACACATCTTGTGATCTACCCTTCTTGTTGTCTCAACATCTCGGGGTCAACACATCTTGTGATCTACCCTTCTTGGTGTCTCAACATCTCGGGGTCAACACATCTTGTGATCTACCTTCTTGGTGTCTCAACATCTCGGGGTCAACACATCTTGTGATCTACCCTTCTTGGTGTCTCAACATCTCGGGGTCAACACATCTTGTGATCTACCCTTCTTGGTGTCTCAACATCTCGGGGTCAACACATCTTGTGATCTACCCTTCTTGGTGTCTCAACATCTCGGGGTCAACACATCTTGTGATCTACCCTTCTTGGTGTCTCAACATCTCGGGGTCAACACATCTTGTGATCTACCCTTCTTGGTGTCTCAACATCTCGGGGTCAACACATCTTGTGATCTACCCTTCTTGGTGTCTCAACATCTCGGGGTCAACACATCTTGTGATCTACCCTTCTTGTTGTCTCAACATCTCGGGGTCAACACATCTTGTGATCTACCCTTCTTGGTGTCTCAACATCTCGGGGTCAACACATCTTGTGATCTACCCTTCTTGGTGTCTCAACATCTCGGGGTCAACACATCTTGTGATCTACCCTTCTTGGTGTCTCAACATCTCGGGGTCAACACATCTTGTGATCTGCCCTTCTTGGTGTCTCAACATCTCGGGGTCAACACATCTTGTGATCTACCCTTCTTGGTGTCTCAACATCTCGGGGTCAACACATCTTGTGATCTACCCTTCTTGGTGTCTCAACATCTGGGGGTCAACACATCTTGTGATCTACCCTTCTTGGTGTCTCAACATCTCGGGATCAACACATCTTGTGATCTACCCTTCTTGGTGTCTCAACATCTCGGGATCAACACATATCGTGGTCTACACATCTTGTATATTACATTCAGTTTCTATGACCTCTATATTACTCGTTTTAATAGATGAGCGACTTCTTTCCATATCAGAATGAGGAGCATTGGAAGAGGGGGGGGGGTGGGGAGTGCAACATTGTCTGTGCCAAAGGTGAACCAAGATATTACAATGCCAGTATAAAAACTTCCTGATTTAATATTACCATGGCAGGTAACCATTATCTCAAATACATCCCCCACCCCAAAATATTTAAAAAATCGGGATTTAACCTCAAGCTTTAAGAAATGTAAGCTGTTTACTATTCCACCGCTTCACCCCCGACACGACTGCATACAAAATGGTTTCTACTATCTGTAGTTTAATGCTTGCACACTCAGAAGAAGGACGATAGTTTCAACATTTCACATGAAGTCCAGGTTCAAATCTTTATGCAATCCTTATATAATACTAGCCGACGTGACTTGCCTATAGAAGCACAATTTAAGATAATACTTCAGAAGATAATAAGATAGCAGCAAGAGAAGGTAACTCTTCAACTCTAAAACGTTTCAAATAAAATTTGGAAAATTTCCCATCAGAAAATAAACTTTTGAAAGTCTCAGGACAGGTGAATGTTTGTTGTTTTTTTTCCTTCCGATAATTTAGAAAAATGTTTTTTTATTTTTCTCAGACAAAGTTGATTGTTTTTCTTTCAATATAAAGTTTGTAAGATATTTGCCTTATTAGTGGATCGAATTGGTTGTGTTGTTTTTATGTGTGAAAATACAGCATCCTTGTCTATAACTAAAGAGTCATAATGTCCAGCCGAGGCTTTAGATTCTCAACTAAATAACATTATCTACGATACCAGCGCTATAACAATTTGTTATCATTAATTGCTCATTTGTCCCTTACTGTTCCAAACGTTCAAACCCGGAGGTATATCTGACACGAGTCTCAAAATCATATCGTCACATTGACAGTTAAAACAGTGTACACGCATGCACCAGAACACAAAAAACTAGCGACTGGTATCGCTACCATTAACAAAGGCAATTGTGCATGTAATATATGGCTTGTATCTAGACATTGTATCACTGTACGGCTCTGTTGATTGATTGAACATTATCGATATTTCATCCTTTCACTTTCTTTTTTTTTTTTTTTTCCCAGGCGACTATCCATTCGGTAGCAGTGACCCATTGACTCAAGGACTTCCGGAATGGGAGCAGCAACCAGAACCCAATTATTACGTCGTCAAGAACCAGCCGGTGACAATTACCTGTCGAGCGACACCTGCGATTCAGGTGAGTTATAGACAGTGCCGTGACTGAGAAAGAAAGAGAGAGAGAGAGAGAGAGAGAGAAAGAGAGAGAGAGAGAGAGTGGTGTAAAAAAAAAAGGGTAAACTCTGGCTGAATACTTGATAGGAGAATAAATGCTGTTTATTTCTAAAAACTCAGCTTGAAAAACAAACTTTCAACAAGAACACGGTTAATGGCGACCTGAGCTGAATAAATATTTATAGACTGACTGGGAAAACATTAAGAATGAAGTAGATGCAGTCTATAGATAGGACAGGGGAGAGCAATCGTCCGTATATAAAATAAATTAATAGACTGAACTGTAAGATCTAAGCCACTTTACTGTTGGTCTTTGGTTTAAAAGACTTGCTGGAGGTCTATGGAGCTGTCCCCTTTATTCTACTCACTGTACGCTTTGAGATTACACAGAGTTGGCAGCCAGAGTTCATCTGTTCGTCTATTTATCATATCTCTTAGTGCTGACCGATTTCTGAACATCGAATGAAGGGGCTTAAAACCAACCGGCAATAGGCACAAGAAGCAGGCAGGCACAGTCCTTCAAACTTCAATGTTTAGTCTCTTCTGTTGTTTAAAGAATCACTTCTCTTTCTTTCTCTTCAGTACTGCTATTGGAACTGAAGATTAAACTCGATTGGAGGAAAATTCTTTAGAATACAATCTCGTCGCTCACCATTTTGTGTTCTACTGATTAGTTTGATTATATGTCTCGTGTTCGGGGTCATGGGCTCATTTTGAAAACAAGTAGGTTAGTCGCCGAGGATTGGTTATTAGCTGAAAGTAGATATTGCACAAAGCTTAACAATGTAGGTCAGTTAAGTAGGTCACGTGGGAGTAGGTCAAAGAACACCAACACAAACAAACAAGAATGATTAAAAAGGTGTCAGACTAAAAGTTGTGGTGGCCTGGTTGAGAGAGGTTCAATTGAAACAACTTTCTGTGTGTTCTAGGTGACTCACTAGGAGAAAACACAGACAATTTAACGTAGTTCAGATATCAATTGGTGACAAGACTGTCAACTGTGACAAGACTGTCATCTGTGACAAGACTGTCAAATGTGACAAGACTGTCATCTGTGACAAGACTGTCAAATGTGACAAGACTGTCACATGTGAAAAGACTGCCAACTGTGACAAGACTGTCAACTGTGACAAGACTGCCAACTGTGATAAGACTGTCAACTGTGACAAGACTGTCAACTGTGACAAGACTGTCAACTGTGAAAAGACTGTCCACTGTGACAAGACTTGATTATGACCGAGACCTGTCGTCATAGAAAGCCTGAACACTGACCTGTTGCGTGGCAACAAGCTATTGGTCTAAACTGCCCACAGGTTTCGACATCGCAGGTCAGTGTTCAGGCCTTATATAACGATTGGTCTCGCAATAACATAACTGTCAACTGTGACAAGACTGTTAGCTGTGACAAGACTGTTAACTGTGACAAGACTGTTAACTGTGAAAAGACTGCCAACTGTGACAAGACTGTTAACTGTGACAAGACTGTTAACTGTGACAAGACTGTTAACTGTGACAAGACTGTTAACTGTGACAAGACTGTTAACTGTGACAAGACTGTTAACTGTGACAAGACTGTTAACTGTGACAAGATTTGACTATGATATGACACTCAACTGTGACAAGACTGTTAACTGTGACAAGATTTGACTATGATATGACACTCAACTGTGACATGACTGTTAACTGTGACAAGATTTGACTATGATATGACACTCAACTGTGACAAGACTGTTAACTGTGACAAGATTTGACTATGATATGACACTCAACTGTGACAAGACTGTTAACTGTGACAAGATTTGACTATGATATGACACTCAACTGTGACAAGACTGTTAACTGTGACAAGATTTGACTATGATATGACACTCAACTGTGACATGACTGTTAACTGTGACAAGATTTGACTATGATATGACACTCAACTGTGACATGACTGTTAACTGTGACAAGATTTGACTATGATATGACACTCAACTGTGACATGACTGTTAACTGTGACAAGATTTGACTATGATATGACACTCAACTGTGACATGACTGTTAACTGTGACAAGATTTGACTATGATATGACACTCAACTGTGACAAGACTGTTAACTGTGACAAGATTTGACTATGATATGACACTCAACTGTGACAAGACTGTTAACTGTGACAAGATTTGACTATGATATGACACTCAACTGTGAGAAGACTGTTAACTGTGACAAGATTTGACTATGATATGACACTCAACTGTGAGAAGACTGTTAACTGTGACAAGATTTGACTATGATATGACACTCAACTGTGACATAACTGTTAACTGTGACAAGATTTGACTATGATATGACACTCAACTGTGACATGACTGTTAACTGTGACAAGATTTGACTATGATATGACACTCAACTGTGACATGACTGTTAACTGTGACAAGATTTGACTATGATATGACACTCAACTGTGACATGACTGTTAACTGTGACAAGATTTGACTATGATATGACACTCAACTGTGACAAGACTGTTAACTGTGACAAGATTTGACTATGATATGACACTCAACTGTGACAAGACTGTTAACTGTGACAAGATTTGACTATGATATGACACTCAACTGTGACAAGACTGTTAACTGTGACAAGATTTGACTATGATATGACACTCAACTGTGACAAGACTGTTAACTGTGACAAGATTTGACTATGATATGACACTCAACTGTGACAAGACTGTTAAATCTGACAAGATTTGACTATGATATGACACTCAACTGTGACAAGACTGTTAACTGTGACAAGATTTGACAATGATATGACACTCAACTGTGACAAGACTGTTAACTGTGACAAGATTTGACTATGATATGACACTCAACTGTGACAAGACTTTTAACTGTGACAAGATTTGACTATGATATGACACTCAACTGTGACAAGACTGTTAACTGTGACAAGATTTGACTATGATATGACACTCAACTGTGACATAACTGTTAACTGTGACAAGATTTGACTATGATATGACACTCAACTGTGACATAACTGTTAACTGTGACAAGATTTGACTATGATATGACACTCAACTGTGACATGACTGTTAACTGTGACAAGATTTGACTATGATATGACACTCAACTGTGACATGACTGTTAACTGTGACAAGATTTGACTTTGATATGACACTCAACTGTGACATGACTGTTAACTGTGACAAGATTTGACTATGATATGACACTCAACTGTGACATAACTGTTAACTGTGACAAGATTTGACTATGATATGACACTCAACTGTGACATAACTGTTAACTGTGACAAGATTTGACTATGATATGACACTCAACTGTGACATAACTGTTAACTGTGACAAGATTTGACTATGATATGACACTCAACTGTGACAAGACTACATACACACACACACCTGGGACCGATTTGGGAATCGTTGCAATAAATATTGGTAAAGATTTGGAAACTAAAATATGTAATTCTTAAAAACCTTTGTGCACGTGTGTGTGTTCGCGCGCGTTCATGTGTGTGTGTGTGTGTGCTTACTTCATACAAATGTAGCGTCTAGTAAAGAGGTTTTGGTGTTTAGAAGTAAAATTGCTCCATTCCTGAATTTCAGGGTTTGATTACTCCGAGGGAATTAAGAAATATAACTCAGAATTAAACTGTCTGTCAACGGAGCGAAGGCCATGAGTTAAACCACTTTTAAACTAATGCCTGTCCTTAGCTTGGGATCACAAAATAGACTTTTTGTTGGGCATTGACCTGGTTGTATAACATCCTGTTTAATGACATTGGACTGGTTGTTGTAATCTCTGCTAGCACATCAGATATTAGATGCGCGGTGACTGAGTGGTTAGGCACTTGGCTTCCGAACCTGAGGTCCTGGGTTCAAATCTCGGTCAAGACCTTTTAAATTTCGAATGTCGGGATTTTTATGAGTCTCCAGAGTCCACCCAACACTAACGGGTACTTGACTTTAGTTGGGTAAAGTCGTTGGCCAAAGAAACAGAAACTTAAAGAAACTTAACATTATCTGCCCTATAGATCGCTAGGTCTGAAAGGGGGAACTTTACTTTGATATCAGCGCTTCAAACCTAAAAGACCTGGTATATATTTACCTTAAGGACGAAACAAATGGGTATTTCAACTTTTTATTCATCTGTATTTAACTGATAGACTTGATCTCCAAACTAAGACATTCTAAAACATTTTGTGTATCCAATACTGACAGTGTTTTATTTGTTTCTCCAGATTACCTTTAAATGTGTTGGCCATCAAATACCCAACAAGAACATCGTCAACAAAGAAAAAATTGACCCCCGGACCCGGCGCAAGACCTTGGAGTCCAGTATCGAGGTGACGCGTGAGGAGAGAGATGAGTATTATGGCACTGACGGCTACTGGTGCGAGTGCACCGCCTGGAATAATGTCCAGGGAACTGACCAGCCCCAGAGTATCAAGAGTACCAGGGGAGTCGTCGAAACAGCGTGTAAGTAATAGGGCATGTTTTAGATAAGTATTTTTGTACAGTTCCGGCAGCACAGGGGCGACCATGGGGTGGGGGTTATTATTTACTCATGCCCCTCCATTTATAGAATATTTTGTTACAGATGGGGCGCTTATGATCTTTTATAAGAATATTAGTACAAACGTTACTCTCTGTACTAGGCGGTCACTCAATATAAATTAGTCAGCGGGTCTCAAATGGAAGGAAATGAACAGGGCTTCAATAATAAAATCACTGACTTAAGAATTTTTTTTTAAACTAAAAGTTGTGCTGTACCCACAATCCCTACGCACTCCGCGCATTAAGAAACATAATGCTAATTGTCTGCTTCGAAGCTTCCCAACAGAGTGACGCTCTTTCATCCCGCGAGTCATTTTTTAAAATAACTTTATTATTATTATTTTTTTTGCTCTTCCTTATTTCATTGAGTTCAATCTAATACGTCGCGGAGACTTCATGCAATCATTGGCTAATCGAATGTCCGGTCTGAGATAGCCTAGGTTTACAAGATCGCCTCCCCTGGATCAATCGCCATAAAGGGAGAGAATTCCAAGTTATCCCTCCTCACTTGTATGTGTGTGTGTGTGTGTGTGTCTGTGTAACATACATTTTTTATGGATATATATATATATATATATAAAAGACACAGCTTGGAGATCTACTCACCCTAGTCCTCCTCACTTCACTCTTGTCTGGATAATTAAAAAAAAAATGTTTTTGTGTTCCTCCTTTACCCCCCCCCCCCCTTTTTTTTCCCAGTATATGACTGCCGCCAAGAGCAGGCGACTTAGGAAACTATACCGTCTGCAGATTTGTGCTCAATGAATTCCTCCTTGAAACGGGTGATTGTATTGCATGTGGTGGCGCCAATCTGCTCCCCGATTCGACACCAGGGGACAGACAACTACGTCTATTACCTTCTGCCTTAGCGACGCTTTTTCTACCTGAATTGCTGGCCTTTCGACAATCAAATTTTCTGTGATGTTTGTTGGTAGAAATTGTCTTCACTCAACTTTAACACCTTCAACCTCCCATCATGTTAATTGGTACCTCCCTCCCCCCACCCTCTCTCTCTCTCTCTCTCTCTCTCTCTCTCTCTCTCTCTCTCTCTCTCTCTCTCTATATATATATATATATATATATATATATATATATATATATATATATATATATATATATATATATATATACATACCTTACAAAAAAAGCACTATATATATATATTTTGTAAAGAAAAAAAAAAATAGGTGCCGTTACTTAGTGATGGATTGCTTAACTTTTAACTACTAATAAATTAAAAATAAACGTTAACATACAAGAAAAGTAATAATTTTTTTCCCACGATGAAAAAGGTGCCGGTACGCCGTACCGGTGTGTACTGTCACAAAAAACAACAACAACACTCTATATAGATATAGACATTGCTATACCTTTATGTTCAAGTACATTCCGTGTTTTCTAAATAGCCAAATCTGATCATTTACCTCTAGTTTTGTTTTGTTTTGTTTTTACATTTCTACATCCACTACTGGCCTACCGATCATCTCTGGGAGTTCTCTGCCAAGTCGCAACAGATCATAATTCATGTTGAAAAAAAAAAAAAAAAAAGAAAAGAAAGGTTCCATAACTCGATGTAGCCCTGGAAAAAGATTTCTGTCCCTGGAAAAGTAGGTGTGTGAGTGGCGTCCCCTCCCTGGAAAAGTAGGTGTGTGAGTGGCGTCCCCTCCCTGGAAAAGTAGGTGTGTGAGTGGCGTCCCCTCCCTGGAAAAGTAGGTGTGTGAGTGGCGTCCCCTCCCTGGAAAAGTAGGTGTGTGAGTGGCGTCCCCTCCCTGGAAAAGTAGGTGTGTGAGTGGCGTCCCCTCCCTGGAAAAGTAGGTGTGTGAGTGGCGTCCCCTCCCTGGAAAAGTAGGTGTGTGAGTGGCGTCCCCTCCCTGGAAAAGTAGGTGTGTGAGTGGCGTCCCCTCCCTGGAAAAGTAGGTGTGTGAGTGGCGTCCCCTCCCTGGACCTCTTCTCTTTTACGCCTCCTCTGACGTGGTCAGAAGCAACTCGGAACTTAACGCGCTGTGAACGTGATCTGTCCAGCAGTTGGATTGTGACCAGATACCGTCTGATACTGACTGGGTGCAGACCGCCATTTTTCTAGTCTCTTTGTTTCCCTCCTTCATTATCTCACGTCTGCAGAAACAATTTTAATATGTCATTGTTACGTCAATTTTTCAAATCTGTTTTTTTATGTTTGTTTCGTTTATTTAATTTACGCAGTCTATTTATTAGCGTCTTTGTTTATTAATTGAACTGAAATGAGCTGTACAAGCTTCTTTATACAAATTTGTTTCATTTAATTAGGCGAAGTTTTGAAAAGTTTTCCGTTTCTGTTTTTTATTTTTAAAACTAGATTCTATATTTTCTTCAAGTCTGTCTTGCATCGAGCATTAAATATAAACAAGAGCAAGAGTTGAGATTCCATGAAGCAGTTCTGGATACCTTGAATTCTTCCGCAATTACCGGACTATTATGTCTACCTTCTGTAGGATCAATGACTGCAAACCATTTCTCTTTTGTCTTTGTAACAGCCTCATTCTGATGAATAGGGAAGCACTGCACACTAAACCCATGTTTTTAAACTAGTTTCTTCTCATATAAAATGAAATGCCCAAAGACTTCTGTTTAATGTATGCACAGTAGAAACCCACTCTCATGTTCAGTGTTGTATTGAATCTCTGTTACTCCACATAGTGGCTATTGAATTGATAACTTCCCTTTCTTTCTAGCGAAACGGATTACTTCCCCTGAGGGGAAACTAGCCGCTATCGGACCCTCCATGCGTTGCCATGGTAAAAATGGCACTTATTGAAAAAACAACAAAAATAAAAGAAATATTAATAGACAGGAATCTGAATTTTGTTTTAAATATAAAACTAATGGTGGCAGCAGGGTGGCGGGTACCACTAATAAAGGTGATTGGCATTTTTAAAATAAGTCGGTGCGAGTGTGTGTGTGTGTGTGTTTATCTGTTGAAAAGAAAAAGATGGCAGCCTTGACTAAACAGTGAAATACAACTGTTTTCAGGCTTCATCATAGTTAAGTGACTTTAAAAGTTATTGGCGAGGCTGGGTCCTAGATTATAGAAGTAGCTAAAGATGTTATCTTCGAGGCTAGGTCCTAGATTATAGAAGTAGCTAAAGATGTTATCTTCGAGGCTAGGTCCTAGATTATAGAAGTAGCTAAAGATGTTATCTTCGAGGCTAGGTCCTAGATTATAGAAGTAGCTAAAGATGTTATCTTCGAGGCTAGGTCCTAGATTATAGAAGTAGCTAAAGATGTTATCTTCGAGGCTAGGTCCTAGATTATAGAAGTAGCTAAAGATGTTATCTTCGAGGCTAGGTCCTAGATTATAGAAGTAGCTAAAGATGTTATCTTCGAGGCTAGGTCCTAGATTATAGAAGTAGCTAAAGATGTTATCTTCGAGGCTAGGTCCTAGATTATAGAAGTAGCTTAAGATGTTACCCTCGAGGCTAGGTCCTAGATTATACAAGTAGCTAAAGATGTTATCCTCGAGGCTAGGTCCTAGATTATATATAGAGTAGCTAAAGATGTTATCTTCGAGGCTAGGTCCTAGATTATAGAAGTAGCTAAAGATGTTATCTTCGAGGCTAGGTCCTAGATTATAGAAGTAGCTAAAGATGTTACCCTCGAGGCTAGGTCCTAGATTATAGAAGTAGCTAAAGATGTTATCCTCGAGGCTAGGTCCTAGATTATAGAAGTAGCTAAAGATGTTACCCTCGAGGCTAGGTCCTAGATTATAGAAGTGGCTAAAGATGTTATCTTCGAGGCTAGGTCCTAGATTATAGAAGTAGCTAAAGATGTTATCTTCGAGGCTAGGTCCTAGATTATAGAAGTAGCTAAAGATGTTACCCTCGAGGCTAGGTCCTAGATTATAGAAGTAGCTAAAGATGTTATCCTCGAGGCTAGGTCCTAGATTATAGAAGTAGCTAAAGATGTTACCCTCGAGGCTAGGTCCTAGATTATAGAAGTAGCTAAAGATGTTACCCTCGAGGCTAGGTCCTAGATTATAGAAGTAGCTAAAGATGTTATCTTCGAGGCTAGGTCCTAGATTATAGAAGTAGCTAAAGATGTTATCTTCGAGGCTAGGTCCTAGATTATAGAAGTAGCTAAAGATGTTATCTTCGAGGCTAGGTCCTAGATTATAAAAGTAGCTAGAAGGTCCAAAGCTCTATCTCGACCAAATCACTTCTTACTGATCAGAACTTATAACATGAAATTATAACATGGAAGTATCGACCATTAGATCTCATGATGAGTATACCCTGTAGAGAAATGTATCTCAGCTCTTTATAAATCAGTCGGCTTCAGATTGTATTTTCTCTGTGCACTAGTGACAAGTCTTGCTGCAAACAAGTTCTGATTGAAATGACGACAGAAACATTTTTTTTGTTTGTTTTTCAAAGAGAAAGTTGCAGATTGTTTTTTTTTAAATATTTGTATAAATTGTGAGCCAATAGCCCTTAGGGTATTATCTTTATAATCTTATAAATTAGACTTTCTTTCAAAAAAGAAGCTAATTCATTTGTAATATAGTTAGAAAAAATGATGGAGAGACCGATGAGAGAGAGAGAGAGAGAGAGAAAACTAAATAGTTTCAATTATATACTTCTTTACATATGGAACATTGTTATGGCGCCATCAACCATTGAATCATTGTCTTTTGTGTGTGTGTGTGTGTGTGTGTGTATGAAACGGAAACAATTCAAATTCATCCCAACAGCCACAGATTTTTGTTATGTCTTTCTTTTGTTTGCACGACTACAAACCTGATCCAACGGTCCAATGAAAAAACTCCGGAAAGTAAAGAACAAGACGAGGAAGGGTCAAGGTGAAGTTAGTGGCGAACACCCCAACGAGATGATTCAATATTTGAAATTACCTCCCTTGTTATGATTTCAGATCTTTTTTTTTTCCCAGTAAGAGAAGAAGATGAAGAAGAAGATAAGAGAGCAAAGGAGAATTCCCTTTTTTTTTTGTTTGGGTGGGTACGGGTGGAGCAGGGAGCAATAAATTTGGCTACACATTCAATTTGGTCACGTCTGGACTGATGAAATGATACTCGCGGTGCTCCCCCATCTTAGTTGACAGCTGAGAAATTGTCTTCTGCTTTCTCTCTTTCTTCCAGTGCTCTCCCTTTTCTCTCCACCTCTTGTGGTCCCACCCTCTCTTTCCCGCCATTTTGTATATTTATTTATGTACAAGTATCTAGTCTAACGAGGTAAAACGAAATCTATTTTACAACAAAATTTTATTGGACATTTAATATGAATACTTTCAAATACTGAAAAAGATATTAAATTAAATATATCTTACATATTGGATAAGATGACCCTTTCTGTAAAGTACAAAAGGAACACTGGAGAGAGAGAGAGAGAGAGAGAGAGTACGAAAACCACAATATATGAACCAGGAAATGAAGGTAAATACGAAAGAAAAGCTTTTAGTGTTGTAGGAAGATCTAGATATTGTTTTCGTGAACTTGTTCCGGACTTGATGAGTTCAAGACATTAAACCTCTCGCAGGACGGCGGAGGACCCGTGCACATCGAGCGCATGCCGTACGATCAGACATTTTTTATTTCTGGCAAAGTGATATTGTGATAGAGCGGGGTGGGCAAATTACGGTCCGCGGGCCATATGCGGCCCGCCGTAGTGTTTTGTGCGGCCCGCCGACACCTACAGAAACTAGGTGTGGCCACAGTGTATACATTTAGAAATGCAAATATTAAAAACAATACCTCTATAAATTATTGAAACTGTCTCATTATACAAAGTATCAAGTGAACGAAGTTTATGCTTATTGGCATCAATATCCTCAATTGAAGATACAATCTCTGGGTGTTGGTTAGGCTTTGAACAAGATGACAAGTGTAACAACTGATGTAGTTTAATCTTTCACTGGGAAAAATAGTGTGTTTTTTTATATAAAAAATATCCCAAACAGGAAAGTTTACACAAAGCTGCATAAAATTTCAACATTACATTTGCCAAAATATCATCTTATTAGAGCTAGAGGTGTTGAGCACGGGTAGTTCCGATGTATGAACAAAGTAATTCAATGTATCCGCTAGCTTAGCATGGGCAAGGCAAATGAGAAGACTATAAAATCTCAAGAAAGAAATTGTTTTGTTAATTGAAGGACATTGACTTTGACTTTGTTACCAATATTTCTAATGAAGAGTAGAAGAAAGATTTCATGTTATTTATAATCTCTACTTCAATTGGTTTATTGCATATGAAATGTAAATGCATGTTAAATCTTTTCAAACAAGGCTTTCCCATTTGTATAAGCAAGCAAAAGAAAATAGTTTTTGTCATTTTCCTTTGCTGAAAGGTGAAACTATTTCTAGTGAAATGATTCCACACTTTTAAAAACATTGCTGTTATTCCCACTATTTGTGTACACATGCATCTGTTCTTCTTCTCCCTCTTTGTTCTCACTTTACATGTTGGAGGGTTCAGATCAGTAAACCTTTATCTGAGATGAACCGCGCAATGGTTTCCAGATCAGGCAGTTCTCCGAAGAGTCTTGCTCGGCTCTCTTGATTTAGTATGCACCATTGAAGGACATGGTCAGCATTCTCTGGTGATGGTCTACAAGGTCAGGTTTAGCTCCTCCCGACATTTCACTTACGGAACATATATTATTGTCTCATTCAGTGAGCAAGTATTTTGTTTTTTTGTGGAAACTAAACAAGTATAATCACTGGTCAATGTTGACTGACTGTAATTTGACAGCAGTCACAAGGGTAACAACTAGTAAGATAGTTTCACAGTTCCGGAACATTATGCATGAGTGTAAAAAGTAAAATACTGCACATTAAGTACAACTGTATACTTGTGGGGATATGGTGATATAAAAAGACAACAGCAATTTAAAAAAAAATCGTAAAATTACTTTCAAACGTTGCAAACTCTTGTTGTATTTTTCAACGTGGAGTGTGGGAGAGAAAAAAGAAAGAAACGTGAATATAATACAGGGTAAATATGAATTAAAAGACATTCTACACACTTAGCTAGCGTATTTGTTTTTTAAGTTATATCTACAGTATATATATATATATATATATATATATATATATATATATATATATATATATATATATATATATATATATATATATGTGCGGCCCGCCATTCACAATTTTTTTTTATGCGGCCCTCGATACAAAAAGGTTGCCCACCCCTGTCAGATAGAGTGATATTAGCTTATAGAGAGGCAGTGTCTAGTAAAAAACTGGTCACCTCCCCAATGTCTCATGACCTCTAACAGACGTCTGTTGTGGAGAACTCATTTCATCTTCTGATGCTACTTTTGTGTGCTACTTTCGCAAAAACATGTTTGGTAGTCTCCCCTTCTGTTTGTCTCTTAGGTTACGTGACGTCACGACAACACGTGACTTTATTATTTTTTTTTTTTTGTTTGAACCAAAGAGCAAAAGAAATATTCAAATAGGATTTTTGGAAACTTGATGTATTGAAAGTCGACTTGTTTCAGTGATCTGTTCATTTCTACTAGTCCATCAGTTGAACATGAACATTGGAAGTGACAGGATAAACAGCAGAGAAAACATTTCAAGGGACAAATGAAACAAAAGAAAGAATGGACTTAAAAATGTATCTGATATTTGGGGTTACAATTGTAAGAAATGAGATCCACTCTAACATTGAAAGTGGCATTAAAGCAGTCTGTCATTCATGACGGACTCTAATGATAATTCTAACACACTAAAGTTAAATGGAATTTTCTCAAACATTATTTATTTATTTATTGCTTGTTTCAGTTCTGAGAAAAAGATTCGAACGGGTTCCTAACGCAAAGAGAGTAGAAGAGGGCGCATCGGTGGAGCTTGCATGTCTACCTCCTGAGGGAAAACCGCTCCCTACGGTAAGTGTTTGTAATTGTTCATAGACATGTCTCTAGAGTTACTTCTAGTGCCGTTCATTGGGAAGTTTACTTTCTTTGTGCTAGATGTATCTCAAAAGAATGTGTCTACAATGTCTGTATATCGAATATCTGTATCTGTAATGTCTGTATTTGTAATGTCTGTATCTGTAATGTCTGTATCAATAATGTCTGTATCTGTAATATCTGTATCTGTAATATCTGTATCTCGAATGCCTGTATCTCGAATGCCTGTATCTTGAATGCCTGTATCTTTAATGTCTGTATCTGTAATCTCTGCATTTGTAATGTCTGTATCTCTAATGTTTGTACCTGTAATGTCTGTATCTCTAATGTTTGTACCTGTAATGTCTGTATCTCTAATGTTTGTACCTGTAATGTCTGTATCTCTAATGTCTGTACCTGTAATGTCTGTATCTATGATGTCTGTATCTGTACTGTCTGTATCTGTAATGTCGGTATCTCTATTGTCTAAAGATGTCTTTGTCAATGCCAGAGTTATTTCCGGAATGGAAATCTGAAAATAAATCCAGTAATTTCTCGTTGTCATTTGTTAGAGGAAAAATAAAAGTGATAAGAGACAGATATACAGTTAGATAGAGAAAGAGAGGGAGAGAGAGAGAGAGAGAAAGAGAGAATGTTTTAGAGAGAAATAGAGAGAAAGTTTGAGAGAGAGAGAGAGAGAGAACGACACAGAGAGAGAGAGAGAGAGAGAGAGAGAGAAAGACACAGAGAGAGAGAGAGAGAGAGAGAGAGAAAGACACAGAGAGAAATACAGAGAGAGAGAGAGAGAAAGACAGAGAGAGAGAGAGAGAGAGAGAGAGAGAGAGAGAGAGAAGACAGAGAGAGAAAAGAAAGACAGAGGTCTTAGAGCGAATAAAAGGTAAAAATATGGTGAGGAAAAATAACGAATAATTTGGTTCTAAAGAAAATAGAGAGAAAGAGAGAGAGAGAGAGAGAGAGAGAGAGAGAGAGAGATCAATATAATCTTTAATCACTAAAGACTGAGCATCTATTAGAGACTAAGAAACTGGAATATCGCATTAATATCTGGACAATCTACCGTGAATGTAAAGGCATTAAGCTAACACACTACTCATTGTATTGTATTGAATAACGTAATCTCATTTTTGTAAACTTCTGGTATCTAAATAAATATCCTTCCCTGAATCCACCCAACCCAACCCACACTAACAGAATAATTCATGCGCACTATAATAATTTCTTTTGTTTGGGTACAAAAACAAGAGAGGGGGTGGGGGGCAGTAAAAAATAAACATGATAGTGTCATAATTATTTGTCTCTACTTCTCTCTACCTCGTTCTGAAAACGGAACAAGATAAGATTTAGAGATGTGTATATAGGAGATATAAAGTGTCACGATGTCCCCACAGTATCCACTTATCCCCCTTGTCTGTTTTATCCACGGTTATGATTAGTTCCTCACTACCAGTTCTACCGTGTCATTTATTTATTGTTGGAGCCCGGCCATGTAACCCTGGCCAGTGTTTACCTAGAAGAGGACTGAAAGGTCAAGGGTTATCACGATCAAAGATCTGGAGGGGGAAACACTGGGATTAACTTTGTTTGCTGGGCGCCCTTCCTTTTCCCCGTACTCCCTTCGCCCCTGTTCGTATGGCGGAGAATGGAGCGGGGGTGCACCCAATGTGCACAGAACTGATGTGTAATTTCACTTGTCTCTCTTATGACCAGTGTCCTTAAAATGACCTCACTTGAGACATGTATGTTGAGACATGTACATTCTACATATTCTACAGACAGACAAGTTGAAAGAGTTGTACTCTTTTTTCCTTTGTATTTGACTAAGCAGTGGTCTGTAAACCAACTGTGGTAGTCTGTGGGACAAACAGTAGTCGGTAAACCAAATAGTGGTCTGTGGGACAAACATTAGTCCATAAAGTAGTCTGTCGGACAAACAGTAGTCCGTAAACCAAATAGTAGTCTGTGGGACAAACAGTAGTCGGTAAACCTAATAGTAGTCTGTGGGACAAACAGTAGTCGGTAAACCTAATAGTAGTCTGTGGGACAAACAGTAGTCGGTAAACCTAATAGTGGTTTGTGGGACAAACAGTGGTCGGTAACCAAATAGTGGTTTGTGGGACAAACATTAGTCCATAAAGTAGTCTGTCGGACAAACAGTAGTCCATAAGGGAAATAGTAGTCTGTGGGACAAACAGTATTCGGTAAACCTAATAGTGGTTTGTGGGACAAACAGTGGTCGGTAACCAATAGTGGTTTGTGGGACAAACATTAGTCCATAAAGTAGTCTGTCGGACAAACAGTAGTCCATAAGGGAAATAGTAGTCTGTGGACTAAGAAATGGTCTGTAGCTTACATTGGTTCTATAGACCAATGAAGACTAGAAACTAAATAATAAATTTAACATCAAGTTTTACAATTATTCCATGTAATCATATATAAGGAAAATGTCGTGATAATGTCAAACTAAAGTCATAGTTTCTGTCATAATCATGTCATGATTGTTTCTTCCTTCTCAAGCATGAACAGAACATGATTTTAAGTAAAAAAAAAAAAATTGGGTTTTTAAGTCTGAAAACATTTCTTTCCTGGAGAAGTCTGTTATATTTGTGTCATACAAATTTCTCCAATTTCAGGCAACCTTTGAAAACTCTTAACGAGAATCTACTCAAAGAATGATTTTTATCCTCAATCTTTAAGCTACTTAATTCATTTCTAATATAATAGCAATTGTTCTATGGACTCTTGTTTAAAATTCCTGGCGCTTCACTCGACATGAGCCTAGATTTGCGACGCCAATCTCTTCCAGATTATTTGTTCTCCTCCTGTGTCTGACCATTTGGTCCCGCTGTCTTTATTTGTGTACGACTCTGGATTAGATTATCTTCTCTTGGTCGCTGGTTCAGGTTTTTGATGAACCGGATGAACTATATGAATTGGGGACAAGGACAAGTCCCATCTACCTCTCTTTCAGATCTAGGCTAAGCCCAGAGGACTTCTGTATCGCGACTGATTGCATTGCTTGAGAGCTGGACCTACCTCTGACAATGCTGTCAATAATCTTTCAACATTTTTGTTTAGAATACAAAGTTATTTCTTAAAGGAATTTTTTTTTAATGATTAGGCTATTACACAGTTCGTGTGAAAAATACCACGCGAGATTTCACCCTTTTTGTGGGTTAGACCAAAAAAAAAAAAAGGCTAACAGGCTTTATTAAAAAATTTGAATAAATAACAAGTGGGCTTTGGACTATTCGCTAATCTCAAGAAAAGCAAATCTAGCATTTGGATGTGATGTCTTGGACAGTAACCCAGTATAACTTCTAAATAAAAAAAAACTACCAAAGGCTTTGAGTGTGTCTGGTGTACGGACTACGGGGAAGTGTTCAGCTGCTAGGCTTTTTAAATTATGTTCATTTTTATTTGTGCACCTTTTAGCTCAAAGTTCTCCCGTTTTTAGGCATTTTTCTTTATTTAGTTGTGCACATGAAAGTTTGATGCAGCGTCCTTGACATTGTTTCGTTTCGTCAAACCTCCAAATAGAATTGAATCAGTGAAAAACTTTTGTCAAGACAAAATTATGTAGACTGTGGGACTCCACCAAGCTCTATACCAAACTATTTGAGATACAGATCATCTGTTGGGGGCTTTGACTTCTAGAAAACAAAAGACATTTTGATTCAACATACGTTTGTCTCATTCTTGAACTAATCTATAATGAAATACAGAGATATGTATAAATAATCAGGTCCCACTCTGGCCAAGAAATGTTTCTGATACTATGACTACAGTATGCATTGACTTATTGAAAATGCTTGGAAGAGCAATGATCTAATGCTGCCCCCTCATCTCGGAGGAAGCTAGTGTCTCAGGGAACTTAAAAGGTGAAAACAAAGTCTTGTCTTAAGGGACCAGTCATAGTTCTTGCTGACGGGCCATCGTCTTGTTCATATTTACCCAGTGTGGATATAACGTGGAAATAATGTCCATTGTCCCGTCACGTCTTTACCGTCATTTGAACCTCGTGACCTTTCACCGCCCAGTAGTCTTCCAGTGGTCTGTTAGAAAGACAGTGTTATTGCGCTGGGCGGAAAGGGATTGGGGGGGGGGGGAGCATGACTGTAAATATATTTAATGGGAAAACATTCACTGAGCAGTGGATCCCACACAAACTTGTGGTCAGTTTGACCCTATGTGTCAACATGTCTTAAGACAAGGGAGACGTAAGTCCCCCCTCCCCCTGCCTCCTCAGCTAACAAGTCACTGCAGGAAGAAAGTATTCACAAAGCTAAGGGACAAATAACCATAAGGGACTCACTCGTAGTTCTCTATATATCCCAAACTCTCTCCACTTTCACCACTCTCTTCACTTTTACCAGTCTCTCCACTTTCACCACTCTCTCCACATTCACCACTCTCTCCACTTTCATCAGTCTCTCCACTTTCACCAGTCTCTTCACTTTCACCACTCTCTCCTCTGTCTCTCCCCCCTTATTTCTCGTCTCTTTTCATTTTTATCCCTACTTTATACCTCTTTGATTCCCCCCCTCTCTCTCTCCAATCATTCCGTCTCTCCTCTTTTTATCGAGATCGCATAAAGTCACTCCATCTGTCTGTCTGGGTGGAATCTTTTACACGTTATTGCTCCTCATCCAATTCTCGGATCAAGTTGAAACTTTGCATAATTATCCATTGTCGATGACAACACACAAATCAATAATAAATTAACAAATTATTTAATCAATTGGTCGTAATTAATTAGTTTTGTTTTCTATGGAAAATGTACTAATCGCCGACGGGCTACCCGTGACAATAATCACAATAATGTAGAGATTTTTTTTTTAAATTTAAACTAGCAAGAGACTATAAACTATTCCATTTTTTTTTTAAATATTTGAATAGCTCCCAGGACATTCAGTCATGAAGACTGGCAGCAACTTGTTTTTACCTCGCTTCTGATTGGTCCAAAATAATTGATGCCATTTTAACTAAATATATAAAATATATTTTTTTAAAAAATATTATTGTTTGTTTAATATGTTTTCTTTCTCAACTCACTCTATAACGATACAGTGTCCTGAATAGGGCCGTCAAGAATCACAGGAATATTTCAATCTGGAGCCGAATTCGTCCTTAAAAACAAAGGGATGTAACAATGACAACCTGAAACAAATAATACAGCTAGTCTCTTAAAGTACTTGACATCATTTCAACATATTTCTATTATCTATTGTGGTCTAAAATGTTTTGTTACTACATTCTAGTTCTATTCCAAGGTCTCAAGATGTGACGTTTAATTACCTTAGAAAAAAACGAATTAGAGTTGATGAGAGTTTACATTTTAGTAATTCCTAATGTAGCCCTCAGTTTTAGAACCACTGCTTCATATCAATGTCTGCTCTGTTTTTTTGTCGTCTGCATCATGGTATACACACGTAGCATACATAGACACCTGGAAACAAGGACTGGACACTTACGAAAAAAGTGTAGATAACTTGGGTTTTTAAAACTAAGATCAGTGTAGCTGGAAGAGTCAAACTGGGTCCGAACCTCGCAGTTTAAAATATGCGTTATTTATATTAAGCATCAACTTCTGCTTTGTATGAACGGGGAGGGGTGGGGGTGGGGTGGGAGGTGGCCAGGACAAAATGAAAACGTAAATTGTTCAGATAAACTTTCTTATTATTAACAGATAACAATTCTCTCCCCTTGGGATGTGTTGTCATAGCAGTCTAGTGAATATTATTTCCGTGACACCAGCACCACCACCCAGTCCCCGCCACTCTGCGCCACACCTGTAGTCACGTGATAGCCTGGGATCGCTTTCTGGATTGTTGTATTGAAATCTTTTCAGACTCAGAAATCATCCCCCCATGGCGTCTTGGAAAGACTCCCCAGGTACCTTTTCACTTCTCCAGGGGCGCAGCACAATGGAGTCCACCCCTCCTTGACTTTGTCAACCTGAGCCACCTTCAGAATCTATATTGTTCGTCACAGTTGGCTGCATTCCGTCTTAGAATTTCTTTTCAATTTTTAAACAGCAGGCCACAGCATGTCTGAAGTCTATCTTAGTGGACCGCATTTTGGTTTTGCTTTGTTTCTCTAGGCCTAAGTTTTTCATTGGACCACGTCTTATCCTAAATGAATCTATATCGCGACTCTGATTTTATTCTTCAAGATATCAACGAACATTTCTTTTACAAAGCTTATATCAACTCACTCTCAATGTCTGTCTGGTCAAAGGTTTGTTAGTTTGTTGTCGGATACATTTGAAACTTTGCACGATTATTTATTGGCATAGACAAGACATGAATTGAAACAAATGAACCAACTAGTTTATTCATTGCTGGTGATTAATTAGTTTATTAGATACTAACTAGGGGAATTAATTCGTCAGTATTCACAGATACTGCTAAATATTTTGGGTTTCTCCCACACACGGATGAAGTGGAAACGTTAAATAATATTTATTGTACCGAACGAAACATGAATCAATTGAAAACTATTAGTCAATTATTTTGTCTGATATCCAATAAGGGAGATACATTTTACATTACTGAGAGATATAGTTGTAAGTGCGGTGCTCTTTCCCTTATATAGGTTCTCTTTTCTTTTCTTTTCACAAAAGATTCTTTGATGTTTTGTTTGTGTCACCATTTAATTGTGACCAGTGACATGACATGTAGACATTCGAAAGATTAGATCACGGAAGTAGAGTAGAAAGAGGCTGATAGAAAGATAGCATGTATTTGACCTACCAAAACATCTACTAATATAAATCTACAGTAATCGTATTTCTCTGAAGAATGATTTTGTTGAAGTTCTTGCTTTTGATTTTGTTTTGGAGAAATCATAGTTACACACAAAGTGATGTCATTTGGTGGTCTGGCTTGACACCAGCAAGACACCACCGGACACAAGATCTGAGTAACATTCTGGTCATTAAAATGTAGTCGTGTCTCCTGACCAGCGGTCATTACGTTTAGTAGTTTGCAAAGTCTTGAACACTTTTATTTTCTAGAAAAATTCAAATGCTATACAAAAGTGCACACAATTCATCGAATTTTACAATAGTTAAATAGTCAAAAGAGTATTCGATGCTATAGTCACACCACATCAGCAGAAGAATTGCGAAAGTGCCTGACTCTATAATAAGTTTACAATAATAAGTCTGACATTTGATAGCTTCTTTATCTGACATCCTGATTTTGTTTTAAATGTTTTCCAGTTTTAAAATGTTTTACATCTAAATGTCAGTGACATACATAAATATTTACTTGTATAGTTTACATTGGAAATAACATGCATCTCTGTACACACCGAGATGTCTAAATATAAACACACCCGTCTTTTAAGTTAGTTCTTCTTTCAGAACTTGTGGTCTATAAGGCAGATGATGTTAAGGTCATCTGTTTCTGTGGCCTACGGTTAACGAGGGTGTCATGTGGCCAGCACAACGACCAACCGCCTTTACTTTTCCCCAACTAATGTCAGGTACCCATTAGAGGTGGGTGGACTTAGAGACGCCCAATGATTTCGAAATTAAAAATCCCAGTCTTCACCAGAATTTGAACCCGGAGCCACGGTTCGGAAGCCAAGCGCTTTACCGCTAAGCCACCGCGCCTCCCCCCGTCATTTAAAGTCACCCGAATATATCCTTAAGCATACAACATACAACTAAACAGGCATACAACATATAACTAAACAGGCATACAACATACAACCAAACAGGCATACAACATACAACCAAACAGGCATACAACATACAACCAAACAGGCATACAACATACAACCAAACAGGCATACAACATACAACCAAACAGGCATACAACATACAACCAAACAGGCATACAACATACAACTAAACAGGCATACAACATACAACCAAACAGGCATACAGCCAAACAGGCATACCACATACAACCCAACATGTATACAACTAAACCGGCATACAACTAAACAGGCGTACAACCAAACAGGCATGCAACATAAAACTAAACAATCTCTGGTTCTATACCTTTAAATGTACACATCAACACGCCCTCACATGTACTCACCTACACATCTTCCCAACACACCCTGACGTCAACACACGTTCTAGGTCAAGGCTTATAAGAAACATTTCAAACGTTTCCTCCGAGAATGTTTCTACCCACAGAACTCAACTGATCCACGCTGTAATACCCTAACACCAGTAATTAGACCCTTGCCTTCTTAAGACCTCCTGGGACTTTTAATTTAAAGGAGAACTTTTTTTCTCCTCCCTAATCCACCGAGTTAAAAAAAAATGGTGGGGGGAAATAAAAGGTAAGTCGGGATACTTGGTCACGTGATTAGAGATGGCGCCACTCTTTCAGGTGAATTCCTCCCCCCCCCTCCCGGCCCATTGAAAAAAAAATGTTGCAAACAATCCTCGAGAGGTTTTAAACTAGCAAAACAACAGAGTTTGCTCTAGATTTGACAAGACATGTTTGTATGTTATCTGGCTTGCTCTGCAGTTTGTATGGCAAACATCGCCTTCTAGCTTGCCTACATAACAGAGAGGCACACACACACGTTGTCATGTCATTGAACGTTAGCCTGTATCTCTGTGGCCACAAACGTTTGAGTTCCATCTTGTGGCTGAACACTAGGTGCGCCTGTTCGCTGCCTTCAGATTTCTATCTCCTTCAACTTGATCCTTATCTATCATCTTCATTGCTCGAAACATCTTTAAAAGATATCTAAAAATACACCAGACCTTGACCTTCCAGATATTTTTTTTGGTCACTGTTTATTATCGTACAAAATATGATCTCTCTCTCTCTCTCTCTCTCTTTCTCTCTGTCTCGGTCTCTCTCTCTCTCTCTCTCTTTCTGTCTCTCTGTCTGAGTCTCCCTCTCTCTCTCCCTCTTTCTGTCTCTCTGTCTCCCTCGCTCTCTCTAACTTCCTAAATGATTTGTTTTAGTTTTTTTTTCTTCAACTTCTACACCATGTCCTACAATTTCTACACTATGTCCTACAACTTCTTCATTATGTCCTACAACTACTACACTATGTCCTACAACTTCTACACTATGTCCAACAACTTCTTTATTATGTCCTATAACTCATGCATTATGTAATACAACTTCTACACTATGTCCTATAACTTCTGCATTATGTCCTACAACTTCTGCATTATATCATACAATTTCTTCATTATGTCCTACAACTTCTACACTATGTCCTATAACTTCAGCATTATGTCCTACAACTTCAGCACTATGTCCTACAACTTCTACACTATGTCCTACAACTTCTGTATTATGTCCTACAACTTCTGTATTATGTCCTACAACTTCTGTATTATGTCCTACAACTTCTACACTATGTCCTATAACTTCTACATTATATCCTACAACTTCTACACTATGCCCTACAACATCTGCATTATGTCCTACATCTTCTACATTATGTCCTACAACTTCTGTATTATGTCCTACAACTTCTACACTATGTCCTGCAACTTCTACACTATGTCCTACAATTTCTAAATTATGTCCTACAACTTCTGCATTATGTCCTACAACTTCTGTATTATGTCCTACAACTTCTTCATTATGTCCTATAACTCAGACATTATGTCCAACAACTTCTACATTATGTCCTACAACTTCTGCATTATGTCCTACAACTTCTGTATTATGTCCTACAATTTCTACACTATGTCCTACAACTTCTTCATTGTGTACTATAACTCAGACATTATGTCCTACGATCTCTACATTATGTCCTACAACTTCTTTACTATGTCCTACAACTTCTTTATTTTGTCCTAAAACTTATGCATTATGTCCAACAACTTCTACATTATGTCTTACAACTTCTGCATTATGTCCTATAACTCATGCATTATGTCCAACAACTTCTACATTATATCCTACAACTTCTGCATTATGTCCTATAACTCATGCATTATGTCCAACAACTTCTACACTATGTCATAAATTATGTCCAACAACTTCTACATTATGTCCTACAACTTCTGCATTATGTCCTATAACTCATGCATTATGTCCAACAACTTCTACACTATGTCATACATTATGTCCAACAACTTCTACATTATGTCCTACAACTTCTGCATTATGTCCTACAACTTCTACACTATGTCCTACAACTTCTGCATTATGTCCTAAAACTCATGCATTATGTCCTACAACTTCTACATTATGTTCTACAACTTCTGCATTATGTCCTATAACTTATGCATTATGTCCTACAACTTCTGCATTATGTCCTATAACTCATGCATTGTGTCCTACAACTTGTACACTATGTCATACAACTTCTACACTATGTCCCACAACTTCTACACTTTGTCCCACAACTTCTTCATTATGTCGTATAACTCAGGCATTATGTCCTACAACTTCTACATTATGTCCTATAACTTCTGCATTGTGTCCTACAACTTCTGCATTATGTCCTATAACTTCTACATTATGTCCTACAACTTCTACACTATGTCATACAACTTCTACACTATGTCATACAACTTCTACACTATGTCATACAACTTTTCCTACTACATCTTCGTTATGTCCTATAACTCATGCATTATGTCCTACGACTTCTACATTATGTCACTTCTACATTATGTCCTACAACTTCTGCATTATGTAATACAACTTCTACACTATGTCCTATAACTTCTACATTATATCCTACAACTTCTACACTATGTCCTACAATTTCTAAATTATGTCCTACAACTTCTGCATTATGTCCTACAACTTCTGCATTATGTCCTACAACTTCTGTATTATGTCCTACAATTTCTACACTATGTCCTACAACTTCTTCATTATGTCCTACAACTACTACACTATGTCCAACTACTTCTTTATTATGTCCTATAACTCATGCATTATGTAATACAACTTCTACACTATGTCCTACAACTTCTGCATTATGTCCTACTACTTATGTATTATGTCCTACAATTTCTACACTATGTCCTACAACTTCTTCATTATGTCCTATAACTCAGACATTATGTCCAACAACTTCTACATTATGTCCTACAACTTCTGCATTATGTCCTACAACTTCTGTATTATGTCCTACAATTTCTACACTATGTCCTACAACTTCTTCATTATGTCCTTTAACTCAGACATTATGTCCTACGATCTCTACATTATGTCCTACAACTTCTGCATTATGTCTTACAACTTCTATACTATGTCCTACAACTTCTTTATTATGTCCTATAACTTATGCATTATGTCCAACAACTTCTACATTATGTCCTACAACTTCTGCATTATGTTCTATAACTCATGCATTATGTCCAACAACTTCTACACTATGTCATACATTATGTCCTACAACTTCTACACTATGTCCTACAACTTCTTCATTATGTCCTACAACTTCTATAATATCTCCTACAACTTCTGTATTATGTCCAACAACTTCTACATTATGTCCTACAACTTCTGCATTATGTCCTACAACTTCTATAATATGTCCTACAATTTCTACATTATGTCCTATAACTCATGCATTATGTCCTACAACTTCTAAATTATGTTCTACAACTTCTGAATTATGTCCTATAACTCTTCCCTTATGTCCTATAACGTCTACAGGCTATCCTACTACTTAAACATTATGTCCATAATAAGAGCTTGAAAAGTGAATAAAATGTGAAATTGATATCACACGCCTGTCTATTTCTTGTAGTGTTTTTTTTTTTACCCACAGAGGAATGTAACAAAAAATCAAGCATTAATTTTGTTCTAAATGAAAACTTTAGACATCTTTTTAAAAAATATGATTGTTTGATATAGAGATCTCTTAATTTCCTTTGTTGATAATGTGCTAGCCAGGTACACCCTGCACACACTGATCTCATGTCTATCATTCACCCAACATTTCAGTATCCTATCCTATTCTCAAGCATGGTCCAAGAGTAAAATGTCTTCTCTGGAATCACAATTACCCGCGCTCTTTGTCTCCATCTCTGATTTCAAACCATTCACTTCTGAGAAACCGACTGGCGCAAAGAGCTACCTGTCACGTGATAGTTTAAAAAACCAAACAATTCAACAGATTCTTAGAATAAAATACCCGGTATTGTTAAAATAGCGTGCATTAAATTTGACATCTATTTGTATGGCAGCTGTTTTGATTGCCATGGCAACAGGCTAGAACGCCATCTAGATGTAGGAACACCACAGGGGGCGCTGTTAGATGATAAATGTGCTCTGTTCGGAAGTTACTTGTTGGAAAGTCAAATAATTAGCCAAATTTCTGAGGCTGTGTCTTGTTACGCTGCACAACGAAGAGAGTATTGGTGTATTTTGGTTGGGGGGGGGGGGGAGAGGACGGGAGGGAAACTGTCTGGAATTTTTTTTTTGTTACTCAACTCTTGGCTTTTAAAAGGCTATTTATCAATTTTGTTTCGGAAACAATCGTGGCTTAGTTATATATATATATATATATATATATATATATATATATATATATATATATATATATATATATATATATATATATATATATATATATATATATATATATATATATAAATTCAGCAAAGATTATAGTTGTGTATGTTTCTATGTGTATCAGTATCCCGTATGTCCCAAAGACTAAATATTTACGTACTTTATATCTGCATTGAAAAAGTGTGGATAAAATAACATTTTATTTGTGTTACTGTGTGTGTGAGAGAGAGAGCTGTATGTGAGAGAGAGGTAATATAACATGGGGGCAATTATGTTAGCCTATTGTGTGTGGGTATTATTAATTACGGGTCTAGAGAAATGATACGTTTCCTTATTATTTGTGATACTTTATGTAGCCAGACAGAAGTAATCATAATGTAATATGTTGTTATATCACACACATTAAATTGATGTTATATCTTGTATTCTTGACAAAATCCAATTAAAACGCAATTGAGTATTTTTTTAAATTTTATTTTGTGTTTAAAATGTAGCTTATTTTTTGCTGACCCACTTTTTTTTTTTTTTGAATCAACATTATCCCAGTGGCATCCATTGTTTAATTAACTCCAGAGATAATGTTCTCCTACTCCCGCTGACCTGTCCTCACCGTTCCATCACCTCTAACGAGGCCAAGGACAATATTTACCTTTGTCTCACCTTTCTTCCCTTGTCCAGGTCTTCTGGCTGAAAGACAACGTGGAAATCAACGTCATCGTGGACATCAACTACATCATCACCAGTGAGGGCCACCTCATCATCAACCAGGCCAGGAAGACCGACTCGGGGAACTACACTTGCGGGGCAGAGAACATCGCCCAGAGGCGGACCAGCTCTTCTGCTTTGCTGACTGTGTTTGGTGAGTTTTTGAACATCTTGAAATCAATAGCTTTTAAACACACTTCAAAGACAGGGTGCTTTTTAAACCAGCAGTCTCATTGAAACCACTCACACCATATGATTCATTGCTTTTAATTAAATCCCCAATTAAGGTATCGAGTATTTGAGAATCCCTGCGTTCGAATAACAATTTGATAAAAATAAACAATTAAAAGTCACATTACTGTTATAATGCAATATAAACGAAAAAAAAGGTGTTTTTTCTTCTAACCTTTATTTTATTACACTCTAGAGACACCTGCTATTTTGATATATTCGATCAAATTGTTAAAAAATAGTGCAGTGTAAATTTCACGATTACGGTTCTTATAAATTATTATAAACTTTTCTCTCAAACGAAAGAACAACATTGACATTTTAAACTGCGAATAATAAAGTGGCAATAATGTGAACTAAATCTTTGTCTGTCTCCATATGTCTATGCCTGGATCTATTTTGTAATTGTTTACAAACTCCATATGTCTATGTCCATACGTTAATGCCCATATGTATGCACCCAGGATTTTTTCGGGGGGGGGGGGAGGGTTTCCCCCCCCCCCGGCCAAATATATGTGCGTGTGTGTGTACATGATTAATCTTGTTCCATTCTGACCTTTCATTCTTTCGGAAGACGTTTATTGTACTATAGAATAAGATCTTACTGGAGCTCCCTCAGCAGTGTTCGGGGCGGAACCCCACCGCCAAACACTATTTTCGGTATTGAAAGCTTACAAAATGCATATTCTGAAGTATCTACAGTGCATTATCCTGCTATTAACAAGTTTTATTTCCTTTATTGAGACCCAATCTCTATAACTGACTCCTAAAATCTGTCTTAGCCATCTTTGTTGAGCCACATTTAGTCTTTCAATTTCGGCAGATGACTATTCACTGCACTTTATTAATGGAGACCAGCCTCTGGTACAAATGTGTAACCTCTCTTGGCTACTCTCTTGCTTTAGATTTTATATCGGAAAGGAAACTTTTATCGTCAAAATCATTTGTTGTCGGGTTTAAACTAAAAAATCTATGGAGTTTCTTTTAACAAATTTAAAACCCCCTAAGCTACGCTTATAGAATTTGGTGACTGTAGTTTGCTTTAGAATAATACTGAAAAGAGAGAATTTCAACCTCTAAACTCTCTGTATGGGGATTTTAAACTCAAAACCATCTGGAAGGGTTTTAAACTTTAAAATAAAGCCCTATGGAGGAGGGGGGTTTAAACTCAACCCTCTACTTTTTGGCTTGCCTTCGTTCATAGAATTTTAAGTGTGTAGTTTGCTTTTTTTTTTTAATATTGTAGAGGCATTTTTTTAGCTTCATATCCCGCTGAAGGGGAGTTTAAACTCAAAACCCTCTTTGGCTACGCTCATAGAATTTTAAGTGTGTAATTTCCTTTTTTTTTATGTTGAAGAGGTATTTTTTAGTTTCAAATCCCGCTTATGTATGGATAGCCTTTTATTGAAGAGGTATTTTTTAGTTTCAAACCCCGCTTATGTATGGATAGTCTTTTATTGAAGAGGTATTTTTTAGTTTCAAACCCCGCTTGATGTATGGATAGTCTTTTATTGAAGAGGTATTTTTTAGTTTCAAACCCCGCTTGATGTATGGATAGTCTTTTATTGAAGAGGTATTTTTTAGTTTCAAACCCCGCTTATGTATGGATAGTCTTTTATTGAAGAGGTATTTTTTAGTTTCAAACCCCGCTTATGTATGGATAGTCTTTTATTGAAGAGGTATTTTTTAGTTTCAAACCCCGCTTATGTATGGATAGTCTTTTATTGAAGAGGTATTTTTTAGTTTCAAACCCCGCTTATGTATGGATAGTCTTTTATTGAAGAGGTATTTTTTAGTTTCAAACCCCGCTTAATGTATGGATAGTCTTTTATTGAAGAGGTATTTTTTAGTTTCAAACCCCGCTTATGTATGGATAGCCTTTTATTGAAGAGGTATTTTTTAGTTTCAAACCCCGCTTATGTATGGATAGTCTTTTATTGAAGAGGTATTTTTTAGTTTCAAACCCCGCTTGATGTATGGATAGTCTTTTATTGAAGAGGTATTTTTTAGTTTCAAACCCCGCTTATGTATGGATAGTCTTTTATTGAAGAGGTATTTTTTAGTTTCAAACCCCGCTTATGTATGGATAGCCTTTTATTGAAGAGGTATTTTTTAGTTTCAAACCCCGCTTATGTATGGATAGTCTTTTATTGAAGAGGTATTTTTTAGTTTCAAACCCCGCTTGATGTATGGATAGTCTTTTATTGAAGAGGTATTTTTTAGTTTCAAACCCCGCTTATGTATGGATAGTCTTTTATTGAAGAGGTATTTTTTAGTTTCAAACCCCGCTTATGTATGGATAGTCTTTTATTGAAGAGGTATTTTTTAGTTTCAAACCCCGCTTATGTATGGATAGTCTTTTATTGAAGAGGTATTTTTTAGTTTCAAACCCCGCTTATGTATGGATAGTCTTTTATTGAAGAGGTATTTTTTAGTTTCAAACCCCGCTTAATGTATGGATAGTCTTTTATTGAAGAGGTATTTTTTAGTTTCAAACCCCGCTTATGTATGGATAGTCTTTTATTGAAGAGGTATTTTTTAGTTTCAAACCCCGCTTATGTATGGATAGTCTTTTATTGAAGAGGTATTTTTTAGTTTCAAACCCCGCTTAATGTATGGATAGTCTTTTATTGAAGAGGTATTTTTTAGTTTCAAACCCCGCTTATGTATGGATAGTCTTTTATTGAAGAGGTATTTTTTAGTTTCAAACCCCGCTTAATGTATGGATAGTCTTTTATTGAAGAGGTATTTTTTAGTTTCAAACCCCGCTTATGTATGGATAGTCTTTTATTGAAGAGGTATTTTTTAGTTTCAAACCCCGCTTATGTATGGATAGTCTTTTATTGAAGAGGTATTTTTTAGTTTCAAACCCCGCTTATGTATGGATAGTCTTTTATTGAAGAGGTATTTTTTAGTTTCAAACCCCGCTTATGTATGGATAGTCTTTTATTGAAGAGGTATTTTTTAGTTTCAAACCCCGCTTATGTATGGATAGTCTTTTATTGAAGAGGTATTTTTTAGTTTCAAACCCCGCTTAATGTATGGATAGTCTTTTATTGAAGAGGTATTTTTTAGTTTCAAACCCCGCTTAATGTATGGATAGTCTTTTATTGAAGAGGTATTTTTTAGTTTCAAACCCCGCTTAATGTATGGATAGTCCTTTTATTGAAGAGGTATTTTTTAGTTTCAAACCCCGCTTAATGTATGGATAGTCTTTTATTGAAGAGGTATTTTTTAGTTTCAAACCCCGCTTATGTATGGATAGTCTTTTATTGAAGAGGTATTTTTTAGTTTCAAACCCCGCTTATGTATGGATAGTCCTTTTATTGAAGAGGTATTTTTTAGTTTCAAACCCCGCTTATGTATGGATAGTCTTTTATTGAAGAGGTATTTTTTAGTTTCAAACCCCGCTTAATGTATGGATAGTCTTTTATTGAAGAGGTATTTTTTAGTTTCAAACCCCGCTTAATGTATGGATAGTCTTTTATTGAAGAGGTATTTTTTAGTTTCAAACCCCGCTTAATGTATGGATAGTCTTTTATTGAAGAGGTATTTTTTAGTTTCAAACCCCGCTTAATGTATGGATAGTCTTTTATTGAAGAGGTATTTTTTAGTTTCAAACCCCGCTTAATGTATGGATAGTCTTTTATTGAAGAGGTATTTTTTAGTTTCAAACCCCGCTTAATGTATGGATAGTCTTTTATTGAAGAGGTATTTTTTAGTTTCAAACCCCGCTTAATGTATGGATAGTCTTTTATTGAAGAGGTATTTTTTAGTTTCAAACCCCGCTTAATGTATGGATAGTCTTTTATTGAAGAGGTATTTTTTAGTTTCAAACCCCGCTTAATGTATGGATAGTCTTTTATTGAAGAGGTATTTTTTAGTTTCAAACCCCGCTTATGTATGGATAGCTCTTTTATTGAAGAGGTATTTTTTAGTTTCAAACCCCGCTTATGTATGGATAGTCTTTTATTGAAGAGGTATTTTTTAGTTTCAAACCCCGCTTATGTATGGATAGTCTTTTATTGAAGAGGTATTTTTTAGTTTCAAACCCCGCTTATGTATGGATAGTCTTTTATTGAAGAGGTATTTTTTAGTTTCAAACCCCGCTTATGTATGGATAGTCTTTTATTGAAGAGGTATTTTTTAGTTTCAAACCCCGCTTATGTATGGATAGTCTTTTATTGAAGAGGTATTTTTTAGTTTCAAACCCCGCTTATGTATGGATAGTCTTTTATTGAAGAGGTATTTTTTAGTTTCAAACCCCGCTTATGTATGGATAGTCTTTTATTGAAGAGGTATTTTTTAGTTTCAAACCCCGCTTATGTATGGATAGTCTTTTATTGAAGAGGTATTTTTTAGTTTCAAACCCCGCTTATGTATGGATAGTCTTTTATTGAAGAGGTATTTTTTAGTTTCAAACCCCGCTTATGTATGGATAGTCTTTTATTGAAGAGGTATTTTTTAGTTTCAAACCCCGCTTATGTATGGATAGTCTTTTATTGAAGAGGTATTTTTTAGTTTCAAACCCCGCTTATGTATGGATAGTCTTTTATTGAAGAGGTATTTTTTAGTTTCAAACCCCGCTTATGTATGGATAGTCTTTTATTGAAGAGGTATTTTTTAGTTTCAAACCCCGCTTATGTATGGATAGCCTTTTATTGAAGAGGTATTTTTTAGTTTCAAACCCCGCTTATGTATGGATAGTCTTTTATTGAAGAGGTATTTTTTAGTTTCAAACCCCGCTTATGTATGGATAGTCTTTTATTGAAGAGGTATTTTTTAGTTTCAAACCCCGCTTATGTATGGATAGTCTTTTATTGAAGAGGTATTTTTTAGTTTCAAACCCCGCTTATGTATGGATAGTCTTTTATTGAAGAGGTATTTTTTAGTTTCAAACCCCGCTTATGTATGGATAGTCTTTTATTGAAGAGGTATTTTTTAGTTTCAAACCCCGCTTATGTATGGATAGCCTTTTATTGAAGAGGTATTTTAGTTTCAAACCCCGCTTATGTATGGATAGTCCTTTTATTGAAGAGGTATTTTTTAGTTTCAAACCCCGCTTATGTATGGATAGTCTTTTATTGAAGAGGTATTTTTTAGTTTCAAACCCCGCTTATGTATGGATAGTCTTTTATTGAAGAGGTATTTTTTAGTTTCAAACCCCGCTTGATGTATGGATAGTCTTTTATTGAAGAGGTATTTTTTAGTTTCAAACCCCGCTTATGTATGGATAGTCTTTTATTGAAGAGGTATTTTTTAGTTTCAAACCCCGCTTATGTATGGATAGTCTTTTATTGAAGAGGTATTTTTTAGTTTCAAACCCCGCTTGATGTATGGATAGTCTTTTATTGAAGAGGTATTTTTTAGTTTCAAACCCCGCTTATGTATGGATAGTCTTTTATTGAAGAGGTATTTTTTAGTTTCAAACCCCGCTTATGTATGGATAGTCTTTTATTGAAGAGGTATTTTTTAGTTTCAAACCCCGCTTGATGTATGGATAGTCTTTTATTGAAGAGGTATTTTTTAGTTTCAAACCCCGCTTATGTATGGATAGTCTTTTATTGAAGAGGTATTTTTTAGTTTCAAACCCCGCTTATGTATGGATAGTCTTTTATTGAAGAGGTATTTTTTAGTTTCAAACCCCGCTTATGTATGGATAGCCTTTTATTGAAGAGGTATTTTTTAGTTTCAAACCCCGCTTATGTATGGATAGTCTTTTATTGAAGAGGTATTTTTTAGTTTCAAACCCCGCTTATGTATGGATAGTCTTTTATTGAAGAGGTATTTTTTAGTTTCAAACCCCGCTTATGTATGGATAGTCTTTTATTGAAGAGGTATTTTTTAGTTTCAAACCCCGCTTATGTATGGATAGTCTTTATTGAAGAGGTATTTTTTAGTTTCAAACCCCGCTTATGTATGGATAGTCTTTTATTGAAGAGGTATTTTTTAGTTTCAAACCCCGCTTATGTATGGATAGCCTTTTATTGAAGAGGTATTTTTTAGTTTCAAACCCCGCTTATGTATGGATAGTCTTTTATTGAAGAGGTATTTTTTAGTTTCAAACCCCGCTTATGTATGGATAGTCTTTTATTGAAGAGGTATTTTTTAGTTTCAAACCCCGCTTATGTATGGATAGTCTTTTATTGAAGAGGTATTTTTTAGTTTCAAACCCCGCTTATGTATGGATAGTCTTTTATTGAAGAGGTATTTTTTAGTTTCAAACCCCGCTTGATGTATGGATAGTCTTTTATTGAAGAGGTATTTTTAGTTTCAAACCCCGCTTATGTATGGATAGTCTTTTATTGAAGAGGTATTTTTTAGTTTCAAACCCCGCTTATGTATGGATAGTCTTTTATTGAAGAGGTATTTTTAGTTTCAAACCCCGCTTATGTATGGATAGTCTTTTATTGAAGAGGTATTTTTTAGTTTCAAACCCCGCTTATGTATGGATAGTCTTTTATTGAAGAGGTATTTTTTAGTTTCAAACCCCGCTTATGTATGGATAGTCTTTTATTGAAGAGGTATTTTTTAGTTTCAAACCCCGCTTATGTATGGATAGCCTTTTATTGAAGAGGTATTTTTTAGTTTCAAACCCCGCTTATGTATGGATAGTCTTTTATTGAAGAGGTATTTTTTAGTTTCAAACCCCGCTTATGTATGGATAGTCTTTTATTGAAGAGGTATTTTTTAGTTTCAAACCCCGCTTATGTATGGATAGTCTTTTATTGAAGAGGTATTTTTTAGTTTCAAACCCCGCTTATGTATGGATAGCCTTTTATTGAAGAGGTATTTTTTAGTTTCAAACCCCGCTTATGTATGGATAGTCTTTTATTGAAGAGGTATTTTTTAGTTTCAAACCCCGCTTATGTATGGATAGTCTTTTATTGAAGAGGTATTTTTTAGTTTCAAACCCCGCTTATGTATGGATAGTCTTTTATTGAAGAGGTATTTTTTAGTTTCAAACCCCGCTTGATGTATGGATAGTCTTTTATTGAAGAGGTATTTTTTAGTTTCAAACCCCGCTTGATGTATGGATAGTCTTTTATTGAAGAGGTATTTTTTAGTTTCAAACCCCGCTTATGTATGGATAGTCTTTTATTGAAGAGGTATTTTTTAGTTTCAAACCCCGCTTATGTATGGATAGTCTTTTATTGAAGAGGTATTTTTTAGTTTCAAACCCCGCTTATGTATGGATAGTCTTTTATTGAAGAGGTATTTTTTAGTTTCAAACCCCGCTTATGTATGGATAGTCTTTTATTGAAGAGGTATTTTTTAGTTTCAAACCCCGCTTATGTATGGATAGTCTTTTATTGAAGAGGTATTTTTTAGTTTCAAACCCCGCTTATGTATGGATAGCCTTTTATTGAAGAGGTATTTTTTAGTTTCAAACCCCGCTTATGTATGGATAGTCTTTTATTGAAGAGGTATTTTTTAGTTTCAAACCCCGCTTATGTATGGATAGTCTTTTATTGAAGAGGTATTTTTTAGTTTCAAACCCCGCTTATGTATGGATAGTCTTTTATTGAAGAGGTATTTTTTAGTTTCAAACCCCGCTTATGTATGGATAGCCTTTTATTGAAGAGGTATTTTTTAGTTTCAAACCCCGCTTATGTATGGATAGTCTTTTATTGAAGAGGTATTTTTTAGTTTCAAACCCCGCTTATGTATGGATAGTCTTTTATTGAAGAGGTATTTTTTAGTTTCAAACCCCGCTTATGTATGGATAGTCTTTTATTGAAGAGGTATTTTTTAGTTTCAAACCCCGCTTATGTATGGATAGTCTTTTATTGAAGAGGTATTTTTTAGTTTCAAACCCCGCTTATGTATGGATAGTCTTTTATTGAAGAGGTATTTTTTAGTTTCAAACCCCGCTTATGTATGGATAGTCTTTTATTGAAGAGGTATTTTTTAGTTTCAAACCCCGCTTATGTATGGATAGTCTTTTATTGAAGAGGTATTTTTTAGTTTCAAACCCCGCTTATGTATGGATAGTCTTTTATTGAAGAGGTATTTTTTAGTTTCAAACCCCGCTTATGTATGGATAGTCTTTTATTGAAGAGGTATTTTTTAGTTTCAAACCCCGCTTATGTATGGATAGTCTTTTATTGAAGAGGTATTTTTTAGTTTCAAACCCCGCTTATGTATGGATAGTCTTTTATTGAAGAGGTATTTTTTAGTTTCAAACCCCGCTTATGTATGGATAGTCTTTTATTGAAGAGGTATTTTTTAGTTTCAAACCCCGCTTATGTATGGATAGTCTTTTATTGAAGAGGTATTTTTTAGTTTCAAACCCCGCTTATGTATGGATAGTCTTTTATTGAAGAGGTATTTTTTAGTTTCAAACCCCGCTTATGTATGGATAGTCTTTTATTGAAGAGGTATTTTTTAGTTTCAAACCCCGCTTGATGTATGGATAGTCTTTTATTGAAGAGGTATTTTTTAGTTTCAAACCCCGCTTATGTATGGATAGTCTTTTATTGAAGAGGTATTTTTTAGTTTCAAACCCCGCTTATGTATGGATAGTCTTTTATTGAAGAGGTATTTTTTAGTTTCAAACCCCGCTTATGTATGGATAGTCTTTTATTGAAGAGGTATTTTTTAGTTTCAAACCCCGCTTGATGTATGGATAGTCTTTTATTGAAGAGGTATTTTTTAGTTTCAAACCCCGCTTATGTATGGATAGTCTTTTATTGAAGAGGTATTTTTTAGTTTCAAACCCCGCTTATGTATGGATAGTCTTTTATTGAAGAGGTATTTTTTAGTTTCAAACCCCGCTTATGTATGGATAGTCTTTTATTGAAGAGGTATTTTTTAGTTTCAAACCCCGCTTATGTATGGATAGTCTTTTATTGAAGAGGTATTTTTTAGTTTCAAACCCCGCTTATGTATGGATAGTCTTTTATTGAAGAGGTATTTTTTAGTTTCAAACCCCGCTTATGTATGGATAGTCTTTTATTGAAGAGGTATTTTTTAGTTTCAAACCCCGCTTATGTATGGATAGTCTTTTATTGAAGAGGTATTTTTTAGTTTCAAACCCCGCTTATGTATGGATAGTCTTTTATTGAAGAGGTATTTTTTAGTTTCAAACCCCGCTTATGTATGGATAGTCTTTTATTGAAGAGGTATTTTTTAGTTTCAAACCCCGCTTATGTATGGATAGTCTTTTATTGAAGAGGTATTTTTTAGTTTCAAACCCCGCTTATGTATGGATAGTCTTTTATTGAAGAGGTATTTTTTAGTTTCAAACCCCGCTTAATGTATTTTATTGAAGAGGTATTTTTTAGTTTCAAACCCCGCTTAATGTATTTTATTGAAGAGGTATTTTTTAGTTTCAAACCCCGCTTAATGTATTTTATTGAAGAGGTATTTTTTAGTTTCAAACCCCGCTTAATGTATTTTATTGAAGAGGTATTTTTTAGTTTCAAACCCCGCTTAATGTATTTTATTGAAGAGGTATTTTTTAGTTTCAAACCCCGCTTAATGTATTTTATTGAAGAGGTATTTTTTAGTTTCAAACCCCGCTTGATGTATTTTATTGAAGAGGTATTTTTTAGTTTCAAACCCCGCTTAATGTATTTTATTGAAGAGGTATTTTTTAGTTTCAAACCCCGCTTAATGTATTTTATTGAAGAGGTATTTTTTAGTTTCAAACCCCGCTTAATGTATTTTATTGAAGAGGTATTTTTTAGTTTCAAACCCCGCTTGATGTATTTTATTGAAGAGGTATTTTTTAGTTTCAAACCCCGCTTAATGTATTTTATTGAAGAGGTATTTTTTAGTTTCAAACCCCGCTTGATGTATTTTATTGAAGAGGTATTTTTTAGTTTCAAACCCCGCTTAATGTATTTTATTGAAGAGGTATTTTTTAGTTTCAAACCCCGCTTGATGTATTTTATTGAAGAGGTATTTTTTAGTTTCAAACCCCGCTTGATGTATTTTATTGAAGAGGTATTTTTTAGTTTCAAACCCCGCTTGATGTATTTTATTGAAGAGGTATTTTTTAGTTTCAAACCCCGCTTAATGTATTTTATTGAAGAGGTATTTTTTAGTTTCAAACCCCGCTTGATGTATTTTATTGAAGAGGTATTTTTTAGTTTCAAACCCCGCTTAATGTATTTTATTGAAGAGGTATTTTTTAGTTTCAAACCCCGCTTAATGTATTTTATTGAAGAGGTATTTTTTAGTTTCAAACCCCGCTTGATGTATTTTATTGAAGAGGTATTTTTTAGTTTCAAACCCCGCTTGATGTATTTTATTGAAGAGGTATTTTTTAGTTTCAAACCCCGCTTAATGTATTTTATTGAAGAGGTATTTTTTAGTTTCAAACCCCGCTTGATGTATTTTATTGAAGAGGTATTTTTTTAGTTTCAAACCCCGCTTAATGTATTTTATTGAAGAGGTATTTTTTAGTTTCAAACCCCGCTTGATGTATTTTATTGAAGAGGTATTTTTTAGTTTCAAACCCCGCTTAATGTATTTTATTGAAGAGGTATTTTTTAGTTTCAAACCCCGCTTAATGTATTTTATTGAAGAGGTATTTTTTAGTTTCAAACCCCGCTTGATGTATTTTATTGAAGAGGTATTTTTTAGTTTCAAACCCCGCTTGATGTATTTTATTGAAGAGGTATTTTTTAGTTTCAAACCCCGCTTAATGTATTTTATTGAAGAGGTATTTTTTAGTTTCAAACCCCGCTTGATGTATTTTATTGAAGAGGTATTTTTTTAGTTTCAAACCCCGCTTAATGTATTTTATTGAAGAGGGTGTTTTGTCGTAAATTTTGGAGGAGGTTTTAAAACCAAAATCTTCCTTAGCTATGCTCTTGAAAATTGGGGATTGTAGTTTTTTTTTGTTTTGTTTTATAGAAGATGGGGATTTAACTGCAAAACCCCCTGGTAAGGTGTTTTAAACTCAAAACCTCCTTGGCTGCGCTGGGGAAAGTAATGGTTTTGTATTAAAATCTTTCCTAAAATAACCAAAATCAAACAAAAAATCAGTCAATAAATTCCGACCCCCCCCTCCCCTGGCTACATCTATGTGTTATGTGTATGTATGTCTATTGTATCAACAACACATTATTAACATGCAAACATACAAACAAATGTATGCCATTGTGCTACCTCTGTAAATATACCAAGCTTCTATCAACTCACTCTGCCTGGATCAAAAGTTTGAACACGTTATTTCTCTCACACCCACTCTCAGATCAAGCTGAACAGTTGCACAATTATTTCTTTTACCTGGCAACACAAGAACCAAATAAAAAAATAATAATTAGTTAATTAACTATTGGTTATTATTTTTTTTTTGGTATCTCGAACAAGGGAAAGAAATTCTACTTAAGCTGAATTAGTCTCCTTTATAGGTCACCGCTCGAAATTGTCTCAAACAATATATACGATCTTCTCTAGTCATAAGTACCTCACTAGAAGAGAGGTTAGCACGCCGGCCAAGGGTTTGAATTCAGGTCATTTTTGTTTGTGTGTGTGTGTGTTGTGTTAATGCTTTTGAAAACCAATAACGATAAAATCCACCCAGATCTCCCTTTGTCTCCCCCCCCCCTTATTTTCCCAACTGGTCCAGATACGGGATAGGATCATAGCGTAGTGAGAACGCTAAAAGCATGAAATAGCGCTAAACAAAAACAATTGATACAAATCGCACACATTTATTGTTGTTGGTCTAGATCCATTACAAATTGAATTGCATGACTCTTCTAAACTAATTGATACACTTACACTTAGTATAGGCTTTTTTTAAAGCTTTTTTTTTTTTTGGGGGGGGGGGGTTTCTCATTAGTTAAAGGTCAGTTATTATCATAACAGTTTATTTCGAATAGGCCGTATTCTATTATAGAGCTCTCGCGGGGATATATTGAATATCCGAACGAAGACAAGCGCGAGAATCAAATCACCCGTAAGACTCAAATCGGCAGGAAGGCGCACTTCCGGTTAAAGCCTTACAAAAAATGCCGCTTGCATTACAATGAAACTTGTTACTTTGAGGGAATTACAGATTAATTACAATTATCTATATCACACAGTGTCACACATACACACCAACACAGTTACACTTCGGTTTACATTGCGTCATTAACTTATAACGCTACAATTTAAAGGCAATAAGCTTAAACATTCAATAAATGATCTCAATGGTTTCAAAGTATAAAAAGAAAATGGTTTTTTTATCTGTAGACCTAGTCCAACTATTTCTTCATTTCCGCCAGGTTAACTCCAAATAACAAACGGTGAATATAAAAAGAAAACTAGCCCTCACATATTTTCATCCTATCTCGAGTTTCCATCTTGAAGGAAAGAAAGAAAAAAAGTATGTCTAGTTGTTGGACGTTTTGATGGAAGTTGTGTTTTTTGTTCTGAGATTCTAGCCTGAGAAAGAATGCTCCGTTTAACAGAAGACTTTGCCCGGCGTGTAAAATTGTTTTGAATATTCTAGAAAGAGGTGTCTCGCCTCCCCTTTTTATATTTTTCTTCGTTATAGATTTAAAATTCAAGAGCTACATCAAAAAAATAAAATCAAAATTATTATCTAAAAGTGAGTTTGGTCGGCCATCTTGGAGAGCTTGCTACTGTGATTGCATTAAGGTTAGGTAGAATCGGATTTTACCAAATCTATATTTAGATCACTCTAGCCTTTAGTCAAGGTCTGACTCACTAGCTGCTAATTATTCACTTCATCTCTTCATGACTTTGTTTTTTAACTTTTTATATTTTGAATTACATTTTAATATTGGTATTTATGTATGTATGTATATCTATATACATTTGTTGCTTCATACTTTTATCTTTCGTTCTTACATTTGTTAACCATACCCCTCTCATCATCCGTATCTTTTTAATCTTTATCTATTTGATCTGATCTGTTATCGGTTACTTCTCCCTGAAGCATTACAATTTTGCTGCATGTTTTCGTCCATTATTAAAACTCTTGCCTTTTCTCTCCTCGTCTCCCCCTTATCTCAGTCCTACTTATTTATTTATTTTTTTTCATATTTTTTTTTGTTCACGTCTGGCTTTTGTAAAAGATAATATTTATATTTTAAGTTCAAGTCAGAAATGAAATCATTTCATTAAGTCTCGGGGTAAATACAGAAACGTCAACTCTGTGTGTGTGTGTGTCTGTGTGTGTGTAAGTTGGTAGATGCGTTTATGTGTATAGACGTGGGTGGGTGGGAGTTGAGAGACTCTCAGCCCTGTGAACCTCGGACACGTCTTCAGTCAGACCAATACATCTTCTCAGCCCGAGTCTTGAGATCACATTGAAGACATTTTGGCCGCCCCCCTCGCTCCTTCCCTTTCTCACGTCCTTTACTTCCCCCCCTCCCCCACAACACCTTCATCAGTTCCATCATCTTACCTGTCAGTGTTGTTGTTAGGAAGTCTGTCTGTACGTACCTGAGACACGCAACAGTTACGTCCGTCCAGGGATTTGAAAGAGTAGCGGAGTAGGGTGGTATAGGGTGGTGTAGGGTGGTGTAGGGTGGTGTACCAGTGTCGGCGTATTATCCTGTGGGTCTACAGTGTCACCTTGACTTTGTTAGGGAGGTATCCTTATATGTATGGAGACATCATGTCTTGGCACACTTTTTTTGACTCAATTATAAATTAATTCCATTAGATGTGTATACATTAACGCCCTGACCTCATTTAAATTTCTGTAACTTTCTGAAGCTTTTCCCAGGTTCACCCTGGACAGGTCATTTACTCGTATTTTACCAACGTACAAAGCTACATCATATAACTAAAGCATCAAACGCAACTCACAAGCTCAGACATTTAATTCCATTTTTTTAAATTGTAGAATCTGATTGTACGATAAGAAGAATTATACTTAGTTTGTATAGGTGAGTGAGTTTGTATAGGCGAGGGAGTTTGTATAGGTGAGTGAGTTTGTATAGGTGAGTGAGTTTGTATAGGCGAGTGAGTTTGTATAGGCGAGGGAGTTTGTATAGGTGAGGGAGTTTGTATAGGTGAGGGAGTTTGTATAGGTGAGGGAGTTTGTATAGGTGAGGGAGTTTGTATAGGTGAGGGAGTTTGTATAGGTGAGGGAGTTTGTATAGGTGAGGGAGTTTGTATAGGTGAGGGAGTTTGTATAGGTGAGGGAGTTTGTATAGGTGAGGGAGTTTGGAGTTTGTATAGGCGAGGGAGTTTGTATAGGTGAGGGAGTTTGTATAGGTGAGGGAGTTTGTATAGGTGAGGGAGTTTGTATAGGTGAGGGAGTTTGTATAGGTGAGGGAGTTTGTATAGGTGAGGGAGTTTGTATAGGTGAGGGAGTTTGTATAGGTGAGGGAGTTTGTATAGGTGAGGGAGTTTGTATAGGTGAGGGAGTTTGTATAGGTGAGGGAGTTTGTATAGGTGAGGGAGTTTGTATAGGTGAGGGAGTTTGGAGTTTGTATAGGCGAGGGAGTTTGTATAGGCGAGGGAGTTTGTATAGGTGAGGGAGTTTGTATAGGCGAGGGAGTTTGTATAGGTGAGGGAGTTTGTATAGGCGAGGGAGTTTGTATAGGCGAGGGAGTTTGTATAGGTGAGGGAGTTTGTATAGGTGAGGGAGTTTGTATAGGTGAGGGAGTTTGTATAGGTGAGGGAGTTTGGAGTTTGTATAGGCGAGGGAGTTTGTATAGGTGAGGGAGTTTGTATAGGTGAGGGAGTTTGTATAGGCGAGGGAGTTTGTATAGGCGAGGGAGTTTGTATAGGTGAGGGAGTTTGTATAGGTGAGGGAGTTTGTATAGGTGAGGGAGTTTGTATAGGTGAGGGAGTTTGTATAGGCGAGGGAGTTTGTATAGGCGAGGGAGTTTGTATAGGTGAGGGAGTTTGTATAGGCGAGGGAGTTTGTATAGGCGAGGGTGAGGGAGTTTGTATAGGCGAGGGAGTTTGTATAGGTGAGGGAGTTTGTATAGGCGAGGGAGTTTGTATAGGCGAGGGAGTTTGTATAGGTGAGGGAGTTTGGAGTTTGTATAGGCGAGGGAGTTTGTATAGGCGAGGGCGAGGGAGTTTGTATAGGCGAGGGAGTTTGTATAGGTGAGGGAGTTTGTATAGGTGAGGGAGTTTGTATAGGTGAGGGAGTTTGTATAGGTGAGGGAGTTTGTATAGGCGAGGGAGTTTGTATAGGCGAGGGAGTTTGTATAGGTGAGGGAGTTTGGAGTTTGTATAGGTGAGGGAGTTTGTATAGGCGAGGGAGTTTGTATAGGTGAGGGAGTTTGTATAGGTGAGGGAGTTTGTATAGGTGAGGGAGTTTGTATAGGTGAGGGAGTTTGTATAGGTGAGGGAGTTTGTATAGGCGAGGGAGTTTGTATAGGTGAGGGAGTTTGTATAGGTGAGGGAGTTTGTATAGGCGAGTGAGTTTGTATAGGTGAGGGAGTTTGTATAGGTGAGTGAGTTTGTATAGGCGAGGGAGTTTGTATAGGTGAGGGAGTTTGTATAGGTGAGGGAGTTTGTATAGGCGAGGGAGTTTGTATAGGCGAGGGAGTTTGTATAGGTGAGGGAGTTTGTATAGGTGAGGGAGTTTGTATAGGTGAGGGAGTTTGTATAGGTGAGGGAGTTTGTATAGGTGAGGGAGTTTGTATAGGTGAGGGAGTTTGTATAGGTGAGGGAGTTTGGAGTTTGTATAGGCGAGGGAGTTTGTATAGGCGAGGGAGTTTGTATAGGTGAGGGAGTTTGTATAGGCGAGGGAGTTTGTATAGGCGAGGGAGTTTGTATAGGTGAGGGAGTTTGGAGTTTGTATAGGCGAGGGAGTTTGTATAGGCGAGGGAGTTTGTATAGGTGAGGGAGTTTGTATAGGCGAGGGAGTTTGTATAGGTGAGGGAGTTTGTATAGGTGAGGGAGTTTGTATAGGTGAGGGAGTTTGTATAGGCGAGGGAGTTTGTATAGGCGAGGGCGAGGGAGTTTGTATAGGCGAGGGAGTTTGTATAGGTGAGGGAGTTTGTATAGGTGAGGGAGTTTGTATAGGTGAGGGAGTTTGTATAGGTGAGGGAGTTTGTATAGGTGAGGGAGTTTGTATAGGTGAGGGAGTTTGTATAGGTGAGGGAGTTTGTATAGGTGAGGGAGTTTGTATAGGTGAGGGAGTTTGTATAGGTAAGGGAGTTTGTATAGGTGAGGGAGTTTGGAGTTTGTATAGGCGAGGGAGTTTGTATAGGCGAGGGAGTTTGTATAGGTGAGGGAGTTTGTATAGGCGAGGGAGTTTGTATAGGCGAGGGAGTTTGTATAGGTGAGGGAGTTTGGAGTTTGTATAGGCGAGGGAGTTTGTATAGGCGAGGGAGTTTGTATAGGTGAGGGAGTTTGTATAGGCGAGGGAGTTTGTATAGGTGAGGGAGTTTGTATAGGTGAGGGAGTTTGTATAGGTGAGGGAGTTTGTATAGGCGAGGGAGTTTGTATAGGCGAGGGCGAGGGAGTTTGTATAGGCGAGGGAGTTTGTATAGGTGAGGGAGTTTGTATAGGTGAGGGAGTTTGTATAGGTGAGGGAGTTTGTATAGGTGAGGGAGTTTGTATAGGTGAGGGAGTTTGTATAGGTGAGGGAGTTTGTATAGGCGAGGGAGTTTGTATAGGTGAGGGAGTTTGTATAGGTGAGGGAGTTTGTATAGGCGAGTGAGTTTGTATAGGTGAGGGAGTTTGTATAGGTGAGTGAGTTTGTATAGGCGAGGGAGTTTGTATAGGTGAGGGAGTTTGTATAGGTGAGGGAGTTTGTATAGGCGAGGGAGTTTGTATAGGCGAGGGAGTTTGTATAGGTGAGGGAGTTTGTATAGGTGAGGGAGTTTGTATAGGTGAGGGAGTTTGTATAGGTGAGGGAGTTTGTATAGGTGAGGGAGTTTGTATAGGTGAGGGAGTTTGTATAGGTGAGGGAGTTTGGAGTTTGTATAGGCGAGGGAGTTTGTATAGGCGAGGGAGTTTGTATAGGTGAGGGAGTTTGTATAGGCGAGGGAGTTTGTATAGGCGAGGGAGTTTGTATAGGTGAGGGAGTTTGGAGTTTGTATAGGCGAGGGAGTTTGTATAGGCGAGGGAGTTTGTATAGGTGAGGGAGTTTGTATAGGCGAGGGAGTTTGTATAGGCGAGGGAGTTTGTATAGGTGAGGGAGTTTGTATAGGTGAGGGAGTTTGTATAGGTGAGGGAGTTTGTATAGGTGAGGGAGTTTGGAGTTTGTATAGGCGAGGGAGTTTGTATAGGCGAGGGAGTTTGTATAGGTGAGGGAGTTTGGAGTTTGTATAGGCGAGGGAGTTTGGAGTTTGTATAGGCGAGGGAGTTTGTATAGGCGAGGGAGTTTGTATAGGTGAGGGAGTTTGGAGTTTGTATAGGCGAGGGAGTTTGGAGTTTGTATAGGCGAGGGAGTTTGTATAGGCGAGGGAGTTTGTATAGGTGAGGGAGTTTGTATAGGTGAGTGAGTTTGTATAGGCGAGGGAGTTTGTATAGGTGAGGGAGTTTGTATAGGCGAGGGAGTTTGTATAGGCGAGGGAGTTTGTATAGGTGAGGGAGTTTGTATAGGTGAGGGAGTTTGTATAGGTGAGTGAGTTTGTATAGGCGAGGGAGTTTGTATAGGCGAGGGAGTTTGTAGTTTGTATAGGCGAGGGAGTTTGTATAGGCGAGGGAGTTTGTATAGGCGAGGGAGTTTGTATAGGTGAGGGAGTTTGGAGTTTGTATAGGTGAGGGAGTTTGTATAGGTGAGGGAGTTTGTATAGGCGAGGGAGTTTGTATAGGCGAGGGAGTTTGTATAGGCGAGGGAGTTTGTATAGGCGAGGGAGTTTGTATAGGCGAGGGAGTTTGTATAGGTGAGGGAGTTTGTATAGGTGAGGGAGTTTGTATAGGCGAGGGAGTTTGTATAGGCGAGGGAGTTTGTATAGGCGAGGGAGTTTGTATAGGCGAGGGAGTTTGTATAGGCGAGGGAGTTTGTATAGGTGAGGGAGTTTGTATAGGTGAGGGAGTTTGTATAGGTGAGGGAGTTTGTATAGGTGAGGGAGTTTGTATAGGTGAGGGAGTTTGTATAGGTGAGGGAGTTTGGAGTTTGTATAGGTGAGGGAGTTTGTATAGGTGAGGGAGTTTGTATAGGTGAGGGAGTTTGGAGTTTGTATAGGTGAGGGAGTTTGTATAGGCGAGGGAGTTTGTATAGGCGAGGGAGTTTGTATAGGCGAGGGAGTTTGTATAGGTGAGGGAGTTTGTATAGGTGAGGGAGTTTGTATAGGTGAGGGAGTTTGTATAGGCGAGGGAGTTTGTATAGGCGAGGGAGTTTGTATAGGCGAGGGAGTTTGTATAGGTGAGGGAGTTTGGAGTTTGTATAGGCGAGGGAGTTTGTATAGGTGAGGGAGTTTGTATAGGTGAGGGAGTTTGTATAGGCGAGGGAGTTTGTATAGGTGAGGGAGTTTGTATAGGTGAGGGAGTTTGGAGTTTGTATAGGCGAGGGAGTTTGTATAGGCGAGGGAGTTTGTATAGGCGAGGGAGTTTGTATAGGCGAGGGAGTTTGTATAGGCGAGGGAGTTTGTATAGGCGAGGGAGTTTGTATAGGCGAGGGAGTTTGTATAGGCGAGGGAGTTTGTATAGGCGAGGGAGTTTGTATAGGCGAGGGAGTTTGTATAGGCGAGGGAGTTTGGAGTTTGTATAGGCGAGGGAGTTTGTATAGGCGAGGGAGTTTGTATAGGCGAGGGAGTTTGTATAGGTGAGGGAGTTTGTATAGGCGAGGGAGTTTGTATAGGCGAGGGAGTTTGTATAGGCGAGGGAGTTTGTATAGGCGAGGGAGTTTGTATAGGCGAGGGAGTTTGTATAGGCGAGGGAGTTTGTATAGGCGAGGGAGTTTGTATAGGCGAGGGAGTTTGTATAGGTGAGGGAGTTTGTATAGGCGAGGGAGTTTGTATAGGCGAGGGAGTTTGTATAGGCGAGGGAGTTTGTATAGGCGAGGGAGTTTGTATAGGTGAGGGAGTTTGGAGTTTGTATAGGTGAGGGAGTTTGTATAGGCGAGGGAGTTTGTATATGCGAGGGAGTTTGTATAGGCGAGGGAGTTTGTATAGGCGAGGGAGTTTGTATAGGTGAGGGAGTTTGTATAGGCGAGGGAGTTTGTATAGGCGAGGGAGTTTGTATAGGCGAGGGAGTTTGTATAGGCGAGGGAGTTTGTATAGGCGAGGGAGTTTGTATAGGTGAGGGAGTTTGTATAGGCGAGGGAGTTTGTATAGGCGAGGGAGTTTGTATAGGTGAGGGAGTTTGTATAGGTGAGGGAGTTTGTATAGGTGAGGGAGTTTGTATAGGCGAGGGAGTTTGTATAGGCGAGGGAGTTTGTATAGGCGAGGGAGTTTGTATAGGCGAGGGAGTTTGTATAGGTGAGGGAGTTTGTATAGGTGAGGGAGTTTGTATAGGTGAGTGAGTTTGTATAGGCGAGGGCGAGGGAGTTTGTATAGGTGAGGGAGTTTGTATAGGCGAGGGAGTTTGTATAGGCGAGGGAGTTTGTATAGGCGAGGGAGTTTGTATAGGCGAGGGAGTTTGTATAGGCGAGGGAGTTTGTATAGGCGAGGGAGTTTGTATAGGTGAGGGAGTTTGTATAGGCGAGGGAGTTTGTATAGGTGAGGGAGTTTGTATAGGCGAGGGAGTTTGTATAGGCGAGGGAGTTTGTATAGGTGAGGGAGTTTGTATAGGCGAGGGCGAGGGAGTTTGTATAGGCGAGGGAGTTTGTATAGGCGAGGGCGAGGGAGTTTGTATAGGCGAGGGAGTTTGTATAGGCGAGGGAGTTTGTATAGGTGAGGGAGTTTGTATAGGCGAGGGAGTTTGTATAGGTGAGGGAGTTTGTATAGGCGAGGGAGTTTGTATAGGTGAGGGAGTTTGTATAGGCGAGGGCGAGGGAGTTTGTATAGGCGAGGGAGTTTGTATAGGCGAGGGAGTTTGTATAGGTGAGGGAGTTTGTATAGGCGAGGGCGAGGGAGTTTGTATAGGCGAGGGAGTTTGTATAGGCGAGGGAGTTTGTATAGGTGAGGGAGTTTGTATAGGCGAGGGCGAGGGAGTTTGTATAGGTGAGGGAGTTTGTATAGGCGAGGGAGTTTGTATAGGTGAGGGAGTTTGTATAGGCGAGGGAGTTTGTATAGGTGAGGGAGTTTGTATAGGCGAGGGCGAGGGAGTTTGTATAGGCGAGGGAGTTTGTATAGGCGAGGGAGTTTGTATAGGTGAGGGAGTTTGTATAGGCGAGGGCGAGGGAGTTTGTATAGGCGAGGGAGTTTGTATAGGCGAGGGCGAGGGAGTTTGTATAGGCGAGGGAGTTTGTATAGGCGAGGGAGTTTGTATAGGTGAGGGAGTTTGTATAGGCGAGGGAGTTTGTATAGGTGAGGGAGTTTGTATAGGCGAGGGAGTTTGTATAGGTGAGGGAGTTTGTATAGGCGAGGGCGAGGGAGTTTGTATAGGTGAGGGAGTTTGTATAGGTGAGGGAGTTTGTATAGGTGAGGGAGTTTGTATAGGCGAGGGAGTTTGTATAGGCGAGGGAGTTTGTATAGGCGAGGGAGTTTGTATAGGCGAGGGAGTTTGTATAGGTGAGGGAGTTTGTATAGGTGAGGGAGTTTGTATAGGTGAGGGAGTTTGTATAGGTGAGGGAGTTTGTATAGGCGAGGGAGTTTGTATAGGCGAGGGAGTTTGTATAGGCGAGGGAGTTTGTATAGGCGAGGGAGTTTGTATAGGCGAGGGAGTTTGTATAGGCGAGGGAGTTTGTATAGGTGAGGGAGTTTGTATAGGCGAGGGCGAGGGAGTTTGTATAGGCGAGGGAGTTTGTATAGGCGAGGGCGAGGGAGTTTGTATAGGCGAGGGAGTTTGTATAGGCGAGGGAGTTTGTATAGGTGAGGGAGTTTGTATAGGCGAGGGCGAGGGAGTTTGTATAGGCGAGGGAGTTTGTATAGGCGAGGGAGTTTGTATAGGCGAGGGAGTTTGTATAGGTGAGGGAGTTTGTATAGGTGAGGGAGTTTGTATAGGTGAGGGAGTTTGTATAGGTGAGGGAGTTTGTATAGGTGAGGGAGTTTGTATAGGTGAGGGAGTTTGTATAGGCGAGGGAGTTTGTATAGGTGAGGGAGTTTGTATAGGTGAGGGAGTTTGGAGTTTGTATAGGTGAGGGAGTTTGTATAGGTGAGGGAGTTTGTATAGGCGAGGGAGTTTGTATAGGTAAGGGAGTTTGTATAGGTGAGGGAGTTTGGAGTTTGTATAGGTGAGGGAGTTTGTATAGGCGAGGGAGTTTGTATAGGCGAGGGCGAGGGAGTTTGTATAGGTGAGGGAGTTTGTATAGGTGAGGGAGTTTGTATAGGTGAGGGAGTTTGTATAGGCGAGGGAGTTTGTATAGGTGAGGGAGTTTGTATAGGCGAGGGAGTTTGTATAGGTGAGGGAGTTTGTATAGGCGAGGGAGTTTGTATAGGCGAGGGAGTTTGTATAGGCGAGGGAGTTTGTATAGGCAAGGGAGTTTGTATAGGTGAGGGAGTTTGTATAGGTGAGGGAGTTTGTATAGGTGAGGGAGTTTGTATAGGTGAGGGAGTTTGTATAGGTGAGGGAGTTTGTATAGGTGAGGGAGTTTGTATAGGTGAGGGAGTTTGGAGTTTGTATAGGTGAGGGAGTTTGTATAGGTGAGGGAGTTTGTATAGGCGAGGGAGTTTGTATAGGTGAGGGAGTTTGGAGTTTGTATAGGTGAGGGAGTTTGTATAGGTGAGGGAGTTTGTATAGGCGAGGGAGTTTGTATAGGTGAGGGAGTTTGTATAGGTGAGGGAGTTTGGAGTTTGTATAGGTGAGGGAGTTTGTATAGGTGAGGGAGTTTGGAGTTTGTATAGGTGAGGGAGTTTGTATAGGTGAGGGAGTTTGGAGTTTGTATAGGTGAGGGAGTTTGTATAGGTGAGGGAGTTTGGAGTTTGTATAGGCGAGGGAGTTTGTATAGGTGAGGGAGTTTGGAGTTTGTATAGGTGAGGGAGTTTGTATAGGTGAGGGAGTTTGTATAGGCGAGGGAGTTTGTATAGGTGAGGGAGTTTGTATAGGTGAGGGAGTTTGTATAGGTGAGGGAGTTTGTATAGGTGAGGGAGTTTGGAGTTTGTATAGGTGAGGGAGTTTGTATAGGTGAGGGAGTTTGTATAGGCGAGGGAGTTTGTATAGGCGAGGGAGTTTGTATAGGCGAGGGAGTTTGTATAGGCGAGGGAGTTTGTATAGGCGAGGGAGTTTGTATAGGCGAGGGAGTTTGTATAGGCGAGGGAGTTTGTATAGGCGAGGGAGTTTGTATAGGCGAGGGAGTTTGTATAGGTGAGGGAGTTTGTATAGGCGAGGGAGTTTGTATAGGCGAGGGAGTTTGTATAGGCGAGGGAGTTTGTATAGGCGAGGGAGTTTGTATAGGCGAGGGAGTTTGTATAGGTGAGGGAGTTTGTATAGGTGAGGGAGTTTGTATAGGCGAGGGAGTTTGTATAGGTGAGGGAGTTTGGAGTTTGTATAGGCGAGGGAGTTTGTATAGGCGAGGGAGTTTGTATAGGCGAGGGAGTTTGTATAGGTGAGGGAGTTTGTATAGGTGAGGGAGTTTGTATAGGTGAGGGAGTTTGGAGTTTGTATAGGTGAGGGAGTTTGTATAGGCGAGGGAGTTTGTATAGGCGAGGGAGTTTGTATAGGTGAGGGAGTTTGTATAGGTGAGGGAGTTTGTATAGGTGAGGGAGTTTGTATAGGTGAGGGAGTTTGTATAGGTGAGGGAGTTTGTATAGGTGAGGGAGTTTGTATAGGTGAGGGAGTTTGTATAGGTGAGGGAGTTTGGAGTTTGTATAGGTGAGGGAGTTTGTATAGGTGAGGGAGTTTGTATAGGCGAGGGAGTTTGTATAGGCGAGGGAGTTTGTATAGGCGAGGGAGTTTGTATAGGCGAGGGAGTTTGTATAGGCGAGGGAGTTTGTATAGGCGAGGGAGTTTGTATAGGCGAGGGAGTTTGTATAGGTGAGGGAGTTTGTATAGGCGAGGGAGTTTGTATAGGCGAGGGAGTTTGTATAGGTGAGGGAGTTTGTATAGGCGAGGGAGTTTGTATATACGAGGGAGTTTGTATAGGTGAGGGAGTTTGGAGTTTGTATAGGCGAGGGAGTTTGTATAGGCGAGGGAGTTTGTATAGGTGAGGGAGTTTGTATAGGTGAGGGAGTTTGTATAGGCGAGGGAGTTTGTATAGGTGAGGGGGTTTGTATAGGTGAGGGAGTTTGGAGTTTGTATAGGCGAGGGAGTTTGTATAGGCGAGGGAGTTTGTATAGGCGAGGGAGTTTGTATAGGTGAGGGAGTTTGTATAGGTGAGGGAGTTTGTATAGGTGAGGGAGTTTGGAGTTTGTATAGGTGAGGGAGTTTGTATAGGCGAGGGAGTTTGTATAGGCGAGGGAGTTTGTATAGGCGAGGGAGTTTGTATAGGTGAGGGAGTTTGTATAGGTGAGGGAGTTTGGAGTTTGTATAGGTGAGGGAGTTTGTATAGGTGAGGGAGTTTGTATAGGTGAGGGAGTTTGTATAGGCGAGGGAGTTTGTATAGGCGAGGGAGTTTGTATAGGTGAGTGAGTTTGTATAGGCGAGGGAGTTTGTATAGGCGAGGGAGTTTGTATAGGCGAGGGAGTTTGTATAGGCGAGGGAGTTTGTATAGGCGAGGGAGTTTGTATAGGCGAGGGAGTTTGTATAGGCGAGGGAGTTTGTATAGGCGAGGGAGTTTGTATAGGCGAGGGAGTTTGTATAGGCGAGGGAGTTTGTATAGGCGAGGGAGTTTGTATAGGCGAGGGAGTTTGTATAGGCGAGGGAGTTTGTATAGGTGAGTGAGTTTGTATAGGCGAGGGAGTTTGTATAGGCGAGGGAGTTTGTATAGGTGAGTGAGTTTGTATAGGCGAGGGAGTTTGTATAGGCGAGGGAGTTTGTATAGGCGAGGGAGTTTGTATAGGCGAGGGAGTTTGTATAGGCGAGGGAGTTTGTATAGGCGAGGGAGTTTGTATAGGTGAGTGAGTTTGTATAGGCGAGGGAGTTTGTATAGGCGAGGGAGTTTGTATAGGCGAGGGAGTTTGTATAGGCGAGGGAGTTTGTATAGGTGAGGGAGTTTGTATAGGTGAGTGAGTTTGTATAGGCGAGGGAGTTTGTATAGGCGAGGGAGTTTGTATAGGCGAGGGAGTTTGTATAGGTGAGTGAGTTTGTATAGGCGAGGGAGTTTGTATAGGTGAGTGAGTTTGTATAGGCGAGGGAGTTTGTATAGGCGAGGGAGTTTGTATAGGCGAGGGAGTTTGTATAGGTGAGTGAGTTTGTATAGGCGAGGGAGTTTGTATAGGCGAGGGAGTTTGTATAGGTGAGTGAGTTTGTATAGGCGAGGGAGTTTGTATAGGCGAGGGAGTTTGTATAGGCGAGGGAGTTTGTATAGGCGAGGGAGTTTGTATAGGTGAGGGAGTTTGTATAGGTGAGGGAGTTTGGAGTTTGTATAGGTGAGGGAGTTTGTATAGGTGAGGGAGTTTGTATAGGCGAGGGAGTTTGTATAGGTGAGGGAGTTTGTATAGGTGAGGGAGTTTGGAGTTTGTATAGGTGAGGGAGTTTGTATAGGCGAGGGAGTTTGTATAGGTGAGGGAGTTTGGAGTTTGTATAGGTGAGGGAGTTTGTATAGGCGAGGGAGTTTGTATAGGCGAGGGAGTTTGTATAGGTGAGGGAGTTTGGAGTTTGTATAGGTGAGGGAGTTTGTATAGGCGAGGGAGTTTGTATATGCGAGGGAGTTTGTATAGGCGAGGGAGTTTGTATAGGCGAGGGAGTTTGTATAGGTGAGGGAGTTTGTATAGGCGAGGGAGTTTGTATAGGTGAGGGAGTTTGTATAGGTGAGGGAGTTTGTATAGGCGAGGGAGTTTGTATAGGCGAGGGAGTTTGTATAGGTGAGGGAGTTTGTATAGGCGAGGGAGTTTGTATAGGCGAGGGAGTTTGTATAGGCGAGGGAGTTTGTATAGGTGAGGGAGTTTGGAGTTTGTATAGGTGAGGGAGTTTGGAGTTTGTATAGGTGAGGGAGTTTGGAGTTTGTATAGGTGAGGGAGTTTGGAGTTTGTATAGGTGAGGGAGTTTGTATAGGCGAGGGAGTTTGTATAGGCGAGGGAGTTTGTATAGGTGAGGGAGTTTGGAGTTTGTATAGGTGAGGGAGTTTGGAGTTTGTATAGGTGAGGGAGTTTGGAGTTTGTATAGGTGAGGGAGTTTGGAGTTTGTATAGGCGAGGGAGTTTGGAGTTTGTATAGGTGAGGGAGTTTGGAGTTTGTATAGGCGAGGGAGTTTGTATAGGTGAGGGAGTTTGTATAGGCGAGGGAGTTTGTATATACACTTGAGTTTACAGTTTAATCTCACTTGCCTATGCAAACAAATTAGCATGCCAACAAAACATTAACGTACTTTTGTTTTAATTCCTTTGCAGTCAATGGAGGCTGGTCAGAATGGACCGAGTGGTCAGACTGTTCGGCTACCTGTGGGAAAGGCAAACAAAGGCGCTCAAGGTCCTGCACCAACCCTGCCCCATACAACACTGGTCTGCCCTGTGAGGGAGAGCAACAGCAGTCAGTCACGTGCAGTAATCCTTGCCCTGGTGAGTAGTTAACATTAAGCCACCGTATTGACTAAATTACTCAACACAATCCAAACTACACTTCCCAGTAGATAAATTTGTATGTCAAATGTAGCCTTTGAAGAGACCAAGGTTCATTGTTGAATCAATTTTAAAAAAAAAATGAAAGACAAATTCCCCCCCTTCCTTTATCATGGATTCTTCCACTGTCCCTCCCCTCCACCTAACCCAGTAACACAATGACCAGTGGTCAGTATGACGTACTGTGACAGCAACGGACGGACTGTGGACTAAACAATTCACTGATGAGTCTTGAACAGTATGGCCCATGAGACTCTAGTAGACCTTGCATCTCCTCAGATTTGTCCTGGATCTTTCCATCCACCTTTAGTCCATCTAATTGTCAAAGTTTAAGAAGGTCTTCCAATGTATTTGTGTATTTCAGTGGCTATAAAAAGCTCCGCCTCTTCCCTCATATATATATATTTTATATATATACTTGCTGCACAAGTTTTGGTCAAAACCAACAATGAACTAAATATCATTAGAAGTAAAACTCATCAGATACGATTGGTAAAGAAAAAGAAGACTGTTTGTGTATTACTCGACTCTGGGCTATTTGTGTATTACTTTGACTCTGTGGGCTGTTTGTCTATTACTTGACTCTGGGCTGTTTGTGTATTACTTGACTCTGGGGTGTTTGTGTATTACTTGACTCTGGGCTGTTTGTGTATTACTTGACTCTGGGCTGTTTGTGTATTACTTGACTCTGTGGGCTGTTTGTGTATTACTTGACTCTGTGGGCTGTTTGTCTATTACTTGACTCTGGGCTGTTGGTGTATTACTTGACTCTGGGGTGTTTGTGTATTATTTTGACTCTGTGGGCTGTTTGTGTATTACTTGACTCTGTGGGCTGTTTGTCTATTACTTGACTTTGGGCTGTTGGTGTATTACTTGACTCTGGGCTGTTGGTGTATTACTTGACTCTGGGGTGTTTGTGTATTATTTTGACTCTGTGGGCTGTTTGTGTATTACTTGACTCTGTGGGCTGTTTGTGTATTACTTGACTCTGTGGGCTGTTTGTCTATTACTTGACTCTGGGCTGTTGGTGTATTACTTGACTCTGTGGGCTGTTTGTCTATTACTTGACTCTGGGCTGTTTGTGTATTACTTGACTCTGTGGGCTGTTTGTCTATTACTTGACTCTGGGCTGTTTGTGTATTACTTGACTCTGTAAAAGCGCGTTATTTTCATCTCAAAGAACACTGGCAATGTTTGCATGCACGTCTTCAGGTGCGGCGGTGGGAGCGGTGGTGGCAGGGTCACGACATATTGAATGTATTTGGAGGCCGAGTTTCCCGCGGGTGACCTTCGCCCTAGAGTGGGTCAAGTGGATGAGCTCTCAGTCGTCTGCCTGCACATGTCCCAGTTTTTGTCATTGCCCTGGGGGGGGGGGAGAAATAATTATTTGTAGTTAAAGAGAGATTTCTGACTCCCAGTGGTAAATGGTTGACATGACGCTAAGAACTAAGAACTTTCTCAAATATCAAATGTTATTTACAAACAAGTGAAATATAAAAAATACTTTAAATAAAACAACAAAAAACAAATCGTATGTAAGGAAAATAACTGCAAATTTACAAACTTAGCTCTCAATACTGTACTCCTTTTTCTACATTATACAACATTAATTTAATTACCCCTAACTAATTAATTAATTTATCAATTTCTGTTATTCATTCAAGTTTTGTTAGGGGACAATGAATAATTGTGCGAATTTCAACTTATCCGACACTGGGCAGTGCGAGAAGTAAATGTCCACAACTTGTACCCGACAGACAGACGGAATGAGTTGACATAAGCCTTGTAGAAAAACGACAGAATTTTTTTTAAAGAGATAATCTCATTAGAGATCCATCAATTGAACTGTTTAAAGAGTGCTGACATGACTTCTCTTCTAAATTTTGTAATGAATGTTTGCTTGCTAAACTTGTAGATCAGTTTGAAGCTTATTGCTTAAGGGAAATCAAACATTCTCTCTACGTGAACCTTGAACTCAAACTGTACTCTGTCGTTGTGGTTCGTTAAAACATTTTTTTTTTTTTTTGCGTTTCATTTTCTATGATAGTTTTGAAGAGTTTTGACTTCATGAAATAATTACAGTTTGTAAAACATTGGAGGTTATACCCCCCCCCCCCCGGTCCATAACAAAATTTTAGTCGATTCAGATTTTACTCATACAACAAAAGTAATAAATGCAAGTTCCACGCAAAATATTGAAACCAATTTTAGAATGAACCAGATTTGTACTAATAAGATAAAAGTAAGTATCGATACCAGGACATACTAGCAAAGCCGCAAAGCATGTACTTCTTATGGAGCACTGCACATACACGCAAACAACTGGGCTGCAGGGCATGCTCTTCTAGAGGAGTAACGTAGACAACCTCTGAACACCATTTCAGAAGTAAATTTCCTGTTGGCGCACACTGCTGAAAGTAAGGCTTTTTTGACCAAAACAAAAGCCAGGTCTGAGAATCCCGACGGTTTCACCTGCTCCCACATCTCAGCGGTGACCTCATTTCAAATCAGGATCCAGAGCAGAAGATTAGAAGATTTCAAGACCAGGCGTCAAACCTTTTTTTTTTTAAAAAAAAAGAGAGGCAGTAGGAGGAAGGAAGGGCGGGGGAGGCTGGGAAGAGTCTAAATGTTGATGTGAACCAAACATTCCAACTTCTCTAAAATGAACTGTTTGATGCGATATGATAGTGGGGTCTTGTGTTTCTCCCGACGAAGGATGGGCTGGCTGGTTTGTGAGATTAGCGGGGAGGGGAAGGGGCGATGTGTCGTATGTGCTTAGGTTTCAGAAAGTGGGGGGAAACAGGGAGGAGTTGAGTGTGATATGAGGTGAGTGATGTGTGGCTGGCGAGTGACGCCCTTATGATGGGTTACCTTGATGAAAGTTGATATCAGTGGATGTGGACGACTTGTCAACGGCAGGTAGCAGTTGTTGAATCTTTATGAGTGCTAGAAGTTATAATCCCACGTGATCCTGGTAGCAGTTGGTGATTTTAGACATATAGCAGTTGATGATTTATGATAGGTATATTTATTTTGAATATATTTCTGACAGGTAGATTGATTATTTATTTGCTTACCCTGCATCAGTTGTTGCTTTATTTCAAGAGGTAGTTGTCTTTAATGTTGAATGGCAAGAAACAAGTGACACTGGCCATTTTTTTAATGCTTAATGCTGTTCTACGCCAGGTTGACTAATGGATCTATTCTCGGGTCTGCCAGAATCAGATAAGAATGACCCTCTCAGTGCACTCGCCTTAACCCGGCATCTCCATGTGCTAACTAGTTACCTTGTCCAGTTTAATTATCTGGAACATTTCACGCGATGATGTAGCAGGCGATTCGTTGCTACGTGTGAGGCCTGAAGGAAGCTTACTATTTAGGCATTTCTGTAAAATAGCTTTTAAATTAACCGGTCTACTCATTTAAGAGTCCAAAAGCAAGCCGATCTGAAGCCCTCAAATCAGAGGTTTGAGTTTCAGCGCTCGTCTATCAACAAGCATTAATACTTTTCCAGCACTTATATTTTAGTGGCACATTCATCTTATTTACAAGAACTCAATTATTATTATAAAATGGACGTGAACTATTTTACTACACGAAAGATGACTTGATAACGCCTTAGTTCATTATTAAGACTTACTTGTTGACTTCACGGCGTGACGTCATGAATGCAGACATAATGTGCAAGGATGTGTCTTGTGAACGTTTCTAAGAAAGTCTGTCTACCTTTGTCTGTCATGTTATGTCTGCCTACCTGAGTCTATCTGATATATCATTACAACTGATGTTTCTGTCAGTACTACAAAAAAAACAACAACAAAAAACTTGTGTACATTTCCCAGCATGTGTCATTGTCTTATCGCGATCACTGCTGGATGTCCAACTATCATATTTTTACCTGGGACTTTCTCTGCCAGATCTATGTGTACTGCTGACCCCATCGTGTTTTATGCTGGACTTTTATCTGTAGTGGTGACATCTGCTGTCCAGTGCAGATTTATTATGCTAATGTATGTAGCTCGTATTACATGACATTCAAGCACCGTTTATCTTATATTTAACGATCTTTATTTATATAATATACACGTTTTTAGATGAGAGATGCAGCATTTTTAAAAACCCTTTCTTCTAGAGTTTTAAATTTAGAGGTAACCAAACGGTTGCTAGGGCTGGGAACGGTTGCTAGGGCAGGGAACGTGCTAGGGCTGGGAACGTGCTAGGGCTGGGAACGTGCTAGGGCTGGGAACGGTTGCTAGGGCAGGGAACGTTTGATAGTCCAGGGTTGGGTCCGAGATATAATAAGTGTATAAATAAACAAAACAGATGTATATAGCAGCTGACAGTATAGGACACACTCCGAGATATAATAAGTGTATAAATAAACAAAACAGATGTATATAGCAGCTGACAGTATAGGACACACTCCGAGATATAATAAGTGTATAAATAAACAAAACAGATGTATATAGCAGCTGACAGTATAGGACACACTCCGAGATATAATAAGTGTATAAATAAACAAAACAGATGTATATAGCAGCTGACAGTATAGGACACACTCCGAGATATAATAAGTGTATAAATAAACAAAACAGATGTATATAGCAGCTGACTGTATAGGACACACTCCGAGATATAATAAGTGTATAAATAAACAAAACAGATGTATATAGCAGCTGACAGTATAGGACACACTCAGAACGTACCCCCCTGTTATATTGACATCGTCCTTTGTTTCCTGTCTCGACATCCACACATCATGCCCAACAACATGTGGTAGGGTTGTAGGACCGTTGAGTGGTGTCGTGGTCTGTTTAGTTTTAAGTTCAAAGCAAAGGTTCCTTGCCGTAGCACCCCCACACCCCGCTCTGCAGATCTCCAGGTTTTCACACAATGCCTTTTTTTTCATAAAAAAATCACCCTTCTTCGACTGGCTTTGCCCCTGCTTGCGTAAATGTTGATGCCCATGAGCATGTCCTGTTCTATTATGTATGACGTCTGGACGTCCTCGTGTCAGTGGCGATGTCTTTGTGCTAGGGTGTTATCCTCTTACTCTTCCCTCATGTATATTACCCACCAGCCTCCCCTCTCCGCCTGTTTTACTCCCCAACTGGCTTTTGTCTCAGACTCGTACCAAGACTCAAAGACAAAGTGTCATTAGGATCTCTGTGGGGTGGGAAGGGGGTGGTCAAAGGCGCCTGTCACAATCATGAACCCATATCAAAAATTCATGGAAAAAAAACCCAATATAAATCGACACACAATGATGTGCGCGCCGCCATTAAATGTCGTCACATCACGTGACCATAAATCCACCAATACACATAAAAGAAAACAGAACGGAACATCATCAGAAACAAGTTTCCGTCTGGACAACAATTATTTTCCCTCCCGCCCTTTCCCAGAAACCTTCCCCCCCCCTTGTGTGGTTAGTGCCTTCCCCTTTCTTCCCTTCTAAACCTCTTCCCCCCCCCCCTTTCCACTTCCAAGAGTGTAATTGTCCTCCCCAGTTATGGACCCTAATTTTATTAAAGAATTTTAAAAAAGAAAACTATGAACTGCTTGATCGAACAGTCTTTGTGTGCGAGGACTGTGTGTGCCGTCAATTATTCAGGTTCCTGGAAGTAACCACGTGTAACTTGAGCCCTAATTGTGTCATTAGGCATCATTGCTAATTACTCTCAACCCAGGCATTGCCTGATTGGCGTGTCAGTTTTAGCTTTGGCCTCTGGACAAGTTATTTTTAGACCCAACCTCTTTGTGGAGTGAACACAAAAATTTTAGAATCAAAATAATGAATGATAATAATAATAAAGATAATAATAATAATAGTAATAATAATAATAGTAATAATAATAATAAAGAAACGTACAAATCCTCAACAGACTTTTTGTGTCATTTTAATTATAAATGATATAGATCTACACATTTGAAAAATAATTATCGTTTTACAAGATACAATTTTTAGCGGCCCACGAAAGGTTTTGTTTGGAATGTCTGTCCGTCTGTCCGTCCGTCCCGTTTAGATCTCGTAAACTAGAAAAAATAGTGAAAATCTGACACCATAATATTTTAGAACATTCAAAGTTCTGATGAAAGGGCTACTTTTTTTTCTTTTTTGAAAGCGACAAATCTAATTTTTTAAATCACTTATGCAAGCAGTTTTTTCACAAAAATACACCATTATTCATCATTTAGAAACAAACACGGGAGGCTCTTCAGTAGTGGAGATTATATCATGCCATATGTTTTGAAAATATTTATGCAAATGGTTTTAGAATTTTTGTCAATTTTGTCAAAAAATTATTTTTTTTTATATTTGTATTGCTACGTTTTGTAAGTTCTGTCCTACTAACTACTAAATTTACCCAAAAACTAATGTTTCCTTTTTTTTAAGAGAAAAAAAAATCTATTTAGTATGCATATAAGTTGGACCTAATTTAAAACAACAATTAATAAGTAATTTGTTCATATTATGGCGTGAACTATAGCGATACAACACGGTCATAGAACATTTAAATAAGGGAATTTTTTTTTTTTTTAAGGAAATGTTTTTTTTTCGTTTTTTTTTAAGAATTTGAATAAGAGATTGACCCTTTACAAAACAATTAGGCCAGGTTCACATTTAACTTCACATTCAATTTCACCTATCGTTTGGTCTGCTGGACTGTTGGGGCACTACACAAGATCTGTCAACCTTCTTTCTACATTCTTCTCTGTCATTTGTCTTTGATAGAATTTAATTCTGATGTTCTTTCTGAAAATATTCATTCCTGCCTTTTTATTTGCCTGGGTGGACCACTTCGGGGGCCGATTTTGAGTTTGTGTTTCCACACAAACTGTCTTTGTAAGCTTGTTTATTAAACATATATTTATATTATAGATAGATAGATACACAGCCAGACAGACTGAGAGGCAGACAGACAGACATAGAGAGAGATTGATATAAAATTGTTACTTAAACAGCATCAGATTTCTTTAGCGCCTAATTTCAGGAAGTTATGACGTAACTGGGATTACATCAGATTCCTCTTCAGGCGGTAACATTTAAAAAAAGAAATAATTTTTCTGTACAAGTGTGAATTTTGTTTTTATTCCTGCTACGCTCAGAACTGTGATCCAGATTTAGTATTCTGTAATAGATACAAAACAAAAAGGTATCATGGTTCACCCGAAATGGAAATTACTTTGTTGCATTGAAACAAAATGGACAAAAGTACATATTATCGATATCAACCGAACACATCATATTAGGTGTGGTGATTATGTTTTGTATATAATATTGTAAACGGTACGTCATAGAACCTTGGTTGTAAGACGTAAAGAATTCTATGTTTATTTATTATTTTACTATTATTTCATTGGTCCATTGGTTGGGACAGAGTGACAGCCCTTGAGTTTGTTATTGTTGATAGAGGACCGGAGTTTTGGGATAGCATAGTAGGAGCCATTATAAGGCAGTTCAGATAGTTAATGTATATTTAGGAATTCAGCTTTTGTTGGCGTTATCTACAGTTATAATTTATTCTTATTTCTTATTAAATACTTCTTATTTCTAATGCATCCCTGGTGTTTCTTGAAGTATTGCATACGTAATGTATCCATGTCAAAGTCATAGGCTAGAAGCTCACAACAATCACAACAATGGTGGAGCAGCAAGTGTGTCAACAAGTTGACAGGTGAACTATTTCATCCCTATAGTACCACTAACGTGTCAAATCTTTGACAAACCAGGAGATTTATTATTTATTATCTTCTGGTCAGCAGTAAGCTCTACTGACTTGAAATAAAGAGCTGGAAAATTAATTAATTCAGGGACTAAAACTCTTGTCCAAAGTATAAGAACAAACCTACGTCCATAAGATGACTGAAAGAGTATACGGTGACCTACTAAAACTATACGAAACGGGGAAGAGTCTTGGCTACCAGAGGGAAGAATTGGAAGAGTGGGTTGCTAAAATCATAAGACAGAATGAGGAGAGAGATGCTAGAATGGAAGAAAGGAAAGAAAAGGCGAAAATAGAAGAACGGAAGATGACAATGCAGGAAGAAGAGATGAGATTTAAATGGAAACTAGAAGAGGACCAAGTAGCGGCCAAAATAAAAAGAGACGACGAGGAATCGAAGGCCAGAATCGCTGCAATTGAAAAAGAGAGTAAAGCAAAGGATGTTGAGGAGCAAGAAAATAGAGACACGAGGAAAAGAAATACGCCCCAAACAAAGAGACAAAAATTCGTGGAAGGCACGGACAAGATGGATGCATTTATCAACAGATTTGAAATGTTGATGAAACTTGAAAAGGAACCACAACACGAATGGGCCATACAACTTCTCAGTTTGGTCGGAGGAAAGGCCCTCGATGCACTACAAGTCCTAAGCGATGACGAGGTAGCAAACTATGCCATCCTTAAGAAAACATTACTTGATTTCTATCAATACAGCGAGGACGACTACCGACAGAAGTTTCATGAGCTAAAACCACCATCAGACGGCAACATGAAGCAATTTGTTTCTGATGTGAAAATAACGTTCGAAAAATGGGTTCAAGCGTCTGGAATTGAAGAATCCTTCGAGAGTCTGAAGCAGTTTATCATCGTGGACAAAATCATATCAACTGCTGGGAAGAATCTGTTTGCTTTCCTACAAGAAAGAAAACCGAGAAGTGTGGAGACCGTTATGGAACTGTGTCAAATTTATGTAGCGGCACATCCGGGCGAAATACTACAAAAGGTTGAAAACAATGAAGAAATCGAATTTGCCGCCGCAGCAGTCTCTACAACAGCACGATTTACAAAGGAAGAAACTACACAACAACATAGTTCTCCACAAAACAGAGATATACAAAGAGAACGAAATGATTATAGACTAAATCAGTCACCGGCCCAGAGAAGTGAAGTGAGATGCTACAACTGTGGGAGAATGGGGCACATAGCGAAGTATTGTCGAGATGCCCGGAGAACAGAGTACTACAAGAACGATGTTGTAGCCCATGTTGGAGGCTTGGCGGATAGCCTTTCACCTTACGTATGTCCAGCTATAGCAAATGGCTATCATACCCACGCCCTACGCGATACTGGGGCCACCAAATGTGTACTCTTATCTAAACTTGTGAGACCTCACCAGTACACTAAGAGACAATGCAAAGTACAAGGTTTCGGAGGGCAAATAAAGAGCTACCCAACAGCTATAGTACACATTAACTCTCCGTATTTCAATAAAAAGGTTGAAGCTATAGTTGTTGAGAATGGTCCATTCGAAGTGGTGATAGGGAATGTACCAAATATAGAGTGTCCCAGTGAGACTCAGATCGACAGATGGAAACAATTTTTTAACTGGGAGCCAAAACAAGAAAATTATGACATCGACCAATCAGCAACGACTGAATTTCAAGGGCAACAACAAATGAGACAAGGCTACGATCCTAAAGACGTAGAAAACCTTAGTCCAACAATTCCTTTAGAAACGATACAACAAGTTGAAGGCGGACAACAAAAACTAAATACAGAACAAGAAAGTTATGATGATGTTGGCAGTAACGAAAATAAGGAAGATTTATTTGTGCACCAGACGGCCATAGTTAAAAGCAACCCAAGAAAATACCCTACAAGTGTTAGAGAAGGCGGAAAAACGGAATTTGACGTCGTCGAAGAAGAGAAACGAAAAGAAACAGCAAACGTAACTGGTCCAGGTGGTTCTAATGTGCAGGGCAGTAGAGATTCTGCTGACAGAAGTAGCTCTAGGACGAGTGGATGGTATCTATGGTACAGAGAAAACGGCAAGGGAGGAAGGTGGCAGTATTCAGAGGACCAAGGAGAAGTCCAGCCTCAAAGATACCAAGGCTATCAAGGACGTAGACCTTGTTACAGACACAACTATGGCAGCCCACCAGTCAACAGATATTATGGCAGCCCACCAGTCAACAGATATTATGGCAACCCACCAGTCAACAGATATTATGGTAACCGAGACAGATGGGGAGGTCCATGGCGACGAAGAGAATTGGTTCGAGCTGGTTATGGACGTGGGAAAGGAAGAAACGACCATGACGTCAGACGCCAAGAACTGAAGTAAGCAATGACATCCTTAAGATACCATTGTCAACAGCAAAGAGGATGAAATGGGAACCCCTTCGTTTACTGGAGACCACAGAGAGAAACGTTTTACTATTATGTTTAGAGGGCAGTGCACGCTCCAGTAGAGTGATGAATGGGTTTTTTGATTGACAGTGGTGGCGAAATTCAAGGCTGACCTGCTTCTAGAATGTGCATGCATTTGAAGCTACACATGTGTAGAGCTACTAGTATATTTTGGACTAAATTTCCTTAAGGTCAAGGTCATATAGAGAGTTACAGCCATACTGTAGCTGACTGTGTGTGTGTGGAGACTACTTTCAGTTCCTGTGACTGAAAAAAAACAACAACGTGAACATACCTGTGTCCAAGTATTAGGCAGAATATTTTACTAAATGACCTTTGATCTAGCGACCAGAAGGAAACAACTGTGTGTTAGTATGAGACAGTGTGAATCTGTCTGTACCAGTCACAAGTTTGCTGTGTATAGAGACAGTGTTTTCTTAACAACTGACATTACTTTCTCGAATCGCTTTTGACTTTGAGTAACTCTTGATTCAGACGATGTGCATCAAGTTTGAAATCAGCACTGCAACAGAGCAGTCCCTCTACACCCCCAGTAATGTGACTTCACCACATTTTATCAGACTGCAGAGCGTTGTCAACATATCTTTACACCACTACCTTTAATCTTCTCGGTGTGGAAAGAACGTTTTGAAACCTCGGCGTATGAGACTATGTGTAAAAAGGTGAATAGTGAAACAAGGTGACGTCTGACAGTACAAGTCTTTTGGTGGGGCAGCTTTCCACCAAAACAGCCTCAGAACAATGGACTCCATTCATGGCGTTTTAAGATCTACATTCTTAGGATGTATGACTAATTATAGCCCCATACCTAGTGTTTACCCCCAATCCTCAGGACATTTTATCTTATTCCTATTCTTATCTTATTATATGTCGAGAACCCATTTGACTCCATTCTATGTGCACAGTTTGACAGATAGTTCTCAACTTACAGCCAATGTCGACCAGATACGAAGGTACAGAATCGCCGTGATGAGTGACCAAGGCCCGCATTACCAAACACTTATTATAAATGCTGATCAGTTGAGATGTATTTCCTTTTAAACAAATTCACAATGTAGTGAAGCAAGTCTCCTATTTGTATTGTACATGAGTACTTAATGACCAGTTTTGATTAGTTAAACTGATGATGTATAGTTAGTGATTTTTTCTCCAATACTAGTTAATTCTTTATGTTGTAAAGAAATTGGATGAAATTATGAACAAGGGGAGTTCATTGGGCAATGTAGAGATGTTAACTTATAATTTGTGTGATTCTGTCATTTTTTTATTTTTCCAATTTGGTTTTGAGTTCAATACTATTGAGGGTAGAGTGTATCTGTATTTTTGTGTGTGCACTCTTTCTTTACCTGATACTGAAAGCTAAGCTAGTAATTTTGTACGCTATTAATAGGTTATATTAATAGCTTATTTTGGTAAGGGGGGAATGTGGTGATTATGTTTTGTATATAATATTGTAAACGGTACGTCATAGAACCTTGGTTGTAAGACGTAAAGAATTCTATGTTTATTTATTATTTTACTATTATTTCATTGGTCCATTGGTTGGGACAGAGTGACAGCCCTTGAGTTTGTTATTGTTGATAGAGGACCGGAGTTTTGGGATAGCATAGTAGGAGCCATTATAAGGCAGTTCAGATAGTTAATGTATATTTAGGAATTCAGCTTTTGTTGGCGTTATCTACAGTTATAATTTATTCTTATTTCTTATTAAATACTTCTTATTTCTAATGCATCCCTGGTGTTTCTTGAAGTATTGCATACGTAATGTATCCATGTCAAAGTCATAGGCTAGAAGCTCACAACAATCACAACATTCTGTAGCAATCACCCTCTACCCTTATTTTTTTTTCATACTTCATTAAGCCTAGATGTATAAGATAATATTATGACCTGACATCATCGACTTACAAACAACACTATACATTACTTTGATTGGGTTTGACACATTATGAGTACATTGAACAAAACTTATCGAAATGTATCAGTTACGTCCCTTTCATGAACCATTGGATAAATAAAAAAAACAACAAAATCTTTGTCATTTTCAGACAAAAAATTATCACCATCAACCTTAAGTCCAGTCGATGACCTGGACCCAACGGAGTTTTCGCACACGGAAACGTCCAGTCATGGTAAGGGGGTGCATGGGAAAGGCCTGGCTGACCCAGATTTTTTACCCTAGACTTTAAGAACCTGTGTCCATTGTGTCACAAGCTAACCTGCATAACATAGACTCTTCTAGAACCTGATACGTGCCGAAACCAAAAACTAACAATTTTCATTGTGCATCCGTTCAAACTAACCTAAGCTACTTGGAAATAACAGAAATCTGTCTAGAAAACGTCTTGCAGAGAAATGGTGTATGTTGTTTTTTTTTATTGTCTGTCTGTATGTTGTAAAGCTAACTTCAAACAGATTAACATACCATATATAAACGCTTGTATGATGATTGACCAGTCTTGCTAAATATGCATGTATTAGGAAACAAAGCAAAGACAAGTCACCGTGACCGTAGCCTGGGTATCAAGACTAGGGAAAGGTCATCTAGGTCACTTGAAGATTTATGATGATCGACAAGTCTTACTAAATATGCACGCATTAAAAGATACAGTAATCCGGTCCAGGTCAAAGCTAGGTCAACATGACAAGGCCAAAGGTATCAAGGCTACTGAGTGGCCATCAAGGTCAATTAAGTCTAGAAGTGAATCACTGCAACTATAGGAATAATGAAACGTTATTCTGGACATTGAGACAATCAAGTGAAAACTTTGGTTTACATTCAAGAATTGTACATGGATCAGAACTGGAGACCATTTGAACGCAAACATAAGCTCTAGTAGGGGCTAGTACCTTGACCTTCATTCCAGGTCCAGTTCTTCAGTCCTTTCTTGACACGTTCATTGCTACATTCACAACTGACCGTCTCTGTGTCCAGTCTCTGTGCTTTGAAATGGGAGCATACATCTAGACAAATTTGTTGAAAAATTAGTGGCATATCATACCAGTTCATTAGTTAAATTGAACGTCTTAGAAATTATTTATATTATCAATAACTAAGTCAGAGATAGTCTCCTGTTTCCATTGGGAAACCAAGTTACAGGTCTCACCTTTTCACTTGATGTCATTTCTTTCGGTTTAGTTTCATCTCATTCATTGCATCATCTACAAACTGTTTGGTCTTTTCGTTTTCTTCGTTTGTTTGTTTGTTAAATCATGGAAACAAACTATCAGAAATAAATGACATTTATCATGCTCTTTAGTGGAGTAATCAAGGGAGATAAACAGAATTTTACGCCCCCCCCCCCTCCCAACAATTACAGTTGTTGGTTGTCCTATGAAACTGAAGATCTTCTACTTACATTTGCCCAGCTCTAATGATAATGTCACGTGAATGATGTATCTTATTTAGGAATGTGTGTCTTATATCTATACTGTTTAGAATTGATAAAGTTTATCTTTCGCATCGTTTCGTAGAATATTTTTTTAAGATTAATTTTAAGATTTTAGTTTTAATCCAGCTATTTTAATTTGTATATTTTTTTATCTCTGCCCCCCCCCCCACCCACCCCCTGAGATCATCATGTATATTAAGCTCGCACTATATAGAGATTTAAAAAAAACAACATTTTATGATGAAAAGTTTTGGCTTAGACCAACTTTTAAATAGTAACAGATCAGGGTTAGCTTATATAAAAGTCTCAGTTATAAAGACATATCCATCCTCCAGTGCCAAAATTCCATCGATAAATTTTGTTAGATTTTATTACAAAGGTAAACCTGGTTACATAAATTGTAACATGCAAGCGGTATATCATGGGCGTAGCCAGGATTTTTTTTCGGGGGGGGTTTTGGGGGGGTGAATTTCCCCCCCCCCCCCGCCCCCCCCTTTCCCCGGCGAAAAAAAAAATCTATTTATGTGTGTGTGTGTGTGTGTGCGTACAAAATCTTTATTACATTCTGACCTTTCATTCTTTCGGAAGACGTTTATTGTGCCCTAGAATAGGTTCTTCCATGAGTTGGTGGAAAAATTGTAGATTCTCCGCCATTACTAGCAAAGGGTTCTGGGGGAGCGCTAGGAGCTCCCCCAGCGCGGGGCGAAGCCCCGCCGCCAAGCACTATTTCTGATATTGAAAACCAACAAAATGCATATTCTGAGGTATCTACAGTGCATTTTCCTGCTATTAAAAAGTTCTATTTCAAAAACCTAATGTGCTATTCTTACTGACTTAGACCCTCCCTCGTCGTTCGGCGCATTTGCCATCAAGCTGTTTTCATAAAATTGTAGACTCCCCGCCATTACTAGCAAGGGGGTCTGGGGGAGCGCTAGGAGCTCCCCATCGCGGGGCGAAGCCCCGCCGCCAAGCACTATTTCTGGTATTGAAAGCCAACAAAATGCATATTCTGAGGTATCTACACTGCATTTTCCTGCTATTAAAAAGTTTTATTTCAAAAACCTAATGTGATATTCTTACTGATTTAGACCCTCCTACGCCGTTCGGAGCATTTGACGTCAAGCTGTTTCCATAAAAATCTGTCACTGGTAATGTCTGAAGCCTCTTCCCATCTACTATGAGGACCTCCATGAATGAGTGGCGTCAAGTTGTACTAGGATATCATTGCAACTCTTCTTATGCTTAATTCATTTTGTCGGAGAACATGTCCCGCAAACCTCATGCATCGTTCTCTCACAATCTTACTAAGGGGTCGACTCCCAGTTCGGCATAGGATTTCCTTGATTTAAACCCGATCTCTATAACTGACTCCTAAAATCTGTCTTAGCCATTTTGGTTGAGCTACATTTAGTGTTTTTCGATTTCGGTAGATGACTATTCACTGCAGTTTATTAATGGAGCCCTGTCACTGGTAAAAATGTGTAACCTCTCTTGAATACACTCTTGGAATTAAGTGACTGTAGTTTGCTTTAGATTTTATATCGAAAAGAGAAGTTTTAACGTCAAAATCTTCTGTTGTGGGTTTTCCACCTCAAAATGCTCTGTAGGGGGATCTTAAACTCAAAACCATCTGGAGGGGTTTTAAACTTAAAAAAAAAAGCCATCTGTAGAAGAAGGGTTTAAACTCAAAACCCCCGATTGGCTTGGCTACGCTCAAATAATTTTAGTGTGTAATTTGCTTTTTTTTTTATATTGAAGATATATTTTTAGCACCAAACCCCTCTGAATGGGGGTTTAAACTCAAAACCCCTTTCGGCAACGTTCATAGCATTTTGAGTGCGTAATTTGCTTTTTTTCTTACACTGGAGATGTATTTAAATTTATCCTCAAACCCCACTGGAGGGGAGTTTAAACTCAAAACTCATAACATTTTTAGTGTATAATTTTCTTTGTTTTTATTACTAAAGAGATATTTTTTACCTTCAAACCCAGCTGAAGTGGGGTTTAAATTAAAAACTGAGTCAAAACAATTTAGCCACGCTCATAACATTTTGAGTGAGTAATTAGCTGCTTTTTTTTATATTAAAGAGGGGGTTTATCGTAAATTTTAGACGGGGTTTTAAAATCAAAATCTTCCTTAACTGTGCTCTTGGAATTAGGGGATTTTCGTTTGCATTTTTTTTGTTTTGTTTTATAGAAGAGGGGGAGTTAACTGCAAAAACCCCAGGTAGGGGGTTTAAAACTCAAAACCCCTGGTAGGGGGTTTTAAACTCAAAACCCCTAGTAGGTTTTTTTTTAACTCGAACCCCTCTGGTAGGGGTTTTAAACTCGAACCCCCCCCCCCCCCGGTAGGGGTTTTTAAACTCGACCCACCTGGTAAGGGGTTTTAAACTCAAAACCCCTTTGGTTGTACTGGGGCAAGTGATGGTTTAGTATTAAAATCTCACCTAAAATAAACAAAATCAAAGTAAAAAATCAGTCACTAAATTCCGACTCCCCCCCTTCGGGGGGGGGATTTCATTTCGGGGGGGGGGTTTGAACCCCAAAACCCCCCCCCTGGCTACGCCCATGCGGTATATCAACCATTTCCTGGGTTGTTGTAGTCACAGACTGAGGCGGCCTCTGGTGTAAGACGTTCACTTTGAAGTCCAAAGTCTGATTCCTCTTAAAGCGCTAATAAAATGGATTCAAAATCTGTGTTCAGCTTCTAACTTTCTCCACTTGCACCTTATAGTTGCAATGCACGAAGGTATCGACCAAGTCAGCCATTGGTTAAAGTTATTTGCTCGTGGTGCACATGCTTTTTAACGGTCAGTCATTTCGTGAAGTGACCTTCATTGATCTACACTTGTCTTGAACTAACCGGCATTTTAGCCAATGCACGAGTGACCAGACTAAGGGCATTAACAACAACATCAATAACATAATAGAAATAATCTACGTTACTTTGAAATAATTCATTTTTGGTTCCTGTTTCAGAGTTTCCTAACACTGCTGACCCAGTTTATTCCAAGAGTGATCAAGGTATGTTCAAATGTCCAGTACATTGTTATACTTATGTTGTTGAAATATATAACAAAATACAAAGTTTTTAGGTTATTTTTAGATTCTGACTATTTAGAAACTGTACCAAAAACCTTTTATTTTTTTTTTCTCGATTGTAAAAAGTGGAGCGTGAAAAAATCTCGGCTTCGGAACTGGGGGGGGGGGGGGAACCCGCAGGATTTGTTGCCCTCCAAAATATCCCTAAACCTAGGGACAGATGGTTCGTCTTTAGATTCACTACATGATAGTCACAGAAATCAAATGGTTCGTCGTTGTATTTTCTACCACATCCTGGTTAATCCTTAGCCACAGCCACAAAAGTATTATGCCCTCTAGATCCTCACAGAAAATGTTTCACTTCCGATTCCCAGAATTCAATTTGCTTATAGAAAACGTGTTTCCCTAAACCTTCCTATTGCCTTTATGAACACTGGTTACTCCCCTTGCTCTCTTTTGGGTTATTTCTCTTTTTGACTAAAACTGAAAAAAAATGTAATCCTGTCCCCTGACACAGTCAGTAAAATTGTATTACGTCGGAATTATAAAGCTATTTACAGACACTTAAGTTGAAGATTAACAAAAGAAAGAAGCAGGAAAAAAAAATGTTTTTGGCTTTCATTCTGAAGATTATTTCTGACGTGGGATCAAGGGGAGGAATATAGTTCCTGATCATCTGAGTAACATCCCTTGGCTCTAATAGCTTGCCCTTGACAACTATTTGAAATGACAGCCACTATACACAAGCTGCACCCCCACATCTTAAAGTCTTAACCATTTAGTGGCGCGTGCCTGCTGACGTCACACACGCGCACACACATACCCGAGAAAGATAACTGACTTTCTAGAACTACCAAATAGTCGTACTTTTATTTTTTTTAATTACTGGGAACTCCAGAAAAAAACATCATTGAGTGTCTGGGAGATTGAATCAAAGGTTGAAGACATCATACAATAACCAAACTGAGATACACTTAGAATTAATCTAATCATAAATCACGGGAGTCCAACACTCGCGAGGTCACATTCCATTCCTAGGGAAAGCTAAGTCTTTTTTTATTGTCTTAGCACAGGTTTGCTAGACTGGTGTAGGTCAGGTTGACCTCCCGTAGTCGAGACACGTCACCACATGTGCCACGGCCTTCATCTTTAAATTAGGTTTTACAGTATATTATTGTATACAATGTATTTGTGCAAAATTGCATTTGTACGCAATCTTATTTCTAAACATGTATAGTCACAGGGACACGGTGACCGAGTGGTCGCGAGCTCCAATCCCAGTGAGGTCAGGAGCCAAATCTTAATAGGGATTGCTAGGACACCCATGAGTCCACTCCAGTGTGATTGCTACCTGACGTACGTTGGGCAATTCAAGGCGGCTGGTCGTTGGGCTGGTTACATGAAACTCTCGTTCACCGTCGGCCATAGCAACATGCGACCTTTACATCATCTGCTCCCTTAAGTTCACAAGCCTTGAAAGTTCTTGTTTGTTGTTTGCCCTATACATAGTCCTAGCTGCAACTACTTTATACGGATTTATGTGTACGCACCTGACCCTCAAGCAAATGTTAGATCCCAGTCAAATGAACACCCCCCCCCCCTCTCATCTCCAAGTCTTTATTTTTATACTTTTAACAAGCACAGATTTTGATAGACATGTACATGGTCAGTGTACTCAATGTGAGACATGTACATAGTCAGTGTACTCAATGTGAGACATTGACATAGTCAGTGTACTCAATGTGAGACATGTACATAGTCAGTGTACTCAATGTGAGACATGTACATGGTCAGTGTACTCAATGTGAGACATGTACATGGTCAGTGTACTCAATGTGAGACATGTACATGGTCAGTGTACTCAATGTGAGACATTGACATAGTCAGTGTACTCAATGTGAGACATGTACATGGTCAGTGTACTCAATGTGAGACATGTACATAGTCAGTGTACTCAATGTGAGACATGTACATAGTCAGTGTACTCAATGTGAGACAAATTTTGATATACATGTACATAGTCAGTGTACTCAATGTGAAACATGTACATAGTCAGTGTACTCAATGTGAAACATGTACATAGTCAGTGTACTCAATGTGAGACAAATTTTTGATAGACAATTACATAGTCAGTGTACTCAATGTGAGACATGTACCTAGTCAGTGTACTGAATGTGAGACATGTACATAGTCAGTGTACTGAATGTGAGACATGTACCTAGTCAGTGTACTGAATGTGAGACATGTACCTATTCAGTGTACTCAATGTGAGACATGTACCTAGTCAGTGTACTGAATGTGAGACATGTACCTAGTCAGTGTACTGAATGTGAGACATGTACCTAGTCAGTGTACTGAATGTGAAACAAACACACGAGAAAAGAAGAACAACTTGTACATGAGTGTATTCTTTTGAAACGTAGGTTCTCATCTTAAAACAGTTTGAAGAGGAGGGAGTTATTTTAAGGTCGTAAAACTGGGGAAAGAGAATTAAATCAGGAGAATTGAGTTTCGATCTATTTAATACAATTATTTTTCTGTGGAGATGTTTTCCTGGGTGAAGTTATGAACTTATTAAGTTCGAATGAATTGCTTTATTATGACTTCAGTAATTGATTTCAACTTGAGATGCTTAAAAGCGTGTTAAGGTTTGGAAATGTTAAAAGAAAATTCACAAATCTGCATTTTATTTTCATGTTTCATTTAGACTGGGGGGGGGGGGGGACTAAAAGTCTGACAATTGAAACGTTGGTTAAAGGAATTGAAACGTTTCGTATCTCATCACGAGCGGTGAAATACTAACACTTTGGTTTGAAGTTCTTAAGATAAACTTCCGACGTGACATTTTAAAATGTGTAAAAAAGAAAAAAAATGTTATTCTCTTCTCTTCACTCTCTCTTCTCTCTCCCTCTCTCTCTCTCTCTCTCTCTTCTCTCTCTCTCTCTCTCTCTCTCTCTCTCTTCATTCTCTTCTCTCTCCCTCTCTCTTTTCTCTCATTCACAAGACTGTAACGTGTCTGTTTTCTTGCAGCCACAGCAGCAGCAGATAAAGACAACAATGTGTCTCTGTACATTGGCCTGTGTGTCTCTGTGGCCGTGGTCCTCATCGTCGTCATTGTTGTGGTCATCGTCTGCCGGAAACACAACAGAAGACGTAATGCCTTCAGGGACATGGGTCCAGGTAAGTTTCTTTTACTTTTGTATAGAGTAGGGCTCCACAACCTGCGGTGCGCGTGTTGCGCACAAGGTGGACAAGGCCATGGGGCCATGTAAGTCTCTTTTAGTTTTGTATAGAGTAGGGCTCCACAACCTGCGGTGCGCGTGTGGCTGAAGGCACCACATGAACTAATCAGAGCACAAGCGTTGAAGGAACGAATAATAAATATATGTAAAGAATTAAAAAAAAAAATCTTTGTGTGTGAGTTAAAGTCAATAGATCACAGTAGTACATTTCTTTCACTTGGCTACATAGACTTCTAAGTATTCTTGTAAAAAGAAAGGAAGAGAGAGTGAGAGAGAGAGAGTGAAAGAGAGAGGGAGAGAGAGAGAGACGGAGAGTAAGGGCGGTGAAGGCCGCTGGGTTACCAGTTGTCCTTTATCATAGAAGAAACATTGCTTTTCTAGGCATTGTAAATGACCAGCGTGGACTGTACGTGACCATTCAGTGATCAGCTCTAATCATAAAGTGATAGTCATGTCCATGGTATGGTCAATCCTACAAATTGTAGGCTGTTGTTACAGACAACTTCTGATACTTTATGGCTATTTGACCATTTCTCCACGGTCAAGTGTAAGGTTTGATCCATTCTCAACGGTCATGGGATAGGCTTTGGCCCTTTCTCGGAGGGCAACAGAAACAGAAAGGTTCCGAAACTCTCTAGATCTGTCTAGATCAGGCAGCTTCCCCATTTCTTGCTTTCTGGAATCGATTACGTTTCTCGTATTGAGACCGAGCCCTGAGTATGTTCATGATAAGAGATAGTGACTCTAAATGATTGTCATAATTCAAGCAATGATTGTGATAGCACTAATAAATGATTGTAACTGAAATAATGAAGGGATAACATGTTTACTTTCAAAGTCTGACTGCGCATGTATGTTTGGCGTTTTAAAAATGCAATTCTTCTGAGTTCCTTTTTTAAAAGAACACGCTTTAAATTGAAAGCTACACTTATTAGAGCCATGTTCAATGTATTACACAGTGAACAGGAAAGGAAAGATGAACGAAAGATAGAGAGACTCAGCTAGAGAGACTCAGAGAGATAGAGAGACTCAGATAGAGAGACTCAGAGAGATAGAGAGACTCAGATAGAGAGACTCAGATAGAGAGACTCACATTGAGAGATTCAGATAGATATAGAGACAGATAGAGAGACTCAGAGATATAGAGAGACACAGATAAAGAGACTCAAATAGAGAGACTCAGAGAGATAGAGAGACTCAAATAGAGAGACTCAGAGAGAGAGACTCAGAGAGATAGAGAGACTCAGAGAGATAGAGAGACTCAGAGTCACTCAGAGAGATAGAGAGACTCAGAGTCACTCAGAGAGATAGAGAGACTCAGAGAAAGAGAGAGAGATAGATAGAGGAGTGAACATGTCCGCACTAGGTAACAGAACTAATGTTTCCCTTCACGTCACATCACACATCACAGCTGTCGTGTTGATTAGATACACTGGTCAGCGGTCATATGTGGCCATTTGGCTCTTCACGCTTCTGTCAAACAAAAAAGATTCTAAGATTCGTTCCACTAACCAGACACTAATCCAGGATGTTTTCATTCCGACCGTAGAGAGACCGGACCCGTTACCGACGTCATAGATATCTCTCAATGATTTTGCAACTACTAGAGTAACTACTAGACCTATTTAGTAGATCATGTCTGAGTGCTTGACCTATTTAGTAGATCATGTCTGAGTCCTAGACCTATTTAGTAGATCATGTTTGAGTCCTTGACCTATTTAGTAGATCATGTTTGAGTCCTAGACCTATTTAATAGATCATGTTTGAGTCCTTGACCTATTTAGTAGATCATGTCTGAGTCCTTGACCTATTTAGTAGATCATGTTTGAGTCCTTGACCTATTTAGTAGATCATGTTTGCTGTTCACGATCTATCTCAAAGTTTGCTATTTATGTGCTTTAATAACTAAAGAAAGCAATTAGACCTCTCTCTCTCTGTATGTATATATATACCTTAATTGTTTATCTTTTATCACAGCTTTAACCCTATCAACCCTAACCCATATATAAATCCTTCGCCAATCAGTCCCCTCTGATCTCTGCTCCCATGACCAAAATAAATGCCTGACTTATCACTCACCAATGTCTTCAACGTGTTTCCACACACACACACACACACACACACATTTCAATTCTCTTCTAAATAATAAGCAACATAAAGAGCCCCCTCCCACCTCAACCTACCCCCTAAACAAAATTACGTCTTCTAGAAAATGAACATTTAGCACACACACACGCTTGCACCTTCCACACACACACAGCTCACTCATGCACCTCTCACACACAAGTTTCCCACCCCTGCCCCCGCTTATTCCATTACCGTAACCCAAGGTCTACAGGTAAGGCAAATGTCTAAAAAACCAATAATTAAATACGCTGTTGGCCAGAAGTCTCTGGCTGTACGGTACAGTTGTCTGCCTGTGACGTGTCATACATAACACAGACACATCTGCTGTCAAGGTTCAAACACATTTTACTCCCTAGGGTTCTCGCAATGACTCCCCAGCCTTGACTAACAAATAACTTGGACTGGAAGCTTACTAGCATAGACTTTACTAACTGGATTCACCACAATAATGCTGTTATGATGGTCACAATAAGTCATCTCCCCTTTGTAAGCACGAGACAACAATGTCAACATAGAGACGTAATAATGTATTGTTTGTGGTTAAAGGGAAGTAATGTTGAGTGTGAGCATTCTGGAGTTGTTGAAGTCTCACCGTGAACTTTGAGTAGATATAAAATTCATGTCCATCCTTGTTGATAGTGAACACGTGTATTAGTACACAACCTTTGTAAGATCATCTTATATTGATCACAAGAATATAGACAACATTTAAAATGATTTTATGCAGCTAAGAGATGGCGTAATTCTATTTGTGTATTTAAAGAGTGATCTCCCTGTCCCCTTATCACTAGACTATAAAATTCTACGTTAAAAATGTCCGCACAGTGCTGTTATAGGTTGTAGACACATCGTTTGTAACAGTTAAATAGCAGTGAACACTATCTATAACATCAGACCCCATATCCATAACTTTAGAACACCAGTGGACCATAACGTGATTCTATAGCTTTAGACCACCATAGGACAGTAACAAAATTATATAATCCTTGACCACCAGAGGACTATAATTAGATTCTATGATCTGAAGCGAACAGTGAACATCAGACTGTTTCCATAACTTTAACCATCAGTTGACCATAACTACCAGTGGTCCATAAGTACCAGTAGACCATAACCACCAATGGACCATAATCACCAGTGGACTATAACTTAATACCACTAGATGATAGTAATTAAATTCTTTAATCTCACACCACCAGGGGACAGTAACTAGATTTTATAACCTTGGACACCAGTGGACAGTAACTAGATTCTACAACTTCAGACCACCACAGGAAAATGATTAGATTCTGTAACTTCAGACCACCACAGGAAAATGATTAGATTCTGTAACTTCAGACTACCACAGGAAAATGATTAGATTCTGTAACTTCAGACGACCACAGGAAAATGATTAGATTCTGTAACTTCAGACCACCACAGGAAAATGATTAGATTCTGTAACTTCAGACCACCACAGGAAAATGATTAGATTCTGTAACTTCAGACCACCACAGGAAAATGATTAGATTCTGTAACTTCAGACCACCACAGGACAATAGGTAGATTCTGTAGCCTTAGACTACCACAGGACAGTAACTAGATTCTGTAACTTCAGACCACCACAGGACAGTAACTAGATTCTGTAACTTCAGACCACCACAGGACAATAGGTAGATTATAAAATCTCAAATGGTATTGACTTTACACCACCAGGGGACGATAACTAGCTACCATATTCACATTCTATAAGAAGACAGTAACTAGATTCTAGACCTACAGCCCACCAGAAGACCTAAGATACATTTGTAGAAGACATTAACTTATTCATGTCTCGCAAATGCGTTAAACTTCTACTACTCAGTTGTCTTCCCCTTCTGTGAAATTCCTGCTCCTTGCCCCTTCATTACATTTCAGTAAGGGGCAATAACAATTAGGCCGCTGTATCATAAAGCATCTAGACACCGTGACCTGGTGAGCGAGGTTCTGTGTGTATGTGTGTGTGTGTGTGTAAGTCCCAGATGTGCTTCCTACGTCTGTCAGTGACAAGACCTGGAACATTTGAAAAGAGTTTCTCCCCACAACTTGACACACAGCTGATCGTTGCGCATATATTTACACCGATGTTACATTCTGTACAAACAACTGATGCCAACTTGAACAATAACTGGAAGCAAATAAACACCTTGGACTCTTCGTGTCTCGTTGACTGTATCAACTCTAGAAAAACTTCTGTGCTTTGAAACCATTTTTTATATTACGCAAACTTATACTTAACGTTAGAATATCTCAATTAAGTGTATCTATAATTTCATTGTTATTTTTTTCTTTTTTATAACAAACAGTTTAGGCTAAACTAGTGTTTACCCATTCCATTCTAACAAATAAGCGATAGATATATTTGCATATTTCAAATGCAAACCACATTCGTCAGTTATGAGATGTTACCCAAATGCATTAAAATCTGTTACAAAACAATGTTCCACTTCCACAACGATGTAACTTCTGACGCGACAGCTGCCAACTCACACATTTTTATGGTTCCAATGTGTACAGCATGTCGGTCACTGTGACCTACCGGGCTGTAGACACGCTTGAGGTGAGTTGTAAAAGAGATGTAAATGTAGGTATGCTGATGAACAAGTCTCGACTCACTCGTCTTCTAAGCACATTACATTTCACACTTAATAGCAGCTCCCGCCAAGCGAACACAACTCGTGATCGGCAAAGACTGGAACTGTCAGTGAACAGTCGCGGCCCTTGATCTTAATGGCTTCCTAATGGCGGACAGCATTTCTCATCTTTTTCTTTTTTTCTCTCACAAAATTTTGTTTCCAGTAAAAACAAAACTACACAGTGATTCTAAACAATGGAACACGAGAACTATGTGCTGGAACTGCAGACGTGAAGTGACGCGTCAATGTGACGTCACTTTTTATTAAGGGTTAAATTTTTTGTTGTTGTTGCTTTGATAGGTCAATGCGGGGACTCATTCTATTATATATTGTTTTTGTTGAGCGCAACTTTTCTCTGCATGCTCAGAGCGCTCTGGTCCAAACTCTTTTTGTGGACCAGTGGGGAGAGGGGGGTGTCTGGGAGAAGGTTTCTGTGCTGCCCTTAGCTCGAGTCGGGGATTCGAACTTGATAGGTAACCAAACAGTTTATGCCACTCAAACACATTTCATACCATATGAGTGTCAGTGAGTGTCCTGTGGTCAGCAAATGTCCTGTGGTCAATGAGTGTCCTGTGGTCAGTAAGTATCACTGTTCTGCCTTTTTTTTTTTACTTGTCCTTCCCCAGGCACTGACCCACACATCCCGCCTTCTACTGATTAGAGCTGAGTACTCTTAGTGGCATTTCAATCTTGACATCTCCCAGATTTGTTTGGTAGAACAGCGCCCTGTCGTTTGGTAGAACAGCGCCCTGTCGTTTGGTAGAACAGCGCCCTGTCGTTTGGTAGAACAGCGTCCTGTCGTTTGGTAGAACAGCGCCCTGTCGTTTGGCCACCATCCAGTTTGAGTTCAAGTTAAAGCGCTGCTTGGAACTCGTTGAAACACTTTCAGTGGAGTGCAGTTCATATCGGACACGAAGGTCAAAATGATGAACTTTGTTTCCATCTACAGAAGAGTTCTAAAACCGCCAACTACAAATATTCATTTGGCTCTGGGAATGATATGATTGACTAAGAAACCAAACAGTTTAGTTGTTGTTAAGTTCAGAGAGAATCACTCGAGAATCATGTCCCTTCACAACTCTAGACTATCTTGAAACATCGCACGAGTCAGCAGAAAACATTTAGTCCAAAAGACTTGCCCTTCCTCCCCCAAACTAATTCCAGGGTCTAAATTTGTCCACATCTAAACATCGACGGGCTACATAATTAACTGATAAGTTTCTCAGGATATTTGTTTTTTACTCAGCATCAAAACAGTTCTTTATTCTCTCCCTTGTTCTATAAATGGAATGTATTTGGGAGAGTTGCAGTTCTTTTTACCTTCATGTCTGAAAAGGGAACTGAAAAGAATTTTCTTAGATTTTTTTCCCGGGGTTAGGAAAAAAAAAAAAGGGTTAATGGGTGGTGTAAATATATTAGAGATAGTTATCAGTGACTTTAGTCCTTGAGTGCACCCAAAGGCCGAGGCACAATCGGGCGTGAGTTGGAGATTTGCGTCAAGTCTTTTGCTACATTGATTATGGCTAAGGGAAGTGTTTTGTTTGAATTTTTGTCTAGACGGCTGGAGTTCAGTTCCTTAGATAGCATTACATTTGTGGCTAAATGTGTTTGTATATCTATTATCTATGCGTGTTTGTGTTTGGTTTGTGAGTGTGTTTGTGAATATATATGTGTGTGCTTGTATGGTTTTCATTGCCTAACTAAGAAGTCTCTTCAGGTGTTCTTCGATACGCCAACGTAAGACTTGGTGGCTGAGTGGTAAGACGCTTGACTTCAGAGCCAAGGGTTCTCGAATTCTAAAAATCCCTGCGATTTCAAATGTCCAGTTCTGTAGGGCGCTACTATGTCCAGACCATTCTAATGGCTACCTAACATACGTTGGGGAAGTAAAGGCGGTGGGTCATTGCGCTGGCCACATGACACCCTCGTTAACCGTCGGCCATAGAAACAGATGAACTGTACATCGTCTGCTCCCATAGTTTTTTGTTACCTTACATTCATAACATTACGCTAGTATTTAAGTTTCTATTAACTCCTTTTCACCTAATGAACGATACCATCGTTGATTTAACCCCATTATATCAAATTGATTTTTTGCATTATAAACTTAAATGTGTGTTATATAATAAGCCTGAATTATCCTATAATTCTATATCAAAGATAAAGTTTTCTGATTACCAACAAAAATACTATTGCAGTTTAATTATAAAAAGGGTAGAATATACAAATGTTAAAAAATATGTCAGAAGGTGGGAAATAATTACGGAGATAAAGAGTTAACATAACATTACGAATTCAGTAACTTAACTCTAATACAGGCACAGGAATTATTTTTATGAAAAGAAAACCTAACTCTAACAAAGACAATGTGAATGAAGAAGGGGATTCGAACTTGATAGGTAGCCAAGTGGTTTATGTCACTTGGCCACTCAGCGTACCTGGTTAGTGTTCTATGGTCAGCGTGTGTTCTGTGGTCACTGAGTTATCTGTGGTCAGTGACATTTCTCTGGTTACGTAATCGACATATTGTTTTTTGTACTTGACCCCCGCCCACACCCACACATTAACGATAGCACGCGAACTGTGAACACAAGATGGAAATGGCTGGAGAAACAGGAGGCTGCCTGGAGGGTGAGGGTTCAGAGAGCGGACTACAAATCCTAAGTACACGTCATTAGTTCTGATCCCGTCAAAACCCCCGCCCACACACGCACACACACTTTTTCGTCTCCCCGATAACTCGTAATCAAAAGGTTACCATGGAAACAGTCTTTTAATATCATAGACTCGCGTCAATCGAACTCATGAAAATACACTATAAAAAATAAATTCTTCAGTCATCAATCGGCAGCTGCTATGAACACGTATTTATGGGGGATTTTCATAAATGGAGTTTTCAATATATCCGGTGTAAAGATTTGCGAATTATTGATAAGCTATTAGTTTTTAAATGCATTTAATTTTGGCACAATTTTTTTTAGCAACGCACGATCTTGTATTATAACCCTTGACATTGTATATTTTGTAGATCCATTGCCCCAATTTTATTGGTACTATTTTCTTTAAGTTCCTTTATATCGCCCCATATTTCCCCATGTTATTGTCTCTTCTTTTTCTCTCTTGCTGTATTTTATTTCTTATAGAACATACAGTGGATCTCAAAACCAAGCGTCCCGAGACATGACGTTAAACTGCGCTCCTCTTTCCTTAGCACTTTTGGAGCTCAAAAGTGCCCTACTTCTTTTCTATCATTGTGTCTGCCTCCTCTTTTCCTAAGTCTGCCTTCATTGATCATCACACTGTCTCCTTAACTTTAAATTCTCACTACGTCCTAGACCAGTCCGTTTGCCGTGGACTGCGACGGGTAAGGGGGGATAAAGAGATCCTGGTGTTTGAGTGGTGGCTATCTGAGGATAAACCACAACAACACAATACTTTGGCTCCAAGTTCCCCTAGACCTGAGACCCAGATGGCCCGCTCTGGGTCAACCGGCTGGTCATGCCGAGCTACCAGCATAGGTCGTCGACCTATGCTGGAGGGCGGTGGCTGGAGGGTCAATCAGGGAGCTGCTGTATCGGACACATGTCCGATGTAGCAGCTGACTGAGTATAGCACCTGTGTAGCCCTGACGGACTCATTCTGGACATCCGAATGGCCCGTCCCCTTGTTGGACTCGATGGCGGGTGGGGAGCACAGGTGCCGAATTAACCAAAATATATATGGACAAAAAAACACACACAAAACTACTTGCCCCAGACCTATGTCTGGGCAAGAAACGCCGAATCGACGATAAAAAAGAGGAGGTCCCAAAAAGCTGTGCCACCTGGCCATCATTTCTGGTGGTTAGATGCACAGAGGAGGGAAAAAGCCTGACCAAGTTGAGCCCTTTTATTATCTATAAGGGACTCAAGTCAGTAGTGGGAGAGCCCAAGAGTGTGTCTAAGCTACACAAAACAATGGAACTACTTGTAGAAGTAGACAGCAAGACACACTCTGATGGGCTTTTAAGATGCAGAAGACTCTGTGATCTCCAAGTGGAAGTCATGCCACACAAGAGTCTGAACACCAGCAGAGGTGTAATCAGCTCTAGGGACCTACTGGAATGTTCCGAGAAGGAAATAGTGGAGGGCATTGAAGGAGTCACCCATGCCCGGCGCATTACCAGGCGCAGGGAGGGTGAGGAGGTCAAAACCGCCACTATTATCCTCACATTCGGAACTAGGACACCGCCAGAGTATGTGAAGGCAGGATACCTACGAGTTCCAGTGAGGCCCTACATACCTAACCCCATGAGGTGCTTCAAGTGCCAGGGTTATGGACACGGCGCGGCAGTCTGCAAGAGGAACACTGTGTGTGCCAGATGTGCTGGAGAGGGTCATGAGGACAAGGGCTGCACAGCCCAGTTCAAATGCCCAAACTGTCAAGCTGGCCACTCAGCCTACTCCAAGGACTGCCCTGTGTGGAAACAGGAGGTTGCCGTGCAGGAGTACAAGGCAAGAAACGGATGTACCTTTAGCCAGGCGAAATCGGCTGTACTGGCCCTACCCAAGGGCCAATTCGGCTTGACAAAGACCTACGCCCAGGCTGTTGCTAAGAAAGGAAGATCCATAGCCACACAGACGGACACATTGACCCCACCACCCCCTCCTCCTCCCCCAACTCAGAAGAAAACACCGCCAAAGAACACACCTCTGAAGAAACAAGAAAGCCCTGTTGTCATGCTAAAGAACAGGTTCTCTGTGCTCGCTGATGAGAGCATGGAGACTGAGCAGCATGTCAAAACCAATACTCCGGGAGAACCCGGAGACATCATGTCTGACACAGGTTCTCCTCAGAGAACCCAGCCAGACACCCAAACCTCTACCGAGTTAGAGGTTGACCAACTCCCTAAGGGGAGAAATCAAAGCGGAGAGGATGCCCGAGGTGAGAGAGGAGGAAATAACTTCCGCTCTAACCAGAGGGATCTCCCCTCTCCAGAGAGAAAGACTTCCCCCAAAAGGGGGTTGTCCTCCTCTCCATCCAAACCCAAGAATAAAAATACCAAGGTCACTGGAATAAAGGGAAACCCCTCCGGAAGCCTCCCAAGGCCAAATAGCTCCAAGTAGGTCATCTAGAATAAGCCATGGATTCCAGAATTGTACAGTGGAATTGTAGAGGCCTCAAGGCCAATTACGAGGAAATGCAGCTACTGATGGACTCTGAGACTCCTGTAGCTGTCTGCTTACAGGAAACATTTCTGAAAGATTGCATCAGCTTCCGAAGCTACCGTGCTTACACCAAGAATGTTGAGGATGCAGAGAGAGCATCAGGTGGAGTCTGTATCCTTGTGAAGGATAGCATCCCCCATGAGAGGGTAGAACTACAGACCACACTACAGGCCGTAGCATCTAGGATAACCCTTCACAAGGTTATCACTTGCTGCAGCCTGTATCTACCACCAGGCGCTCCATTAAACCGAACAGACATGGAGGACCTATTGAAACAACTCCCCCGGCCTTATTTAATCCTTGGGGATTTCAATGCCCATAACACCATGTGGGGATCCAACAATACCGACACAAGAGGTCGTATGCTGGAGGATATCTTCCTCCAACATGATTTATGCATACTTAATGATGCATCACCGACCTACTTGCACCCAGGAACTGGATCATTCACATGCATTGACCTCACCGTATGCGTCCCCGGACTTCTGGACGATTTTAAATGGTCAGTTAGCAATGATCTACGGGGAAGTGATCACTTCCCAATCATCATTACTAACAATCTCCCTTCATTGGGACGACCTCAGCGGTGGAAACTGAATAAGGCCGATTGGGAACAATTCCAAAAAAGATGCTCTGAGGATATCACAGAAAATATCCTCCATGAACAGAACCCAGCTGATACCTTTGCTAGCAAGCTACTAAGTATAGCCAGGAAAGTTGTACCCCTAACCTCTGCAAATCCAAAACGGCCTAGCAAACCATGGTTTGATACAGCTTGCAAAAGTGCTATTGGTGATAGGAAAAAACGACTGGCTGCATTTATAAAGAATCCTTCCCAGGAAAACCTAAAGCTATTCAGGATAGCTAGAGCAAAGGCTAGACAAACCATACGGTCAGCCAAAAGGAATTCCTGGAGAAGTTTTGTCGGCAGTCTGGATGCCAAAACTTCTGCTAGAGCGGTTTGGAAGGCAGTAAGGCGAATCAAAGGGAAAGAATCAAATGCAATAGGGCATTTGAAAAACCAAGGACGAACTGTCACGTCCCCCAGAGAAATAGCTGACTGCCTTGCATCCTCAATAGCAGAAAAATCATCCACTGCACACTACACGCCAGAGTTCCAAAAAGTCAAAACCAGGGAGGAAAGACACCCCATTGATTTCAGGTCAGAGAACAATGAAGACTACAACAAACCGTTCTCGCTTGAGGAACTGAGGGAATCGCTGGACAAGTCACATGACACAGCGCCTGGAGAAGACGAAATCCATTACCAGTTCCTCAAGCACCTTCCCGAACCCTCATTGGCAGTCCTGCTAGGGGTCTATAACTGTGTGTGGCAAACAGGCGCTTTCCCAAACAGCTGGAGGAAAGCCACAGTTATACCGATACCTAAACCGGGAAGAGACGGCTCTGACCCAGCTAACTATCGACCAATAGCACTAACAAGCTGCATCTGCAAAACCATGGAAAGAATGATTAACAGTAGGCTGGTCTGGTACCTGGAAAGGAATAAAGTGATCTCAAACTACCAGTGCGGATTCCGGCAGGGGCGGACAACAACTGACCACCTGGTAAGGCTGGAAGCTTATATTAGAAATGCATTACTCAGAAGAGAACATCTAGTAGCTGTATTCTTCGATATAGAAAAGGCCTATGACACAACCTGGAAAAATGGCATTCTACGTGACCTGGCGCTTATGGGGCTTAAGGGACACCTCCCCCGTTTTGTGGAGGAATTCCTGAAAGATCGAAAATTTCAGGTTCGAGTGGGCAACTCTGCTTCTGACACTCATGACCAGGAAATGGGTGTACCCCAGGGCAGCATTCTGTCAGTCACCCTGTTCAACATTAAAATAAATAGCATCATAAATGCGCTGTCCCCTGGCATAGAGTGCTCTTTGTATGTTGATGACTTTGTCATTCTTACTTATGGGAAAAACATGAACACCTTAGAAAGGAAATTACAGTTATGTTTAAACAAAATTCAGGGTTGGGCAAACTATAATGGTTTCAAATTCTCAGACTCCAAAACAGTTAGTATGCATTTTTGTAATCTAAGGGGACTCCACCCAGACCCTGAACTATTTATACACAAAAAGAAGATCCCTGTCGTGAAAACTACAAAATTTTTAGGCCTCACCTTAGATTCCAAATTTAATTTTCTCCCCCACATTAAGGAACTTAAGAAGAAATGCCAAAAGTCATTAAACATACTAAGAGTACTCAGCCATACGGACTGGGGAGCTGACAGAGATACCTTGCTGCTGCTCTATCGGAGTCTAATTCGATCCAAGCTAGACTACGGATCCATAATATATGGAGCAGCAAGGAAGTCGTACCTAAAAATACTGGAACCAATACAAAATGCTGCCCTGCGTCTCTGTCTCGGCGCGTTTCGTACATCACCTATCCCAAGTCTTCATGTGGAGGCTGGAGAACTCCCCATGGATATAAGAATGAAAAAGCTTGCAATGCAGTATATAGTCAAGCTAAAATCCAACCCCACGAACCCTGCTTTTGACTCCATATTTAACCCCACAGAGGTAGAATTATACAATCGAAGGCCTAACGTCATACAGCCGTTGGGCCTTCGAATGAGAGAACCCATCCAAAATTTAACCCCACCCATTGACCAAATCTCTAAAATAGAAACCCCTCAGAATCCTCCTTGGCTAATGAATAAACCCAAATTAAATTTATCCCTCCTTAATTTCAAAAAAGAAAATACAGACCCAAGCATACTACAAGTCCACTTTAGGGAACTGCAGGAGAGCTACGGAGATTGTGGCACCATCTACACAGACGGATCCAAAATGGAGGGAAAGGTCGCGTGTGCCTGCTCCTTTCGGAACAAAACAATCTCCCGTAGACTCCCCGATGGCTGCTCCATCTTTACGGCCGAATTGCACGCAATATTGCTTGCACTTATGGCCGTAAAAGCATCAGAAAGGAGTAAATTTATAATCTGCTCCGACTCCAAATCTGCATTGCAAGCTTTGGGGCGGATGAAGACTGACATCCCATTGGTACATAAGAGCCTGAAGCTGTTGGACCTAATAACAGCCGACCGTAGGGATGTCACCTTCATCTGGGTCCCCTCCCATGTTGGCATTGAGGGAAACGAAGCCGCAGACAGAGAAGCAAAGAGAGCCCTAAATCATGCGGTGTCAGGAACCCAAATTCCCTACTCGGACCTGAGACAAAGTATTGCCTCTGCCACCTATCGAGAGTGGCAGAACCGATGGGAGGCTGAGACTCACAGTAAACTCAGGCAGATTGTGGCGGATGTCAGGTGGCGGCCCACATCTAAGGGTCTGACAAGGCGTGGTAGCACAACCATGTCCAGACTTAGGATTGGCCACACCTACATCACGCACTCTTTTGTACTGAAGAGAGAGGAGCCCCCACTTTGCGAGTACTGTGACTCTCGCCTCACCGTGGAACATATCCTCGTTGATTGCCCCAGATACCAGGATGTCAGGGCGAAATATTTTAGAGCCACTAATCTAAAAACACTATTTAATAATGTCGACCCTGGGAAGGTACTGGGCTTTATTCGGGAAGTGGGGCTATCTACGAAGATCTGATTTCTGAATTTGTGAACATGCACTATTTACATTAGATTTTTACCAAATATTTAAATTTTTACTACCTTTACTATTTTAACTGTGAATAGACCTTGATTTTAATTATATGACTGTATAGAATCTGGCCCTTGTTGTTTAGAGAGAGAGTGGTCCTTGAGGGACTGCAGGCACGACATGGCCTAAATTGTGCCGATGTGCCTCAAATCAACAAATCAAATCAAATCAAATCTCAAAACCAAAATGTAAACAAAAAACATATTACGTATTATTGTGCCACCCCCCCCCCCTAAAAAAAAAAAAAAGAAATGTATGTATCTCACATTATGACCATTGAGTAATTTTTCTATTTCCTGTTTCTTTTCCAGATGCGACACAGTCTTTGACAGAGGAGGAAAAGAAACATAAAAATGGAGGTGAGATAGAGTGCTCTTTGAGAAATGAATTCTTCAACGAAGCAATCCGAACATTTACCTTCCAGGACTCTTATCTCGTGATGTTTCGCAAACTTGCAAAAATTATTCATGGGATATAATAAATGGTCCTACATTGTGGGCGTCAAGTGTGTCCTTGGGATATAATAAATGGTTCTACATTGTAGGAGTCAAGTGTGTCCTTGGTATACAATAAAAGGTCCTACATTGTGGGAGTCAAGTGTGTCCTTGGTATACAATAAATGGTCCTACATTGTGGGAGTCAAGTGTGTCCTTGGTATACAATAAATGGTCCTACATTGTGGGAGTCAAGTGTGTCCTTGATATACAATAAATGGTTCTACATTGTGGGAGTCAAGTGTGTCCTTGATATACAATAAAAGGTCCTACATTATGGGAGTCAAGTGTGTCCTTGATATACAATAAATGGTCCTACATTGTGGGAGTCAAGTGTGTCCTTGATATACAATAAATGGTCCTACATTATGGGAGTCAAGTGTGTCCTTGATATACAATAAATGGTCCTACATTATGGGAGTCAAGTGTGTCCTTGATATACAATAAATGGTCCTACATTATGGGAGTCAAGTGTGTCCTTGATATACAATAAATGATTCTACATTGTGGGAGTCAAGTGTGTCCTTGGAATACAATAAATGGTCCTACATTATGGGAGTCAAGTGTGTCCTTGGAATACAATAAATGGTCCTACATTGTGGTAGTCAAGTGTGGGAATAAACAGACGTGTTTTAACTTTGACCATGTCTTTGTCCAGGCCCATCACTAAAGTCTGCTCTGTAGGTCGCTTCATGTAAACTTTCCCATCGTTACGGGGAGTCGCTGCAAGGGCGTGGTTTGTGTTTGTGGTGCGTGTCTGTGCGCTAGTTCGTTGGGCAATCACACCGGTACTGTGATACAATGTCTAGTCACAATGCTAAAGGTCATCAGTCGACTTAAAAAAAAAAGATGTGTATTTGTGGGGAAGAGAATTCATACCGAGTATAAATAGATAAGTTTGAACTAAAGTGAAAAGAATGTTTAGGACTTAGCGTACATGCATGTTTTGTTTTAAATTATTGGATGAAAAGTTATTGCTGTGACCTTGGTGATCTTGAGAAGGTTTATGGCTGAGAAGAAAATATTTGACCTTCTGAGTGAATTTCTTTTTCCCTTGTGTCTTCTATTGAAGGCAGAAGTGAACTTGGTGAATGTTCACCATGAATTATTAAGAGACTGGCTTTAATTCCATCTGTCCATTAACCTCCACACCACACCGTACCCTCTACCTGTCACTCCCTTCAGTTCATGCTATATAACGCGCTGCTTTAAAGAGGCTAAAGAAAATAAGCGAATAAATTGTTCTCTCCCTTGAATTTCGCTCCTTTGGATAAAAATAGTAATAATAATCAAAACAAAAACGTATTAATATTGGGTACAAAAATAATTAATTAATGACGCTGGAGTTTCTCAATGCATTCTTGATTAAGTGTGTCAGAGAGAGTGTTATTAATAGCTGCCAATCAAACATGACGTTGTCTCGGATAAAGAAAAGGAAATGAAATATTGAGTCAAAGAAACAGATCGGACTGATTTCTTCTCTGGAACAATCTGTGACTCCACGATGCCATCTAGCTAAAAGAAACTTGTTCTCAGAATTGGCAGTTGACTTTAACTCGTCACAGCATTCAAGTTGAGTAGAACTGAACCTCCTGACACCAAGTTGAGTAGAACTGAACCTCCTGACACCAAGTTGAGTAGAACTGAACCTCCTGACATCAAGTTGAGTAGAACTGAACCTCCTGACACCAAGTTGAGTAGAACTGAACCTCCTGACATCAAGTTGAGTAGAACTGAACCTCCTGACATCAAGTTGAGTAGAACTGAACCTCCTGACACCAAGTTGAGTAGAACTGAACCTCCTGACACCAAGTTGAGTAGAACTGAACCTCCTGACACCAAGTTGAGTAGAACTGAACCTCCTGACACCAAGTTGAGTAGAACTGAACCTCCTGACATCAAGTTGAATAGAACTGAACCTCCTGACACCAAGTTGAGTAGAACTGAACCTCCTGACACCAAGTTGAGTAGAACTGAACCTCCTGACACCAAGTTGAGTAGAACTGAACCTCCTGACATCAAGTTGAGTAGAACTGAACCTCCTGACATCAAGTTGAGTAGAACTGAACCTCCTGACACCAAGTTGAGTAGAACTGAACCTCCTGACACCAAGTTGAGTAGAACTGAACCTCCTGACACCAAGTTGAGTAGAACTGAACCTCCTGACACCAAGTTGAGTAGAACTGAACCTCCTGACATCAAGTTGAGTAGAACTGAACCTCCTGACACCAAGTTGAGTAGAACTGAACCTCCTGACACCAAGTTGAGTAGAACTGAACCTCCTGACACCAAGTTGAGTAGAACTGAACCTCCTGACACCAAGTTGAGTAGAACTGAACCTCCTGACACCAAGTTGAGTAGAACTGAACCTCCTGACATCAAGTTGAGTAGAACTGAACCTCCTGACACCAAGTTGAGTAGAACTGAACCTCCTGACACCAAGTTGAGTAGAACTGAACCTCCTGACACCAAGTTGAGTAGAACTGAACCTCCTGACACCAAGTTGAGTAGAACTGAACCTCCTGACACCAAGTTGAGTAGAACCGAACCTCCTGACACCAAGTGAAGTAGTTTCCCTGTGGACAGTTTAAAATGTTCTTGAGTTAAAGGAATATTGTATAGATGGAAGGGAGTAGAGGAAAGACGTGCCAGTGGTTGTCCAGTAGTTGGTCATTATGCTGACAATCAGTGAGTTTGTCTAAGATTTAAACAAAATACCTTTCATGTTGGGTCTAGGTAGAATTGGTCCATCTTGTAGTCAGTCTACTACTTTTTATTCATGTTCTCATCGAAGTGACCTGCACATGACTAGAGAACTTTTCTCGGCTGTGGTGAGGGGGAGGCGCCTAGACACCCCTCTCTGGAACCTTCAACATTTGGCCACTTTTTACTGACATAGTCACGTGACATTGACTTTTTTCCCCTTATAAATAAGACAGCTGACAATTGTCGTTATAATCGCTTTAATTGAAATTTTTACTAAAAACAAAATAAAAAATCCAATTTAAACGAACTCAATTATTTTTTTTTCTAAAATGAAATTTCTTTCTTTGGGTAAACAAATAGTTCACCAAACCTTGGCCAAGATGACCAGTATTTATGTTGAACCAAGAATGACCATAGATCAACTGAGGAGCATGATGGTCTAGCATAGCGCCTTCTATACCCTCCCCTCTGAATGATATAGGAGTCCATCTTGTTGGGGGACGTAATGAAATATCTGCAGAGAAATTAATTGCTTCATTTCGGCACTTTCTCCCTTCCTACTTTTTATTTTTCTCTCTTTATCTCTCTCGTTTTTTTTTTTTCCCATGTCTTTTCCTTCTCCTTTCTGTCTTATCAATAGTTACAGCCCTTGGTCTGATCTTATCAAACAAAAAAATACAGAAGGTATAAAAGAGATAGGAACTCTCTAGTCGAGAAGTTTCAAATAATTGAATCATCCCTCCCCTGTGCCTTGCACTCTCCAAACTCTTCCTTCTCCAAGTTCGCCTTCTTCTTAGGACGGAAACTGGGAACACAAAAGTTTTGGGGAGCGAAGAGTGATTTATCTTTTTTTTTTTTTTCGTCTGCTAGTGTCAGTTGAGGGAGAAAATTGTCCTCCATTCTAACGTGTGTGAGTCACTGCCCCTTTTTTCCAAACTCACCCTCGTACCGTACGGACTGTACTGGCTGAAGTATTTGAGTGAAATATGTCTGCTTCAAGTCAGATTTAATTTTGTCTTTTGTCTTAAACAGAAGGGTTTGTGAGTAGGTCTTGGAGTGGGGTAGGGGCGGGAGCGTTTATGGGGCGTAGAATGTAGGTGGAGAAGAGGGGAGAGGTGGCATGTGGCGTTAGCAGTGTAGTTAAAATAGAACCCTCTGAATTTCATTCCCAGTGTGTGAAAAAAACAATTGTTTGAAGTTATTCTAAATTTGAATGGTTTGAATGCATTTATGTTGGTCGCCAGTCTGACCATTGTGTTCTGTGCTTGACCTTCCGCAGTCCACCGTGCCACCGAGGTAACATCTATCTATCTATCTATCTATCTATCTATCTATCTATCGATCTATCGATCTATCTATCTATCTATCTATCTATCTATCTATCTATCTATCTATCTATCTATCTATCTATCTATCTATCTATCTATCTATTTATCTATCTATCTATCTATCTATCTATCTATCTATCTATTTATCTATCTATCTATCTATCTATCTATCTATCTATCTATCTATCTATCTATCTATCTATCTATCTATCAATCATATACTCCCACTTTTCCTCAATTGGTGTATTCCTTTCAACTTGAAAAAAAGAGATGTGATAAGGTCAAGGCCAGTTTGAATTGTTCAGAACAGATGAAATAGGCGCCAGTTTTATTTGGGCCCTAAGTCTGTGTTTGCTCGGTCTCGTCTTGTGTCACAAGCGAATTTTGTGTCAAATTGAAAAGTAAAAGGAACTAGGGACCTTGAACAAAACCTTCATGTTGGGATAGAGGGTAAGGATAGGGATAAGGGTTGACTTTATTGTTGTTTTTTTTTAAACCTTCAGCTAACAAGGAAACAGTTATACGTGCCGCCTTTATTTCTAGTTTTATACTGTCTATGTCTGATGGGTGTACTGTCTGATGGGTGTACTGTCTGATGGGTGTACTGTTTGATGGGTGTACTGTCTGATGGGTGTACTGTCTGATGGGTGTACTGTCTGATGGGTGTACTGTTTGATGGGTGTACTGTTTGATGGGTGTACTGTCTGATGGGTGTACTGTTTGATGGGTGTACTGTTTGATGGGTGTACTGTCTGATGGGTGTACTGTCTGATGGGTGTACTGTCTGATGGGTGTACTGTTTGATGGGTGTACTGTTTGATGGGTGTACTGTCTGATGGGTGTACTGTCTGATGGGTGTACTGTTTGATGGGTGTACTGTCTGATGGGTGTACTGTCTGATGGGTGCACTGTTTGATGGGTGTACTGTCTGATGGGTGTACTGTTTGATGGGTGTACTGTTTGATGGGTTACTGCTTGATGGGTGTACTGTTTGATGGGTTACTGTTTGATGGGTTACTGTTTGATGGGTGTACTGTTTGATGTTCTTTACTAGGCTTGATGCTAACAAGATGAATGACGTCAATTACAAGATAACGATTGACGTATTTTGAGACAGATTCAAGACGTCAAGATAACAATGATGCAGGGCCGGAATTAAGTCAGTGGAGGCCCCTTCACTCTTACGAAGCTTCAATAAAAATATACTGTCTAATAAAAAGAACGTATTTTTAAAAGCACGCGCCATATATGAGAAAGAAAGAAATAAATAGTACTTGTGAATTTCATTTCATTGTCCTTCTTCCCCCCCCCAAAAAAAAAATTAATTAATATGCATAATTTAATTTTAAAAAAAAAATATTTTTTTTTGAGTTTTTTTGCGGCTAATGCCCTGGGTTTACGCACTCCGTAAGATCCGATGTAAGCTGTCTAAGGAACACGCTATACTCGAAGACTTCATTAACCACGACAGTGTGTCCAGTTGTCAAATATAAGACATTGTCTGGCAAAATGCGAAGAAATACCAGACGTTCTACACGTGCAGTGATGTTATATACAACACTTGTGTCCAGCTAGGTATCCATTTTTTTTTCTTCGTATTTTTCAAATATAGCGCAATGGTTTTGGTGCACTCCTGCAGTGCTCTAGTGGACATGTCAATCAATCTACTTTATAAACGACATCTTTACATATGAATGAAACTCTTCATGAAAAATGCAATGACGGAAGGTGGAATGGTTTTTTTAAATGAGCATAGATCTTGTGTGAGTGTTTGTGCCAAGTAGATAGTGTGTGTCTGGTAGGGCGTGTGATAGATAAATAGTTAGCATAGGGAAAGAGTATCAGCTAATTGTGAACAGCTTTTGTTTCAAACAATACATTTGAATTGTTGCCCTTACTTCTAAGAATATTTGATATCGTCTGCAACTAATTTTACATAAGCATTCGATTTATTTCACACACATTCTTTCTGCAAAGAAAAACAAAGCTATTCTTTTCTTATAATAGTCATTTTTTTAATCAAGATTTTTGAAAATGTATTGATACTGTAACAAGAGTCGCCTGTTTTATTTTGCAACATATGAAGTTACGTGTAGACCTATTGTGATATCCCCTTAATGTTAGCAATGTTGGTCGCTATATGCAGAGGCTGGGTATCCTCATTCTACTGGCGGTGACAAAAGATTATCTTTATTACGGACCTCTCTGGGGCGCGGAGTGTTGCCCCACTCGCCACATCCTTTATAAGGGTGAGGCATTGTTGGTGTACTGCTTTATATTAAATACATTAAAACATTTTTGTTAAAGTTTGAAATTCAATTATTTTGAATTCTTTCAAACAAAGTGACGTAACCATCTTGGGAGGGAACACTGTTTAATGAATGCCGGTTAGCCCTCTTAGAACTTGACACTATATTTTAGAAAACAATGCATTAGTGTCAAATACATTCATGAGTATTTGTATTGTTTCCTCTGTACAGATATGATGTCAGTTCCTCCTGATCTGACGCAGACTGTGGTTGTCACTGTCCAACACAACCACCATCACAACCACAGCAACCAGACTTACAACCACAGCCAAGGCTCCGACGAGTCTCCAAACAACAACCACAACTCCATGGACAAAATTCCCAACTACGGTGGACCCGACACACCGTTCCTGCATGACAGTTCTCCTTCGTACAGCGTTCCTGAGCTGCCCAACATCTATCCTCAGTCAGGGATGGACATGGGCCAGTACAGCGTTCCGGACGCCCAGTATATTACCTCGGGGCGGCCGTACTCCCCCATCAGCCAGCTCCAGTACCAGCCGCAGAACTCGTCCCCCAGCTTTGCCAGCTCGGGGCCCTCTCCCTACTCCTCGACGCCGACCCCGCAGTTCTTTGCAGACAAGAGCGGGGTCGTGGCACAGAGACATTCTGGTGGTGTGAGTCAGACCCCCATGAGCCAAGTGGCTCTGACTAAGACTCTGATGGTGGAGCCTACGATCAATCATAACCTAAACACCTCGATAGACAAAATGGTTATGAAAGACAATAAGATTGGCTTGGCTCCCCCGGCATGTGACAGCCGCCCCTTGTCACAGTGTGACAGCCTTCAAGATAGTCGACAGTCTGTCATCTCTGTACAGTTGCCCGGTAACGTGGACACCGAAGCGGTCACTTGGAGTACTTTTACTCACACAGGTGGACGACTTGTGCTACCAGAGTCAGGTACAGTATACATTTCACTAGCATATTTAGAAATAACATTTGATTCACTTTTTAGCATAGTTAGAAATATCATTCGATTCACTTATATATTTTCATTTAGTCCAGATGTCTAAAAAAGAAAGACCAAAGTAGGTCACAGCATGATTTGTAAAAAGTGTAGAGGAAGATCAAAAGTAAATCAAAACATGTATTGTAAGAAAGTGAAGAAAGAATAAAGTATGCCAATAACACTTTCAACAGGAAATGTTAGAAGGCGAAGATTTGAACTAGGAGAACATAGTGTGGCCACCATATTTGCAATAGACTTGTTATCATGTAGAATAGATTATTTTCAATATGTACTGACAAACTTTTCCTCGGGAACAAAACGTGAATCACCCATACAGGAAAAAACAAAATGTTCCATTAGACATTTTAAAATTAGAACTGTCATAAATGTTTATTTCTACCAGATGTCTATAATTTAAAAATCCGTATTCAAGACATAATTCCTCTATTTTGATCCACATTCTATCTACCAAACATAAAATGTCTGGATATTGTTAGGAATACCACACACGATGGCATATGTACACCCCTAGCCCTGGCACCCAGGGGTGGCTTAGAATTGCTAAGGGTTCTGGTGGAAAAAAAATTTCCCGGTTGTCTTTACGACTGTTAGATCAGGCAGATCTAAGGGAAGGGGTGCAAATAGTTAACTGGGGGGGGGGGGGGATGTCGCAGATTCAACAAATTAAGGGGAAGCTACTGTCCAGTGAAAATAATATTGATAAAAATTATGGTTCAACTGTCACCTCGGACATGTCATAATTTTAACTAATTATAAAAATGCCCCCCCCCCCGCCATTTTTAGATAGATTGTGTCTAACCTTTGCATGGGGCCGCCCAGCTGTAAAAGTGTTATTACTGTTGCTCATTAATTAGAAACTAAATATAATTGTTAGTTCCCCTAAGGCCCATAGATGAAACACGGTCAATATTTTGTTTTTTTACAAATTCAATAATTATGAAGTGATCTTCTTGAACGTTCAAGAAAGTGTGTTTTTCCGCAACACGAGTTGATGTATCAGCTCGAAAGGATCTGGAACCGCACGAGTTTATGTATCAGCTTGAAAGGATCTAGAAAAGTTCCCAAAGTAAATAATTCAATTAAAAAAATGACTATGACGAAAATGTGAGTTCCTAATAAAAGGAAAAAGATGTCAAGGAAACTACAGATTTATTTTTTTTAACGTCGTTTTATTATTTTTTGGGCGTGTTGCAAAAGACCCATGAGTCAAGTAACACGGACTAAAAGCCCCATGAGTCAAGTAGCTCTGACCCAAAGCCCCATGAGTCAAGTAGCTCTGACCCAAAGCCCCATGAGTCAAGTAGCTCTGACCAAGAGCTCAACCATATTCTGAACACCTCTTCAATCTCATTTTCAATATTCACAGTTGAAGTAAAAAATATAAGGGCCTAAACACTGGTGTCTGTACCAATGGTGTATTTATTAAAGAAGGTTTCTAAATTGAATAAAATTAATTGATTCAAAACAAAGTAGTTAGTGCGAAATTAAGATGACCTTGACCTATTTTTTTTTTAGAAAAACATTTTGAGGCTCTAAACTGATCTTAAACCTGTGACCTTTGACCTGTATGGTGCCAAAATTGACTAACTTTAATCCAGTACAATTATATATATATATATTATATATATATATATATATATATATATATATATATATATATAATATATATATATTAAAGTATACATCTAGATTTGTTCGGGGCTCGAGGGGGGAGAATATCGTGTCAGCAGACTTAATCACGGATCATCTAGTTCCTTGTGTGGGCCTGGGGTGGGGGGGGTAGGCATTTCGAAGGGAGAGTTCATTGTCTTATTATTAAAAAAAAAAGAAAAGAAAAATGAAGAGTAACAAAGAAAAATGTTTTTAAAAATAACAAGATTACAAAGACAGTTTGTGTGGAAACACAAACTCAAAATCGTCCCCCAAAGTGGTCCACCCAGGCAGGCTTCAATATTTTCAGAAAGAACATCCAACTGAAATTATATCAAAGACAAATGAGAGATATGAATGGAGAAAGAAGGTTGACAGATCTTGTGTAGTGCCCCAACGGTACAGCAGATCAAAGGATAGGTTCAAGTGAATGCAAAGTTAGATGTCAACCTGGCCTAACTAGTTCCCCTTTCAAACCTTGTGGTCTATAGGGCAGATGATGTAAAGTTCATCTGTTTTTGTGGCCTACGGTTAACGAGGGTGTCATGTAGCCAGCACAACGACCAAACGCCTTTACTTTTCCCTAACTTATATCAGGTACCCATTGGAGCTGGGTGGACTCAGAGGCGCCTAAGGATTCCGAAGTTGAAAATCCCAGTCTTCACCAGGATTCGAACCCGGGGCCCCCGGTTCAGAAGCCAAGCGCTTCACCGCTCAGCTACCGCGCCTCTCCTGGCCTAACTGAAGTCTTATAATTGATGTAATTGTTTTGAAAAGGCCTAATCTCTTATTCGAATGCTCAAAAATAAATTTAAAAAAATTTGGCATGGTTGTGTTAATAATAATAATAATGAAAATGAAGTTTACAAGAGTACTATTCGTTTTAATTTAGGTCTAACTTATAATGCATACTAATTAGCTTTTTCTCTTTAAAAAACTGCTTGCATAACTGATTTTAAAAATTGTATTTTTCGCTTTCAGAAAAAAAAAATTGCCTTTGCATCAGAACTTTGAATGGTCTAAAACAGTGGTTCCCAAACTTTTTTGTCTCGTAGACCCCTTGCCATGTTTTCTGATTTTCGGTAGACCCCCTGCTTAACTTATATTGCATTTTTGCACATTCACAAACTAATTTTTTAAACTAATTTCTAACTGCAGTGAGTCAAAGAGTGAAAAGTAATGTAAAGCTACATCATAAGTTAGAGAGATCTATCTTTTTTACAGATATAGTTCAAATTTTAACCTATTAAAATAACAATTAATATGTATTGCTGAAATCACCATGCACATTGGAAATGTTTTTTTTTTTTTTTTGTATGTTCATCATCCGTTTCTACTGATATTGTTTCATATAGGAATTCGTTGTTCTATGAAGTAGTCCTTCAAACATTAAATATTAATTTATTAATTAGTCTTATGTATTATTGTAAAATTTTTCGCAAAGAGTTTCTCGTGTATTTCTTGATCTTTCACGTTTGGCTCAAATATTGAGCCTGCGGAGCTGTTTTCACTAACAGGAGAAAGGGCAAATGTGATTTACTGGTGCTTAAACCAGTAAGCTTCGGGTAGGAGAGACTCATTAGCCTTGGCTTGCAGTCTACCTAGCCGAAGGAAAATAGAATTCAAACCTCTGCTGCTTTGCAGCTATACATCCAAACATGGGAAAGGTTTCGTGGGTCAGCCCTGGGGAAAAAATATGGAGCTGATGACCATTAGGCAGTTTGCAGCTTTACTGCTCATCCCACCGATGTGCCCTTGAACTGTAGTGTTACTAAAAGAAATTCGTTTCATAATATCAGATGAAGGTTTGTGTAAAACAGTTTTTAAAACTACTTCAAGGACTGGTAAAATCAATGTTTTATCTACAGTGTTTTCCGTATTTGACTATAGGTAAAGAGATCTTGTAAAATGCTCACAAACCACCATCTTTTCTATATGATGTTGAAGAAAGATTTTGTGAGTCTATTCTGAACTTTTTTCTCACTTTTATCTTTTTATCAGGGTGGCACCGTCTCAAATAATGCTCAAGTTTAATTGATTTCATATAAAGACTCTTATTATAGACAATCGCTTATTTAACAAGGAAATAAATAATCAACGCTTTAAAATCAAGATTTCTTTTTGTTAAACATTACTTATATGTAGACGAAGTAAACTATTTAAATAAGTTTTGAAATTAAATACAACTTTTTTACTTTTGAATAATGGAATGGATATTTATAACTAAGGTACAAATCATTTATAAGTGTTTGAAATAGTTACATTAATGGGGTGTGAACATTAAAGTCATAGACCCCCATGGACATCTCATAGACCCCCAATTTACTTCTTCACTTTTGTAGACCCCTTAGAAGTCTTCGTAGACCCCCGGGGGTCTATATAGACCACTTTGGGAATCACTGGTCTAAAATATTGTGATGTCGGATTTTCAATATCTTTTCTAGGTTACGAGATCTAAACGGGACGGACGGACAGACGGACAGACATTTCGTACTAAACTAATAGCGTCTTTTCCCCTTTCGGGGGCCGCTAAAAATGAGAAATATTCTTTTATTAGCTTTGTATCGCAAAAACAAAATTTCTTCTTGTATGAAGGAATTTACTTGACCCGAGTTATCACTCTTTGATTTATGGAGTAACGTCCCGTTGGTTTGAATTTAGCTCTTGACATGTGAAGAGTCTGCATTTTCTATTTACAGCTAAATTTTAAATGGCTGGTTTAAAAATGAAGAGAATGTCTGTATTGTCTTAGGGATCACATCACGAGATGAAATTTTGAAATGATATTTTTGTATAATTAAAAACAAGACCAATGAATTAGCTGACAGATACATTGCACATCCCCAGCACACACAGCTAGGCTATAATAGGAAGCAGTTCACTTTTGGTATGTAGACTTCGATGCAGGCAATGCTATGCTAATCACGTGCAGATGTCATCCAATCCGGGCTTCTAACAATTACGCCGAATTACCGCTAGATTTAAGTCAATATTTAGTTCAGAAAATTCAAACCCCAGAGTGCGAGTGATAAAAAAAGTTAACTATTTTAAATGAAACTAAATCTATATCTCCCTCTCATACTCCAGGTAAACAAAATTTAACAAACTTAAAGATATTCTTCCTTTTTTTTTCTTTTCTTGCTTGCCAGCTGGTAACGTCAGAATAGGAAATGGGGTTAAAAAATCTGGCACTATCTAGTAGCATTCATCAAAAGTCTGGTCCTGAGGGTGTCAAGTGAAGGTATTGAACAGAAGCTGTTCCCATAAACTGAACTCTCTGAGCAGTTCTATCTGTTGTGGACTGTATCTCACAACACCACAGACACAAATAGTTCATCAGTTTTAGCTCAGCTTTTGTTTCAAGCTTTGAAAAAAATATGGCACATAAATCATAAAAAAAAGTTTATTCTTTTTTCTCTTCTATAAAATTCTAAAAATGAGCTGCTGGATGCTGGCACATGTTTTCAACCAGTCCTTAAGAAGAAACAGAAACAGCAACTGTTGGTTCACTTGCTCTTGTGTCATCCAATCATTGAGAAAACAAAAGGGCATCTGTCTTTAAAGCTGATATGTAACTTGAAATACAACTTATTCTAAGAAGAAATGAACAGTCATGAAATATTACAATAATAATTTAGTTTAGTGAGCTACAAAGCTTTCAAGTATTGAACACAATGATCATTCTCAATCTAGAACATTCTAGTACTATTTTATACTTTTTTCAATAGGGTAGTCGAGAATTGTATGTTTAAAAGACAAATGCTAAATATAGACTGGACCTAATGAGACCAGAGACTTTTCCCCATAATTTTATTGCATGACTTCATCATTAATCTCTTCATCTTATGATCTCAATCATCTGATCATGTTGAAGAGAAACAATTAAAGAGAACTCTTGTCATCCTTTGTGTTATTTATGTGTTTGTCTGTCTACAGGTGTCATGCTAACAGTACCAGAAGGTGCCATTAAGAAAGGAAATGTGGAAGAATTGTACATGGCAGTGTGTCGGGATGATAAAGACAGACCTCGATTGACTGGTAATGGCAGCCATAGTAGCCTAATAATAGCAAAGAAGGATACAAAATTCAGCAGAATTTTAAAAAGAACTTAACAATCCTTTTTCATCCATTTTACTTAATATAATTAAATTATATTTGATTTAGTATTTGTTGTCGTATTTTTTTTTACTAGTTGTCTGAAATGAAAATTTATGGCAAAACTAAAATATCCTAATTAATATCCTAATTAACTGTGTTGAATTTGAATGTTGTTTTTCTAATGTTGCTATGTTTCTCTCTTTCAGAGCATCAAACAATTCTAAGTCCAGTGATACTGGTTGGTCCTCCCAGTGTCCAGCTTCTAAAACCTGTGATCCTGTCCTTTCAGCATTGTGCTAACATGAGACAAGGGGGGTGGGTGCTCTCTGTCTACAAAAGTGAATCCCCCATTGATGAGCCCCCCTACTGGAGAGTAAGTGATTTGCATTGTCTTTATCAGAGAATATTATCAAAAGTTTTATCAGAAGTATTGATATACATAAAAACACATCATTGTTAAAGGACATTGATACTAAAACACTAAAACTAAAATACTAAAATCTTTTTTAGAATGTCACTTTAAATGTTTATTTTAGCTTTCTGCACCTCCAAACATCTGCAAGATTCTTTTTAAATATTCATTTCTTAAAGTACAGGAGTTAGTTTTCTGAAAATTTCAAAATTGTGATGTTTCAGAGGAATAGTTCTTAAACCTCAATGTTGTTAGTTCTAAGTTTTGATACCTATTTCTCTTTCCATCCAGAATCTTCACTATACTATTTCTAGACCCTCTTTCTTAGCTGCTAATTATCATGACGTGATGTTGTGAATGGTTCACAGTGTGTATGTGTAGGTTACTGAATATGTGTTGTCAGTTTAGCAGCATTTTGTACATTAAGGAACTATTTCCTTTTTTGTTCCTTGCAGAGAGTTGTGGTCCTTGGACATGAGACTATCAACTCACCAATCTACACACAGCTTGACCCTAATCAATGTCATGTCATGACAGAGTTCTTAAACCGGTACACACTGATTGGGGAGTCTGTGCCTGGAGGAAGAGCCCTAAAAATCTACAGGCTGGCTGCATTTGCACCAGCTATGCCACCCTCAATGGATTATAGCATCCGGGTATACGTTGTTGAGGATACAATAGATGCCTTAGATGTAAGTATTAAATGGAGAAACAATGAAATACTGGTTTACAGTATAACTAAAAATGTATGTTAATTAACTGGATTGAATGAAATGCTTTTACATTAAAAATCATTAGGCTTTTCATGACTTTGCTCAAATTATATCATTATGCAAGGCTTTTATATGTAGATAAGTTTATTATCATAAAGAAAAGAAAGTGGTTTAAACAAGACACAAACATGTTTGAAATATTTTAATTCTCTCAAAATATGTGTTTAAAAAGCTACTTTTTCATGTCCAAAGTGAACTGCAGGATCAAAGGGAGGTTATCAAGCTATTTTCTTTTTCTTTTCAAGGGTGTCATACAAGTGGAGAGAAAACTGGGTGGGAAACTTTTAGATAAACCAAAACAAATTCCATTCCAAGATGGTGGTAATAATTTGTGCCTGACTATTGAAGAGCTCTCTACTGGATGGAGGAGTAAACTTGCTGCCAACTACCAGGTACTGTTTTATATTTGACAACAATATAGATAGTCTTTTTTTCTTATTGAAAATTAGATGACATACATTTGAGGAGAAAAATTGCTCAATGTCTCAACATACCAATGGCTTTGATTTTACTGAATTTTTCAGGAGATTCCCTTCCGTCACATCTGGAGTGGTAATCAAAACAATCTACACTGTTCCTTTAGTCTAGAACTACAAGACAGGGCAGTGGCCAAAATTGCCTGCAAGATCCAAGTTTATCAGAAAGCCATCCTAAGCAACAGACAGACTCTCATTATTAACTGCAATATAAAAGATGTGAGTTGAATGTATAATGGTGTAAGCCAGCAGGTACTAAATTGTACTGGGATTGTCTTTGACAATAACTGAACCCTCCAACAGAAAAAATGAGATAGAAGAAGAAGTTCAACAGCTTACATGGCTATTTGTAAAGCTCAAATCTTTTAACTTTATTAGCACAAAAACCATCCATTTTATATAGTGCATCTGTTAAAGGGAGAGCACAAAACTCTGAAAATATTGCTCTCTGTGTTTTGACATGTTGTAGTCCCAGATTGTGCCCCCTTTTCTTGCATCTATCACTGTGTTTACATGAGCACCTTTGCTCTCTCTCTAAACTCATTGTAAACAATTGCTGCAGCTCTGTGATCATTTCCTGTGCTATCTCCTGGAACACCCACTCTTCCATTTTTTTTTACACTAACAAAGGCAGAGTTTTCCCCCTTTTTTTCTATCCTTTTTTTTGTCCCTTACAGCATTTTATTTAAGTTAAAGGGCTATAACCCAAGAAAGAATTAATACAGAAAAAAACAAACAGTTTAATTTATTTCCTGTGATAACCTAAGCAATATCTACTTTTAGAATGCCCCAACATGTCCTGGATCTAGCAATACACTGAAACAGAGGACGTCCACAGTAAATACAGCCTCCTCCACAGCTAGCTCAGGATTCCACTCGATGGTGACACTTGACCCCTCGGCCCAGGTGTTCAGGTTAGTGTCTCAGTAAGTGAATCCCATCAGCCTATTAACATTCTCATAGCTTAATTAACCGTTTATTCTGTCACAATTTTACTGCTTTATTGTTGACTGTCACCTCTATTTTATGAATAGTAACATGTACTTACAGTCCTAACTTTGAGTGTCAGTACCATTTAATTGTTAAATATGACTACATCTAGTTGGTATTGTGAACTATATCAGTTTTAACCCACATGCAATGAGAAGGCATTTTCAACCATGTTAATGAAGTATTAACACATCCATTTCATATTTATTAATTGTCCATTTCTGTAATCCATCAGTATTTATTAATAAGATTTAATTACTATAAAAAGCTTTTAATAAATCTTCTTTTAAAAAAAACTGTTACTCTAACTTCTAATAAAGCTTTTAAATATGAACAGCTTAATAAAATAGCCTCTGACTAACTTTTAATAAATTCTGGCTAAATGGTCGACTTATAAATCTAATACATTGATTAAAATCTAATAATTCTTATTGCTATGACTAAATTCCATGTTTCAATGTCTAATGTTTTAATCGTATTGTCCAAACAGGTTACCCTCTCACATCAAGGCTCAGTTGTGTATGCTGCTGGACCCACCGAATGCCAGGGGAAATGATTGGAGAATGTTGGCCCAGGCTCTTACAGTGGACAGGTAGTACATTTGACATTAACAGGCATATATGTTCCCTTAATGGAACAAAACACATTTTTTAAATAGGTAGATTTCATTACAAAATTTTACTGTAAAATACAAGTATAAATAAACAAAGCTTATACTGAGTTTTATTGCATCAATATTATTTTGAATCAATTATGTAATTAATTTTGTTAGTACTTGTCACAAGTTCTTTTTCTTGATTGTAGGTGCTAAAATGTGCTATAGGTGCTCTTGTTGAAGATGGTGCTAAGAAGTGCTAAAATTATAGTCTCTTTCTTGAGTAGTCAGATGTTGTAAGAAGTTACTGTGACAAGCCAGGGATTCTATATCTCTAAATCTAAATACTATCTTAAGAGATTTAATGAAGAAGATCCTTTTCAATTCAAATACAGAACTTTAATTTATCAACTGAGAATCACAAAAATTATAGTACAGTATTTACAATAGTAAACTGCATCAGATGAATAATTTCATACATAGTTTTGTAATAAAATGTATTCAGATTTCTACTAGATCTAATAAGTACAAAACTTGTCACTACTAATTCTAACTCAAAACTAAAATATATGTCTTATCTCTACCAAAGTTACTTCCAGACTGACTTTTCTTTATTCTCGCTCTTGCGTCTAAATTTGACCTTTAAACATGAAACTTGGCTTAACTATTGCAATCATTTCTTCAACCAATCCAATACTTCTCTATCAACTGTTAAATGCCTGATGATTGCCAGGTCATTGGAAAATCCAAGGTAGACCTTAACCTTGACTTGAATTTATTTTAAATTATTTAATATTTTAAAATTAAAACTTGGCCTTGATATGTGACAGTACTTACAATAGTAGAAGGTTTTATAGTCTAATAAACAAGTTTAAAGTTTAACATTTAAAACATTTTTAGCTAACAAACTAATTCTCTAAACATGACTTATCTCCCCTTAGCTTAAACCATTTATATGCAAACAAAATTAATTAATTATGAATAAATAATCAGTTGTTTTATTTGATGTCTTTTTTATTGATTCATGTGTTATCATCAACAATTAATAATTGTGCAAAGTTTCAACTTAATCCTAAAATGGCAAGTGGGAGATTTAATGTCTGCAATATTCCAGCTAGCCAGACAGATGAAAACTTTATACGCTTTGTAAACTCTGTCTACAAGTTCTGATTTATTCATTACTAGTTAGTTCTTTTGGTTTAGAAAACTTTCATAATACTGCAACATCTTTTAATAATATCTAAATATTTAAATTCATACAATCAAATATGTTTAAAAAAAAAACTCCAAAATTTTGAATGTTCAAGTAAGTAGACAACATCAATAATTTGAAGCCTGAAATTTGATAGAGCCATATCACTAAATGTTTCATTTAATGCTTAACTCTTGATTACATTAAGAAGACATAGTAGTTCCCCTTTCAGACCTTGTGCTCTTTAGGTTAGATGATGTAAAGGTCATCTGTTTCTGTGGCCTATGGTTAACAAGGGTGTCATGTGGCCAGCACAACAACCAACTGCCTTTATATCAGGTATCCATTAGAACTGGGTGGATTCAGAGGTGCCCTACATAAAAAATTCCAGTCTTCACCCCGATTCAAACCCTGGATTCTCGGTTCGGAAGCCAAGCTCTTTACCACTCAGCCACCGCACCTCCATTAATAAAATATAAAAAAAACAACACATTTTAAAATGTCTAGTGCTGTTCATTCATATGGCTATCTCCAGTTATTTAAAAAATAATTGCTTTCTCCTTGTATCATTTAGAATAATATAGGTATAAGTTACACATTTTTAAAATATCATTTAAAAGACATCAAACATTTGCTAGCTCTTGCACATGCCAAAAATCTTTCCTTTGTGATTCAACTGTAATATTATTTATATCTCAAAGAAAAAATTATAGCAATTTGTAATATGAAACATTCTTTTGTTGAAATATTTCACCAACTGTAAACACAAAATGTAAAACTTGGTTTTTCAATTTAGACAAATATCAATTTTAATTATCTCTTGTAGATGCTTTTCTATGTTTAGTCAGCATTTTTACATTTGTTTCAAGGGCATAAAACTGATTTATAGTTGAAGAGTCTGTTGTCACAGGAGAGAAATGTTTTGAAGGATTAAAACACATGTTTTAAAATAAGTTTTTCTAATAAAATGAACATAGAGTTTTGTTGTGTAAAGAAAATGTGAAGCCCAACTTCTATTTTGCATGCAACTGTAATTTAAACAGTTGTTTTAAAAACATATGTTCACAAAATGATGTTTTAAAAAAAAAGGTTTATTGTAATTTCTGTTTAAGAATGAAACAATAAAGAAATAGCTTTAAAATAAAGGAAAAATATGTTCTATTTAATTTTGTATTGGCAGACTAGATTTTAGGGCATGGTGGCTGAGGGATTAAGTGCTTGGCTTCTGAACATTGGGTCCTGGGTTTGAATGTTTGTGAAGACTGGGATTTCGAATTTTAAGTCCACCCAGTTCTAAATGGGTAACCGAATTTAGTTGGGGAAAGTAAAGGCAGTTGGTTGTTGTGCTGGCCACATGACACTCTGCTTGTTAATCATTGGCCAAAGAAACAGATGACTTTAAAGAAAGGCAAACTTATCTAGATTTTAGTTCAGAGGTTTTTCAAAATTTTCAACAAAAAATTTCATGAAATTGAAATGAATTATTTTAAGAATAAGAATTCCACAAATAAATATTTCAAGAAGACTTGTTGCATGCCAACTTAAATTGTTTCTAGAGATACATCTAGAGAAAACTAAGTTGAGGAAAAGGCAAAATATTTTTTAAAATTTTACTTTAGCTTTTTAGTGAAGGAAACTTTTTATAGAAAATTATTGAACCTTCTATTAGATATAGGCCTATATGAAATATAGTTAGTCATAATTTAATATATTGAACTTAAAAAAACTAAATTAAACACATTTGAAAAAAAATTGAAACAAATTCTTGAGTACTTTAAAATGAGTACAAAGTTTTATGATATTCACATCATATTTTGTTTATTTCTACAGGTATATCAACTATTTCGCCACCAAGTCCTCACCCACAGAGCACATTCTTGATCTCTGGGAAGCCAGACACAGGGAAGACACAGCAGTCACAGACTTGATGAACATCCTAAGGGTCATGGGAAGAATGGATGCTGCTGCAGTTTTAGAAAAGGACAATGGGAGCTGGTTATGATGTGTTGACAGAAACATGAAACTTTTACACTTGAAACCCTGATGGGGATGTCCAATATTTTGTTCATTCTCCTTGTTCAGCATCATCACAGCTTGTGAATGAACTCAGTGCTGGACCACTCATGGTCTAAGGACATCTACTTTTTGTGTATTTATGGTTCTATTTACTAAATAACCTTATAAAACTGTATAAGCCACTGTTCTCTACAGAGAACATTATTCAGACAAAGATTTATTTCAAAAGTAACTGTGAATACAAGTCTGGAATATGTTCGAGAAATCAAACAAATTTTCTTCTCATCTTATGGACTATTTCGAGGTGTTCACTTTATAGAATGATCATCATCATTCACACAGGGGCTGCAACCCCTTTCAAACCAAAGATTTAGAAATGCATTTAGTAATGCTACAGAAAGGAAGAGTCTAATGTGGTGTACAGACTAAACTATGGACCAGACAAAAAACAATGCTACTATTATTATGTCTGTGTGTACAAAAACAAACTTATCAAGATAAAAAAAAAAAAAAAAAAAAAGAAGAAATATTTTGAAAGGCAAAACATGGAATCTATTTCACAGTTTTTTTTTGCTTTTCAAAAATGCATAAAAACTTTAACACCAATATGTAAGAAAGAAATTTGATAAAGGCTTATCTTCACATACATTTTGTATGTAAACAGTTTATTTGAGAAACTACATAGAACAATTGTTTTGTAGAGTTTATGTCCTAGTTTGTTTATTCAAACTCCACAAACAGCCTTAATGATCACAATATTTACAGTCATCTAAATCCTTTATTCATTTTATTTGAGCTTATTTTGTTAATTTATTTATCACTTCATCTTTAAATAATTTTTTTTTTAAATTTCAGAAGTATGTCAACATTTTGTGTGAATCTGGCACAAAAACAAAACATTTTACAAAAAAATAAACACATGTACACATATACACATGTATATTTTCTAACTCATTTCTCAATGTGCAAATAGCCAAAAAAAAATCAAATAAATAAATTATCTAGTAAATGTTTCTTCAGTAAATGTCTTACATTTCATTTTTAATAAAGTTTTGAAGAGTTTTAAAATTTCATTCATTCAAATACTTTGTTGTTGATTGAAGGCCATTTCTCTTAGGGTTACCAGACACCTGCATCTCTAAGCAGGTCTGAAACTTTCAAAATCAAAGACAAAGTAAACTTTAAACATTAGACTTACAGTTTGATTTAAAGCCAGTTGCCCAATCATAGTGACAATGGTATCATATTTCTCAAAGGTATGTTTTCTTTGAGAGAAGAATACCTATCACTGAATCAATGGAGAGCCTATTTATTCCTTTTGTCCACTATGTAATGACTGTGCATCGATCATTGAAAAGTCATCACTGTTCGTAAAGTATTTAGATCTTCATGTTGTGAAAAAACGTATCATCTTTCTGTACAGTAAATGTAGTTGCAGTGGTCATACAGCTGAACATTATTAACACCATGCCTTCAGGTATATTAAGCATGACTATACATCAGTTATAACTAAGTATGGATCTTTAAACCAGAAGAGAGGAAGTATTGAATTAGAGTGTTGGATTATATATGCCAGTGCAGTTCACAAAAGCAGGACATTTTCACATTCTCATTCTATGCGTGTGTGGATGGACGACTCCTTAAAAAACTAGACAAGTCTTCTTTTTGATGGATGTCTGGTAACCCTAATTTGCATAAAAAGTTCTTTATATATTTTAAAAAAGTATTTTCATAGTTGTGGAAGTCTTGTGGCATGGGTGCAAACTGGATTCAGAAACATCTGTGTGCCATACTGTATGATTCTAGGAGTAAAACTGGTGCACATGTACTTTGCTTTAACCTGTTCCATATCTAAGTTATTGTAATTATGTTTTGAACTTGTGTGAACTGGTTGGATAAGCCCCACACCGAACTCTGAACTCTACTGTACTCAAGTGGTGCTGTGATCTTTATTAAACATATGTTTTTTATTTACTTTCTAGTACATTTATGTGGACTGGTTCTGTCCTTTAATAATGTTTAACTAATTGTGTCCCTCATTTATGTTATTGTCTGTTGTTAATTTAAAAAAAACAAACTAAATCAATCAACTTTGAACTTACAACTTCAACCTTATTGAACTGATGTTGTAGGGTCATTTGCAAATTATAAAACCTGCATTTTTTAAAATTTAAATTCTATGCTTGAAAATATTGTTGTAGCTGTAGTTAGTGAATTATTGATACTTGGAAACATCAAGGATGACAATTTAAGTTTCAAAATATTCAGCCTTTATACATAATCATCCTTAAAATATACAATGGTCTGTGCTTTTGTGTGCTAGTTGGTAGTCTGTTATTCTTCATCACATTGAAAATCACAAATAATATATAATATTGACATATTTGTGTATTTTATTGGTGAACACTAGTTAGGTCTCTTGTAGTTGGCTTTAGAGTTATGTCCCTTGTAGTGCTTTGTTTTAGAGACTGGAAAATAATACTTTCCATGTTGTCAACCTGTTAAAAAGTTGAACTATTATCTTAGTAAATGAAACAAATAGGCCTACACAAGGGAAAAACAAATGTTATGTAAATATGAATGTTGTTTTTATTAACTCTAAATGCTGTATGAATGTAAATCTGTGTGTATGTGTTTGCCAGTATGCTGAGTTTGTTGAACTTCTCTTTGACTCTAGGCTAAGGGAAATGTAGACAATTTCTATTTTGATTCCAAGTCTTGACTTGTATGATTCCTTGACCCATGTGCACTTGTAACAGGACATGATGTAACAGTAACCTATTTCTGAATTCTCCCATGGGAATAAGATAAGATAACCTCACATTTTTTAGGAAAGTAGCACATTCTGCTGCACAAGACCCTAAATATACATAATTTTTTGTCTTTTAAAAAAAATTGTGATGTGAATATTAAAATGCTCCAGCATTACATCTGCTGAAAAAATTATATATAGGATAATTGTGTTAGTATGAAAAACTTGTGTGTAAGTAGTATGGTCAACTGTTGCTTGTGACTTTATTAAAGAAATGTCTGCAAGTCTGTTGGACACATATTGTGTTCATGTCTCTTCTAAATGAATGTCCAACAAATATATTCTCTGCTTATTTCTTTTCTGTTTTGATCTTTTGGAATGGCCCAATTTCTACCAATATTTCTGATGTGATTCTGACTAGCATTACAATGTTCATATTCACTGTTACATGATATTACATATCTGTTGACAAAATTATTTATCATTTATCTTTTCAATAGACTAGCTTTATTTTGATATTAAATGAAGTCAACCATAGCTTTAGGTGTTAAATATAAATATCTTTAATATGCATACAAAATTGGTTTTAAATTAAAGGTCAACAAACTTGTAGTTTGTACTGATTAGTGTTTCTGTGCGTCATAGATTGCTATGATTGTGCCTTCCAACTAATAATCTTAATCCATCCCCATTACAATGTATCAACCTACAAGCTCTCAATGTTACGGGCATGGGACAGTACAAGGGCCAGCTAATCCATTTAAAGTACATGGGACCTTGGTGTACTTTGATATATGAAAACACTACATTAGGCTGATCAAATAAAATAGCAGAGTTAACGATCGAGGGGAATAATATATTCCCACAAACCATTCTGTTTGAGAAACTATCATAAAATGTACGGTATATAATATATGACAACATCTAACATCTGGCTTGACAGATCAAGTAAAGAAATTATCCGAAAGACTCTATTATGTTCCCATTATAAAAATGTAAACTACAACAACACCCAATAAAGAGCCCAAGTCAAATATGTTGACTTATTTTAAAACTTTAGCTGAGCTTTAAGTTTTTGGAATAATTTTATACTGAAGTTGAATTGTTAAAGATAGTGTGACTTCATCCACATGATCTGAACAGTTCTACATCAGTGTGTTCTATTTTATGACATTGCCACTAGTTTCAATAAGTTGGATGTGATCTCAATTATGACTGAGATGTTAATCTCTTGATATTGGGCTGGTGGAACACAGTTTCTCTGTGTGGACTGCATCAGTTTCCCTCTCTACAGACACTGCATAGTTTAGCTGGCTTGACTAGCGTGAACACAGTTTCTCTGTGTGGACTGCATCAGTTTCCCTCTCTACAGACACTGCATAGTTAGTTTAGCTGGCTTGACTAGCGTGAACACAGTTGTCTTGAACCAGATGAATATATTAGTCCATGTAATAAAACAATTTGTTGTCCAAAAATTTGCCTGATTGCCTCTCATTTTTTTGATGTATGTAAAAAGGGAAACAATTCTAGAAGACATCTAGCAGGCATATGTACAATAGAATTAAACAAACATGTACAAGGGAAATAACCATACATTTGTACATATATTTGCAGAAGATATAAATCTTTAATTAAATAAAATAAATGTTTGAATTGAATTCAATGTCTTCCTTGTGTTTTTTTTTTTTATTAATCATAAATATCTAGAGACTATTGTTTAGATCGTATTTTAATTTTTATGTGATGCTTTATTTTAAGGTCTTTTCTTTCTTAAATGTGATGCTTTATTTTAAGGTCTTTTCTTTCTTAAATGTGATGCTTTATTTTAAGGTCTTTTCTTTCTTAAATGTGATGCTTTATTTTAAGGTCTTTTCTTTCTTAAATGTGATGCTTTATTTTAAGGTCTTTTCTTTCTTAAATGTGATGCTTTATTTTAAGGTCTTTTCTTTCTTAAATGTGATGCTGTATTTTAAGGTCTTTTCTTTCTTAAATGTGATGCTGTATTTTAAGGTCTTTTCTTTCTTAACTGTGTGTCCTGTGGCCTTCATGAGAGCTCTCCAAAAGTTATCAGTGGAGGAGAAATGGCACTGGAGTTTAATGACATTTATTTCACTTTGTAGAAACACTGTTTACTATACAGTATTATATACTTTTTAATCATAATTTAAAGTTTAAAAAACAAAACAATTCACTGCCAGAATCCCTTGCTGAAGCCTACCATTTTTAACTTGAAGCAGATGCGTTTGTCTTTCCAGCACTTCATCATGATACCCTACTCCCTTTTGGTACAAGCAAGGTAACAGCCATGTTGACAAATCAAATGCCAAGTAGTTTTTCATTCTTAATTGTTTGGTTTGTGTTTGATGAAGTTAGATGTTTGTATGATTGACTCCTGCCATCTTTGTGGTTAACTCACATTTGGTTTTGAAGGCCCAGACATAGGTTGCAATTTTCACAGTACAATGCAACATTTGTGAGTTTCTGTTACTGTATAATCTAACCTTCACCTTGCAGAACTCAGAACTAATACAGTAGAATATCATTCATCAGACCAGTTGCTTATTCAGAACAAAACTTTAAGTACAGAGACAAATCCTACTAAAATCAAACCAAATTCATCGGACCAGCCTTGTAAGGACAATAATGATTGCAAACCAATGTGGTCTGATAAATGGGATTCTACTGCCAAATATAAGATTTGAATATGTCAATTAAAATAAGGACATTGGCAAATAACTAAAGCAGAGTTCATGAGTCAATTGAAAATGATTTATTTTGAGATAAGGAAACACTATATGTAAAGCACTAAAAAAAAAAACTTTCTGTGTGGCCAGCAGCCAAACCAAAAAGTCAAATCAAACAGAGGACTATACATTGTACACAAGACGCAGGCACATGACAAACAGAACAAACCTAAAGGTATTTCAACACAGTTGTAAAATGTGATTTGAAGAAATAAACAAAAAATATTTTAAATTGCAGTGCAAATTATTTGGATAAATTTTGTTTGATAAAGATTTTGTCTTCTCAACTAAATAACATGACATTTGTTCTTGGCTGAACTTGAAAATTCTGTAGCATTCAATTAGTCATCACTAACAGCATCTACACTATTTAACATCTAATAAGATATTTCAATCATGTAGCTCATCTTGGTGAAAAAAAAAAGGTAGAAACTAGAAGGTTTCAATACAATAAGTTCTTCATCCCACAGGTCAAAACAATCAAATTGGCATCACAAGACCTCTACTTTTGAATGAAAAATACATAACATCTTTGAGCACTGAAGAACCAACAAATACTGAATTGTAATAGGTAGAGCTATCTAATCATCTATTTTATGTACTTGACAATTTACACCCGTTCAATAAGAGGTGCCCAAATTCTGTTTGTAAAGTGGAATCTTTTTTTTGTTTTTTTTTGAGAAGGACAAATATTGCTAGTCATGTTTAAAAACAAATAATTTAAGACTGTACAGAATGAATTATTCAGAATTTTTTACTCTGATTATGAAGTTATAACTTTCGAAATTGAATAAATTGTTATAAATATGTATTACAGTCCCATAAATAGATATAAATAATTTGTATGCATAAATCTATATATAAGCATTGCTTAACCTAATGTAATGCTCTCTGCCGGATACAACACAGACAAGCAAAACAAGGAAATAAAACAAAACCAAAATTCACATTCTTGATCAATCAAAGAAAACAAAATCTCCATGAAAAGGGGAGACAATGAATGACCCATTTCTTGTACATACACCATCAAATTGGTACAAAATTAAAAACAAAACTTGAACAAATAAACGAAAAGAAAAAGAGTGCAACATTGTATTGGAAGATAAAAGTTATACATCAGAAACAAAATAAGTTTTCACATGCAGTCAACAAGAAAACAAACAAGAAATAAAACATTTGTCTAGAATCTAAACAGCATGGCAGGACAGGATCAGTGAATAAAGGGAGATAAGATGGATATTACAGCCAACATGGAAATGTATACAGAAAATATATCATTTTTTGTTTGCTTGAAATTTGAAAATAAAATGTGCACCAAACATGACCACAATCTTTCCACAAGAAAAAGTCAATAAATAAATTAATTTATACATAGAAAATTAACCCTTTGAACAAAAACTTTCTACCACATTTTTTCCAGTACAGAACCAACAGTAAAGATAAAGAAATTTTTTTTTTTTTTTTGTGTTTTTATATAGTAGATGAAACACAGATATTCTTATTTGAAAATGTTCAAAGACTTTCAGATAAGAACTTACTGTAGTGGGCAGAAAGACAACAGAGACAAAGAGACAGATAGATCAATTAGACATAGGCAAGTTATAAAACAGCAAAAAACTTGGGAAAGGGGGAAGTTGGACAACTGGTGGGCTAAGAATCAGATATGTGTGATAGGGTACAAAATAGAACAACATTAGAGATTGATCAACTCATTGTTTTTTGTGTGCTACAGTAGGGAAAACAATCCAAAATGTTTATATACTACATTAGAAACTAAAGAAGAGAATACATATGTGGATTTAATATAGTTATAAACTTTTTGAATCTCCAGTTGAAACCTGGACTTGAAGATTTATTTATTTAAAAAAATGTATAATGATGGATAAATATGAAAAATATAATCAATCTAAAAAAAAAAACATGCAAGGAAAAAAATGTATTGCAGAGAACTAAAAAGGACCTGTAATGAATAAAAACCTATTTGGATATGTAATGATGGAGAAATTAAGAAGCATAGAAATTAATTGTGTCACACACTTAATATTTGACCATCCATTGAATTGTATGTACATGGATTTGTGACTTGTGTGAACCCAAAAGGTTCTATAGGTGTGTGTCCTCTGTAGAGATGGGGAATAGGATCAAGTTCTTGCCAAAAACATAGAGTCAAATTATGCTTGTTGGAACATCACAGCTGCACTATCACAACATTCAAGAATATGGTTTCATTGTGAAGCTGGGACACAGTCCAAAGGACACATTTTTGTGGTTTGGCACTATTCAATCTTTGTGTACAAGTAAATACACTAAAATAAACATTTGCATGTATTTATTGAAGCAAAGTTTGACAAGAGTTCATCACATCATTGTGTCTCTTCTTTCAAGAAAATACATTCAAAGTTGGGTAGAATTCACAATTCTACTAATATCTGCTCAAGCTATTTGTTCTTGAAAAATGTGTCATCCAAAACAACAAGAAGAAAGACAACAAAGAAACAAAAAACAGCCTTCAGTTCAAGAATTGATTTGTTAGTTGTATTTTTTCAAGTGAATTGAATTAAAGTAGAGCAGGAAAATTTGAAATCCAAACACTATATAGCCAAAGACTAAAATGTGGTACTGACTAAAGTAAACAGGTAAAAAAAAAAAGAAGAGAGAAACGTTTAGAAAAAATACAACAGAAAACACTTTCTTGACTTTTGGTGCATATAGAAAGAGAGACAATCACAAAGTTTTGCATTTGATTACATCCAGTCACTGCTCTACACAAAGAAGTGACTTTAAAACAATAAAGGGGGGGGGGGGGGGTAAACATAGACAAAGTGAACTTCATTTTTAAAAGATATGTCAGAGTACTCTCTTTTCCTTTAGCTCAAACAATCATTGATGTCAAGAAGAAATGTCTCTCTGCTTTACAGCTCTCTATTTATCACAAGTGTTATTTAATGCATACTATCAAGCAAGTGATGAAACTATCTAAAGTGGTAAAAACCTACTTACAAGTGGTTTCTAACAATATGATCTTCTACCCAGAAAAAATAGTTACACTAATGATTTTAGTATTACCTGGTACACTCTTTAGATGGATGAAAAAAAAAAGTATTTATAAAACCATATGTAGCTCTACATTAAGATTTGTTAGTGTATTTCCTAGGCTTGTTAGTGTGCTCAGTATTCAAAGACAACATGTGATTAGCCTCAATACCATAGAGCCTTGTCAACAGAATGTGAGCCTTTCATGTATTTACTTCAAAGTATGTACAATCCAACAAAACTTGACTACAATGTCTCTAATAATGGCACACACTTGCACAAATACGATTAGAAAGAAGGAAAACAAAAAACTGGTGAAAACACACTCTGTGAGATGACCGTCAATAAAATTTGTGAGATTGACAAGGTTCTAATATAAAAATATAGATTTGGATATAAAGAACTACAAACAGCTCTCAAGAAAGAAAAACATGTACACATGATGAGAACCATAGGACAATGAAGATAAAGCAAGCTTATAGTGAAACACATTATTTTGATCATGTTGATAAAAGCAAAGGAATGATTTCACATGAATATATATATATATATAGCAGTGGATAAGTTAGTAGACTGTACAACTTTCACCAAGAAATAAATAGTTCTTATTGTTTTTTTTATAAGTGTCTTTATACAGCAACCTTTCTATGCCTCACTCATGTAGTACAAATTCAGGTCCATGTTTGTATGTTTGAGAACAGTGTCATTGGAACACTAAAGACTTTTGTGACAAGTCAAATCAAAAATGAATTTCATTCAGTCACATTAAAAATGAGCTTTATCCTATTCTTATTATTGTAATGTATTAGAATGGCTAAAGTCTAGTGATGAGTTAAAAATATAATTTTTTTTAGTATAGAGCAATCCTATTAGACTAGAGCTTAAAAGGAAACCCATATTAGAAAAAAGATATATATAGAAATATATATAGATATATAGATATAGATTGTGTTCACTTAAACAGACAGTGTAACAAAAATAAATGTTTAAAAAATTGAAGAGAATTTAAAAAAAAAAGACAATTTTAAATGACCATCAAACATTTTCCCTTTAGAGACACAAACGATCCACTTGGTGGATTCCCCATTTAAAAAAAAAAAAATTTCAATAATTCTGTTCCATTACAAGCATACACACAAGATAGTAGAGAAAAAAACAAACAACAACTGATGGTATAGGAAATACATGTGTAATAAATACATGGCTTGTAACACTAAGTTATTGTTTGTCAATGGAAGGAGAGGGGCTTAGTGTGTAAGAGAAAGAAAACTGTGTCTATGCACTATTGCACCAGACAAATGCACACAGTATGCTCTATACTGCCACTGACAAAGTTTTGCAGTGAAAATACAGAAGGGTAAAAAATAAACACAAAAAAAAAAAAAAAAGCACAAAAAAATTGTTCCATTAAAACAAAAAATGGGAGCATTGAAAAAAAAACAACTTACAAAATAAACTGTAAAAAAACAAAATCTCCACACACTGTAACATCATCACAGCTGCTTCTCTAACAATAGCTGCTTTCACTAACAGCAGCAACCGGTCACCACAGCCCCAGTCATACACAAAACCACCAACACCTTTTTTTTTGTTTTGGCAACTAATGTTTGTGTTTGGTGTAGCATGGGACATTGGGATATGGGGGTGACCTCTGTCTTGAAGAGAAAGTATAAAATATCAGCTTATTTTAGACGAATGAGCCTCGGCAGTGAGCATACAGTTTTATTCATAGGTAAAGAAAATTATAATCCTACGTATCATATTGACATCTACAGAGCAATCAGTTATTTCCCTGTTTCTGTAGTAGGGGACCCTGACCTATGAAAATGCACATTTTGCCACTTGCCATCTTTGCGCTGCCAAATTCTAGTTTCTTCAGAATGCTTGGTAACTGGCAGCCCATTTCTGAAAATATAATACATACGTATAACAAATAGACTAGCTAAACTTATTCATTTTCATAAGCATCTTCTCTTAGCAAATGTATACAAAGGATAAGTCTGCTAATTCCAATCTAAATAAAATGACAAACAGCACTCAAAATCTTGAATATCACTAAGAAAATGAAGTGTGTCTAAGCTTTACAAGATGAGAATGGTACTTCTTAATTAAACTTGATAAATATACAAGTAACATTAAATAGTTGGACAAGAGAGAAAACTTAAGTCATTTCACTTGCGCTACGTCCGAAAGGATCTTGAAAATCACATGTCAAGAAAGAGTGTGTAACACTAAGATACTGGCTTGAACAGGTCTTCCCAGCATTTTTACAATCCTCAGACAAGGCTGCTTATGCTGGCCAGATGGATGACAATCATATCCTGACTGAACGTCATACTTTATGGTCAAATCACAACTAGCTTAAGAAAAACTGGTAGATATAATTAAACGCAAACACAAAGTATAGATGCTGACTACTGGGAAGACATAGCCCAAGACTGCATTATATGGAGAGAGAGATGGTAACCAAGAAAGCTATGGACAGTGAAAAATCATTGTCACCAACTATGGAAGAAAAGCATACCAAATGAAAAATGGCTAACTCCTGTACCACCAATCCTGTGACACATGTGGAAGGGTATGTCTTGAGAATAAGGCTCCACAGTCACATGAAAAAGCGCTATATGATGAACCATAATCATTCTATGACTGAAGGAGGCCAAATTAAAACAACATCTAGTAAAAGTATTTAAGTATTGAAATGACAAAGACCCCATTTGAGCAAAATAAGACAGGAGGAAATACTTAATAAGGCTCAGTTTATAACACTACATAAGTAAAAAAATAAATTTAAAAGCTTCTAATAAGCAAAAACATAATTCTGTCACATTATCATGGAGGAGACATCTCTTAAAACTTGACCTACACTTTTATTAAGACTACGGTCTTCAACTAGGAAACCAAATATCCTGTTGTTAAAATTAACACTAACAATGATAATCCCTTAATCCCTGCTAGGATATGAATAGTTTCAAACATTAGAAATGTCCAAGCTTACAAGTCAACTGAGATCAAGATTTTAGTTTTGTCACAGAAAAGAAGATGACTAGTAATGAAAAGATTGGCAAATCTTTCATTACAAATATATAGTTCGTCCATCGTGGTTCGATGATGACCACTTTGTCATCCAGGGGGCTGAGGGCTTTGCACTGGGGTTTTATGCCTCCTCATGTGGCTGGTGAGACCTATGTGAGCCCGGAATGTTCGGCCGCACACTAGGCAGGTTATTCCAGCTGGAGCTAGTGTCATTTGTCTTGCTTTTCTTTTCTGGCGTTTTTCTTCTGCCTGCGTTGTTCTTTTTTCCTCAGCAACCTGTGCGCCAGTTTTCACAGCGCGACGCCATGATGCTCTGTCATGTGCCTCTGTCTCCCAGGTGCCAGGGTCTATGCTGAACGCCTTCAGAGAAGCTTTGAGGGTGTCCCTGAAGCACTTTCTTTGCCCACCTTGCGAGCGCTTTCATTCGCTTAGTTGGCCATACAAGAGTCGTTTTGGGATGTGGTGGTCTTCCATTCTGTAGACATGACCTGCCCATCGCAGCTGGGACTGCATCAGGATTGTGTGGATGCTTTGCAGACACGCTCTTCGAAGGACTTCTGTATCTGGTATTTTGTCTTGCCATTTGACATTTAGTATTTTTCTCAGACATGTCATGTGGAAGTGGTTTAGTTTCTTTGCATGTTTACTGTACACTGTCCATGTTTCTGAGGCATAGAGCAATGTAGGGAGGATGACGGCTCTATAGACCCCTAGCGTCTGTTCCAGACATTTGTAGACAGTCTGCCATAGGATGCACTGGCCTTGGCGATACGCAGGTCGATTTCACTATCGATTTTTCCATTTCTGGAGAGTGTGCTGCCAAGATATGTGAATTTGTCCACTGCGTTTATATCCTGTCCATTTATAGTAATGCTTGGATCCGAGTAGGCTTTCCCAGGAGCAGGTAGATGTAAGACTTCAGTCTTGTTCGTATTGATGGTAAGGCCAAAGTCTGAGCATGCTCTTGAGAAGTCACTGATGATACTCTGCAAATCGTTTTCAGAGCAGGCATTTAGGGCACAGTCATCAGCAAATAGCAAGTCTCTGATTACTGCTGCATTTGTTTTTGATTTTGCTTTAAGCCGCCTCGGGTTGAATAGGCCACCATCAAATCTGTATGATATATTTATCCCTTTGTTTTCTCTATTTGTGAATGCATCTGTCAGCATAGCGGAGAACATGATACTGAACAGTGTAGGTGCTAGGACACAGCCTTGTTTTACCCCGTTTGATACTTCGAAGGGCTCTGATGGTTCTCCACTTTCTTGGAAGCGAGCCTTCATGCCATCATGAAATAGTCTCACCATGGTTATGAATTTTTGTGGACAGCCATACTTTGACATGATCTTCCAGAGTCCTTCTCTGCTAACAGTGTCGAATGCCTTTGTTAGGTCGACATATATTGAGAACAGGTCAGCATTTTGTTCTTGGCATTTTTCCTGGAGCTGCCTTGCTGCAAAGATCATGTCAATGGTTCCACGCTCTTTTCTGAAGCCGCACTGGCTTTCTGGTAGTTTTAATTCACTACAAATACATATTGGTCAAACAAACACATAATAATAAAAATAACTATAAAAGTGGCTTGGTATTAAACCAAGATTTAAACCTTAACTTTAGTCTTTCTTTTATTAGACCATTCAATATTAAATCTATCTTTGCCTATAACTTTGCACAAAGACAAAGCTCATATTATAATGCTTTGTACTGTCATAACAAAGGTGCTGTAGTGGATAGCAACGAATGAAGACATAGACCAACCTGTCAATGAACTGAGTTAATCTAACATACGCAATGCATGCAGCATCTTCTCCCAGTAAATGTACATGAGGGTTGAGTATACTTGTGTTGACTGGTTTGCTATTTTTTGACAGCACTGTAAAGAGTTAAACCAATTTATAAAATTTAAATTTAAATCAATAATCATAATTTTAAACATTTTAGACAAAAAAAATGTTTAAGAAACAAGGCAAGGGTATAATTTAATTTTCAGTTTTTATTGTGTATCTAAATAAGTGTGAAAATAAAATGTATTTATCTATATGCATATAATTTAATAATGTTAATTTGAACTTGTTATAATTAAATCTTTAGAGATCTTTCTAGATTAATTTTCAATGGCAGAATAATGAGAAGAGATATAAACTAGACTATTCCAAATAGAAAAGAGCAAATTTAAACACATTTGAAAGACTACAATATTAAATCATAAAATGTCAAGTACATTCAGTAGGCCTACATGAATACAATTCCCAAAATGTTATAATATAGTCTATTTCTATCTAAGATAATAATGCTATGTACTTAATATTAAATCAAAGTGAACCAAATTAAATGATCAAACCATGACTAAATCATGTACACACTGTCTGATACATTAACAAACTACTAATTACTGGTCCAACTTATCAACGGTTCAGTTCATGCAACATCTTTTGACAAGACTATATTTATTGTGTCTACATATGATGTTTATTTACATGTAGTCCTAAGTCTAAATAAGTGGCCCCAAAATTTACTACCCTTATGAAGCATTAACATGCAAGGCCTAAAGATAGGTCTAGGAACAGAATGAATAATATGGAAAGAACAATTTTATTTTAGGACTATTGAAAAGCAGCAAAAGATTGTAGATAAAAAAAAGAGCCTAACATGGAATATTTAAACCCCTGAGTGATTTGTAGCCTGAGAAAGATTACTAAGCAGTAAATCACTGTTTTACATTTGCTTAAAAGCTAAAGATAGCCTCTAAGGGAATGGAATGCAAATATATACCACATTTATTAAATAAAACAGAATTCATAAACCTTACAGAGGTGCCAGTTTTTGGAACAATCTTACATCTTATAGTAAAACAAACAAAAACACAGTTTACACTGCATTTTAGACCCGGAACCTTCATTTTGGCCATCCTTTCAGTTGCAACATAAATTATGATAGTGCTTTAGGTTTAAATATAAAAAAGTTTTTCTTGGTTTAATAATTTTTTATTTTAATTATTCTCTTTTGGCTAAATATTTCAATATTAAAAGCTTAAATTTGCATTTCTCAATTTTGTTAGCTAAGAGGTCAATGGAAAATACTTTCCCCAAGCAGGGTCCATCAAGCAATGTCCTGCAAATGGAGTTGCAGAAATGCATTCTCCTTGGTTAAAGCACACACTTCAAAAAGTAAAAGAGAGGAGGCCCAATTTAAAATAGGGCATGGGGCAAATAGTAGTCACATGTAGTCACAGGCTGATACTAAAAAAGTAGGAGAGATTCAAGGCATGTAATAGCACTCAGTAATTTGTAATAAGCATGATCATCTAAGATCATATTTAAGTTAAGGGAGACTTTTTATAGCGGGTCTGTAATGGTCACGTGAAAACATCCTCAGAGTGATGGCACTGAGTCATCCCAGTCTGTTCCAAACTGATAAAAAGATGTGGAGAATTGCATTGAAATGTTTTTTTAAAAAAGAACATTTAAAAAATGAATGATAGAAATGAATGCCTGATCCCACCATAACCTTAATTTACAATGTAACTCATTACAGGAGTGCTGATAGGAGACAATTTAAAAAAAAATGCTTTGGATCCTTCTGGTCAGTATGTAGCACCCCCCGCTCAAACCAAATGCAGCCATTTCATTTACCATTTCTGGCTAGGATGCAGTATACATCTGTGTATGTCAATTTTCAAACTCAGTGCTAAGTGAATCTACTGTTGGACCATTATCATTCAACAAACCAATGTTAGAAACAGAAGCAAAGGTTAGACTGTCTAAAGCAAAAAACTTAGTAGGAAGGTTTCAAAAGTTCAATGAAACTGATTCCTTGGGTTACAGAGAAATAGAAGCAGGATTTTAGCAAAAGCATGGAAAGTCTATAGCCCCATTATCTTGGTAATTATTGAACATCTAAAAAAAACAAAAACAAAACTATAATTAGATTGCAAACATTTGCATGTAATGAAAACAAAATGTTGACTAAGTTTCATATTAGAATGCTTGTTTGTCATGTTGATAAATAGGGAAACTAGCTGCAAACTTTTCTGGTACTCTATTCAAATGTTTCCAATCTCTTTATTTCACACATCTGTTAGTTGCGCCCATCTTATGCATTGTCTGACTAAACAAAAATACAAGACTTGAAAAAAAAAATAAAATATAATGATATTCTCTACAAACTAAATGTAAAAAGTTGAACACAGCAGTTAGCAGTGAAATAAAACATGGACATGGAATCCAATGTAGATGTCAAACTAATTGAATAACATTACATAATGTACATCTTCTACTCTAGCTTGTCTAATTTAACAATGTCATTTGACAACCACTGAACTACAGTACAATTCTCTACAACTTTATAGAATGACACTTCTGAAGCATTTCAGGTATATAACTTTATTACTCTTCAATGTTAAAAAAACCAAGGACCATTTATTTGTAATAGAAATATATTTTTTTTTCACAATCAAAATTGCAATTTGCAGAATAAACAAAGAAAAAAAAAAAGAACTGGTATATAATTACCCCGAGGGGGGAGGTCAGACCCATCCTGAGTAGGGTCAAGAGGAGAGTTTGTTTCTACAGCATTGGCTGTAAAATACAAAGAACCTTATTCTCATGGTGGGCTTTTTGTTTTTGAGTCATTGTAAACTACATTGCTTGATTTATTTTAGTCATTGTAAACTAAATTGCTTGATTTATTTTAGTCATTGTAAACTACATTGCTTGATTTATTTTAGTCATTGTAAACTAAATTGCTTGATTTATTTTAGTCATTGTAAACTAAATTGCTTGATTTATTTTAGTCATTGTAAACTAAATTGCTTGATTTATTTTAGCCATTGTAAACTAAATTGCTTGATTTATTTTATTCATTGTAAACTAAATTGCTTGGTTTATTTTGAATATATATCATCAATCTAATGCAAATAAAATTGTATTATCATTTTATTTCAATGATTAGTTTTCTTGAGAACTTGCAACCAAGTAGAACAAGAAACAAAGAACAAAAAACATTTGATTGATATATGCAAGTATAAGAAAAAAAAATTGACTAACAATATAGGCTACTATCCTTCATAGTTTTTATTTCCCAAGGGATAGGAAAAACAACACCCTATTGGGACATAAAAGTCTGTGGATAAATGTGTAGAGAAGTGAACCTACTTACCATGATCAAAATAAAACTTATGGAAGTCCAGACCAACTATAAGATTTCCTAAGGCTTCAGGTTCAAAGGATGTCAAATGAGGATCCACCAGTTTGCTAAAAGTTTAACAAGAAAATGAAACAGTAATTAGCCATAGCTCTGTCACGTAACATAGACTATCTAGTTGATTTTTAGTCCTCTGTAACCATCTCCATAGCACTAGTCCCCGCAACGTGATTGTTTTCTTATACCCTAACCATATAATGAGGCAGCCAAGACATAGCGGTGTGATAGGCTTTGCAGAGGTAGTGAGAGAGGTTTGGAGGAAAGATGGAACAGTCAGTTGTAGAAAGAATCTCATCAAGTTAAGTTGTAGTTTTTGAGTTGTAGAACCAGTACTATTATTATATCTAGTTTTAATTACGAGCTTGAACAAAGATAGTTAACTTATATATAATTTTTTTAAACACTGTGTATTTTATTCAAGTGATTCCTAATTCCAGAATTAAAGCTTTGTATTTATTGTTGAAGGATCTTCTTTGTTTGAATTAACAGTTATATTTTAATCTCCGGCATGAAGATCTTATCTGAGTGTTTAATAAATGTTTGAAATAGAAATCTACATTAAAATATCACTTCAAAAAACGAATTGTCCATTTTTCATAGTAACATCAAACTTATCGTTACATCGAAACAAAAGATCTTCACTATTCTATTCAGAATTGTCCTCTTTATAAAAAAAGTTTTATGTTCAAACTTTTTGATTTTGTTGGGAAGTGAAATGATGTGCAACAGGCAATTGATACTAGTGATTTGACAGAAATGTCAATACAATGTAAACTAGATTTTAATACAAACAGGATTTCAAACAAAAAATCTCTTGAGACATTTATTTATAATAATATATATTATAATTAGTTTTATATTTTGCCACTGTTTTGAAAAATGTAAAAAAAAAATCCTGACACAATATTCTGTTTCATTTCCAAGATGTTATAATAGTAAATGTGTGTGTGTGTGTGTGTGTGAGGGGGGGGGGCGCATATATATGTATATATTATATATTCATTTCATAAATAAAATGTTCAGAAGCCAAGCACTTTATGGCTCAGCCACCACACCTCCTCCTATTCTATCATAGAAATGGATAAAGAGAAGATTTTGTGTGTGTGTGTGTAAATGTTGTATATTATTTTACAGCCAGAAATTTAATTTGAAAAATATAAGTTTCACAACTGAGCTTTTAATTTTTTAAAAATATTTGTAACAACTTTTTTACTGACAAACACAAAGTAGGTTTAAATATCCTACGTGTATTCTCCATAATCTCCGCTAGTAATGGCTTGCAGAAGTTGTTCTGTCAGTTTAATAATCTCTTGTTTACGACCTGGGGAATTGAGAAATAGAAAGTGAAAAGAAACAAAGCAGCGAAGTTACTTTAACAAATAACTGAACAAAATCTGTGAAATTCTAGTGAGAGAAACATAATGAGATCAACTAAAAAAAAGAGATTTTTATGTAGATTTAAAGAGATAAATTAAATTTGGTTTTAGAAATAAAAATATGTTAAACTATAAATTCAGTTTTTAATTGGTATGCATAAAAAAAAACAACTTTAGATACAATTTTACTGCAGAATCATAAAACTTTGAAATGTTTAAGGTTTCATCAAAACCTACACTATAATGTTTCATTGTTCAATGAAGGGTTTCACCTTAAAATGTTCACTTCCACCTGCTCATTGTGAGAGTCTCTCCAATGACCAATTAAGGCATTCACACATATTGTAATGTCAATACAATCATGAATAAAAGGGTTGGACATGTTAGAGTAGAGAATAACTAGTGGGTGTCAGTTCAAAACAAATTAATGGACTACAAGTTGCAAATTTCAATAAAAAGCTTTACATATGGGTGAGCATGCAAATGTTAAAATTTTCTACTTAAAAAAATGGACTGTTAAACTAATTGTTTGGAAAAGTATAATTTTAAGTCAAGCATTTTTTAAACAAGAAAACTAACGAGAAGATATCTGTAGGTCTCAAGAAAGCTAATAGCTTGTATGTCTAGCTTATTTAAGCAGGTCATTGGTTATATGTACATCTTAATATAATTTTGTCTAGCAGTCTGCATTAGACCTAAACAGCAGTCATAGACCTTACAGTTCAATATGCAAAGAATATACAAAATAATATAAGCTGAGAACTAATTTGATTTTAACATTTGGCAATAAATTTTAAAGATTAAAAAAAAAAAAGACAAAATGAATATAGAAATAAATAATGCCACTAAATTCAATAAAATCAAAGTTAAAACAAATGTTCCAACAAAACAAGATGAACTCAAGTTGAAACAATACAAAATGCAATTCTCTAAACTGATCAAACTCTAAGACACATTACCAAGACAGTTGTAGCTAAATCTAGTGAGAGATGGAAATCAAATAGTTTAGCTAACAAACGTAGTCAAGAAGCAGAAACATAATCAACTAGAGACAAACAAGCAGAGAAAGGGGGGAGCAGTGGTAGATGAACTCTTTCATTCTTTTGAAACTATTGCTAGGAACAAAATGTTTTCAGTTGACCACAATGCTGTACACTGGAAGTAAATTAGAAATACATAAGTCTGGTTTTAACTGAAAACATTAATAGGTTTTTTAAGTATTGGCTTAGTGGAATAATAAAAAGAGTTACATAACTTTAAATATTTGAATGCAATGTATGTAGTTCATAAAGGTAACATCTATTCTTCTTATAAAACCAAAAAACTTAAATAAAAAATGGAGCTGTGCAGAAAGAAGGTTTCCTAGCAATCAGCCACTGCTCCCAGTAGGGATCTAGCAAATAATAATTTCTACAATCAAGTCATGGTTCAAACATCAAATGCAAACTAAACTCCATAAGGTGAAAGTTAGATCTGGCTGTAGCCCCAGTGTATCTCAAAAACTGTTCTAAAAGATGCTGTTACAATTGAAAATCACTGCACTCCAAGCCCTTATACTTACTCTCTAGGTCACACTTCACTGACACCACTTTATAGAACAAAATAGTACACAAGAAAATGTTAACTTAAAGAGTGTTATCATTACCACACTGTCTTGTGTTACTTTTAGTTAAGTAGTAGGTCATTGCATTTTAGATAAACATACATGAGTTAGTAAAATGAAGAGCAAGATTTTATAATTATTTTGAAAAGGCATGAAAAAACAACAACAATGGAATAAAATAAGAACTAATTAAAAGTTGAGGTTTCAAATATCAAGTTGTTTGCTCATAAAGCCAGTGAAAAAGTTAACTTCATTTATGGTAGATCACATTTAATTTTAACATAAATCTAAAAATATCTTATACACACACAAAATACAATGCTAAAAGAAAAACAAAAAGGCATTCATTTTATTCTAGAATTTATCTTTGAAAACAAATCTAAACATCTCTATTCAAACAGCCATACAGATTTCTAAGTTGAACAAACAAACTATTTGCTTTCATTTAATGTAAACAATCTTTTAGTCAACATTTAAGACTCTAGCTATCAAATAGCAATTGCATTAGAAATACCACCAAGATCTAAACAGACTCACTCACTACCAAACTCTTCCTGATGAGCTACTGTCAGCCTGGCAGGCACAGAGTCATGGTCACTAATTGTCTAATGTAGCACTTCAATTTTAGATGCATACAAAAACCACAACCAAAAACAGTAAGAATACATTAGTAGTCTACTGTGTGGACTATGTACCCAATGAGAGAGAAAAATACAGAGTATAGACCCTGACAAGAGAAAAAAAAATAAAGACACAATAAACATTGCATAGAGAAGAAAGACTTTCTGCCAGCAGTGTAAGACACCATGAAGGCATCCGCAGGTGTGTTCTTACCTTTAGAATCTTCATCTTCTATTGTATTACTTTCTGTTGATTCCTTGATGGCGTCATTTTTCTTCACATTCAAACTGCGACCTGGTAGAAATAAAGAAGACACTATATGAATAAATGACTAAATATTTCTATTCCATTTTCTGATTCTTTTGGCTGTCAAAATATTGTCCTCTTCTTCTCATATTTCCATGAAATTAGCTCAAAAGTAATATTTAGTTCATTAATCATTTCAATCAGAGTAAGGCATGCCTCAAAGTTTGTATACAATGGCAAGAAAAATCTTTATTGGTAAACAACTTTAAGATGGGTTGGTAATTTATAATTTTTTTTTTTTTAAATGTTGGCCAACCTATGTGTCAAAATACTACATTAATTATTTCATTGTATAATAATCTTATAAAATGAAGACTACACAAATTTAAACTAATAGGAGAAAATGAAACAATTAAATTAATAAATAGTTCAGCAGCATTCCCATTGAACACATAATTCTATTTAAAAAAAAAATATAGTAAAAAGATTTGTTCATGTCAAGCAAAAAAATAAAATAAATAAAGATTTATAAATGAAATAAATGTAACCATTAAGTGGCTTCTTATAAATGTGTCCTCTGCTGATCACTCAAATGTTTTTAGAAGTACAAAAAAAAAAAGCTATGGTATATATTGACAGTCACACTGTAACAACATTAGTGTAGGATCTGCTTCTACAAGCGAAACAATACAACAGTTAGCTAGTTCAAGCAAGCAGAAGAGGCAAGAGAAAAATGTCAAAGTCCAGCTACCTTACCCAGTCTTCACATAGAGTGTTAAAGCAAATACATTACTTTGTACAAACTTTTGGTCTCACTTAAATCAAAACACTTTGGATATTATTGCAAGAATGTTACATTGCTATGTCAAACTGTGTAGGACATCCTTGTCAGAAAATAGGTGTAGGACATCCATGTAAAGGAGTATTTGAACCCATACCCTTCTCCATTTTGAGTTGTTGTTTTTTTTATATATATTTCAAGCCCCCACTTTCCTCCAATGTATATAAACTGCATCTGTCAAAACTTAAGTTGACTTGAAGTACAATGAAATGTTATTTTCTTTCTATGCATCCAATGATGCTTACAGTAAAACAGTAAAAAATAACCATTGATGAAAACACTTGAGCCTACTTTCCAGACAGAAGAAAGAAACCAACACCTTCATGATTGTCTTACTAAATGATGCCATTGCTTGACTTCTTTTAAAAACAAGTATTCAGTTCAAGTAAAGGTTAACACATTTAAGTAAAACAAAAACAAGTTACAGCACAATTTTGTTTCAATAACAAAAGAGGTACAATACTATTTTCTAGTTCAGCTCAGGATTCCCAAAGTGTATTCAAGTAATCTTTCAATGAATCAAGTCTTTTAGCTCTCTGTTTGCTATTGTTGAATCATTCCAATGTATTCTACCTGATAGAAGTCAAATACTATCTGTGATGGTGAAATGTTGCATTCAATGTAAAGAGAGAGTCAAATAAAAAAAAAAAAAACCTGGAAGATAACTGATGTGCATGTCAATAGTGCAACAAAACAGACTTAAATAAATAAGAAATGTATGCATGTAACTAGTTACTCTCTTAGGACCTAATATATCAAAGAAAATAAATCTTTAAAAAAAAAAGACTACTCTAGTTAAAAATGAACAAAATTACTCAGCGTCTATTATCTTCCCTTGTAAAACAAACAGAAAATAATACTTTTTTTTTTCACTTGTACTTATTTGCACAAGGGAGATAAGCACACTTGTGTTTGTTTGCTTGTAAAAACAATCTGTCATTGAGTTATTTTCTCTCATTGTTCCTCACTAAGGATCTGTCTTGTTGTTTTGGGATTACACATTGTTTCATCTTGACACAGAAATGTAATCAGGTTTAAGTCAAGAAATGACAAGGGTACAAATGTTGGCCAAGTGAAGTGAAGCCAACTAGACTGTCATGTGAGGGTACCAGCCTCATGAGGGTACCCTCGTGGAAATGTCCTTAGGAGGAAACAAGTATCACCTCCCTTGTCAGCTACCTATTCATTTCAATTAGGAAAGATCTATGAGCATTGGATTCCCATGTCCCACCTAGCACTGCAATCTGTTACTCAAAAGTGCTCATACAATGTAGTGGCAGGCCTCCTAAAGTGATGTGGCAGTACAGTCTGGCAATACAAAGGATTTCCTCAGGCCACAACAGATGGAACTGTGCATTGGTTTAAGTAACAAGTGATTCAGTTTAGGAGACACCTTCAGACAGTGAAGAAGAATCGAATTCCTAGTGAATGAGAGAAATCCTTTCTTTTAGTCATCTCTCTCTGTTGGACAGTGTACAAAGAACACATCAACATAAAACATAAACATAAAACATCAATATAAAACATTGGAGTCTCTGGTCACCTGTTTCAAACTAGTTCATTCAGGTCAAAACAAAATGTTAGGAAATAGCTAAACTTCACCAAGCAATGACTACACAATTATTTGTTTCAACATAAGAACAATAGGAAAGTGTAGAAAAAGAAAAAGCAGTATGTACATATAAACTTTACTTTTGGTACAAGTCTTTCACCAGTATGTACATATAAACTTTACTTTTGGTACAAGTCTTTCACCAGTATGTCTTCCTATAGCTTCATGCAAAGAACCTCCTTTGTGTTTGTCATAGAAAACAATGTCACTCAGTTAAGAATCTAAAATATTTTTTTAATAGATATTTTTGAATAAATTATTTTAAATGATTTCTAATTGAGTTTCATTCTGCAACATCAACTATGGGCAAATGATACAAGATGCTACATACTTCCTTAAGATAGTTTCTGCTTTACTGGGTTCAAAAGTAACAGCAGTATTCATGTTTAAGAATGAACTATGTAAATTGTAAATAATATAATGAATTTAAATTCTCAATTATTTTTATCTAAGATGTAATAACATGACAAGAAAGAATTTATGTGAGTTTTATTCTTAATTACCTATGTTTGAAAAAAAATAAAATTGTCTATGTTTTTAGAACACCAAGTGTAACCAATTGTTTTTTGTACACTTCACTAATGTATAAGCTGCAAGATCAAAATTGGTTGAGTGTAAAGCAATACAAGACACAGCAGTATAGTCTTCTAAAACCAGTTACACAAACCTTGGTGTGACAGAGACTTGTGAAACAGATGCTTGAAGCCTGGGGCAGCATGTCTTAACATCACATATTTCATTGACATCTTTGCCTGATGATCTTAACTTAATAATTCAATGTTCATTTTTCACAGTACTCTAGCACTATTCCGAAGGACAAACAAGAATTAACAACTAGACTAAGTTTCAGAAAACAAAACAACTGATATTGAAATCAGCCTGTATCAAAGAATCAACCAAAACACAAATTCCCAGGAAACAGAGAGGTTTTGATGTCCACAACACACGGCTGAAATCCAGTAGTAAATTCAGTGACACTTCCAACATTCGGCAAGTCTCTCTCTCTCTATATATATATCATTAACTTGACACAGTGCTTCTAAGCCTGTAATCCGACGCAGTGCTTCTAAGCCTGTAATTCAAAGACCAAGGCGAGTATAGGCCGAGCAGTTGGATGGTCAGTCTACAAACTGAACACTCTCCAATCAACGTGTGATGCCTGTATTATTAGAACTGACGTCTTTTTTTTTTTGTTTGATTGACTCGGTCAGGATAAAACCACTGTGTTGCTCTTGAGAAGCCCTGAGAGAGAGAGAGAGATGAACTCTTGTATTTAGATGTACACCTAGCACGTGCACACAAAGCAGATCAATAGGACGACAATGGCCTTCTAAAGATAGTTGCTGTGTGGGTTAGACATTTTTTTTTTGGGTTGACTTTTAATAGAAACGTCAAGAAGAGTTATTTCCCCCCCCCCCCCCCCCCCCCGTGCTGTAGCATCAATCAGAAGGCTAGCTAAAAATATTTCCACAGACTGGTGTATTTAGTTTAGCGACCAGTCACGTGACAAGAACTGATGGCGATATAAACAAGAGAATTGCAGAGCGGTATTCAATGACGTGGAGGGCAGAAAGAAGCGAAAGGGGGGGGGGGTCCGTAGAGATAATAGAATCAAGAGATGAAGCACAACTTAATAAGAACAACAACAACAAAAAATCCAGAAATGGGAAACCAGCATATCAGCTGAGACTAATAGCATTTGTGCAACAAAAGATCAAAGTTGTCTGAGACCCGACTCAAAGAAGATTACAGATTAAAGCTCTTCAAACCTGTGGGTTCAATAAACGTTGTTTGTTTGTGGGTTGTTTTTTTAAATAGTGTTAAGGGCAGTGGAGTTGTTTTTTTTTTAAAGTACCTCTATGCAAATATTATTCTATCTTCACTTACAACTGGAATATAAAGAATTATATTGTATTTCTGCATATGTTTATTCATATATTTAAAAACCATGATGAACTCTGAGCTTCTAATCGATCCGCGTCTTGTGGCTATTGACTGTTGATAGCCTAAGTCTATCTTTAGCTAGGAAAACCGACACTGCAACGGTCGATGTCCACTATTTCAAGATTGGGGAGGGGGACTCTGTGTGGACTGCAGTGATAAGACCTGAGTCCCCGAGTTATCCACTTAACCCTGTCGTGACTAGACTCAATCAATACACACACACACGACTTCCAGCCGGGAAGTAAGTCATTGTCTGTCTGGGTAAGATGTCCCAACCATCAATTCACGCTCACCTTCTGGAAGCAAATTGCGCCGTGGACAAACATCACAGTGTAGAGATGGAATATACGGCGATTGACAAATATATTAAAGTGTAAGCTAATGTCTATAGATAGAAGGACACTACTTGTTACAGACTATAGATGGAAGGACACTACTTGTTACAGACTATAGATGGAAGGACACTACTTGTTACAGACTATAGATGGAAGGACACTACTTGTTACAGACTGTAGATTGGTAGATGGAAAACGTTAAAAACTTTTTCCTTGTGTTTTTCGGCTGCATATATTGACTAGAAAACGTATGATACAATATGATTCTCATAATAAGGAAATACCGATGATTCACAGTTATACGATTCCTAAGTACCATCAGAGGTGTCGCATCTGGCAGTAAAAATCAGTGGTACTGTTGCAAGGGTGATCGATTGAATGGTTGAGAATAAAAATGAACGAAGACAAGACAGAAATAATTAAGATTGGCACTCGGAACAACGTCTCAAAAGTCGAGGGCACAGATTCTCTTTAAATCACGAACTGCCAGGTTCCTTGTGTCCATGTGTGCGGAATCTTGGAGTTTTCTTTCACTCAACGTTTTCTTTCGACCCACACAAACGTCAGCTGTGCAAGGGTCTTTATCTGCAGCTACTCAGATTAAGCCAGATCCGACCATATCTGACAAAGGAGTCAACAAAAAAGCTAACTGTGGCATTCATACTCTCCCGCCTTGACTACTGCAACGCCGTGCTAGCAAGTATACCCGATGACAAAATCGCCAAGCTGAAACGAATTCAGAACAACGCCGTACGAATAGTCCTAAGAAAAACAAGACGAGATTCTGTTACCACTCTCTTGCGTACAATCCATTGGCTTCCTGTGAAAGCGAGAATCGACTACAAGTGTCATAAGTGTATCTATAATAAAGAAATGCCCTTGTACCTTAGCGAACTGTTCACTCCAAATGTCCCTCTGAGAGCCCTGCGCTCAATGAACGCTTCTAGTGGTGTCACGTTTCTCCCTCAAAAGCTATGGTCTGCGGGCTTTTTGGACCAAAGGTTTGGAACTCATTCCCCATTGATCTCAGACAGACGATATGTTACCCTACTTTCAAGAAGAACATCATATCCAATGTACACAGGACCAGGTTGAAGGGAGGGCAGGCGACCCACCCAGGGACCCCACAAGAGAGAGATAAAGTATTCGAATGTCGACAGGACAGAATTAGTTTTTTTTTTCCTTAAACATGTATTTTTACCGCATGTTTACTTTCAACCTTACAGTTGGCAACACTGTCGTGGTTAGAAGTGTGTCCGCTTGTAACGAGCTCGTCATATGTAAATGCATCCCCGGATGCCTCGCCTGAAACTGAAGACCTCTCTGTCCATTGTTTTGCCCTAGATGTATGTATTTGTACCAAGCTTACATCTCTGAACTAGTCTGTGTCTGTGTGGAATCTTTGACACACGTTTTGTTCTCCCACCTACCAGTCTCGGACCAAGTTAAAATTCTGCACACAATTATTCGATGACAACAAATGAATCAATTAAAAAATATATTGATCAATTAGATAACTAATTTTGTTTTAAATAGGAAAAGCACTTGGCTAAAAAAAAAACGAAAAACATTGAAATACTGAGAGATATGGCAGTGACAGAACGGTGATCTCCCTTCATATAAGCTTTGCTTTTTAATGGTTTAGGTTCTGAATTTATAGTAGTCCGTGAGAATTGAATCAAAAACTGTAGGCATATACAAGTCTAATGTAACCATTTTAATGTTTTTAATTTTCTTGTGAAAAGTAATAGTTACAATCTCAGATAGATACGTGTTAGGTCTACAACTAGATCAATTTACTAGCTATTTAGGCTGACTATTGACTAAGACTCAACGTACTATTTTGTGATTGTTTATCCACTAGACTCGACTAGAATAAAGAAGTTCACTGGAATCATTGTTTTTCAATAAGTATTATTAGTTAGAGTTGGGTGCTTTTTTATATACAAATAAAAGCAAATACAATTAAAAAAAATAAATAAATAAGTAGCCTATACTAGAGTAAATCGCTAACCGAATAGTTAATACCTCTACTAAAACTAACATACACTGATCTTTAAAAGGCACTGGATAAATGAATGGAATGACATGGAGAGGTAGTTTGACCGTATAGTGGTTTTATTTCTTAGAGTTAGCATCAAGTACTTTTTGGGTAGGACACAGAGAGAAACATCTAGCTAGTGTAATGTTGATCAAACTCTCATCTACATTCAAACAAGGTTTTAAAGATAATCATGTGGTTAAATATTTGTTTGGGATGGGGCGTTGGTTGAAAAGTGAAAGCCTCTGACCTATAGATTCAAATGACAACATTCACACACACACACACATATATTACTCGTCGGGGTCAGTCTAGTTCCATGTACTCTAATATCAATGTACGTACACGAATCGATTTGGGTTAGTGAAACAAGGAGCAGGCCGTAGTGAGCAAGGGGAGGCTACTGAATGCAACCTAGATTGACAGGGGACAAAGCTCTAAAACAACATGATTTTAAACTATTCAAATGATCGAGAGATTTCTTGCTTACCAGACCAACATGGCGTCTACAATGTAGTGCTGGACAGATGGTTCACTTATGTTTTAAGTAGTGTCTACAAGGTAGTGCTAGACAGATGGTTCACTTATGTTTTAAGTAGTGTCTACAATGTAGTGCTGGACAGATGGTTCACTTATGTTTTAAGTAGTGTCTACAAGGTAGTGCTGGACAGGTGGTTCACTTATGTTTTAAGTAGTGTATACAATGTAGTGCTGGACAGGTAGTTCACTTATGTTTTAAGTAGTGTCTACAATGTAGTGCTGGACAGGTGGTTCACTTATGTTTTAAGTAGTGTCTACAATGTAGTGCTGGACAGGTGGTTCACTTATGTTTTAAGTAGTGTCTACAATGTAGTGCTAGACAGGTGGTACACTTATGTTTTAAGTAGTGTCAACAATGTAGTGCTGGACAGATGGTTCATTTATGTTTTAAGTAGTGTCTACAATGTAGTGCTGGACAGGTGGTTCACTTATGTTTTAAGTAGTGTCTACAAGGTAGTGCTGGACAGATGGTTCACTTATGTTTTAGTAGTGTCTACAATGTAGTGCTGGACAGGTGGTTCACTTATGTTTTACGTAGTGTCTACAATGTAGTGCTGGACAGATGGTTCACTTATGTTTTAAGTAGTGTCTACAAGGTAGTGCTAGACAGATGGTTCACTTATGTTTTAAGTAGTGTCTACAATGTAGTGCTGGACAGATGGTTCACTTATGTTTTAAGTAGTGTCTACAAGGTAGTGCTGGACAGGTGGTTCACTTATGTTTTAAGTAGTGTATACAATGTAGTGCTGGACAGGTAGTTCACTTATTTTTTAAGTAGTGTCTACAATGTAGTGCTGGACAGGTGGTTCACTTATGTTTTAAGTAGTGTCTACAATGTAGTGCTAGACAGGTGGTACACTTATGTTTTAAGTAGTGTCAACAATGTAGTGCTGGACAGATGGTTCATTTATGTTTTAAGTAGTGTCTACAATGTAGTGCTGGACAGGTGGTTCACTTATGTTTTAAGTAGTGTCTACAAGGTAGTGCTGGACAGATGGTTCACTTATGTTTTAGTAGTGTCTACAATGTAGTGCTGGACAGGTGGTTCACTTATGTTTTACGTAGTGTCTACAATGTAGTGCTGGACAGATGGTTCACTTATGTTTTAAGTAGTGTCTACAAGGTAGTGCTGGACAGATGGTTCACTTATGTTTTACGTAGTGTCTACAATGTAGTGCTGGACAGATGGTTCACTTATGTTTTAAGTAGTGTCTACAAGGTAGTGCTGGACAGATGGTTCACTTATGTTTTAAGTAGTGTCTACAATGTAGTGCTGGACAGATGGTTCACTTATGTTTTAAGTAGTGTCTACAATGTAGTGCTGGACAGATGGTTCATTTATGTTTTAAGTAGTGTCTACATTGTAGTGCTAGACAGATGGTTCACTTATGTTTTAAGTAGTGTCTACAATGTAGTGCTGGACAGATGGTTCACTTATGTTTTAAGTAGTGTCTACAATGTAGTGCTGGACAGATGGTTCACTTATGTTTTAAGTAGTGTCTACAATGTAGTGCTGGACAGGTGGTTCACTTATGTTTTAAGTAGTGTCTACAATGTAGTGCTGGACAGGTGGTTCACTTATGTTTTAAGTAGTGTCTACAATGTAGTGCTGGACAGGTGGTTCACTTATGTTTTAAGTAGTGTCTACAATGTAGTGCTGGACAGGTGGTTCACTTATGTTTTAAGTAGTGTCTACATTGTAGTGCTAGACAGATGGTTCACTTATGTTTTAAGTAGTGTCTACAATGTAGTGCTGGACAGATGGTTCACTTATGTTTTAAGAAGTGTCTACAATGTAGTGCTGGACAGATGGTTCATTTATGTTTTAAGTAGTGTCTACAATGTAGTGCTGGACAGGTGGTTCACTTATGTTTTAAGTAGTGTCTACAATGTAGTGCTGGACAGGTGGTTCACTTATGTTTTAAGTAGTGTCTACAATGTAGTGCTGGACAGGTGGTTCACTTATGTTTTAAGTAGTGTCTACAATGTAGAGCTGGACAGGTGGTTCACTTATGTTTTAAGTAGTGTCTACAATGTAGTGCTGGACAGATGGTTCACTTATGTTTTACGTAGTGTCTACAATGTAGTGCTGGACAGGTGGTTCACTTATGTTTTAAGTAGTGTCCACAATGTAGTGCTGGACAGATGGTTCACTTATGTTTTAAGTAGTGTCTACAATGTAGTGCTGGACAGGTGGTTCACTTATGTTTTAAGTAGTGTCTACAATGTAGTGCTGGACAGGTGGTTCACTTATGTTTTAAGTAGTGTCTACAATGTAGTGCTAGACAGATGGTTCACTTATGTTTTAAGTAGTGTCTACAATGTAGTGCTAGACAGATGGTTCACTTATGTTTTAAGCAGTGTCTACAATGTAGTGCTGGACAGGTGGTTCACTTATGTTTTAAGTAGTGTCTACAATGTAGTGCTAGACAGATGGTTCACTATGTTTTAAGTAGTGTCTACAATGTAGTGCTAGACAGATGGTTCACTATGTTTTAAGTAGTGTCTACAATGTAGTGCTAGACAGATGGTTCACTTATGTTTTAAGTAGTGTCTACAATGTAGTGCTAGACAGATGGTTCACTTATGTTTTAAGTAGTGTCTACAATGTAGTGCTAGACAGGTGGTTCACTTATGTTTTAAGTAGTGTCTACAATGTAGTGCTGGACAGGTGGTTCACTTAACCTGAGAGAGAGTGAAAGTGTGTGTATGATTCAACCAGAGATAGAGAGAGAGAGAGAGAGAGAGTGTGAAAGTGTCTGTATGATTCAACCAGAGATAGAGAGAGAGAGAGAGAGAGTGAAAGTGTCTGTATGATTCAACCAGAGAGAGAGAGAGAGAGAGAGAGAGTGAAAGTGTCTGTATGATTCAACCAGAGAGAGAGAGAGAGAGAGAGAGAGAGAAGAAAGTGTGTGTATGATTCAACCAAAGTAAATAAAACTGAGCATCAAGATAAGGCCAAGGGAGAGAAGCGATCAATGACACTCGACAAACCAAGATGACTGGAAACTAATTTGACATTAACAGGCTATTTCCGACAAAAAACAAAACAAAATCTCATTGTATTTATCATTGAACGCTATGATGCTTACTAAGGAGACAACAAGAACCTTAATGAACACCAACATCTACATTAACGCAATAAAGCCTTGGACCCGAAGAATTGTGATTCTAATAATTATTCAGAAACTGATATGTTTGTCATAAAGTCACTTCATTAAGCCAAGCTGTGCTTATTCTAAAAGAACCGAGAATAAAGAGGTAAACTATAGAGCGTGTGTCTTGACACAAAAGAGACACACTCTTCGAATTCAGGCAGAAAACAAGCAATCTGCTGTTCCTTAAGTTTCTTTACACACTCATTCGTTAGCATTATATTTGTAGAGACACGACAGCTTGGAAACTCTTTGAGAAATCAAATCAGAGGTTATCACACGTTACCCAAATATCCATGACAAGTCTCAAGACAAGTCTTAATATGTACAAGAATTTTTTTTTAAATGAATAAAATTGCAGACAGATAAAAGTTCATACGATGTAAGCACGCGCACTGAGCCACACACAATAATAGACTTGTTTCAGGAAAGTTAGTTCAATACAGAGAAATCAGGCACATCCTAAAGCGATCAACAGCGGTCACTGTGTGAAGGGAGAGAAATCAACCGGACGTTCATCCGTCATCAAGAAATGTAAACAGAACCCAATTTGAAGCCTCTCTTTCGCCTCCCGCCATTGTGTAGAGGACACGAGTTAGATCCTGGGCGAGACGAGCCTTGGCGTGTTGCCTTCCTCCAGATCAAATCCATTGAGAAGAACAAGTTGAACACGACTCATTCAATCGATACAAGCAATCCGTACAGATGTCTTGACTCCACACACACACACACACAGAGTACTCTCATCATACAAATGTATGTTGAGGACGATTGAACTCAATTCTTTCGGACTAGACAATAGTTAAACTTCAGTTTAACAAGAGTAAATTAGCCACAGTCAAACAGTCATTGTTTTACCTTGAATTCATTTAGATCTAGGAAATAAAACGCATTTTCGCGCTCCAGCAGCATATTACTCACTTATCTGTTAGACATTGCTAGTAACATTAAATTCATAAGAGAAAATGTCACTACTTCATTTATCCTCTATATGTTTTATTACCTATTGACCTTTGGACAACTATATGAGCAAAAAGGGAGGTTCGGGGGGGGGGGGGGGGTCCTTCAAATACAATAATTAAAAAAAACACAACTACCCAGCACCTGACAAATAAAAATGTTTCTAAACACCAGATAATTGACTATCAACACATGAACAAAACAACCATCTCGTTGGTAAGGCAATGTCGCTGAAACATTCACACCGGGCCATGTACGCTAACACTTATTTTGTATATCAAATGCATAAATGAGAGAAAGCGTCCAGCTTGTCTAAAGAAACATGTCAGCTGTGTACAGGCTACTTGTAAAGGTCATTGTCTACAAACACAAGCAAGTGTTCAACAAAATGAAGACAATAAAAAACATGTTCATCGATCCCCCCCCCCAGCAGGAAACACTAGAAGCAATCCCAGTCTCTGGTACAATATGGAACTGAGCCTGGCTTCATCGGAAGATATAATAACATCAGCAGTACGCACCGGCTACGCCCTAGGCTTTATATTGTATATTCCGGCCGGAACACCCTCTTTTCTTTTTTTTAAATAAACGACTTCGTTTTAACGATCAGCCTAACAAACGTTTTAACCTCGAATTTGATGTGTACCCCTTACAATGAAAGCTCACCCCCCCCCTCTTTTTTTTTTAAATGAAGCATTTTGTAACGATCAACCTCACATACTTTCTTAGCCAGTGAAGTAGTGTAACTGTTACAATGAAATTTCACGGCCCGATCTCTCTCTCTCTCTCTCATTGGAACCCCCATTTTGGTTTTTTTTTTACCAGCGCATCCCTCATTTCTCCAATATAAACTTTTGACTTGATTTGGAAAGACCCGCTAAAAGCTCTCATAGTTTGGGTACGTTAAGTTTAGTTGTACTTTAACTTCACCCCCCCCCCCCCCAACAAAACGTTAGTCCTTCGTCGTACACATTCCCGTTCCCATTTCTGTTGGTATTTTGTTCTCTAAATAAAAAGCAATATCAATCATTAGGTTTTATTGACTGCCATTGTTTATATGACCCCTATTGAGTGTAGCAAAATGATAATAGATCTAGATTTATATTTTCAAAACTATTTTTTTTTAGTATTTTTTACAGTGTTACAAAGTAACATTACTTGCTCTCTCCTTCTCTCTCTCGAAAATAAAAAAAAATTAAAAAAACAATTCTAGATCTCTAGATCTATCTTATTAATGCTATTAGGATTGTTTTTGTTTTATTTATTTAGACCGCTTCTAAAAGAAAGCGCAAATGACGTAAGGCGTATTAAAAATAAGTAGACTTTGGGGAAAACGAAAAAAAAATGCTTTAAAAATACGGAATTTGTGATATTATTAAAATGCTTTCTAATTAGACTGCGGTCTTTTGGGGAAATACCGAAAATAAAATACAAAGTTTTAATAGAGCTAGCAGTTTTTCGCGAATTGCGGTGGTCAAGTTGCGTAAGTCAAAATGCGTTCTTAGTGAGCACCTAGGAAATATTAAAAGGAACCTGTGTACGAACTTTGATGTGGATACGTACGCTAGTTGAAAAGATCTGGTGATAGATCAGCGCTATTTTTGCGTATCTATAGTAGACTACAGTCTATAAAATTCGACAAGGTTTCAGTCTATGATCAATCCATCTATTCTTTTACCACTACATTTTAACTTGGAAGTTGTTTTTTTAACTCAAATGATAAAGTATCACTTTCAAAGCATGCCATCTATCGGACATCTCAGGTAAAGCTCATTTAGTTCTATTACCGACGGTTACCGAGGGTGTAATGTGGCCAGCACAACGACCAACCGCCTTTACTTTCCCCCAACTGATGTCAGGTGCCCATTCGAATTGAGTGGACTCATGGGCGTCCTTATAAGCCCAATTTTTTACATTTATTTATTCTTAAAATATAGAAAAAAAAGGCATTAAATATTAAATGCACTCAACAGATATGTTTACCAACATTGGTCACAATTAATCACATTCTCAGAACAAAAAATATTCAGATAGGAGCGTGCGACATTTTACTTGACCCACCATGCCGTTGGAGAAATGTTTTTCTGTGTCCATTTGTAAGTTAGAAATAGTTTGTCGAGTAAACTAGATGAATGAAAATATTGTCCCCAAAATTACTTTTGTTTCTAAATGAGCAGAAAGTATTTCTGGTGTAAATAGAGCTGTCTTCGCCCAGAATCTAGTGAGAGAACACAATGTTATCATTTAGTGCTCTGAACGAAAGCTTAGGTTGAACACAATGTTACCATAGAAACTGAACAGTAGTGCAACCTGAACATTAAACTAAGACCGAATCAAACAGTATGACATAGAACACACACACACACACACATAGAAAGTTGACATTTCTAATAGCAGGCCCAGACAAAATGGAAGAAAAAGGATTAATGTTGGTGTATGTTCACATCAGGTCCTCGCTGTGTGCTGTCCAGCTGCTGACTCAATAATAGACAAGAAAAGTGACATTTATTGAAGCAATGAGTTTGTTATTTGTGGAAACTCAACACTGTATTCCTATTCAAAGCTTAGAACATAAAGTATCGTTATGAAACCTTTTTTGTAAGTCAACGCTTTTTTTTTTCTCTTTGTAATTGTCTCTAAACAATGATTTGTTTTACTTGGCTTTAAAAGCCATAAACATTATAATAGCATAGCAACTAGGAGTTATCATGTTGTAATGTCATTGAAATGTCATAGCTTTGGGAAGCGAAACTTTTTTTTTAAAGTTGAATCTAGGCAGTACCGGTATATTTTAAAACATTCTCAATTAAAATTTACTTTGTAATTACACAGTGAGAGAGAGAGGTAAGTTTACAGGTAAGTCATTTTTAGTCAAAGAAAGAGATAATTTTACAGGTAAGTCATTTTTAGTCAAAGAGAAAGATAATTTTACAGGTAAGTCATTTTTAGTCAAAGAAAAAGATAATTTTACAGGTAAGTCATTTTTAGTCAAAGAGAAAGATAATTTTACAGGTAATTCATTTTTAGTCAAAGAGAGAGATAATTTTAAAGGTAAGTCATTTTTAGTCAAAGAGAAAGATAATTTTACAGGTAAGTCATTTTTAGTCAAAGAGAAAGATAATTTTACAGGTAATTCATTTTTAGTCAAAGAGAGAGATAATTTTAAAGGTAAGTCATTTTTAGTCAAAGAGAAAGATAATTTTACAGGTAAGTCATTTTTAGTCAAAGAGAAAGATAATTTTACAGGTAAGTCATTTTTAGTCAAACAGAGAGATAATTTTACAGGTAAGTCATTTTTAGTCAAACAGAAAGATAATTTTACAGGTAAGTCATTTTTAGTCAAAGAGAGAGATAATTTTACAGGTAAGTCAATCGTACTGAGGGAGAGAAGTGAGCAAGTCATGTCTGTTGAAGCAACATGTGAGTCAGTTGTACACATTGATCTGCTTGTTGTGTCGTTCAAGACCGACAAACTAAAGGTTAAAAGGTCACACACTTTACTACAGAATAGATCACTGGCAGCTGCTAAACGTCACCACAGCCTTGACATTATATTTCTACCAACCAGAACAAAGACAACTCGCACGTGCAATTTGATCTTTAGTTAGATAGATCTAGATCTGGACATTTCCACCAGAAGACGTTTTAAAAACAATAACTAGTAAACAAAGCATAGACAGTGACAAGTAAAATCAATAGCGAAACAATTTAACCATTAACTAACCTAATTCTTGAATCTACAGTTTGTACATAGGGCGTTAAAAGTAAAGGCAGGCCACGATGGCAATAAACATCACACTAAACAACCAGAAAATGTATTACCATTTCTGCGTGATCCGTGACACAATGACATTTGTTTTTAAAGACGTTCAAATAATTGAGTATCTATATAAGAGTTGATAAAGAATCAGCATGCCCCCAGGACTGTCATCTCGCGAAGTTTGAGTGTAGAGACAAGTCAACAAGTGCAGTACAATGACGTCACCGTCACAACGTCAGCTTGCTGCTCGTGTAGTAGCCTAGGACACTATGTTATAAACTTAGAAGGCAGAGAAGCTGACATCTAGACACCAACAGATGGCAAAATGAAGCGAAGCTTTGCAAACATAACACTATCAAAACATTGGCAGGATTTAAGTACCACACATTCCCCATTGAATTTATTACAAAATAGTCCATTCATGGTTCTCTAAATATCTACCCACCACCACCACCAAAAATAAGATCTAGAGGCTAGTCTAATGAAACAACTCAACAAAAAGAAGCATTAGAATAGAGCAGCAGCATGGGTGGTAGCATTACGGGTGCGCCATGTGCAGGAAAACCAAATAATAAGGGGACAGGTGGAAGAGGGTCTGCACTCCCAAGAAGACATACCTGCCAATACTGTCGCCATGGCTGATCCGTTTCCAGCCGGCGAGGTCGCAGTGTTACCTAGTCAATAAAGGTCGTGAACAATGAATGACATTTCCCCAAAATGGTAGTGACTTATTTACTAGGCACACGCACACACACGTGACTCTGCCAACTACAGAGATATTCCATAGAATCAAATCCAGCAAGTCTGTATGACGTAACAAAGTCACCTCCGAATGTTGTACCATGCAGCTACAGCATACCCCTCCTAGTTAGTAACACTTCACAAGACTAACTTACTGACTGAATGCAGCTACAGCATACCCCTCCTAGTTAGTAACACTTCACAAGACTAACTTACTGGCTGAATGCAGCTACAGCATACCCCTCCTAGTTAGTAACACTTCACAAGACTAACTTACTGGCTGAATGCACAACATCAGTCAGGGCAACTCAAAGGGGATTCACAAAAAAACCCCCACCAAAACAACAAACAATTGAAACAGAAAATAAAAAGGCGCAAATCAATGACTGAAACTTTGTAAGTTTCTAGCAAGATATAGCTATGCTCAAACCACACACACACAAAACCAGCGCCGGCGGGTAGCGTGTGCGTGGCTTACAATGCACACATGACGCCCAGATCATAAAGGCGCCTTTTAAAAAAAAGTGACTTGAACAGTAAATAAGCATCAAACTATCTCGCACGCACACACACACACACACAAACCTGCACACAACCGCACAATGTAATGACGAAATACGCCTTGAATGATGACGTCTCGATGCGCTTAAGAAAATATCTAGCTTACATTTGTAGTCAAGGCCAGGGGCGGACTGGGTTTCAAAATCTGTCCTCAAAATGATTTAAGTTTGATAAGGTATGGATACTGTGCGCAATGCCTACAGTGAACTCTATTATACGAAATGTATGCCTTATGTTGCTTTTTCATCGCTAAGTATGTAGGCTCTAAGGCCTAAAAGGATGAAGCCTACTTGTAGCACTGTCTACGGATGTAGGCTATTACATTATTTCGGAACATGTGTTTGATTTGATTAGTATTACACTGTCGAGTCTGTACATTTTTTTTAAACACGATTCTTAGAGGGCCCCTTTTATTAGAGACTATTATAAAATCTTAATTGAATACATGCCTTAGTAGCATCCATGCGACCCTTTCGGTGGCCCTAGCGGCCAATTTGTGTACCGGCCCATATAGCCAGTCCGCCCCTGGTCAAGGCTATGTTTCAAATAGCTACAAGTTTGAACAGCGGGTCCATAGTTCCATCGTTGAAATGTATATGATTAATCTGGTCAAGGGGAACAGGTCATCAGCTAGCATGGAATGGGGACATGTGTCTGACTACCACTGGAACCATCTGAGTGAGAACCTCTACATAAAGAGTTTTTTAAAAAAAGTTTTCTTTCTACAGACACTACTTAAAGGGTTAGTCAGTCCGCTAAGAAGCTCGGACCCACACTTATTTAACACACGTGTGTGTAATCTTGGCGTGTGGCGCGCTCCTGTAGAATCTGGGGCTTAAGGGAACATTGATTGTAGACGCATGTGTGGTAGCGCTGATAGACCAGACACACACACATACAGCCAGACACACACACACATACAGAGGCCAGATCATACAGTCAGACGATCTTATAAAAAAAGATAATTGCCAAATGAATGGCGAGTCAGTAAATGAAAAATAATGATGTCAATATCGACCAGTGTCATACGACTCTTCATCTTCGAGCCTGTGTCGGTAACAATAGTAGCAGCGTTGAAGAAACACACATTTCTGTGATCAATAATTCCAGTTACAATCTCAAGCAAGTGTTGATTTTCAAAGAGTACTGATGGCTTCTGACTTTTTTAATCATTTCCAGTAGTGACACACTCTAGCAATAAGACACACTCTAGCAATGAGACGCTCATTATTAAACTAACACAAACCCCTGGAGTTATTCTCAATCAATGACATTAAAACAAGACACACACACACAATGGCATGCATACCTAGCCCTATGTCTGGGCACTAATTCTAAAAGTGTGCATGTCAGAGACACTATCCCTACGCCTTGTAAAGACTCTATTCAAAAGTGTGTAAGTCATTGTTTTGTTTGGAATGAAAGACAATGTCCATACATCATCCATTAAAACCAAACGTAGTGGCCAAGCTAACAGTATATCACGTTTACCAAGTCCAGAAAGATAGACTGTTCATATTTGTTTAGTGAACAGAATTCAAAGCCATCACTGGACTCATTCTTCTTTCAACTTTAAGGAAACAAAACATTTCCTCTATTAGTTTAGACACACACACACACACACACCTTCAAGACATACAAAACATTTCCTCTATTAGTTTAGACACACACACACACACACAAACCTTCAAGACATACAAAACATTTCCTCTATTAGTTTAGACACACACACACACACCTTCAAGACATACAAAACATTTCCTCTATTAGTTTAGACACACACACACACCTTCAAGACATACAAAACATTTCCTCTATTAGTTTAGACACACACACACACACCTTCAAGACATACAAAACAGAGGCAGTAGATGTAGATGCTAGTACAAAATTAAGAAAGCAATCAGTGAAAGGAATGGGCGCTAAATCAATGTGTAGATCATTACAGAAATGAATTAAACTTTTCTTGACTAGTGTCTCAGTGGAAGTTTAATGAAATAATTGCTTACTAAACATTCATGTATATGGTTCAACAAATAAAATTGTCAATTAAAAGTAAAAAAAATAAAGTATATATACTTTTATTAGACTTGTTCTGAATATAAAGAACTGTAGAGTCCAAAGAAATGGGAATGTGAGTGTACAATGGGACACAATGTTACAGTACAGGCGACCACTCAGTTTTGTCAAGTTAAGGATTGAAATGAGCTTGTTGACACAACCCAAACAGAAAAAGATTGTATATAAATCACAAGCCAATATCCTCTAAAGATTTGATAGCAGTCTAAAGCTCAAGGTTTGATTAAAACTAAAAAAGTTTTTTTTTATTTCAGGAGAGATTAATAAACAATAACTACTAAAAAAGAATTCTGCAAGAATTAATTCCCTTGCTTAAATAAAAAAAAATATATAAAAAAAACAAAATTCTACAACTAATTTATAATTAGACCAGCCTAAAATATTAACGGAATGAAGAAAAGAGATACGAAAAATGTAAAAGCTAGCTTCAAATATAAATTGTTTACATTGGTGTCATTAAAAATGTATGAAAAAAAAAAAAAAGTAATCAAATTGGCATTTGAAAAAACTATTTTTAAAAGGAAAAGACAATGTACAGGCACATAGCTAGAATACATTTGTTATTTCATTCAAGTCTATTGAAGTGAGCAGATTAAATGTCAATAAGATAAATAGGGGAAATGAAAATACATCTAGAATTGAAACAAAAAACAAACAAAAAAAAGGTTATGTTATTTGTGTAGTGTAAACCCTTGGTGACTTACCCTTGTTGACTGCATAGAGTGTAGACACAGACATAATGTGGCCACAGGAGAGAGAGAGAGAGGAATAAGTAAAATATAATAGACAAGCATATCAACACAAAATCCTATTATTGCTATAGCATGCTGTGAGCATGGCTCACGTTGGGTGAGGACACATTAACATGAGGTACAGTTAGCATCAAAAGAACTATTGCTAACATACACAACATGGACAACAATATAGAACTTGTGGACAAAAAATAACTTGTTTTCTCATTGCTATGGCTAACATGATAACTGAAGCCATTTGTAACCCAAAGGGATGAAAATTAAATAAAGTCAGTGGAACATTTTTTTAAGAAAGAAAAAAAAAAAAAATTCAAAAGAGATTTAATTTTAAAAATGTAAAAGAATGCTTTTGTTTGCTTTATTTGTTGGTTTCTGGGTTCTGTTACATCGTCAAAATAAATGATTTGTTGAAATGTAAGAAATTCAAGTCTTAGAGATTTTGTTCATAGATTTCTCAAAGCTTTAAATATTAAGTGGCACCCAGAGTTAATTTCTTACAATTTCTTGTATATGCAACAGTTCAAATTCAGTGAGAATTTACTTTAAGCTTTAAAAAAAAACAACCTAATGTTAAACAAAAGATTTAAAAAAAATAAATAAACCTTTAAAGTTTGGTTATCAAATACATTGAAAATCTCAATACCCATCGCCTTTAAAAAAAATAAAGTTATTCATTGGATCCACTGGTCAGTTGAAAATGGCTAAAATTATCAAGTCCCTAGGTAAATAAACAATATGAATTCACCTTTCTTTATGGGAAGAAAAAAACTTGTGATTATAGGCAATACAATCTTACATTCCTATCACCTATCCATACAATTTTATCATGATAATAGAAAATATTATTAACTTTTTTTGTAAAAAAGGAATGTAAAAAGAAAGGTGAATTTCAACAAAACTGAACAAATTCTGAACAATAGACAACACACTAGGTTAAGTAGAAAACTGCTTGATTTCCTTTTTTTTTTTTTTTCAATTCAAACATGTTCTAGTCCTATTAGACTGAGCTAGGCAGTTGAAAGAACTATAAAACACAAGTATAGGAATTTTAAAAGAAAAACAAAAAACATAAAGACATCTACAAAAGAAGAGGTTATCAACAGATAAGGTATTGTATCCAAATAAAAAAAATCACCAAATTGAAACCAGTACAAACATTCAAATCACATTTAGGACATAAAAACTCCCATGAATTCAAACAATTTAAAGCTGAAAAACAGACAAAAGTACAAGTCCAGAAATATTGCTCTATGGGCAGAATAAATTTGGGCTCGACCTATTAACTTTAAATGAAGAAAACAATAGCAACCATTTAAACCTTATAGTTTAAAAAAAAAAAAAAAAAAAAAAAAAAAAAAAAAAAAAAAGATTTAAAAATCTGGGTTTTTGAATAAACAATTTTTTTTAAACTAGAGACCCCAAAATGAAGCTGATCCATGGGAGACGTTTTGAGCTCACCTATTTTGTTGAGGCTGGATCCATTACTATTTGAGAACCCTAGTCAGAATATTTGTGTTTGTCAGATATTAAAATGCAGGTATTTGAATGAGAAATCTAAATGTGTTTGTTGTTTATGGAGAAAAAAAAAATTAAAATCCTAAGGTAGTTATTATAAGGTAGATATGTTTAATATTCAAGACATGTTTTAAAAAATTAATTGTAAAGTATCTGTTCATTTAATAATTTTCATAAAAAAATTCATTTATTGTATATTATGGAATTTTCAGCTTATGCAGAAAATGAATAAAGGCTTAACAAAGTTTAACCAAAAAATTTAACAAAACTTAAGGGGGAGATAACATGCTACATCCTGTTTCATGTCTTTAAAACTAAAAAATCCATGCAATGAGTTAATTTCTTTAAAAAATTGTTGACATTGAAAAAGTGAAAAATTTCTTCTCTTATCAAAATAGTTATTCATATTGTGAAAATAACACAAACGTTTAAAACCTAAGAAAAAAATTCTACCATAATTTTAATTTCACCAGCAGGAACAATATCTAATAATTTTAAATCATGTTTTTATTTGTTACTATTTTTGTTTATTCTTCTGAACTTGACATGATAATATCTTCAGCAAATAACAACAGAAAAATAAAAATAAGGACTGCTGTGAATGAATGAATGATTTGTGATCTAAAAGCAGGAGACAAAAAAAAAATAAAGCTTGGTCACTAAGCTAGTCTAGTCATCAAAACAAGGGGAAACTATCATTCAAAAGTCAATGACAAAAATTATGCTCCAAGCAAACCTAAAATGGCACAATGCAACATAACGTTTGCTACTTTTTTGACAGTATTTGACTGACTTACAAAGAAATAATTGTGAAATAGAGTTGGAAACATCTTTTTTTGTTCTTTTTAAACACTATGTACTTTTATTGTACCAATGTATAGATGATTTCAACGACAGAATACTTCAGAATTGTCACAATAGTTAGTGTTGTCAGATCCAGACCTCTAAAATAGTCACTGTTGTGTGTATGTGTGTTTGTGACTGGGGTCATTTTCGACACTCATAAAAAAAAATCAAGTTACAACAACTTGGGTCTTAAAAAAATAATTGAACAATAAATTTAAATAATTTTGTTATCAAATATTTAAAGTATGTTTCAGCTTTATAAATTGCTTAGAAATATAAAGAGGATTATGATATGAACATTCCAATGGAATAGAACCCATAGATTGACATTAGCTACACGAAAGCTGGATTGTGTGTGGTGCTTCAATGTGACACCAAAGTCCACAATAGTTAATATATTACAGGAAATATAGAATATATTAGAGATAAATATAAATATACATATATGCATGTGTTGGTGGTATCTCAGGGGCACATGACTTTGTGTTATTAGTAACACCGGACACTTACCGTAACCCCTTATAGCTAAAAATTGTAAAACAATAATCAATATTTGCAAGATCCTGCCCCAAATTTACAAAAAGAAACAACTTTATCCTTACAAAAATATTTAGTGGGTTCCATTGAAATAGCTATATCATAATTATTTGTATTCAGATAATGGTTAGTTTTTTTTTACAGGAAGTTAAAGTAGTTAATAGTTGGGTGATAAAACACATAGTACTATGTATCTGACCATAAATGGAAATTAAAGTTTAATTATTATTAGTTTAAAATAACACACGTGGACACATGAACATATATTATAATATGCAACTTAAAAAAAATTTGAAATCTTTCTAAACAAAATCATAAGCAAATAATTTGGCAAATGGGTATTAAGTAAAATAAAAATACAAATAATTAAAAAAAACACATCAAATATGTTAAAAATTTCTAGAAAAATAAAATGCACTGAAAATAATTTACTTAGAAAAATAAACTTCTCTGATGGGACAACAAATCCACAATATTTAACTCTTTATCAATATGTCAACAAATGTTCTGATCAAAATGAAAATGGATGAAGCATTAGGAAAGCAATACTCACTTGAAAAGTTTCTGGTTGCTAACATAGTTGTCAATATGGCTCCCTTAAAAGAATTAAGATTTAAAATAATAGCAAGTAATTAAAATTCTCTAAAGCTTTGAACATAACAAAAAAAAAATCTTTTAATAAATTGGGTAGAATTTTTTTTAAATATTGAAAATTTCTGTGTAAAAAATTTGTATCTACGGCCAACTTCAAAGTCCATTTTGTTTTTAAGCATATTTACATGGGTATTTTGTACTTAATATATATATGTTTAAAAAAATTTCTTTGCTAAAAGTAAATTGTTTATTATCTGTGGAAATTGAACTTGATCAATTATTGTTAATTAATCCTAAATCTTTTAAATTTATTTTAAAAAAATATATTGCAGATCTGCTCAATAGTTTCTATACATTATACAACTCAAGAGTCCGACAGGTTCTTATCTAAACCATTTGATTTAAACAAACTAACTAACCTTCAGTTTTCGTCTGGCATTGAACTTCTTCAAGCAGTCTACAGTCTCCTGTCTATGTACCACAGAAGCCACTCTTTCCCTTTGCTGTAAAAGAGAGGAAAAAGTTTTCACTTAATCCTTGAAGCATGGTGGAAGCACATTTTTGGGAGACCAGAGAAAATACAACTTTTTCTTTGCAACAAAAAGTCACTTATCTCCCTTAGATTGTAGATGACCAAGGCGGACAGTGCTAAACTATTTTACAAATAAATGTGAGAAATAAAGTTCCCATCACAGTTCTAATAGTTTTCACTCACATGCTACATATGATTTATAGCCTGAATTATCTGCCGAGAGTCATCAAACCATTTAAATTCCTCCTTTTTTATTTTCCCATTGACACAAATCACTATAGTTATGTTACTACTGCTCAGGCCTTTGAAATTTCCAGAATGTGGAATTAAGTTTCTGGTTCTTATATCTTCAAAATGCTGATATTAAATAATGGACTGACCAATGTGAAAGTAGAAAAAACAAAACATGAGTATTCAATATCTTACAGAAGAAGAAAAAATCAACATTGAAGTAGGTCATTTTGTGCTTCTTCCAAAAGAAAAATATTAAGACCAGTTTAGATATAGTGACTAAAAATGCATAACAAAGATTGCTAAAGAAATTTTAAGTCAATCTATTAGCATACATATTGGGAAAACAAAATCTATACTTCATTTTTTGTTTGTTAACTACAAAAATGTACAAATATTTAAACTATCAATATAAAATAAAAACAAACTCCTCCATGTAGTGATTAAAATGGCATCCTGTTATTCTCTTCTAACTCTTATCTCATCAACATGGAACTGCGACGCTTTACCCACTTCCATTCCTTTAGCCTTAACCCTATCCTGACCCTTTGCCCGAATTCTGACTCTAGTCTCTAACTTCCTTTTGCTCTAGCATCACACCTCTTTGGCCACAAACACCCCTTTGCACAATCTCTAATGCCCCCTCACTCTACCTCAAACTTGATCCACCCTTACCCTTTGACTGAAAACCTCACTAAACAAAAAGTCATATAATCAATGCTTGCTTTATAGACTAGTTAAATAATCAAAAGAAATTCCCATTTTATCTTTTTGCCCTCTTTGGAGTGGGTGGCACCGTGGCTGAGTGTTAAAGCACTTCTGAACCAACAGTCCCAGGTTTGAATCCAGGTGAAGACTGGCGACTTTTTTAATTTCGGGATCTTTATGGTGCCTCTGAGTCCATCCATCTATAATGAGGAAAAGTAATGTGTGCAGGCCACATGACACCCTAATTAACCATGTGCCACAGAAACTGATGACCTTTACATCATCTGCCTTATAGATTGCAAAGTAGAATAAAGAAAACAGCCCTGTACAATTTCTACATAAAGATTTCAGGTCTTTGTAGAAGAAGAATAGTTTAATCTAGATTGATACCTTTAGACTGAAGCCTTATCAAAAATACAAATACTTTTATCTCTATTTATCCTTTTCAAATATTTGATTTATAACTCTTATATTTATGTACCTCAAAACCTTATTAGCTAAGTATAGGAAATCAATTCCATCCATATTTATCATATCAGAATCAGTCATATCAATTAGTCTAGATATGATTCAGATTTGATAATTAACATTGCTTAAGCATCTCTTTTTTTTTAAGTAGCCTCAGGTCTACCAATCCCATTGTAATTACTTAACCTAAGCTTGTTTGTCCAATTAATTATGGACAACTTACACATATCCATGGATGCTTCAGAGCTTCTGAGGCATTGATCCTCTTGGCTGGATTCACACACAACATACTGTTAATGAGATTTTTAGCCTCAGGGGTGACTGTATCCCACTCAGGGGAGGGATACTGAAAATAAACATGTGTGTAAATAAGTCCTTTTTTTTAGTCCCATGAAATCATTCAGCTATTCCATTAAAACATATGCAGCCTAGTTATGTGTAGGTATTTATAGCAAGTAGTATTCATTGTCGAACCTTAATCATGATAAACAGTTAGCTTTATGGTGAGGGAGTTATCACAAGTTTATGGTAGAAAAACATTTTAAAAGCTAAATGCAATGGGCTAAAGACTTCAATAGTTGCTATATCAAAATGTCTAAATATATAGCAGAGTAGTAGAGTCAGTGTTGTTATTTTTTTTTATAATTTCAAAATTACAAATGAAAAATTAGCATGGGAGCATCACTAACTTTGAATGAACTAACAATAAAAATATGATATGATAATTTTACTGGTCCAAACAAATGGAAGTTCAGTTTGACTACATTAGTCCATCTGAGCATAACTACTATAACAATATAGATGCACATAGGAACAACATATGAACCCAATGACACACTTACGTCATATGCACCAGCCTTGATCTGTGCATACAATCTATGCTGATCCTCATCCCAGAAAGGGGGATAACCCACCAGCAGAATATAAAGTACAACACCTGGAACAAATAAAAACATTAAAAGTTCATGACATTATTTCAACTAGTTTGTGCTTCTGTATCATAGCAAGAAATGGAACAAACCACTTACCACATGCCCAGATATCCACAGGTTTGCCATAGGGATCTTTTCTGAGGACTTCAGGTGAAAGATAACCAGGTGTTCCTGCGAAACCTGTTTAGACAAAACATAAGAATTATGCAACAGTTAACAGATATCCAGATAATAGAGCAATTTTTTATATCTAGGTATGTAAATAAAGAGACAGGCAAAATGCTGATCTTTCCCCCAGCAGATGTCTAGGAATATGTCAACAATTTCAAAAGGGTTTCAATGATAGTTTTCAATATGTAGAGTGAATGAGTTGTCAATCTGTCAATGACTACAATGAGCTCAGTTCATTCAGAAGAGATAGACTTTATTTATACAGGCTCAACATCTCTTAATGGCATTGCCTATTTTGTGTCAACATCATTTAAGAGCTGAATTATTATTAAAGCAAGCAAATGTTACCAACTTACCAAACCAAGCCTGTTGTTCACCTTGAACCTCAATAGCTAACCCAAAATCAGCTAATTTAACAGCAGCCCCTTTGGCTTTGCTAGCCAGGAGGAGGTTCTCTGGCTGAAAAGTAAGCATTATAAATCTGTAAATCAGTCAAACACAACAGGAAAACTGTACATCAAACACAACATGAATTGTATATGTAAGATATTTTATTATTGAAATTGTTTTTGTCTTTTTATTTACAAATGATAATTCTCTCAAAATAAGTCAAGTTATCAGTGCTGGTAAAGCAACACTATTGATTGGATTACTTGCTAAATGTTTTGATTAGATTTTAAAAAATGTATCCGTTTCTTAACATAACATCTGTTACTTAGATAGAAGAAAATAAGCTCTGTGTTTGTGAGAGGCACAGTACATTGTCATGGGAGATCACTGACATAAAGACACCAACCAACAGGTAAGCAGACACCTAAATAAATAACCTTACTGCAAGTCAGTCTGATGTGTCTAATTATAACATGTCCACTGACAAACTAGTTTTAAAAAAACATATACTCTCCCTTTGATTAATGATCTCAGTGGGAACTCCATTAAAATAACAATGGGAGACTTATTGTCAATGATAAAAAAACAATCTTTTTGAAAAGTAAAAAAATAATGAATTGAGAGATGGCCCAACTCATTTATGTATGGTATAGCTCTGGGCATGATGACGTTATCTGGAATACACAAGTTGACTTGGATAATGCCTGGGTTGGCCACATATTATGCTAGCTAATTGGACACGTCCTAAACGAGAGAATGTAGATGACATTGAAGCCACAATGTTTGGAAAGGTGAAAACTCTCGACACCGGATTGTCGAGGCTAAACATGACACTTAACACGTGGATCGATAGCTTCAGAATTGGAGGGGGGGGGGGTCATTGCTGCTGTGCAGCGATGATGACAGAAGGTACGCCTGAACTGAAAGACAGTTAACGATTGATAGTCTGACTGAGACCCAGAGCCAGGTAGTCTAACTTCCTGACTTGGTCATGCCGCATCGCCCAGGTCTCATACGGAGGGAGGGAGGGGGGGGGAAGAGGCGTTCACAGATATTACGATATTTGTGTCAGTTTTGAACCCGATGTCATAGAGTTTCATGGCAATTGGCATGAGGAGTGAAAAATGCTCGTCTAGACAATAGACGTTATTTACATTGTTGATACATTTGAGGTTGTACATAAGACAACATAGTATCAGAATGTACATGTGACCAGAGAGAGGTCACAACGTCAAATAATGTCTCTTTGTTTCCAGTGTACTTTAAAGGCTAAAGATCTCATTGGTTAATAGGTGCCCCCAGTAGTGCCTGACATTTGTTGGGGTCACTTGAAGCTCATTTAACTTAACCAAAGTAACAGAAGAGCTTTACTCTATGTCTCATTGGGGGAGACACGCTGTCCTGTACCAAAATGGTTTAAACGTTTACAGTATAGATCAATAACAATCGGCGTTAAAGCAACAAGGCGTTCACAGCCAATAATAGCAGCCAATGATTGAATTAGCATAAAAACACATCATGCAGGAGGTCATATTACTTGTAGATACAATGTACTGATACAGACATGCTTTTAGCGCTAACCATAGTGTCGATATCCTTGACCTCTCGACCTAACCACATTGACTCTACCAGGGAAGAAACCAATAGGGATGTCACGCTAAACTAAACATAATTAAATTCTGGGTAAATAGTCTTTCAAGAAGTGCATTTGGAAAAACATTAAGTATATTTCTGAGAAGGCGACATTGACATTTTGTTAAAGGAAAAAAAATCTGTTGCCTTATGGTCAGCATTGATTCGTACTGAACTTAAAACATTTCTTTGGGGGAAAAGACTAACAACATAAGATTAAAGGTGCTTAAGCATTTATACAAAAATTACTTAAGAAGTTTTGTTATACGAAAAATGTCAACCAGCTGTTAATGTCTTAGTTAGTTAGTAATTGTTTTTTTAACCATGCTTTTGTTGAGACAGAGTAGATCTATGACTAGTCTTACTGACCACAGGCTTATGGGGTTTGACTCCAGGCAATATGGTCTCGGAAGTATTGCCCTGCCTAAGTGCTACACTGCTGTAAAGACTCACCTTTAGATCTCTGTGCACTATTCCGTGTTGATGACAATAGTTTACACTCTCTAATATCTGCTGCATGCAGTGACTGAAAAAATAGCCAGAACAATGACCAGTTGAACAAAGCAAACAGGCCCAGCAGGTTGAAAACAACAGCACAATGTTACAATGTTAGGTCTTGCCAACAGTTAAAGCGGTTAGAAACAAGTCTCCGACATTCCCTGATTAATTTTGTTAGGGGTCAGAGGGCACTCTTTTATTTCTTCAGAAAATTGAACACGTTTTTTTGTAAACCAAATTGTTTCTATTACATCACACCTTTAAAGTACAAAACTTTGTTTCCTTTAACTATTGCTAAGAGTACTTGTGTGCTGCCGTGTTAATAGATTTCTTTATCTAACTGCTCGTACTGGTACACAAATAATGAAGAGTTATTTAATTAGCGCTGATGTTATCATTTACAAAGTAGACCTCTCTACGTATTGTGGAAGAACAAAGAAATAAAATATTAACACGATTCATACATACAAAAGAGTGAGTGCTTAAGTCTGACTGATATAGCTCAGAACATAGACATACAGAGACCAGGAGATGCTTGCAACTAGTAAGTCCGAATAAAGTGACCAGGGGCGTGTGTTTGATACATAAATGAAGTCAAGTGATCGTTTTTCTGCCTCAAGATCTATATTCGTTAAACTACAGTTTCTAAATATCGATGGCATCCATTTTGTTTGGCTGGTACACGCACAGCGTGCTTCATCTTCACCGAGTGTTGGACAAGAGAAACAAAAATCACATTTTCAACTTCCAGCACGTGCTTGAAAGAACAAAATGGAGAAGACGAGAACAGAATGAGGTAAAAAGAAACAAAGTGTGAATGTCATTTAAAAAAGTGTAAATGTCATTTTTCTCTGTACATTAGACGCTGAACTACAGAAAGATGACAAGATGTTTCATCCTGAAAGTATGGACATATAATAACACCAGGTGGACAGTCAAAGTACATGATCTGTTCCTAGACAGTTATACACAAGTGATCTACAGAAATAGTTGGTAGCCTACAGAACTTCAAGGGAAATATCTGGGGCAGAATATGGCCAACGCAAGTTGCTACCATGACAGAAACATTTCTAGGTCATACTATTGCCAAGACAGACACGTTTCAATCTAATCACCTGGTTGTATCTGTCGCTCAAGAGAATAAGACTATTCTTAGCAATAAATTGAGAACTAAACAAGTACATATTGAACTGTTACAAAACTAAAACTTTGGTTCAATGCTTTGAGAAATTATTAGACGTCACTTAAAAAATCGCACTAAAAATGAAGAAGTCTGTAGATCTTATGATGACCTCTTGGGGAAAAAAAACCCTGAGGAGGTATGTTCAAGACACCTCACAGCTACCTTGTTTCAAGACAGGGTACCAGGATGAGCATACTGTAGAAACCATTGGGAATACAACAACAAGGAATGGGGGGGGGGGGGAGGAGAAGAAGTGCAGGACTGGAGAAGAACTGTTGGGCTGATCACTTGTGGTGTCCCGAGAAAGTGGTAGACAATGTTTAGGTTATAAATTAGCGCTTTTAATCAAATGTATACACACATTTAACTTGATCTTGACTAAAAATGCAACTGTGTATTACACCGAGTACAGAAATACCTACAACTAGACACATTTTTGAAACTACAGCACTTGATGAAGTGAGAGCTGCAAGAGAGTTGGAAGGACATAGATGGACAGAAAGTATGTTGGAAACTATCTGAACTCTGACTTAATGTTAAAACAGCTGTTGTTATATCTTCATCTTAGAAACAGAGGGGAAAACAAAGTTTGTATTGAAAAAAAAAACAAATGAACAGGCAATAGCGACTGAAACAATATTGATATGAACTGATGAGCGTTGTACTAAAATAATGGACTAGAAGCTAATATAGACTCTAAAATCTAAACATGGCTTACATAGAAAAAAAAACATAATGACATTATGCACTATGTCCAGATGTTATGTTAGGATTAGGGTTAAACAATCAGTACAGCAAGAAACATAGCTTTGAGTACAGGAAGAAAACAAAAAATAAAACTATGACCAAGCCAGTGGACAAGAAGGTCGGCTGACCTAAGGAACAGACCTTCATGTCTCTGTGGATGATATTGTGCGTGTGACAACTGTTGATACCTTCCAGAACCTGTTGAATACAACGGCTGAAAAAGGCCAAAAAAGGGGAATATATGGAAGAAAGGTTACTGCTGGTGTATGTGGGGGGGGGGGACTATCAGACTTCACCCGCACACAATTTGTTTTTTCTCTCTCTCTATGACCCTCTCTCTACACATAAGGCAAAACATGTCCATTCCAGAGGTCACACATATTGCTGTAATCATGTCATATAAATATAAACCAAATATTTGACCCATTACTGGACAAAAAGGAATTGAAAAATAGCACAGTATTAGTGAATCTCAGCTTTAACAAATAACAAAGTATATGCAAAGTTTTTCAATAATCTGTTCTTTACCACTTTGGTTGTTTAAATGACGTTCTTGTTATCCTAACAAAATGTGTAAGTCCGTATGGCTTTAAAACTTTAAATAAACATCAGAGATGTGGAACTCAATAGTGTCTATTACTTGGCCCTAACTGAATACACACAAGTCTACAAATCTTTAGGTTTCTTGAGACTCTCAATGTTAAAACACCTTGAACAGACATTTTCCGAATAAGTGTAGCTGACCATTCTAACTCCTGGTTAGCATCAGGCCAATACGCTACAACCAACTGGGGCAACTACAGGACCAAAGTACAGTACACGTAAAGCATTAAGTTTGAAATCCAGTGCACACGTACCTAGCGTCCGCTTCGCTATAGAATTCCCGTGCGACAATATCTTCAAACAATTCTCCACCAGTTACTCTGTGGGGGACACAAAGAGAAGGCAATACAGTAAATACATTCCTAGCATTGTCTGATACATACAACTGTTTGAATTCAGAGCACCAGAAAAACAAAACAAAAACAATAAATAAATAAATACTTTTTAAAAAGAGTTTATATTAAGCTTACCAACTACTTGTATCCATTAGTTTGGATCAGTCATGTAATTAAATTTATAATGTAGTAGATTTAAAGTCTTAAACTAACAAAAAAAAAAGGAATTCTAAAAATGAAAAAAGGGAGAAACGACCTGAATTCCATTTCTTCCATTGTTCGACATACCATACAAAGTTATGAATTACCAATTGCTAATTAACTCATTGATTTTTTTTTTGATTTTTTATTGACTCTTGTGTTGTCAGTTAAAAGAAATAATTGTACAAAATGTTCAGCTTGATCCTAGATTGGCTGCGGGAGATATAACGTGTACAAACTTTTGAACAGACAGAGTTGGTATAAGCATTGTAATAAGTAGTATGTAACTTAGATGCTACTCACAGGTCAAAGACAAGATAATGAAATCCTTCATCTTGTATACTATCGTGTAACCGAACTGGAAATACAAACAAGAAATATATGAATATTCACATTTTTATCTATTCAGATTTAAATCTCTACAATGCAGCATCTATCATAACAATTACATACACATTTACAAATTTCATATTTACGTTGGCAATGAGTTCATCTATAAATAAATACAAAAATCACGATGAGATCATTGATAGAGACATTTAATTTAGCAAACATTTCATCCACACCGGAGATAGTCTAGCAAGTCATTAAATAAAGCTTCCATAAGTCCATCAGGATTTGTAACGCAATATTGCACTTTCAAATACCACACAAAATGGTCTAGCGAATGAGTTCAAACGTCAAGTTCAGGTGACAGAGAACTTATCTGTCCGAATTGTTCAGATAGATACATATCCGTTGTCTCAGAAATTAAATGGCTTTGAGATCTAAGCATTAGTGTTAGCCAATAATTTGTAGAAGTATTGCATTTTGTATTCATAAAGACACTTTTCTTTTTTCTTCTAGAACTAAATAGTACAATAAGTACAGTTTTAAAAATCTTAAAAAAGAAAACAACTTATCAAAGGGAAAGAGCTCCAGGCGTGCAACTATACCCCAATAATGTAGAAGTTATTTCCCTTATTCAATATCAAACAAAGTAATTAATTGACTATTTGGTTAATTTTTTTAATCGATTCACATTTTCTTAGGTACAATATAAAATTGTTTAAATTTTCAACTTGATCCGAGAATGGGTGTGGGACAGACAGATAGACAGACAGCGTGAGCTGATAGAAGTTTTGTAAAACAAATGATAAGACGAGGTTCAATAAAGCGGCTCCTTCTACAACCTGGTGAACACACTGAGAAAAGAGAATGGTGGAAAGTCACAAAAAGATGACCACTAGATGGACACATAACATATCGTCAGACACACAAGCGAGGACCATTGTGGGTGATTTAATCTAATAATATATGTAATATTTTAAATACTATCTTCATAAAAACCAGTTCAATGAATACTTATGAATATTAAATATCTAATAATAACAATAGTAAAATCAGACGACCAAACGATACAATCAGGTGGACAACGCTTTCGACCCGTTTGTATGGAAGGAAGTAGGATTGTGATTGTTGATTGGTTTGCAGTTGACAGCTTCTGATATTTTTGTGCTAAAAATATTGAAACCTGCCTCTTTAATGATATAGCTTACCATACAGATGGCTGAGCGCTTTGGGGGATCTCTTCGTTACATTGTGAATATGTTTTAGTTATGAAATAATTGAAATACTTATCATGATTTTGATAGTCATCCAAATTAAATTAAATGAATTTATTAGATACAGGCTACTTGTGTAAAAAAAAATATGTAAAAAAAAAAATGATCTCCCTTAGGAAGTAGCTAAGGTTAGCAAATGTCGATGTCAAATGTTATCTCATGTTTGTTGTGTCACAATGACGGCTGTTGTTGTGTGTGTCACTACTTGATAGTCACAACATTCATCCCAGGTCTGGGTTTCATTCAGTAGTCTGCTGCATGAAAATCAATAGACTGTCAACAGATTTATGTCAGACGTAGAAACTAGATGGTAAGTCACCCCGTGCTACCAGCTAATACGATTGAATTGCACGAATGGCGCTAGCATATTGGTAGACCAATGAATAACTCGTAGAGACATCTACAGCTAGTAGCTTTTATTAGGGCTAGTGGTGAAAAGCTAATTTAGAAAATCTTTCATAAAAAAACAGATTCTATGACGACTCCAGAATTTCAGGCAGTATTTACAAACACTGATACTAAAATGTTTGTGTTGAAGAGCTGCCATAATAACTGCATGTAACTGTAGCAGTAATAATATCAATAATGAAACAGGAAATTCCGTACAAATATTTAATATAAAAGCCCTCAAACCAAATCAAACTCAAACCAAAACAAGCCCCGGGCCCAGACAAAATATCAAATGACATGCTTCTTCACTTGGGTCCTCAAGCCAAAAGAAAACTGCTACAATTATTCAATGCTAGCTGGAAATCTGGCAGAATTCCAAACATCTGGAAAAAAGCCATTATGATCCCTATACTAAAGCACGGCAAGCCAAGAAATAAACTGGATAGCTACCGTCCCATCAGCCTCACTAGCTGTACCTGCAAACTGATGGAAAGAGTGATAAATAGAAGGCTGACATGGATCCTTGAGTCAAATAACCTACTCACTGAAGCCCAGGCTGGCTTTAGAAAAGGCAGATCAACAGAAGATCAAATTGCCTTCATCACACAAGAAATAGAAGACGGCTTTCAAGAAAAGAAACCAACAACAATTGTGTGGGTTGACTTAGAAAAAGCATTTGACAAAGTCTGGGAACAAGGTCTCTTGCTCAAGCTAATCCAGCATCACATATCCCACAGAATGTACAACTGGATAAAGGAATACCTAAATAATAGAAAAGCCTTAGTTTGCATGCAAGGACAAAGAAGCCACACAGTGGGTATAAAAAATGGTGTCCCCCAAGGAGGAGTCCTATCCCCAACACTTTTCCTAATATTCATAAACGATCTAAATCAAAACCTACCCAAAAAAGTTAAGAGCAGCATGTATGCAGATGACCTTGCCTTAATTAGCACAGAAGAATATGTAGGAACATCGAAATTTCGATTACAAGATGCTCTTGATAAACTCAATAATTGGTCCAAAGACTGGGGCATGTCCATTAACACAAAAAAGACAACATATACCATATTCTCACTGTCAACAAAACAACAAACAATAAAATTAACATTAGATAAGGAAGCTTTAGAAAAAAATGACAGCCCTACTTATCTTGGAGTCACCTATGACCCGAGACTAACCTGGAAAAACCAAATAGATAAAACACAGAGTAAAGGCATCCAGAGACTATCCCTCTTGAAAAAATTAGCTGGCACAGATTGGGGAGCTAATCACAACATCCTGAAAAAGACCTATACCAGTTATGTAAGACCTGTACTAGAATATGGTGCCACAGCATGGGGCTCAGCAGCCCAAACTAACCTAAGAAAAATAGACAAGGTTCAAAATATTGGTCTAAGGATAATGACAGGAGCAATCAAAACAACACCCATAAGAGCTATGGAGGAAACCGCTGCCCTGATCTCTCTGGATGAAAGAAGAGAAATAAAAATCCTTTCCCAATTCACTAAATTGGAAACCTTGGAGAGGCACCCACTCAGAACAAAAATCCACAAAACTGGCACAAAAAACCGTCTCAAAAGGACCAATTTCATACAGGAATCTCTAAACCTAAAAAAGAAACACCAACTTGAAAAAATTACTCTGGAATCCTCGAAACACTATAATGAATCTCCACCCTGGGACGAAAGCCCTCTTCCTACTATAAGGGACCATATTGAAAAAATAAAAAGAAAATCTGATTACAGACCAACAGAGCTCAAGGAAATAGTGAACTGTTTTCTACATACCAATTACCCTAGCAATCAGTGGATCAGAGTTTACACAGATGGCTCATCCCATAAAGCCACCACAAATGGAGGAGCTGGAATACTTATCGAATGGCCAGATGGAGGAAAACTAGAAAAATCCTTTGCAACTGGAGAGCTCTCTGACAGTCACAGAGCAGAAAGGGAAGCACTAGCACTAGCTGCTACCATGCTAGCAAATCATCCAAGTTCCCCTCACAGTCAGATTGTCTTTCTAACAGACGCAAAAACAACCCTCCAAAGCCTGCAAAACTCTGATTCCCCTTGTATTAAAAACCTCAGAACAGCACTCACAAAGCTCAACCACAACAGCAAAAAAACCATCATTCAATGGATACCAGCTCACATACAACTAGCAGGAAATGAGAAGGCTGACACACTCGCCAAGAGTGGGAGAACAAACTCACAAGTAAACTCTGCTCTCTATCCAGAAGAAATGAAGAAATTAATTGTAGATAAAATAAATGAGAAATGGACGAGCTCCCATCCAAATCACAAGAAAGATGATGCTTACTATAAGCTATCCCGACAAGACCAACGTCTAATCTTTCGACTCAGGACCGGACACAACAGAATGCGACAACACATGTTCCGGAAGCTCAAAATTGGAACCAGTGAAATCTGCCCATGTGGAGTATCACCAGAAAATGCCGACCACGTCCTCCAAAACTGCTCTCTCTACCAAGAGGCCCGTATAAGACATTGGCCCCAAATCACCCCAATAGAAAGAAAACTATATGGAGAGCTCCCTGATTTGGAAACCACTGCGCAGTTCATCTCATGTATTGGTCTAGTCATATGAACACTCCAACATAACAATGAGAACGATGAAGAAGAAGAAGAAAATTTAACATAGCTGCACTACTAACGCTAATAACACACATTTAAAAAAAAAACGTTTTAAAAAAAGGCTTATATTAAAAGTTAATGTATCAAGTAGTTGAAATCAGTCATGTCATTACATTGTCATAGATCTAGAGTAACAATAATAAATCTGTGCGATTAGAAATATTTTTTACCAACTGTTTTAGTTTAGCGCAATTTCATTATAGCTTTTGCAATGGGCTATGACGCAAACTTTCAACTTGATTGAGTGTGGGAGAAATGACAAGCATAAACTTTTTATCAGACAGACAGAGTGAGTTGAGAGTGAGCTTTGCAATGAAAGAAATCGACTCTTAGTAGAATAGATGAAGTTAGATAAAGTAATAACATTACGATAACAGCCTAAGGGACAATGAGAATAAACAACAATACATATTTGCGATGAAAAATATTTTTACCAATTGTTTGAGTTTAGCGCTATTTCATGCTTCTAGCTTTCTCACAACGCTAAGATCCTATCACATCTGGGCCAGTTGGGGGGAGGGGTGAAAAAAAAAGGAGCGACCTGAACTCGAACTCCTGGCTCAAGCCTCCTCGGACCAACGTGCTAACCACTCTGCTAGTGAGGTACTTATGACTAGAGAAGATCGTATCGTTATATGTTGTTAGTTTCAATTTGGAGCGGCGAACTATTAAGGGGAACTAATTCAGCTTATACCACCACTTCAGTCAAGTACAATTTCTTTCCCTTGTTCGAGATACCAAACAAAATAATTAATTACCAATAGTTAAATAACTAATTGGTTAATTTTTTAAAAATTGATTCTTGTATTGTCAAATAAAAGAAATAATTATGTAAAAATTTCAGCTTGATCCGAAATTAGGTGTGGGAGAAATAACGTGTACACACTTTTTACCAGACAGACAGACTGAATTGATTAAGCTTGACAGACATTTAAAAAAAAAAGACTATGAATAGAAGAGAAAATGTTCTCTGAACAACTGTACGCCTCCATTCAGCTGCTGGGATGTCTTCATTAAATACATTAACCAAGCGGACACACATTTGTTCAACATCAAGCAAAAATACAACTTTTTTTTCAGTCTGTAAACAAAAAGATTTATTTGAAATCTAAGATATAAAGTTCAAGAATACATTTTTAAAAAATTCAATTACTGGAGAACAAAAAATGCTTAGAATATTTGTAGTTCTCAAGTAGAAAAAAAAAAAGAGGGAAAGTTGTTTTTTTTTTTTAAAAAAAAGGTTACCAGCGGTGAAGTCACCCCCTCCCTCTTCTCCTGTTTCTCTCACTCTTTAAGTAAATACAAGAGCCCTTCTCTCTAGCACTGTCATTCTTTACTTATACACGCTGCTGTGTCAGCCTTGTAGACTGGGACTACTCAGCCAGCAATTGTCAAATCGATTTCTGCCAGACTACAACGTCGTTCCCCCCAGACCACAACGCCTTCATTCCTTACAACCCCCCGACCCCCCTTTTCATTTACAAACACACACACCTCGGATTTTAAGAGGGTTTGAAAACTGTTTCTTGCTGGAGTGTTGAGGCTACAGCGAGTGTTTTTATTTCCGTCGAGTTATTTCAAATACGTTGGGGTTTGTTTCATCGTTACGTTTTTACAATTAATCTTATAGTCTTGTTGTCAGCTTACTTCTTCTCTGGTCTCTCTCTCGCTCTTTTTTTTTTTTTTAGAGCGGAAGTGATAAGAGGAGGACGAAAGGAAAAAGAGAGAGAGAGAGAGACAGAGAGAGAATGAGATAGGCGAAAATAAAAAGAAGAGATATTACTTTGTTTCATTTCATAATAATTTTTTTTAGATGTTAACGTCTAAAGTACAATATTGAATTGCTGTCTAACATAAAAATGCCGAGAGAGTTGAAAGAGGTTAAAATTGCACTTCAATACAACTAAAAATAGTTATTTACACGATGGCCATGTAGAAAGGTACGTGTGAAGGTGTGAGTATGACAAAAAACTAATCGAGTTAACTCGCTTGTAAAATTGGCAATTAGGATTAGTGAACTGAGAATGCCGACCATGTCATGCAAAGCTGTATACTCTATCGAGAAGCCCCAACAATACACTGGCCCCAAAACAACCTCATGGAAGAACAACTCTACGGAGAGCTGCCTGATGTGGAAATCAATGCCCAGTTCATCTCAGACATAGGAATAGTTGTTGAACCGAGACCAACCGTTAAAGAAGGACTGACCTGCAACATCACAACCTGCGGGCAGTGGAGATCAATAGATCGTTGCCACGTCACAGGTCTCTTCACAGGTTGTGGCGTTGCAGGACAGTGTTGAGGCCTTTTATAAAGAATGTTCTCATCTGAACTCTCCAACTTATAAATGAAAACACAGAAGAAGAAGAAAATCTTGTATGTGTCAGTGCATTTACAAAAAGACATTCCAATGTATGTGTCAGTACATTTACAAAAAGACATTCAAATGTATGTGTCAGTGCATTTACAAAAAGACATTCCAATGTATGTGTCAGTACATTTACAAAAAGACATTCCAATGTATGTGTCAGTACATTTACAAAAAGAAATTCCAATGTATGTGTCAGTACATTTACAAAAAGACATTCCAATGTATGTGTCAGTACATTTACAAAAAGACATTCCAATGTATGTACCCCCTTTAATCAATCAGTTCACATTCTACTTCTAACAAGTAGCCTCATACCACTCAATGCGTACAAACAAGCTGAGTGCCCCTACTAGCTCAAGTGTTATCAACTCGCCATTGAAGAGGACACTTTTTTGTTAACTGTGAAATATTTCCGTGAGAAAATACAAAGAGTTGTATACCAAGTTTTGTGGCCGCTCTATTATAAATAAGAAGATCTTAGATTACATTGCCAATTGAAACTTTCTGCACATCACCTACAGTTCTCATCTCATAAGGGGCATAACCCCGATGTGCTTTAGATGCACGATAGAACATTGTGGTAGATTCAAAAGAAGTGATACATAAATTGTTCAAATCGCGTCTACATCGAAAAAGAAATAACATACGCAATTGACTGGGTTTTTTAAAAAGTATAAATTGAAAAGAATAGACACAAGGGTCAAAATAGAGTACGAAGACGTCAGAGCTTGCTCAAAGAGACATTGCATTATCTTATCGGTTCACATCACCATTGCATTATATTATCATTTCATTATCAACATTGCATTATCTTATCGTTTCACATCACCATTGCATTATCTTATCGTTTCAGTATCAACATTGCATTATCTTATCATTTCATTATCAACATTGCATTATCTTATCGGTTCATTATCACCATTGCATTATCTTATCGTTACATTATAAATATTGCATTATCTTATCGGTTCACATCACCATTGCATTATCTTATCGTTACATTATCTTATCGGTTCACATCACCATTGCATTATCTTATCGTTACATTATCTTATCGGTTCACATCACCATTGCATTATCTTATCGGTTCACATCACCATTGCATTATTTTATCGTTACATTATCTTATGGGTTCACATCACCATTGCATTATCTTATCAATTCATTATCAACATTGCATTATCTTATCGTTACATTATCACCATTGCATTATCTTATCATTTCATTATCACCATTGCATTATCTTATCATTTCACATTAACATTGCATTATCTTATCGTTTTATTATCACCATTGCATTATCTTATCGTTTCATTATCACCATTGCATTATCTTATCGGTTCATTATCAACATTGCATTATCTTATCATTTCATTATCACCATTGCATTATCTTATCATTTCACATCAACATTGCATTATCTTATCGTTTCATTATCACCATTGCATTATCTTATCGTTTCATTATCAACATTGCATTATCTTATCGTTTCATTATCACCATTGCATTATCTTATCATTACATATCAACATTGCATTTTCTTATCGGTTCATTATCACCATTGCATTATCTTATCGTTGCATTATCTTATCAGTTCACATCACCATTGCATTATCTTATCGTTACATTATCACCATTGCATTATCTTATAGGTTCATTATCACCATTGCATTATCTTATCGTTACATTATCAACATTGCATTATCTTATCCGTTCACATCACCATTGCATTATCTTATCGGTTCATTATCACCATTGCATTATCTTATCGGTTCACATCACCATTGCATTATCTTATCGTTACATTATCAACATTGCATTATCTTATTGGTTCACATCACCATTGCATTATCTTATCGGTTCACATCACCATTGCATTATCTTATCGTTGCATTATCAACATTGCATTATCTTATCGTTTCACATCACCATTGCATTATCTTATCGGTTCATTATCAACATTGCATTATCTTATCATTTCATTATCACCATTGCATTATCTTATCATTTCACATTAACATTGCATTATCTTATCGTTTCATTATCACCATTGCATTATCTTATCGTTTCATTATCACCATTGCATTATCTTATCGGTTCATTATCAACATTGCATTATCTTATCATTTCATTATCACCATTGCATTATCTTATCATTTCACATCAACATTGCATTATCTTATCGTTTCATTATCACCATTGCATTATCTTATCGTTTCATTATCAACATTGCATTATCATATCGTTTCATTATCACCATTGCATTATCTTATCAATACATTATCAACATTGCATTATCTTATCGGTTCATTATCACCATTGCATTATCTTATCATTGCATTATCTTATCAGTTCACATCACCATTGCATTATCTTATCGTTACATTATCACCATTGCATTATCTTATAGGTTCATTATCACCATTGCATTATCTTATCGTTACATTATCAACATTGCATTATCTTATCCGTTCACATCACCATTGCATTATCTTATCGGTTCATTATCAACATTGCATTATCTTATCGGTTCACATCACCATTGCATTATCTTATCATTACATTATCACCATTGCATTATCTTATCGTTTCATTATCACCATTGCATTATCTTATTGTTACATTATCAACATTGCATTATCTTATCGGTTCACATCACCATTGCATTATCTTATCATTACATTATCACCATTGCATTATCTTATCGTTTCATTATCACCATTGCATTATCTTATTGTTACATTATCAACATTGCATTATCTTATCGGTTCACATCACCATTGCATTATCTTATCGGTTCATTATCAACATTGCATTATCTTATCAGTTCACATCAACATTGCATTATCTTATAGTTTCATTATCAACATTGCATTATCTTATCGTTTCATTATCACCATTGCAATATCTTATCGTTACATTATCAACATTGCATTATCAACATTGCATTATCTTATCATTGCATTATCTTATCGTTACATTATCAACATTGCATTATCTTATCGGTTCACATCAACATTGCATTATCTTATCGGTTTACATCAACATTGCATTATCTTATTGTTACATTATCACCATTGCATTATCTTATCGTTACATTATCACCATTGCATTATCTTATCGTTACATTATCAACATTGCATTATCTTATCGGTTCACATCAACATTGCATTATCTTATCGGTTCACATCACCATTGCATTATCTTATTGGTTCACATCAACATTGCATTATATTATCGTTGCATTATCAACATTGCATTATCTTATCGGTTCATTATCAACATTGCATTACCTTTATCGTTTCATTATCAACATTGAATTGTTCAATACAAAATTCTTGTTTATTAATCATTTATTGTTATAGAAACATTTACATGACAGAAAACATTGTCTGGTGCACATTGTATGGCCTCCTTCAGTCGCGAAATGACTGTAGATCATCTCATGGTGCACATAGTTACTGACAATTGACTTTCTAAACCAAAACACTTGATCTAGCACTAATTTGTATTCAGCCTGGCAGCAATGTCTGTGTGGTTGTGTTCAACAACACACGTAACATGGTTATTGACTTTCACCATTATATTATAGCAATGGTTTCCATTGCCTTCTCATAAACCAGACGTGGCCAAGTCAAAGAAGGTCTTACTAGCGAGAACCCTGACTCTGCAGAGACCCATTCATAATTGTATCCTATTGGCGTGGCTTGACAACCGGCCTCAAGGTTTAAATCAATGGGAGCAGGCCTGATGAACGGTTGATGATGCAGTTATTGTTTGCTTCCTCGACAGAGTGTCATCAAGAGGAGATCAGCCGACCATGTTGTGCTAGATATACGATCACATGAGCGTGTGTCAATGCCTTTTTAACCAAAAAAAAAAAGTGATCACAAGTTGTTTTTTTACTAAACGTTTTCTGTGTTAAAGAGCACGCAGCTATTCTTTAAAGTAACGGAGAATATGTCATTTGAAATGTACATAGGTGTGATGATTGTATTGTAGCCCTAACCCTAACAACAATATATGATATATAATAAGAGGATTATTATTCAAGCTTTCGACAAAGTGTAAGGGGGGGGGGGGCTCCACAAAATACTGACAGTCTCCACTTACTTCCTGCTCTTAGAAGTGAGTCTAGTTTTCATATGGACAGACAGAATGATGTTTGAAGATAGAGGTAAGGATAGCAGACAGAATGATGTTTGAAGATGGAGGCAGGGATAGCAGACAGAATGATGTTTGAAGATGGAGGCAGGGCTAGCAGACAGAATGATGTTTGAAGATGGAGGCAGGGATAGCAGACAGAATGATGTTTGAAGATGGAGGCAAGGATAGCAGACAGAATGATGTTTGAAGATGGAGACAGGGATAGCGGACAGAATGATGTTTGAAGATGGAGGCAGGGCTAGCAGACAGAATGATGTTTGAAGATAAAAGCAGGGCTAGCAGACAGATTGATGTTTGAAGATAAAAGCAGGGATAGCAGACAGAATGGTGTTTGAAGATGGAGGCAGGGATAGCAGACAGAATGATGTTTGAAGATGGAGGTAGGGATAGCAGACAGAATTATGTTTGAAGATGGAGGCAGGGATAGCGGACAGAATGATGTTTGAAGATGGAGGCAGGGAAAGCAGACAGAATGATGTTTGAAGATGGAGGCAGGATAGCAGACAGAATGATGTTTGAAGATGGAGGCAGGGATAGCAGACAGAATGATGTTTGAAGATGGAGGCAAGGATAGCAGACAGAATGATGTTTGAAGATGGAGGCAAGGATAGCAGACAGAATGATGTTTGAAGATGGAGGCAAGGAAAGCAGACAGAATGATGTTTGAAGATGGAGGTAGGGCTAGCAGACAGAATGATGTTTGAAGATGGAGGCAGGACTAGCAGACAGAATGATGTTTGAAGATGGAGGTAGGGCTAGCAGACAGAATGATGTTTGAAGATGGAGGCAAGGATAGCAGACAGAATGATGTTTGAAGATAGAGGTAAGGATAGCAGACAGAATGAAGTTTGAAGATGGAGGCAAGGATAGCAGACAGAATGATGTTTGAAGATGGAGGCAAGGAAAGCAGACAAAATGATGTTTGAAGATGGAGGCAGAGCTAGCAGACAGAATGATGTTTGAAGATAAAAGTAGGGCAAGCAGACAGAATGATTTTTGAAGATAAAAGTAGGGCAAGCAGACAGAATGATGTTTGAAGATAAAAGGACTAGCAGGCAGAATGATGTTTGAAGATGGAGGCAGGGTTAGCAGACAGAATGATGTTTGAAGATAAAAGGACTAGCAGACAGAATGATGTTTGAAGATGAATGCAGGGCTAGCAGACAGAATGATGTTTGAAGATGAAAGCAGGGCTAGCAGACAGAATGATGTTTGAAGATAAAAGCAGGGCTAGCAGACAGAATGATGTTTGAAGATAAAAGCAGGGCTAGCAGACAGAATGATGTTTGAAGATGGAGGCAGGGCTAGCAGACAGAATGATGTTTGAAGATAAAAGCAGGGCTAGCAGACAGAATGATGTTTGAAGATAAAAGCAGGGCTAGCAGACAGAATGATGTTTAAAGATGAAAGCAGGGCTAGCAAACAGAATGATGTTTGAAGATGAAAGCAGGGCTAGCAGACAGAATGATGTTTGAAGATAAAAGCAGGGCTAGCAGACAGAATGATGTTTGAAGATGAAAGCAGTGCTAGCAGACAGAATGATGTTTGAAGATGAAAGCAGGGCTAGCAGACAGAATGATGTTTGAAGATGAAAGCAGGGCTAGCAGACAGAATGATGTTTGAAGATAAAAGCAGGTCTAGCAGACAGAATGATGTTTGAAGATAGAGGCAGTTTTAGCAGACAGAATGATGTTTGAATATGGAGGCAGGGCTAGCAGACAGAATGATGTTTGAAGATAAAAGCAGGGCTAGCAGACAGAATGTTGTTTGAAGATAAAAGCAGGGCTAGCAGACAGAATGATGTTTGAAGATGAAAGCAGGGCTAGAAGACAGAATGATGTTTGAAGATGGAGGTAGGGCTAGCAGACAGAATGATGTTTGAAGATGAAAGCAGTGCTAGCAGACAGAATGATGTTTGAAGATGGAGGCAGGGCTAGCAGACAGAATGATGTTTGAAGATGGAGGCAGGGCTAGCAGACAGAATGATGTTTGAAGATAGAGGTAAGGATAGCAGACAGAATGAAGTTTGAAGATGGAGGCAAGGATAGCAGACAGAATGATGTTTGAAGATGGAGGCAAGGAAAGCAGACAAAATGATGTTTGAAGATGGAGGCAGAGCTAGCAGACAGAATGATGTTTGAAGATAAAAGTAGGGCAAGCAGACAGAATGATGTTTGAAGATAAAAGTAGGGCAAGCAGACAGAATGATGTTTGAAGATAAAAGTAGGGCTAGCAGGCAGAATGATGTTTGAAGATGGAGGCAGGGTTAGCAGACAGAATGATGTTTGAAGATAAAAGGACTAGCAGACAGAATGATGTTTGAAGATGAATGCAGGGCTAGCAGACAGAATGATGTTTGAAGATGAAAGCAGGGCTAGCAGACAGAATGATGTTTGAAGATAAAAGCAGGGCTAGCAGACAGAATGATGTTTGAAGATAAAAGCAGGGCTAGCAGACAGAATGATGTTTGAAGATGGAGGCAGGGCTAGCAGACAGAATGATGTTTGAAGATGAAAGCAGGGCTAGCAGACAGAATGATGTTTGAAGACAAAAGCAGGGCTAGCAGACAGAATGATGTTTGAAGATGAAAGCAGTGCTAGCAGACAGAATGATGTTTGAAGATGAAAGCAGGGCTAGCAGACAGAATGATGTTTGAAGACAAAAGCAGGGCTAGCAGACAGAATGATGTTTGAAGATGAAAGCAGTGCTAGCAGACAGAATGATGTTTGAAGATGAAAGCAGGGCTAGCAGACAGAATGATGTTTGAAGATGAAAGCAGGGCTAGCAGACAGAATGATGTTTGAAGATAAAAGCAGGGCTAGCAGACAGAATGATGTTTGAAGATGAAAGCAGGGCTAGCAGACAGAATGATGTTTGAAGATGGAGGTAGGGCTAGCAGACAAAATGATGTTTGAAGATAAAAGCAGGTCTAGCAGACAGAATGATGTTTGAAGATAGAGGCAGTTTTAGCAGACAGAATGATGTTTGAATATGGAGGCAGGGCTAGCAGACAGAATGATGTTTGAAGATAAAAGCAGGGCTAGCAGACAGAATGTTGTTTGAAGATAAAAGCAGGGCTAGCAGACAGAATGATGTTTGAAGATGAAAGCAGGGCTAGCAGACAGAATGATGTTTGAAGATGGAGGCAGGGCTAGCAGACAGAATGATGTTTGAAGATAAAAGCAGGGCTAGCAGACAGAATGATGTTTGAAGATAAAAGCAGGGCTAGCAGACAGAATGATGTTTAAAGATGAAAGCAGGGCTAGCAGACAGAATGATGTTTGAAGATGAAAGCAGGGCTAGCAGACAGAATGATGTTTGAAGATAAAAGCAGGGCTAGCAGACAGAATGATGTTTGAAGATGAAAGCAGTGCTAGCAGACAGAATGATGTTTGAAGATGAAAGCAGGGCTAGGAGACAGAATGATGTTTGAAGATGAAAGCAGGGCTAGCAGACAGAATGATGTTTGAAGATGGAGGTAGGGCTAGCAGACAAAATGATGTTTGAAGATAAAAGCAGGTCTAGCAGACAGAATGATGTTTGAAGATAGAGGCAGTTTTAGCAGACAGAATGATGTTTGAATATGGAGGCAGGGCTAGCAGACAGAATGATGTTTGAAGATAAAAGCAGGGCTAGCAGACAGAATGTTGTTTGAAGATAAAAGCAGGGCTAGCAGACAGAATGATGTTTGAAGATGAAAGCAGGGCTAGCAGACAGAATGATGTTTGAAGATGGAGGTAGGGCTAGCAGACAGAATGATGTTTGAAGATAAAAGCAGGGCTAGCAGACAGAATGATGTTTGAAGATGGAGGCAGGGCTAGCAGACAGAATGATGTTTGAAGATGGAGGCAGGGCTAGCAGACAGAATGATGTTTGAAGATGGAGGCAGGGCTAGCAGACAGAATGATGTTTGAAGATGGAGGCAGGGCTAGCAGGATGTTGAATGAAGAAATGAATGTTGTGTTTTGTTTCAAACAATAAACTGTTGTGTATCTGGACCGTGTTTGTGCTACCACTAGAAGTACCTCTCTTCAGGTTTTACAAAAGCCGCTGCAATTAAAAAAACAAAACTTAAGCAACAAGATAAGATTTTATTACATATGCGTGAAAAAGAATATTTTTAAAAGTTAATTACCGGTATATAGATAATAAACAATTCAGACACTGAAACTCTTACAGCATGGCATTAAGTGGCCAAATAAAACAACAATCATGTATTGTTTGTTCAAGTCACTAAAAAGTATGTAGAAAACTGAATTAATTAACTTCTCAAGGACCGGCCGTTACACAGCAAAAGTAACTGATGAAATATTTCTTCCTTGGTGAAACTGTGTGACCTTTAGTTGACAAGGTAGCTGAATAAATAGACGTACAGCTTAATAGAATACATCTGTATGTGCTATCAAGTCATCTACTCTTGAGGTTCGTCACCAGATCATGTGACTTACGATCGAATCCTCATTGAATTATAGCTTTTCCTTACGGTGTAGAGTGAGCTTATTGGTCAATGCACTCTTCAGAATACAACTCCGTGATCATCTAAGTTCTTACAAAAGTTTGAAAGAGATTCCTACATTTATTTTTAGTCTTTTTTTTTTCTTCTTTGGGGGGGAGGGGAGAGGAATTAGCACCCCTTCCCTGCCGAAACTTTATGTAAAAATGATTTTACGTGAAGCAATGTGTGTAAATTCTAGACTAAACTTTTGACCTTTCTTCAGTGTAGCTAGCCAACATGACTTGATGATCAACACAGGGGTTAATTGCTCTATAACACAAGCGACATTGTCTCCATTCTATGAATGACTCATTCAGACTGATATATCATTAGCGGAACGCCGACAAAGAGAATCACAATTCAATTAACATGAAAATGTGTTCCAATGACCTCAACTAAAATCAAAGGACTAGATGTCAGGCTCCCAAAAAAAAAAAAAAAAGATTGTTTTCTATTTTGTAAACATTCCAGATTAGATTTCGCTTTATTTCTTGATGTTACTTTCTTGGACATATTTCAACCACTAGAAAAACATTAGAACTGAAGCCTTCTCCGACCACTTTATCTTCTATTGTATAAATTACAGACGTTACTTCAAAATGTGGTACAATTAAAGCATGAACACTTTAAAGCTCGGATCAGTCCTAGATACTATTCGTTTCAACAAGAGTTACACCGTTCATAGCACTTACAGGCAGCAGAAAAAAAAAACAAAGATTTTTATTACAACTATTATTTAATTATATTATTAGTATATATTTGCGTAACCTTGTGGACGAGATGTTCCATTTCTGTTAAAACATGACATACCATAAAACCGCATGTCTATCAGTCTTTGTTTTTGTGAGATGAAAGATGATAACAAGAGGTGCCCCCCCCCCTGGGAAACGCTTACTTTAAAGGAAATGCTTAGGCACCAACTTGCTTTAAATAACATAGAAGAGATGACGTGGCAGAAGGCAGAATCCCAATGAGACAGCTGGAGATATCTTACACATCTGATACCAAAAGAAAATCCACTGCCGAGGACAGACGTGGACGGCGAAAAGAGAACCTAAATCGACCACCGGCGGACAACTGTTAAATCTGCGCTGAATGTGTCATAATATGTAGGTTGCAGCTGGGTCTGCGTAGCAATGTGAAATAGTGCACTCCTCATTTATCTTCGGACTCGAAGAAAAGCCTTATTATTACAGTCATAGACTGTCAATACTGAAATGAATGTTTAAAAAATGCAATAAGGTATTCGACAGCTCAGACTGGTAATCCAGTATAATTGTGTAGCCATTGATTAAACGGTTTAGCACAAATCGACGTCCCGTTATGCAGTGTCTGTGAGTTTCTAGGTGAGACTGCGTGAGCACACCACTATAGTTTACTGAATACACAAAAAAATGGCCGAATCAATGCACCGAACGGATATACTAATAGAGATAGGAACGTATATTTTTGTCTGGGTGGCTCAAAGAAAAAACAAAACAGTACGATTTCACCAAACAGGATATGTAAAGAGATAAGAGGCCCATTTCACCAAACAGGATATGTAAAGAGATAAGAGGCCCATTTCACCAAACAGGATATGTAAAGAGATAAGAGGCCCATTTCACCAAACAGGATATGTAAAGAGATAAGAGGCCCATTTCACCAAACAGGATATGTTAAGAGATAAGAGGCCCATTTCACCAAACAGGATATGTAAAGAGATAAGAGGCCCATTTCACCAAACAGGATATGTAAAGAGATAAGAGGCCCATTTCACCAAACAGGATATGTAAAGAGATAAGAGGCCCATTTCACCAAACAGGATATGTAAAGAGATAAGAGGCCCATTTCACCAAACAGGATATGTAAAGAGATAAGAGGTCCATTTCACCAAACAGGATATGTAACAGATCTTTGATTGTAAAGATCTTCCACATCAATGACCGACGACCTTTGAAGCTACTAACACCAGGAGGGCTGCAAGCCATGCGGGTATTGATCACTCAGGTTTACCCTTTAATTATTGTCGGTTCATTAGTGCCGTTGATTCAGAGTGGGTCATTTATTATTTGATCAGTTGTGAACAAGACACCTTGTATTGCGAACAGCATGTCAAGCACAAGACACTAAGGCAAGGACAAACTCATTGATCTATACATTACATTTATATGTTCGCAGTAAAGGTTTGGGTTGCATTGGTCAGTGTCTACAGCAAACATTATTAACCAAAGTCTTGTACTCTCGCCACCACACCCCCTTGGCTGAAGGTCACTGGACCAGACTGAAGGTCACTGGACCAAACTGAAGGTCACTGGACCAAACTGAAGGTCACTGGACCAAACTGAAGGTCACTGGACCAAACTGAAGGTCACTGGACCAAACTGAAGGTCACTGGACCAAACTGCTGTTAGGTAAAGGTGCAATGGCACGAATTCCAAAAAAAAAAATATTTAAAAATGCATAAATAAAAATGTGGAGACCGAGTATATTTGTAGAACTTTAAATTTAGCAACAAATATCATGTAAGTATTGTCGTTATACTTGACAGTTGTGGCTACACTGAAAGTCTACACTGACAACAATGTTTCATCCATAGAATGTTGACATGTTCAGACTAACTTTACAAATCCGACTCTCTACTTACTGCATAATGATCATTCGTGCTACTAAGAAACTATTAGTGGCACTTCTTTATCAACAGTATTTAATGGTGAGGGGAGAAAACTGTGTTTTAACTGTTTTTCTTAATTGAGAGAAAGACAATGAGAGTCTATAACGCGGGACAGAGAGTACTTGCATAGTTTGTTCACTATCAACTCAGTCACACTATTTACTTCCTCTTTAAGACTTCATGGAAATGTCTACTTCAGGTTTCTAAATAAATGCTATTAAGATGCGGAGACTTTAAAAATCTGATCAAATGATAAACAAAATTTTAATCTTTTGTTATATCCAGACGAGAACATAATAATAGATTTCTTTGGAACTTTCAAGGGAGACTACTACTCACAAAAGAAGGCTTATTGAACGAATGTTATTATTATTATTTTAATTTTGGGCAATGTTACAAACAAAAATGTTTTATAATTAAACACATGAACATATTAATTGAGTCCATTCATTTCATATTTTAATCAAATTAACATTCAAAGTTGTTTTTCTAATAATAATAATAATAATAATAATAATAATAATAATAATAATCTTTATTATCCGTAAGGAAATTTGTCTTACAATTTGTGCATTACACCAAACAAAAAACATTATAACTATAAGAAACCAAAGTGTACATTCACACCAGACTCACTCATAATTTACATGTGACAAAGTTTATAATAGATTTTGTTATTATTTAATGATTTGATTGCCAGGGGAACAAAAGAGTGTTTGTGTCTGTTTGTCTTTGCTATCGGTGTCTTGTATCTCTTTTGTGATGGTAAAATCACAAAATCCTGACACAAAGGGTGATTCTTTATTTCGAGGATCTTGTTAGCTTTTTTATAGATGTTTGTCTCAAACAACTGCCCAAATGGGGTTTGTTTTTTGCCAATGATTTTGCCAGCAGCATTGAGGATTCTATTAAGTTTATTCCTATTTTTAATACATTCGTTCGCTAAAGCTGCGCAACCGTGTTGAGATATATTCATTCACTAATCGCGTACTAAAAAAGGTCACGCATGCGCAAAGCAAAGCCTTCTAGCAGCGCAGGATGAACTCTCCAAGCCAATATTTAACTCTAGATTAGTCTAGATCTAGATCTATGTCTAACTCAAGATCTACTTTATACACTTGAACATACAAAATTAAGTCTATTCATTTCATTTTGTAATCAAATATATGTAGGCCTACAAGCAAATGTTTTTATTTGCAAAAATGGAGTTAGGTCGATTAGCTATTTTGATAGCTTCATTCATACTATTTTTACATTCACGCATTCGTATAACTTATAACATTATTATTTCGTTTAATTGATTACAAAACACTCTCAGTGACTGTCGTGAATTGGCTTATTTGATATATCGACAGTGATACGCAAATTAAGACCCGCGGGCCGCGGGTAATATATGTCTAGTCTATGCATAAGATAGGAGGCCCTGTCATTGACAAGACTCAAAGAATGTGGTTGCTTGTGTTTAGGAAAACGTAAGATAGATAATCATCACTAAAGACCATAATCAATGAGCTTAGGATCTAACTTCCAATATTTCGCCCAGTCTTAAGTGTAGGTAAATAATTACGTTACTGAACCAGTTGAAAGATAAATTCCAACTACTTTTTGAATACAATAAACAAAAAAAACGTAATATATTAAGAGTCCATAAAATGTATTCTAACAAGTTTTAATATCTTCTTTTTCAAAACACAAGGACCTATACACGTTCTATAACAACATTTAAGTTATACATGATGACGTTCGTGGATCAGATACTCGCCTGAAAGTGTTGTGAAGTATTGCTATTACAAACTATTACATTTCACACAATTTCAGAGATACGTAGTTCAACACCCACTGGAATCTATTTCAAACTCAGTGGAGAACAGATCGGAAATATTTTCTTTTGATCCAAATAGGTTCAATGTACATTTTGCAAAAACTAATCTTTGGTTTTCTAAGACTTCATTAAATAAAATGAAAAAAAATTGTTGGCATCGCTTTTTATTACCAGCTTGGAACCAAATACATCTAACTTTGTTTTTCCTGGCGAGCGGGGATTAGAAATGAAAAAAAAAAAAAAAGGTCAGAATGATTGGTCTAAACATTCATATATATTATATATACGATGATAACTATTTTAAGAGAAAAAAAATAGGGAAGAGAAGAAAAGGGAGAATGGGGTTGGGTATTATTGACAAAACAATAATATAGAGATCAATCTGACATTATTATTTCTCCCACGCAGTGTACAACAGAGACGAGACTGGAGATCTCTTTATAGTATTTAACCTTTCGTATCTTCTGCTCAGACATGTGAACACAATCTTAGGGGATTAGATTTTCATCGCAGTCAGCAAGTCTGATAGTGGGGGGAAGTCCACGTCCAATGACAGAACACATTTAATATCTACGTCTACTCCAACGACTCAACAAGTTTCAAGATCTGCAAGTACTTGCCCGTAACTTTGATCTGACATAGGACGCACACGACCTGCTGCAAACATACATGTTAAATTGTATGCTATTATAGTAGACTTGTCTCTGAAGTTTAGGCCCGACCTGATTTTAGTGTTTTTACTGCCCGCCATTTTTTTAAAATTAATTCAACAGGTAGATGTTTAGCCAGCGATTTTTCTGATTGTTGTGTTTGTTACAACTGCCTTTATCCTTCTTATAAACTGTTGGTATAGGCAACATTAGGACGACGGGAGACTTTGATAACATCATACTGGAACTACAGAGTTTTCAAATATAAACGAAACATTTTTACAGAATTTCTTTGTCTGACCGCACACACACATAAATATACAAGATCAAGAAACAACAAGTTTACAAAAGACAGTTTGTGTGGAAACACAAACTCACAATCGGCCCCCGAAGAGGTCCACCCAGGCAGGCTTCAATATTTTCAGAAAGAACATCCAAATGAAATTATATCAAAGACAAATGAGAGATAAAAATGGAGAAAGAAGGTTAACAGATCTTGTTTAGTGCCCCAACGGTCCCGCAGATCAAAGGATAGGTGTAAGTGAATGTAAAGTTAGATGTGAACCTGGTCTAACTAGTTCCCCTTTTAGACCTTGTGGTCTATAGGGCAGATGATGTAAAGTTCATCTGTTTTTGTGGCCTACGGTTAGCGAGGGTGTCATGTAGCCAGCACAACGACCAACCGCCTATACTTTTCCCCAACTAATGTCAGGTACCCATTAGAGATGAGTGGACGCCCAAAGATTCCAAAGTTGAAAATCCAAGTCTTCACCAGGATTCGAACCAGGGATCCCCGGTTCGGAAGCCAAGCGCTTTACCGCTCAGCCACCGCGCCTTCCCTGGCCTAACTGATGTCTTATAATTGATCTAGTTGTTTTGAAAAAACTCAATCTCTTATTCGAATCCTCAAAAAAAATAATAATAATAATTTCCGCAATAAAAAAATGATTAGAAAAATGAAGTTTATAAGATCACTATTCATTTTAAATTAGGTCTAACTTATAATGCAAACTAATTAGTTTTTTCTCTTTAAAAAACTGCTTGCATAACTGATTTTAAAAATTAGATTTTTCGCTTTCAGAAAAAAAAAAGTAGCCGTTGCATCAGAACTTTTAATGGTCTAAAATATTGTGATGTCGGATTTTCAATATCTTTTCTAGTTTACGAGATCTAAACGGGACGGACGGACAGACGGTCAGACGGACACACATTTCGCACAAAACTAATAGCGTCTTTTCCCCTTTCGGGGGCCGCTAAAAAACCATTTCAAATGTTGCTAGATATGCAGATCTTTTATAAATTTAAAAAAAAATGTTTTGGTTTGAACTAGAACGTCAAAGATTGTGAAATATTCATCTCTTTTTGTTACTATTCAGAAATGACAAAAATCTGGTTATCTGTGTATATAGGAGATACAGACTTAGATCGCTTAGAGAAAGGCGTGATGGATGAATGAAGGCAATGAATGATTTTTTTGTTGAAGCTCAAAGTTAAACGTGCTCCAGTACACAAGACAGAGCTGCCCTGTCATGGGCACGAGACTCAAAAAGTCTATTTTCAGATCATTCATCAAAAGAGAAAGAAAACATTTGAAAGTCTCAGTTCCGACACTTTTTGTTGGAAGGAAACTTTTGGAATAATGAAACATTGCATTATTAATTTAGCACAAAGAAATAATAAGGATAAATCAGCAGACTACATGTAGGCAAACAGAAATTACTGGTCACCTAAAAACTGTGCGGGACATTGAATGTTTGTAAAAATCTCAGATCTGAAAACTTGTAACGGATGTGACGACACGATGTGCATGCAAGAAGTGATAGAAGCCTAGGAATGTTTTTAATTTGTTTTTCTTATATATGAAATCTTTTCTGACCAAATATCTTTTCAAGTTACTTTGAACACTACAATATTATCTTCATTTAAGAACGTAACAAGGTTAAATAAATTATGGCTTTTATATAGCGCTACTTTCATGTTCAGAGCGCTTTGGTCCAATCTAAGTTGTGGACCAGAGGGGGGAAGAAGAAGGTTTTTCCGAGCCCCCTTCAAGCCAAGCGCACTTAGCCTCTCGACCACGCTTCGCTACAAAGAATCGGCCCCCGAAGTGGTCCACTAGTTTCAGCCAGACTATCAGAAGCTATGAACTATTAAGAACCACATCTCCGACAAGACGACAACACGTGTACTTATGTCAAGTTGTTGCCGATATAATTCTATTGTCAGGTCGAATGACGACATGATACCACAAGATAGGGTTCAATGTGAACCTGGCTTAGCTGACCTTATTGAATCATAATCTAATTAATCGTTTCTATAGGGCCAATCTCTCATTTAAGGCCTATAGAAAAAAAAAAGACTTTTGCCTTTCGTCAAACAGTATATGTTACTGTTGGAATGTAATATATTGCACTGCACTGCTTATTAAATTATGTTTGAAATTATACTCAACTTATATACATACTAAATACTTTCACTTTTAAAACAAAAATAAACATTTTATTTAAACTTTAAGTAGCTAATATAACAAAACACACTAAATATAGTAATACAAATATTTTGTAAACATTTTAATAGAAAACGACAAAAGTTTACATAAATATAAAAAAAAATATACAGGAAAATGACCTCCCTTGGTAATATAGTTGTAAAAATGGACTGTTTTTTTTTTTTTAATAATTGCTTTCATATTTAATTTTTAAAAATAAAAGATTCACTTTAAAATAAGAAAAAGAAGTAGCCGTTGCATCAGAACTTTAAAAGGTCTAAAATATCATGATGTTGAATATTCCATATCTTTTGTAGTTTCTGTGGTCTAAACGGGACGGATGGACAGACAGACCACACAAGACTAATCGTTAAATAGCAATTTTCTAAGAGGGTTTTGTCGTAGTGGTCGAACCAGAATTGTTTCTAGTTTATACTTTTTCAGTAGGCACAAAAAGTACACGCCCTCGAGTAAATCTAACCTTAGAATCTAATGTAGCCCTGTTTAACTTAATCAAGGCACTAGCTAACCAATAGGTCAACGTTGATGTAGCAATACTCCTCATACGATTATACCTGGATGTGTAACATACTGCTTTGATTTAGTGCTGCTGGGATGGACTTACAATCAACCTGCTACATAAGATTGAAGAGAGGGAGAGAGAGAGGGTAAGAGAGGGTCAGAAAGACGGAACAAGAAGAAATAGAAGGGAGACGATGTGAGATCGTGAGCGGGAAAGAAGGTGGTGAGAGAAAAACGGAAATGGTGGAGAGTGAAAGGAGAGAAAGTGAGAGGGGGGAGAGAGAGAGAGAGCTAGAGAAAAAAGTCAGAACTAAAAGAAAACAAAAACATTGCTCTAACTTATTTTAATTAAAATCCACCTCCACTTGTATGTGTGAACAACACAGTGCTGCAAGGTGATCACTAAGTTTTGTTCTTTAGATCTAGTTGCAAAAATTAAATGGCTAGTACCAGGCTGCATAATATTGATTGCTCTTATTTACAAGAATCAATCAATTTTAATTACACCAAGTGACCGCTTACAATTTTGTCTTCAGTTTAAAAGCCAAAAGACAAAATTGTGAACAATATTGGTGCACTCGCAATTGATCGAAATGGTACAATGTCAGTAATTGATTGTTTTATACCATAACATCACTAGTAGTTAGCAGTGTATCTCCAGTCTGTATCTTAATCTCTAAAACATGATGCTTCTCCAAATCCAGCTGTGTGAGAATGGTCTGTTTTACTCCACTAAGTCTGTTAGCTTTAAAGTAGGTCACTCACCTGGTATCTGGCATTTAACCAATTGTTCTGTCTACTGTTTCATTTTGCATTACATATGCCAAAATATTTTACAGTTGATGTGTTATTTTAAGTGATAATTTTAAGTATTAAATACATCCTTCAGCACTAGCTAGCTAAACTTATGATGATTGCCGAAACAAGAAAAAAAAAAAGTAGTTCATTGAAAAAAGATGGTATAGTGTCTGGTTTTAAAACTGCTCATTATGTTTAGTGGTTACAATAAAAGGTCATCATCAAGTTTTACTTCTTGAATATTGATAGTGAAAACAAGACACATGCTAAACACACAAAACGTTTCTCAGAGATACGACAGTATCATACATTATCATTGGTGCTAAGTCAAGTAAAAAGAGACCCATTTGTTTATATCTTTTAGCTGTTCCAGAATTTATTTCTGTTAAAGATCTTACAGCTGTTCTAGATTTTAAGGCAGAAGTCAACATATGAGTAGAGCTTTTAAGCTACAGTTCAATCAATAACAAAAAAGGACACAAACCATGTGATACTAATACATTATTTTGAATGACACTTTCTGCTGGAAAAAGTTACTAACAAGCCTCAACTAAGTTAAGGTGTAGTGACAGAAGAAACAAACGAAATATGAAGCATCAAATGGTCAAACTGCAAGACCAACAATCGCCGAGATTTTCATGAAAACATAATAGAAATATATAACCGAATTTGCAAAGTTTTAAAAGATGTAGCATAAACATTATTTAGAATAACTATCCCATATATTTATTATAAGGCTTTACAATGAGATGAAAATAATGGGATGGTAAAAAAAAAATTTCAAGGAAGATCATTATCTCTTGGGTGATTAGACTGTCATGTGATTTTTTGTGTCCTATTTATTACTTTTGTGTGTGACATGTTATAATCAAAGTGAGAAAACAAAAACAACACTGTTATCAAGTTTTATTTCCATTATCTGGAACAATATCTTATCGAAAATCTCTTCAATCCAAATTGTTTTTCCGTCGCTCAGTACACAGTTTTCTTAACATTTTTGTTAACGACGGACAGTTATCCACTATTTCGTTTAGTCTAGTCTATTTCATTTGCAATGATTCCCCAGCGATTCCAGCATGTGGTCATTATCCAGAGTGACATCTTTGGCCCGTCTTGAATTAATGTATAGCATCCATTCATGTACTTGCCTATTGATTTCTTGTCACCAACAAACATTCCACTTTGAAGCTCGAATTAGTCTCGGTTGACAGTCGCTTTCCTTCTTCTGATTGGTCAAACTGGAAGGTCAATGCCATAAGCAGAAAAAAAAAAGGCGACGACGGTTACTGGGTAGGAAAGGGAGTGGATAATCTTGAGGCTAGATATTGGTGGTGGTCTCCTGTTAATGACCACCTCGTTTGACATCTAGTGCCTGGTCTGTCAGGGAGTGTGGCCGTAGCGTGAGTCTAGGAATGATTAATCCAGACCTGAACTAAAATAATGGTTAGAAGAATTGGAAGCATTGGTCTAAGCATGTGAGCTTGTCATTTAGGACGGGATACACTGTAACGTAACGTAGCAAGTGGGGCATGTTGCTCTGTAACACTGTAACATAAACGCCAGTGCACAAGCGGTGTTTGAAAGCGGGGCATGTTACACTGTAACATTTTCACCGTGCAAAGGGTGGGAGATGTTACACTACATAACTTCCGTGTACAAGTGGCACATGTTACACTGCAGCATAACTTCAGTGTACAAGCGATGTTTGCAAAGGGTGTGACATGTTACACTACATAACTTCAGTGTACAAGCGATGTTTGCAAAGGGTGTGACATGTTACACTACATAACTTCAGTGTACAAGCGATGTTTGCAAAGGGTGTGACATGTTACACTACATAACTTCAGTGTACAAGCGATGTTTGCAAAGGGTGTGACATGTTACACTACATAACTTCAGTGTACAAGCGATGTTTGCAAAGGGTGTGACATGTTACACTACATAACTTCAGTGTACAAGCGATGTTTGCAAAGGGTGTGACATGTTACACTACATAACTTCAGTGTACAAGTGGGACATGTTACACTGCTGCAAAACTTCAGTGTACAAGTGGAATATGTTACAATGTAACATAACTTCAGTGTACAAGTGGAATATGTTACAATGTAACATAACTTCAGTGTAGACATGTTACACTATAACCTACCTTCAGTGTACAAGTGGTATTTGCAAGTGGGATATGATATACTATAACATAACACATGTCCACTATAACACAACTTCGCAGTGGGGCCAACACACAACAATGAAACTGAACAAGGAAAATAATTTTTCGGACATAAACAGTTTAGAGACTTCTTCGTGACCTTTATGGACTTTGAACTCCCACCGCCTGGACTACTCGACGAAATTGTTGGAGGAACGCAAGAGACAAAGGAATTGTTTAAAAAAATGAATTGAGAAAATGTCAAGAGGAAACAGCGATTTGATTCTATAATTATTTATATCAAGTATTTCTTCAATATTTTTCTAGCTGCACAGATATTATTACTAGGCAATCATCGATTGAGCTTTTATCCCATTAGAAACCAAGAGGTAGTAATGAACTATTCCAGCACACAGAATGTTTAGTGGAGCACTTCGTATGGCGGGCCGGTTTTGTGGTTCTCATTTAACTTGTTTCTCACGACAAGCTTCTACATCCCCATTCCTCTAGACATCCTTCAACCAATCTCACTGCTTTCTCTTATTTTATTCCGCGGATTTATTTATTCTTAAAGCCATCTCGCGTGACCTACTTTTTTTTTTATTCCGAAGAAATCCAATGAATTTTTAAGAGCCCCCAAACAAAGTTCCCTATAGTGCACGCTACAATGGACTTCAATCTCGTTGTCTTTTATCTCCATTTTAGTTCTCATTACACAAGTCTGGGGACTAACACACGCACACACATTCCTAGACACCCACTCAGGAGCCAGAATACATTCCCAGGAAAACACGTCTATAGTTAGACAATCAAGACTGATCAAGTAATTAATTACATATACACGAATTCAAAAGCGTTTTTATACTTTTTATAAGCACACATGCACACACTTTATTGAATGTATTTTTTAAAACCTGACATCAATACAGAAAGAACAAAAGAATGATGTAAGATTGACTTTGGCCTAATTATTTCTTATTGTCCATATAAACTTGAACATTGTCTCGTGCCGACATGAACCCCTTGTGAACAACTGCTCCAGTACCAGAAAAAAAAAAGTTTCTTAGCAATAACTTTCAAACTAGTTTCAATGAATAGAAGTTTTAAAGACTTAAACATCATATAATAAAAATTGGGGGGGGGGGGGGGGAGGGGGGTATTAAAAAAGAGCTGCTCAGAAAATATTGGTAGAGGGGAAAGGTAAAAGCAAATGCAGAGCTGATGTAATAGAAGAAATAAGATAATTCTAACATTACCTTGTCAATTGAGTCTCAGGTGAACAAGGAAAGAAACTGATGGAAATTAGCTGCCAGCTTTTCCACTAAGATTCACATCCATCCACAAAACGTATTCTTGGTGGCGGGACTCAGTGTCTATATTGTGTTTAAATGAAATCAGTTCATGCATGAGAATTGTTCACTGGCTCAAACTGGGCTTTCAAATTGGAATGATCAAAACTGTACAATGTCACGAGTGAGTCTTTTGCAAAAGTATAATAATTGGGTTGTGTTAGAACGCTATTACTTTTCGCTATTTTCTATCAGATATTTCCCTGATTCACTGTTGTTGTTGTTTTTAATAAATAAAATATTAAAACTAAACGGAGTTCAGTGAAATACTGACAAATAAACGGCAAGACATGAGATTGAACACAGAAATATGTATGCTAACGTGTCCATGTAATAGTGTCAATAAGAGAAATCTAGAGTAGTCAATAGTTTCAATAAGATAAGATAAAACTGCATAAAAAGAAATCAAACATTTTCTTGTAAAATGTACTTCTTGTAAACTTCTCAAAACAACGTGTTACTTCACTCACTTGACCCTGTCCATACAGTAATCAATATCCCAGTAAAGCCTCCACCAGACAAATTTACTTTTTCTTTTAGATCCTAACATTCATCCAGACCGAAGCCTGAAGCCCTCAATCTTGTTTTATTTTTTCTTTAAATCCTCATTAGACTTTCCGTTTTTTTTTTTTTTTTTATTTGTTTGTGTGCCCTAGTGCCCAGAATATAATTTGTTGATTTAGCCGCATCCTCCTTCAAGATGTAGTGTATAGAGAATAAAATGTACCAACAAATAAGGTTTAGTTCATTTCCCCTAGTTCCAAAACTATACTATTTACAATGGAATACCATGAAGAAAGGTGATCTAGTTTCTTTGTATACACAAGTTCTATAATGAATGAGACTTTTCACATTTTAGGACAAAAACTCTCGCTGTTTTGAAGAAGTAAAAATAAACAATTGGTTCCAACATACAAACAAAATGAGAGTTATTGGTTACAGTTAGGTGGTTGGGGGCTAGAGATGGTATTAGGGTTAGCGTGGGCCTCAGGATACGGTTGATTTGAGATATGACCCTGATTCATCGTATAAGCCAAGCTTTATAAAACAAAACCTGTGTTGTAACTGATCAAATGTATTCTGCGTGTGTCCGTTCTCCCTACACTATGGCTCAATCTAGTCTATAGATGACTAACAATCTCAAACATCCATATAGAGCCAGGGTTCGATCCTCTTTTGTTTGCGCTACTATTGTAAGGGCGAAGTGAGGTTTTATCCCTAAGCTCATCCCTAAAAGTGTCCATTTCGCCAGCCCAGTTTATTTTTTTTTTAGCCGCGACAATATTGGTGAGATTTTAGGCTGGGGTGTTTAGAGAGAGAGAGCGCGAGAGGGTGGTCAGTCTGTGCAGAGACGCGATAATGAGGCGCTCCAAAAATAACTCACCGGGAAGAAGCCTAGACCCGTCGTTTGAGTCGAGGGGCTTTGAGGGGATTGGACTAAGCTCGTGCATTGTGGTGTAGCGGACAGGAGCCCAGAGGGCAGAATATTAAACCCAACAGGACAAAGACTGTTTCTTGAAGTGTTGTTGTTTTACTGCGACACTATTACAATCAAGGAACTATAGAAATATTTAGAATAGTCCAGAATAAGATAAGACCGGTTAAAAACAAAAGCAAAATAATTCCACAATCTTGCCTCGAGATGTTCTGTCTCATTTTTAATAATATAATGCGGGCCGAATTAGTGACTACTGTAATGGATCAAGTTTCAAGATATTAAGAATAAATATCCCAAAAGCCTGACGAAGAAAAAAAAAAAAAGGCATTCTTAGACTAAGTGAGCACATGCTCTGCACTTGTGTGTTACCGTAGAAACTGTAACCACAGTCTGTATACAAAAAACAAACATATTTGTGCGTGCGCGAGGTTTAAATGTTTATAACGCAAAAGACATGAATGAAAGCTGACACTCTGAAGATCTTATTGATGCGCTATAAAAATAATAAAAATAAAGTCATATATAATTACAAACAAGCAAAATACGCACAAAAAAATACTCTAATTAAAAAATTGTTTATAGTAAGTGTATCAATTAGTTTGGAACATTCATGTAATTAAATGTGTAATAGATCTAGACTAACACTAAATCTGTACGATTAGAAATATTTTACCAACTGTTATTTCAAGCTTTCAGCTTTCTCAATACGTTGTGATCCTATCACTTGTCTGGACCAGTATGAAAAGGGGGTAGGAGGAGAAAGAACGGGGTATCTGGGTGATGGCTATTTAAATGTAGTGATAAAAAAATAGTGCGAACGACCTGAATTCGAACTAGTGGGCTAAAGCCTTCTCAGGCTTTTTAAGCCAACATGGTAACCACACTGCTAGCGAAGAGCTTATGAACATAGAAGATTGTATAGTTATCTTTTGTTTCTATTTCATGTTAGTGTTCACTAAGCCTCAGACGACGACTAATTCTGTTTATACCACTACTTCAATCAAGTACAATTTCTTTCCCTTGTTCGAGATAACTAATAAAATATAATTAATTACCAATAGTTAATTAACTAATTGGTAAATTTCTTTTATTGATTCTTGTGTTGTCAGGTAGAAGAAATAATTGTGTAAATATTCAGCTTGATCCACTATTGGCAACATGTACAAACTTTTTACCAGACAGACAGAGTGAGTTGATATAAGCTTTGGACTAAGTAATTCTAAACGTAAATCAAACGACACCAATCAAGCGTACGCCAAGGATCGAGCGTCAATAACGAATGGTAAAATGGTTTCGATCTGTGAATAGACAACAATTGTTAGTTATGTTAATTGTTAATTAATATCTCCCTTGGACCTTTTTTTTTTTAATGAACTATATTTTTAGTTCTACCACAATATTTTGGTTGGTTCTGGACAAACGTCTACAATAAACATGTTCGTAGAGTTCTGGCCCCTGACGTCTGAAGTGCAATGTAGGCAACGACTCACTTATGAACAGTAAGAGTGGCAGGGTGAGATGTCAATCTAACAAATACTTCAGGTGAGATGTCAATCTAACAAATACTTCAGGTGAGATGTCAATCTAACAAATACTTCAGGTGAGAGGTCAATCTAACAAATACTTCAGGTGAGAGGTCAATCTAACAAATACTTCAGGTGAGATGTCAATCTAACAAATACTTCAGGTGAGATGTCAATCTAACAAATACTTCAGGTGAGATGTCAATCTAACAAATACTTCAGGTGAGATGTCAATCTAACAAATACTTCAGGTGAGATGTCAATCTAACAAATACTTCAGGTGAGATGTCAATCTAACAAATACTTCAGGTCAGATGTCAATCTAACAAATACTTCAGGTGAGATGTCAATCTAACAAATACTTCAGGTGAGATGTCAATCTAACAAATACTTCAGGTGAGATGTCAATTTAACAAATACTTCAGGTGAGATGTCAATCTAACAAATACTTCAGGTGAGATATCAATCTAACAAATACTTCAGGTGAGATGTCAATCTAACAAATACTGCTATTTTAATTGTATTTTTTCCTCACTGAAAAAAAGTAATATTGTTTATGAATGTATGATTATTTATTCAGGAGAGAATTATTTTGATACACTATAGTGCCATTGTTGTGTTTTTTTTTAGTGTAACAAATACCTGTTGCTAAATAAATCAAATAATTGGTGTCTGTATTAATGAACTGTGTTAAAACACATATGACATCTCGGACTGTTATGGCCGCCACACAACTATGGTACCAACAACAATGAATGCGACGCAAATCCTGCCTTTAATGAAGGATTGTAACTAAAGCAAGAAATAAGAACAAGGGTGTTTCCTACCATCGATTTTGTTAGGCAAGGTCAGTGGATAGATAAGCACGCTATTGACAAGTCAACATAAGCTTCTCAGTCGGTCAAGTCAGTATGACGGAAACTTCAGTACATCAGTACATGTGTTGTGATAAAAAAACAAATGAAAGGGCCAACATATTTGGAACGTCATCTCCCTTTGGGGACTTGAACGACATGATGATCCATCTCTCCTTGCTACAAGCCGCTTTTTGAAACGGGCAAAACTCGAGACACAATGTATTCAAACATGGTCTGGCGAAGCTGTGAAAAAAATAAGGAAAAAAAAAAACAGTTCGGAGAATTTTCAGTCAACAACTCTCCTGCCATCGATAAACACATTACAGCTTTCGTCTTCCAGAACTACAGAAGAGCTTGCGGCTTACATTTGTCTTTTCTTCTCGGCAACTGGTTCCAAAAGGTTCAAATAATAATATATCATCTGCTGTTGTGTTTGTGTGTAAACATTGTCATGCTAACGGTGGCATTAATTTGGACCAATACAATTTGAACAATTCCAGGAAAAAAAAACGAACCAAACTTATCCTTTAGTCTGTTGAACCGTTGGGGCACCACACAAGATCTGTGGACTGTTTTTCTCTATTTCACTGTCATTTGCCTTGGATAAAATTTCTTTCAATGACTGGCCAGTCCATTCTTTTATGTTGCCTTACAATCACTTTCTCAATCTGCCTCTTCTTCTTTTTCCTGGTACTGTTCTCTAGAGGCAGGTCTTTGCGAGCAATGATGACCCTGTAATATGGCCATAAAGTTTAAGTTTGCGTTTTTTGACAGTAGTTAGCATATCATCATAGGGTCCCATTGCTGTATTGATCCTGTTTCTAATCTCTTCATTTGTGATTCGGTCTTTGTAACTGATACCTTGGATACCTTTCTGTAACATCTCAATTCCATTGCTATGATCTTCCTCTCGAGATCTGCAGTTAGCGTCCAAGATTCGCAAGCACAGCATCTAAGAAATGTGGCCGTGACCAGGGAGCATATCAGTCTGATTTTAGTGTCAAGGGCTTTGCTTTGTCTTTCCACATTGTTTTGAGTTTTGCAAGTGCGGTTGTGGAATGTGCAATGGACCTCATTCACCAATCGTAAACAAACAACATTTAGTCACATGATCTTATTGATAAAACAACGGGAAAAACTGTCACGTGACAACCATCATGAATTAAACATGAGATCGTAAATTATATAGAAGAAATAGAGCACCACGTGCTAAATGTTGTTTGTTTACATTTGGTGAATGAGGTCCATTCAGGCCAGGAGTTCATGTTTGGATCTTTCATCTACGACCATTGCTCTGAGTTATTTAAAACTACTGACACTTGTCAACTTTTTGCCACCAATACTAGTTTCCCTTTAAAGCCCTGTAGGCTATTGGTCATAATTTGTGCGTTGTTTTTTTTTTCAAGATTATTTGCATACCATATGCTGTAGAAGTCTTGTTTATGCGCATCCCCAAGTCAGCTAATCCTTCTTCTTTCCCTGCCAGACCATCTATGTCGTCCGCAAAGCGAAAGTTAGTAATTTCTTCTTCCCCCAATGCTTACAGAACCTTCGTAGCCCTCGAGAGCTATAGGCTTTGTAAAACGCTACTGTACGTTTTTCTAATGACATAGTCTGTCTAGAACACAATGCACGATTTTTTTGTTTTCATGGAATAACATGTGCTTTAGAACAAATCGATAACAATTTACACGTCAGCTCGCTCTGCCGTGAATGTTATCAAGAAGTATAAAAGCACAACTAAACTAGAAGATCATAAAAATTATGAAAACATTTGTCAAGGTGATTGTATTGATTACAATTTCCAGCGCTGGGGAGCCCGTGTGTAAAGGAAGCAAGCATCTAGTTGGAAAGGGAATAATGAAATAATTGTTCAAAATAAAATAGTGGACCGAAATGTTGTAATCAATACAATGAGCAGGCGCCCAAAACAATCCAATCTTTTCAATAGGTTTCTATCAAAATGAAATATTGGATGGAAAATACTGGCGAATGATATCAAAATGTAGACTAAAGTGATTTAGACTGTATGATTCTTGAAAATTAAAAAAACAACAACATTATAGCAAACACGTTGTTAACAATGGAATTGTGAAGGACACCAAAAGTGAATGTAATAAAATACTGCTGATAAAGTGTAAGTCCACCCCCAACCCCTCTCCGCAGCATATTTCAAAGATCACTTTCATTTAGTTAGCTATTCATGGTTTCTGGCTCTCTGGATAATGTCATATAACCACGTGGTTATTTTCATAGGCTCCAGCTCAATTATTTATAGCGAACTAAGGAGATGGGAAATGTTTTGTTTATGCCAGACCATTTCAACAAATTAATGTTCACCAGCCTAGGCTCAAGTGACGGAGTAAAGTAAACAATAATGATAGCATGACAATAGTTGCACAACTATTGAGTTGGACTTTAGTAAACAAACGTTTCAAACAGACAATAGTTTAATAAACTAAATAAACGGATAATGGCTTAACGAATACAATGGATGGACAACGATTGGACCAACTAGCCAACTGGATCACAACAACAAAAAAATCTATTACAATGAACAGTCAAAAGTGTACTACGTCCAAGTTGACAAGTTAACATTGTCCAATGTGAAAGAAAGGGAAATACAAATCTCTAGTGTAGAACCGGAAGCGAGATTGCTAGTGAGAATATAAACTAGAAAACTTCATTACGTCCGTTTGAACTAAGAAGAGGCCGCCACTTGGCGCCTAACAGATCAATGCTTGAACCAAACAGTTTTTGCACCACTGGGAGTTTATAATGTGAGAACAGGCCAGTAGAAGGTCTGTGAAACAACAGGCCAAGAAGAACAAAGGGAAGGGGTGGAGGCTACGTGGTTGTCATAAACGTCTGTTTAAGACAGCAGAAGTCACTGGCAGCGAATGTTGGGAGAGAGTGAAGGTCAATTCAGATGTCAAGGGAAAGGATTTGTTTAAAAAAAATTATTGATCTATTTCTTCATTGTTTTAAAATAGGCCAAGAAAATGGCGAAAACTTATATTCTAATAGTCTGACAGGATGTCATTTCAAACGTATGCGAATTAAAAGCTTTTAATGAACTTATAAGGAACGGACTTCAGAAGACAATGCTGGGAATGAAATACACACTTGATGCTGTACAAGAGCAGGGCATCAAATGTTCACAGGACACACTTCAGACAAACATAGAGATCCAGAATGGCTGAATGGATTAGGGTGAAGTGAATGACTGAATAGCTAGATAATCATAATTAAATTTACACACATAGAATGACAGCTCGAGAGACTATTTCCCCCAACTTTATGGAATGTAAAAGCCTAGTAGATTTCATCTTTTTTTAAAAAAAAGTGCAACTAATACTTAAGTGAGATACAATGATATTAGGGAAACTAGTCTGCCGTAAAATTCCCCCTACCGAAAAAAAAAGCACTTATAAAAAAAAAGGTCCAGTAAGATGTGTGTTCGAGTCGTTCAGATCAAGTGTCAAGAAGCCAGCAGAGACATCCCTGGATAGACTAGTATCGACATGCCCCGCGGACAGTCAGGTCTAACAATAATGTTGAGTCGTGTGCCCAAGTAAATGATTTAATTGGTATGTTTAGTCACGTGACCAACTTCTCTTCATCGACCGAGTTGAGAGAGAGAGAGAGAGAGAGAGAGAGGAGCATATTTGAGTGAGCTCGCTCAAGTTTATCTAACTCGAGAAATACCAGGACAAAATGCATTTCTAAATCTTGTTAACAGGTCAAAATGATGATATTTCAGGCCCTTACTCAGCATAATGAATATTAGCACACATTGTTTTTTTATGTTCTTTGCAAGTTCATGTTTGAAGTTCCCAATTCAGAGTCGTTTCATTGTCTGAATAGGTTGTCACTGATTTATTTGTTTAGAGTTGATCTGCTGAAGTCGTAGATTTAGTCTACTTAGAAAAGTTTGCCTTTCGAAGAATTTAATATAAACAAGTTTGAAGATAAATACTATCCATAGTGTAGTAATTCTCCGTTTTTAGCAAAAAAAATAGCAACAGTAGCTACAAGAAAGCTGGAATATTTTAAGCCTAGTGCTGAGAACAAAGAGTTAAAACCTAAAAGAGTGGTCTATGTTTTATAAGTATTTTAACTATAAAACATGTTGGTTGATGAGTTGGCCTGATGAAGGGGAAAAGTGCAATTAATGTATAAACAAGAGCGTCTGGTGAAATGGAATGGACTTTAAAACCTGCTTCAACCAGAGAAATACGACCTGTTCAAATAATTACTTTGCCGATGTAGCAAGTTATTCTTGACACAAGCATATTTTTAGGCAGACAAAACTTTGGCACACTACCAGGTGTGATAGAAGAAATTCTTAGACGAGCATAGGAAGGGAGAGAGTCGCTCTTTGTATAGATCCAATTCTTTAATAATTGTGTTGCTTAGCGACTGAAACAAAAACAAAACAAAAAAATGATGTTCTCTTTTTTTTTTTTTTAATTTGTCTAATTAAACTTTGACAAAACGTTTTCAGAGAAAGGAAAAATAGAATTGCAAAACTAAGGATATACTGTGAGACTCTTGACACGCACGCGAAACTTGAGGTTAAAATGCTTACAGTTCTACAAATAGCACACATACTTTTTCTACTCCTGTGTAAGATGAACGTGCGCCACCGCCCATTTTATCTTCTCTATGGGGGGAAACAGAGTTAAAGTGGCAGTTTTTTTTTCAGATCAGCTATCTCTCGGATTCATCCGGGATTTGGTTCTTGAAGATTTATATCAGAAAAAGAAGTAACAGCTTCATCGTTGGTTAGCTTTTAAGAAACTTCTTTCAAACAAGGAAGAAAAAAAAAAGTTATTTCCAGGCAAAGCAACAAAACAAAATTTTCATTTTTTATTTACATCTAATAGAAAACTCTTTGTTTTTATATTAAAGGTTCTCGCGAACAAAAGCAATACCATTCTTTTAACGTGCTTGATTTATAGAAAAACAAAACAACTTTGCCTTGATTAGAAAATAAAAACAATGCTTGCTATTAAGTTTATGTTTCAGGTATGCTATTTTGAATTTATCCTATTAATGTTAAAAGGTAATGAAAATGCTTCGGATGTAATGAATGGGTTTTTCGTACAATTAATTTAAATTTGGTTGGTAAAAATTATGAACAAGAGATTATTACGAATATTTGAACCAGCCAAGGTTTGAAATCATTGCCAGATTTCGTAGTTGAAGATAAATACTGGTCTACAATTTAGCAGGAAACTAGAAATACGACTACTAGAGACTACTATCTCGCAGGAACCAAAGAGTAACCCTTTGAACACTGTTTGTTTTTTAAGCCATGGTCTTTTGTTTGTTGTTTTTTTAACCGAAGTGCCAGTTGTTAAAGGGATATACTAACTCAGTGTTTCCCAAACTTTTTCCTTAACGGAACACTTCGCACATTCGGAGTATTTTGAGGATAAGTTTGCTTATTTTTTTAGAAAGATTAAGTCACGTGGTGGCCTACTAGTTAATAATTCCAGCAGTTCGTGGAACACATATTCAGGACTCGCGTAACACTAGGGTTCCGCGGAACACAGTTTGGGAAACACTGTACTAGCTAATCTAGTGCTGACATCGCTAGACGTTAACTGAATACGTTTTGCATGTAAATGTAGAGCACCTCAATACTACTATCAGAGAGCATCAACTGTTACTCGGACGAGGCTAGTTATTTAACATAATACAAACCCTAATTAGTTAGTTGTTTTTGTTTTGTTTTGTTTTTGGCTTCACTGTGGCGTAGATCTAATTAGCAAGTGTGTTTTGTATGCTGCCAACTGTTAAGGATAGGTCAAATATCAAAAGCAGATGCTTAGGTGAGTTTGACCTCACCTTCGGTGAATGTGACCCACATACGGTTGCTAGGAACATAGTATATATTTAATGAAATGAACCCTAACCCTGTCAACAGACACAAAAAAAGATGTGTTCACACTTAGATCTAGTTCTATTTTTTTTTTACAAGTAAAACCTAGACAGATTACTAGTTAAAAAAGAAACTAACAAAAAAAAAAAAGATCAGATCGTGTAACCTGAGTGTGTCAGTGAACACAGATACCTAGATATCGATTTGAACCACGCGCAACGCTTGCTCGTACATAGCTTCATTGACTACACTAAACAGGATAGAGTTTAATGCGACCTGTTTCTCCAGAATGTTAGATCACAGTTCTCACCCGAGTCCAACTAAAGACATAAAACTGGTCTATATCATTCTATTTTATTACTAATGTATGGAATTTTTTCTCTAAAGCTTCCCGAATGCATGCATTTCATGTATAATGTATCAAGGTATATTATATTTGTCTTCTACTGCAGATCTGGATAGACTGGAGTGTTCTTGTTGATATCTGTATCAATGTTTCCAGTTCACTGAATTAAGTTTCTATCCCCAGATCAACACAAGCATCAACAACCTATTAGTTATCTATAAGTGTAACACACGTATTTGAAAACAAATGTTTTATTGAGATAAAACGGAGGAGACGAACAACCTTCCAGGAGACAATATATTTGATCTGGGCGACAGCTCCCTGGAGAGATTAGAAGCGGACAGTGACTTAACATTCGCCTGGCTTAACCTTTGATTCCGTGTGCCATACAGGGAGATTGCTTCAGGAAGAATTACTTTCTCAACCTTAGTTGTAGATGAAGTTAGACCGTCTGAGGAAAGGGTTATAACCTTACCCGGAGTCAAACACCATAACAGTTGTTATTGAGAATCCACAATGCTCTGTGTTGCCTGAGTTAGACATATGATAATTTAAACAGTTTTTATAGAAATAAGCAATTCATTAAACCCAACACTGTCGAAATGTAATGCTTTCGTATTGTACACATTGAAACAATGACAATATCAAGATGCTTAATTGTTTTAAAAATAATTAACAAAGGCAAGGTCAGAGATATCAGGAGAGAAAATGTATGGAGAAAGTAGACAAAAAGATAGGGTCAGAGATATCAGGAGATAGAGAACATATTTGGAGAAAGTAGACAAAGAGATAAGGTCAGAGATATCAGGAGATAGAGAAAATATATGGAGAAAGTAGACAAAAAGGTCAGAGATATCAGGAGATAGAGAAAATGTATGGAGAAAGTAGACAAAGAGATAAGGTCAGAGATATCAGGAGATAGAGAAAATATATGGAGAAAGTAGACAAAGAGATAAGGTCAAAGATATCAGGAGATAGAGAACATATTTGGAAAAAGTAGACAAAATGATAGGGTCAGAGATATCAGGAGATAGAGAAAATATATGGAGAAAGTAGACAAAGAGATAAGGTCGAGAGAAACTAATTATTCAAGTTATATGAACACATCCATATAGACATAAGAACGCTGACATAGATTTACTGAGACCTTCCAAAAGACAAAAATAGAAAAAGGAACAGACATCGATAGTCATAAGGACTTCGTCTCATTCAACAACTGGCACATCTTGCCATCTAACATTCCATGTTCTTTCCTCAATGTTACTAATACAACTGGCCCAGCCAAAGCTAGGCAAACTATAATTTCTTGGCATCTTTTGTCAGTGCCTGGACAACGGCAACCGAGTCGGCCGATCAGAGATGGTGATGTTGAATAATTAATGGGCGAGAACTTCCATCACAGGTGGTTTCCGTGGCAGCGTCCAGCTTTCAACTGATTGGGGAATGGCCTACGAGTTGTTTAAACACTGGACGCACAAAGTCTAAAACAATGTTTCATTTAGCCAGTCGTTCATACGTACTGCACGAGAAGTCTTACTGACAATAAACACATGAGTAGTGAGAACACACACACACAGAATCATGAAGGTAATAGAAGTACGTTGCAATGACTACACCAACATTCACAAACTCAGGACTGCAAATGTTCATAGTGTTACTGAAGTGCCTAAAGAAATTAGGAACACTGTCTATGACATTTTTAGTCTTATATTCATTGTATAACTATAAAATAGCGGTAAAACAACAACAAGAAAAGAAGTTTAAAAAGTCACTAGAGATGGGATCGTGCTAATCGCGTCCCAAACAGAGCGTAAAGAATGTCAATACTTCAGGTCATGTTCAGTGTGTCAACAGAGCTGCTGCCACTCGTGACATTGAGACATTGCTTGACCTCTTCTGTGCATGCAGACGTCCAGACAAGAATGAACCAAAGTGAACAACACAAAGTGAAATGGTAGGACTTTTCACAGACAATAAACAATTTAGCCTACACTCTGTGTTACAATTTCTCAGTCTCTCGACTAGTTGCGAACCATAGATCTAGGGACATAAAATCTATGAGTCAACAAAAACTGAAATACTCTGGTTATCGTTTGAATACCCCAGGTATCACACACTGCCTAGGACTAACACTTGTGGTGTATTGTCCTCCCGTACAATCAGGAGTTTTTCAAATGACCAAGTAAACGTCCCCCCCCCCTTACCGTGTTCCAACTTACAGAGTGTTACAGCTGAGACCTAACAACAGGACATTGTCCACTAATCTAATCAAATGTCTGTACAGTAAAATCATGCCTGTGAACATTGTATTATAATCTTTTCTAGAGAGCAAAGGGGGGAAAAAGCCACTTCCTGCCACTCTGGCTATTATATCCTGCTATTACATTTGACATCGCTGCAGGGGTTTACCATGACGTTATCGATTAGGGATGGCGTCAACGGAACAATAAATCTTATTATAGGATACAAGAGTTTACTTGTATCATCACTGCCTAGAGTTGTAGTTTATACTCAAACACTTGTAGAGGCACTTGCTTTACTTCTCACAAAGATGCTTTCAAAATAGAAAATGTCAGGCTTTGCAATCACAACCTGGTTCCATTCAGAATGCATTGCGCAAAGCAATGAGACTTGGACACCAATAAGATATGAGATGATGACTGTACTGCGCACAGCAATGAGACTTGGACACCAATAAGATATGAGATGATGACTGTACTGCGCACAGCAATGAGACTTGGACACCAAGAAGATATGAGATGATGACTGTACTGTGCACAGCAATGAGACTTGGACACCAAGAAGATATGAGATGATGACTGTACTGTGCACAGCAATGAGACTTGGACACCAAGAAGATATGAGATGATGACTGTACTGTGCACAGCAATGAGACTTGGACACCAAGAAGATATGAGATGATGACTGTACTGTGCACAGCAATGAGACTTGGACAACAAGAAGATATGAGAGGATAACTGTACTGCGCACAGCAGTAAGATAAAACAAATATGTCATCTCTAACAGTTAATTACTTTAGTCTGCAACTATACTAAAGTATACAAACACAAGCTTTTAAGACTGTCTACAAAGTCTTTCAGAAGCAAAATGTAAAAATTGCTTTAAAAAAAGGAATGTATTTTCACTAAGAGTAATAAGGATATACTGATGGTACGCATGCGTTGTTTAATTTCTTGCTTGTATGTATCAATAGTGATAATGACTTATTGAAATGACCGTGATTTAGAATGGAAAAGATTAATGAAGAGTTGGTAGAAGAGTGAGGTCCTGGGGATTTGAAACTCCACTGTCTATAAGTTAAGTATTTCAAAAAGTAATAAGCTGTTTAAAGGTAACCACTACTTGAATAAAACAATCTACAGGTGAAAATGATAGCTACTTATAGGATTATACAATAAAATGATAGCTAGGTTTCTCAAATATGTATTATCATAATCTAGGATACGTAAGAACAAGAAAGGAGAAGCATCTCAATCCTTTGTTTGATTGGATTACTTTGTGATGTTATGGGAGTGCCTGCGTATTCGTGTGTATATGTTGGGAGTCAAGCAAACATTGTTCTCAAAGTGAACAGATTTCTGCAACAAATCCACTACTTACCTATATTCGGATGCTTGAGTAACCTGCATATCCTGGCTTCACGTTCCAATTTTTGGTGATCTGGAAACACGAACCAAAATAATAACATGGGTTATTGTAAATATTGAGTGGACAGAAAATGTTCTTTGTTTTATATAAGAATTTTAAATACTGAAATACAATAACTACTTCTAACAGCCCATAATAAGAGTGTGACTCTGAGACCTTATTATACAATGCATTCACCTTGTTAACTGTATGAACAATAATAATCTTTTCTTCAAGTGTTTTAAGTCCCATGACGTATTCTACAATTGGATACTACTGAATTCGACCAGCAAGCCTCATCCCTAAATATTTATACCAGACTTGCAAACAATAAAAAGAAATAATTTTCGCTAACAGCTTTTGGGCGCTAAAAGTGAATGCAAACAAATGAAGTAGCCATCCATGACAGTTAAACATGCTTCACACATCTGAACAATATCATGCACGGCGTTTTCATGTCTGTTGGCATAGTCTGATTAACTGTGTATACCATATCAACAGAGCTAGTGTTCAAAAGCCACAAACAAAATATTAAGTATAGAAAAAAAAATCTATTTGTTTGAACCAAAGGAAGAACAAAAATATATATTATAAATATAAATACATATTGTTACTATTTATAAGTGGAAACGAATCTATAAATAGCAAGCTTGTATGTGTATCCAGTGAAAAGAATACAGAAATAGTGAAAAGCCAAGTACATGGATTTAAATCACTTAACAGTGGCGTAGCTAAGGTGGGGGAGGGGGGAGAATTTGAAAATCCTCCCGGGCACCCACTTGAGGGGGGCCCCCAAATGAGTGTCCGAATTTTTTTTACATTAAGTATTAAATATTACACAATATGCAAGGGCCCCCCCAAAGAGTTCGGGCTCCTTGCCCCCCCCCCCCAAATGATGACTAATTCCTAGCTAAGCCACTGTAACCAAATAATTTTTGTGAACTTTTCAGTAGAATGGAAGCTTGCTCACGTGTAGAACCAGTCCATTGTGTATTTAGTCACCTACAGTGCTGCTACAGTCATCTTTAAATAGGGAGTCCATCACATTGTTCATTGTGTCCATGTATTGCAACATAACTCTCTCACTATAATTTTATTTATTTATAGTCATGTATTTTAACGTTTATTATTCATTTATAAGTAGTTAAAAGTTAGGCAATCCATCACTGAGTACCGGCACCTATTTTTTTTTTAAACCACTGTATATATCCACTTTCAACCTGATCTAAAAAGCTGCAACAAAGATTGCTTTGTTTCGATGATAGAAAAACAAGTTTGATAAGATTTAGAAAGTAAGTTACGACCAAAAAAAAATAAATTGTAATCCTCTAGTTAATGAGCTGAACCCCACGACTGAAGGAGGCCAACAACAAAACAATCTCTATACTTAATGAGTAAAAATGAATCTGCAAGTTATTTAAAGGCTAAATAGCTGCAGAGAGGAAAGTTAAAATATAAAATAATCATTTAAAAAAAAACATTTTATGGGAAGAACTCATGTCTTGAATAATGAATAAATGTGCAAAGTTTCAACTTGACTTGAGAATGGGGTGTGAGAGAAATGACGTGTACTACAACCTTTTTTACCAGACAGACAGACGGACGGAGTGAGATGAATCATGATAGAAACTTTGTGAAAGGAAAATATGGAAGACTTATTCAGCAATATCTATAAGTGCTGTATTGATGTTTCATAAATTTCTAAATAGCAAGCACACAATTTAGTGTTTACTTCAGTCGTAAAGCTTAGCGTTGACTAGCATGTAGTAACGAATTGGCTTTCGATCTAGTCTTAAATATACACGTGTTTTGATCATCCATAAATATTGGTTCAATCTTAGACTCCCGTGTACAGACACAGTTTTAATAGATTTCGTTGTTTTGATTGAACAGAATGTTAACTCTTTGACGGTAAGTATTCTTTTAGCAGTTAAACATTACATCATTTGTTTTTAATACCCGTAGGTCAGTAACAATGAACACGTGTTATTAATAAAAATAAAGTGACAAGGAGGTGATTGTTGAGAGCGGCACATTTTTAAATTTCCTTTAACGGTTGGCGCTCAACAAAACTTCCAAGAAAAAAACAACTGATGTAAAAGGGGGAAAAATAAGGCCATGGCAAAATAATGAATGAACTTTAAAAGTGAAAACAGGTGACAGTTTTTGAGCTAGGACATTTGAAACCACTAAGTGGGAAGGAATATTGCACGTTAAAGATGTGTCCTTGTAAATGACGACAAGCCTTCTTGACCATTACTGGTTTCACAATAAGCTACTCTAATTTCAACTGTGACAAAGGTGGCGTGAGCTAGGGACGAAGTCCTGTGGCTAACAAAGAGCCAAATTGACACAGGTTGTTCATTTGGCTTCTTTTGGTCCCTCGAGTCAAGACTTGTAGTTGTCAAATGGACGTTCCTTAATGAAAAAGAAATACTTGACATTCCTTGTGCTTCTCAGAGACAGAAGGCCTGAGCACTATGAGAAGACACGATGGCTATCTTTACACAAAATAAAATGCATCAACCCAGAGTTGTCAGAAAACTGAGCAGTACCATCCACTATAAAATAAGGTTGTATAACCATTCGACATTGTGATAAAAATATCATACAAATGGTAGATTATGTTAATAATACATTTTAGCAATAAATTACTCAACGCTCCAAAAAAAAAAAAAAAAAGGGGGGGGGGAGAGAGAAAACAAGTAGATTTTAAAAAATACTTTTTGGGAAAAAAATTAAACTGAGTAAAATTGGATCAATTACCTTGAATCAATCATATAATTATTTTGAATTAGATCTAGACTTAACATAATACATTTGTACGATTGGAAATATTTGTATTCATGTTTTTGCTTCACGTGACTTTCATGCTTATAGCTTACTCAGTGCTTTATGGTCCAATCACTTTAGTGGACTAATTGGGAAAGAGGGGGGGGGAGAGAGGTGTGTGTTATATGGGAGAAGGTTTCCGTGCTGCTTTTTCATTTTTTTAAAGTTGTCGAGACTGAATTTTATTTCGAGCCTCCACGATGGAAGGACCATTTGTTAGCCACTCAGCTATCCAAATACTTATAGAAGTAGAAAGTTTTATAGTCTATTGTTACTTTAAAAATTGAAGCGAACGACCTAATACTCTACTCTTAACTTAGTAGGCCCTACCAAAATTAATTAATTACGACTAATTGATTACCAATCGGTTATATTTTTGTTTTATTGATTCGTGTGTTGTCGACAATGAATAATAGTAAAAGATTTTTTAACTTGATTCCGAGTGGGAGAAATAACATACCGGTATACAAGATTCCATCCAGACAGAGTGAGTTAATATAAGATTTAAAAAAAGCAAAACATTTTAGCTATGCATATACCGGGTAGTTTTATTATTAAAGAAAAAAGTATACTCGCATTTCTTGAAATTAAAACAAAGTCAAAAGCATATATATGATGTTCAACATTAAGTACTGTATAGCTGTTGTTTTTTTTTTTTTGTTTGTTTTAACTGCCTAAAGCCCTTTACCAATGAAAATGGGTTAGCATTATTCACTATCGATAGTAGCCAAATTGACTATAAACTTCAGAGTACAGACAAAGCACTATATACAAAGGTCAGGTCAGAATAGGTTGGATGCGGTAAGGCGAATTGACTTATTGTTCAGGAGTAAGAATTCTTTATTCCAAGAAATGGGTTCCATGAATGAACAACGTTAAGTTCAAGGCTCATAAATATGTATAACTCTCGTACTTACCACTCCATTATTCTACCAACAAGATGCACGGCCCCGAGGAAAGAAAAAAACTAGGTACAAGTGAACAGTCCGCTCCCCCGCAAAAAATAACCCGTAAATATATATATATATATCTTCTTTTTTGAAGTTAAGTCTGTGTTCTATTATATATATATATACACACTTTCAACCTGATCTAAAAAGCTATGATGTAAAGTCTAGAGATGTGTACTAACTCCATAATCTTAAAGCACCAATTAAATAAACGTTATGTCCCTGAAGTTGTTTAAACAACAAAGCAATAAAGAACAAATTAATGCTACAGTTTAAAAGAGTAACAAGTGTTTTTGTTCAGAGGTGGACACATTTCAAAAACGTTTCTAAATCAAATGTTTTCATTAGTTACGTTTTGATTAGAAATTCACGACTTGGTGATATGTTTTTACCAAAGTCTAAGGTACTTTTTACAAAGCTTATATCAGCTTACTGTGTCTAGTAAACTAGTAAAAAGTCTGTACACGTTATATCTCGGATCTAGCTGAAATTTGCATAATTATTTATTGTACCGGTACTTGACAAAAAAGTATCTATTTAAAAATTAACCAATGAGTTAACTATCGGTAATTAATTATTTTGTTCGGTATTGAACAAGGGAAAGAAATTGTAATTGACAGATGTGGTGGTGTAAATTGATTTAGTCCTCTTTGTACTTATTGTAATTGTATAGTAAAAGTTTGAAACTAGCAATAGATATCTATAAACCATTCATAAGCAGCTCGCTGGCACAGTGGCTAGTGCATTGGCTACTGGAGGTCTTGAGATTTCAAGTCATACATTTTTTTACATTCACAGAGATACCACATTCCCCACCCCCCTCCCTATAAAATCGTGCTTTACAAAAACAATTGGTAAACATAGTTCTAACCGCACAGATTGATTAGTCTGGATCTATTACAAATTTAATGACATGATTGATAGAATTACACTTCATGTAAGCTAGGCTTTGTTTTGTCGTGTTCATTTTTTACATTCTTTTATTGTATTTAATGAGCACTATTTCCTTTAGGTTTATGTAGGCTATGTTATCAGCCGAACTAGGCCCACATATGTGAGCTGTCCATCCAAATATCAAACTGCTGCAATCACAACAGATTGCTTCAATAGCTAAACTGAAAATGTCTTGGCCAATGCTAAGCATTTCTCTATGATCGGATATTGAGTCCGGCGGAACTGTTTTCACTAACAGGAAAAGGGGGTTGGTGGGGTACCTATCGCCTAAACCAAAGAAACGGGCGGAAAGGGGGGGGGGAGCTCGTTAGCCATCGCTGGCTACTAACCTAGGAGAAGAAAATAACACTGCAGCTTGTCTACTGACTCGGGTCAATTAGGAGCCCTTATGCAGTTTGCAGCACTCACTGCTACACCTTGGCAGAGCCTGCAACGCCGCTGACCCCAAACTGTATCGGCACTTGTCGTTCCTGTGGCTACATCAGCTGCTTGGAGAGTGGGGACGTGATGTGTGGACGACAACGTTCCGACCACAGCTACTGCCCAGACATTCATCTGACTTTCATGAGATGATCCGTAGTCGCTTCGTGACTGAAGCAGACCGTGTAACAAATGTGTCAAGCTGACACAAAAGTACGAGGCAAAGTGGCGTATTTGTTTTCTCTGCAACATCTACATCTACAAATCAAATCAAATCATATGTCAACTGTGGGGGGAAATGAGTAGATAAAGTGCGCTTGTACAGAATCAAATCGTATCGAAATGTTCTAGATACGTATGCAATGATTCTGCACCATTGAGTTTATACGGGGAGGCTATGTTAAGTTTGAGAGGCAATTTTTCCTTCATACTACTATCCTTATATTAACTCGCTTTCTATCATTCTTGTATTGTTTGTGTTTCTTGAAGGTTTCGATTTCCGAAATCGATATTTGACCACTTCTACTCATCCAATCGTTATAAAATTTTGCATAAAAGCTAATGCTCGATGACAACACAGGAATGAATCAAAAAATCAACCAATTTGTTAATCCGTTAGTCGTAATTACTTGTTTTTTTATATAGAGAATGTAATGTAATAAGCTAAAGAGAGATAAGCCATATGTAGACTAAAGAATCAGGCGAATAGATTTGAAAGATAGCTAGAGTAAAATAAAATAATAAAATTTAAATTCGAAGATTATATCAAAGACTATGTTAATATAAAGAGTACCGGTATATCAAAGACTATAAGTATTACAATCAATTATTAAGAAAACTTTGTAATAGATTTGGTAATTATCATTGGCTTATTACCATTTTTACAAATGATATTTCCTTCTACAAAAATACAATAAAATTAAATAGTTCAACCAAAAAAATATACTCACATACATGAGTGATCGAAAATGATTATAAATGTTTAAGACTAAAAAGGCTTTTAACAAAATAATATAAAAAAAAAAAAAAAAGAACGCTTATATAAAATTTAAAAAACGCACTAAAAAGTATAAATTAATTATGTACTAATAATAAAAATGTTGGCTGTGTTTACAGAAATATTCAAAGTGCCGGGTGTGAAGTGTACTTTAAAATTAATTCAAAAAAACACACCCAACGCTTTGATTATTTATATACTTTTTATTCTTGTTTTTTTTTTAAAAACTATTTCTTATTTTTATTATAACATTTATGCAAATGGTTCTCTCGCAGAATAAGGTTATAAATAAAAGATATTTTTATTACAAAATTATTTATTAATGCCAAATTATTGATATGTAGTCATTTATCAAAGGAAGGATACATTTAAATCATTTAGCAAACTTGTAAACATTCAAAAAGTACCAAACAAATCAATGCCTCTTGTGATGTAGATCTATCACCACCACAAATAGCACTTCATGTTTTGATAGTAGGCTATCAAGGTGTTAAGTACTAAATCAGCAGAACATCTCAAATACAGCAAGCTATCAGCCGTATGCTCTATTGATGCCCACTTAGAGATAACAAAATGCCTCGTGATTGCGTCCGTAATAGTATTATGAGTCACTTGATCATTTTGTGTATCATCGGCTTATTACACAGGAGAGATGTTAGTTCACGTTTCTATTTCAATAGTAAGAACGTTGTTGTTAAGTACATAAAATAAGGTTTACATGAATTTAGCCAAGCAACAATGACTTGTGTGTGTGTGAGTGTCTGCTTAGCGTTGAAAGAATAAACATACTAAAACATGCGATGCTTTTATGTCTATGTGCTTGCACCATGACTTGGCTTTGTTTTGATGTTGTTAGAAATCTCTTGCCAACTACTACAAGTATAAATTCGTCATTTGTTTGTTTAAATGATACAACGTTAAAATGATACATTAGTTAAAGTTGCCATATAGCTAATCTTATATAGGGGACAGATACAGGTACGACTTAAAGTGTGAAATTCCCACCGCCTACACAAATCCAAATATCAATGTGGTCTGTGTTAAGTTTAAGACCTTGACATTGCATTTACGCAAATATTACAACGTAAGGACGGATGTCACACATTCTTTTTAACGCAGCCAAAACTATAGATGAACGCCATACCGTGGGGGCGTGAAAAAAAAAAGTTGTATTTCAGCGAGTCTCACGCTCTGAATATGTAGTTGTAATTGTTGTAGTTGTAATAGGATCAAATGTCTATATTTATGTCCGTATACATACGTATTTACACTGGTGGCTTAGATGTCATCAAACAGCTGAAATATAAGAATCGGATATGAGATTATGACTGATTATGTAAGTCACTGTACGGTCACACGCTGTGTAACGTCTGACACATAGTGTGTTGCGTCACAGGGATTGTGGACTGCAGAGCCGAGAGTTACATCTCCTAAACATTTCACGGATTTAGGAATTAATTTTTCTTTCTGAGCTCAATATCGAAATAAAAAATAAAACAAATTCCGAACAATGAGTCACAGCATGCAGACGTTAAGATTATGCATTAGTGCTTTTGTAACTGTCGTAAAATATAGAAAGACTGGAGAAGCCTATCTCTCAAACTTTAATTAACAGTTAATAATTTAGTAAGTTTTCTTTGCATGCAATGTTCATTGTTATTAGAATAAACTATACACGATAATCGAAGTCCCAATTAATAAAAGAATATTCTTTTATAAAGTCAATGTTGTTTACATATACTTTTAGATTTACTGAAATGTAGATTTCTCGATTTATGTTTTAAGATTGGTCCATACTAATTAAAACCCTAAGCTATTTAGACTAAGATTAGACCTAAAACTTATCTGCATATTTAGTATGCTGGGCAGAAAAAAAGGTAATGTCAAAGTATGATGTGTGATGACAATTTCAATGATAAATTCATTTCAAACTTAACTGTCCACTATAATTTGGAAAAAGTTATAGACATTAAATTTTGACCAGAAAATGTGTTCCTTGCGTAGTCTAGATCTAATAGAGAGATAGAGACCTGGAGTTTGGTAATGCATACACAAGAAACACACTGAAATGTTGCCAGCGTCAAGAGAAACGATAAATCGTGAAAGCACGTGAATCAGATCTGGAGCTTTTCCTAAGTCCGGTTAGTGTAGTCAGTATTGGATCAGGAAACAGTTTCTTTAGGAAGTCAAGACTTGTGTAGGAGGAAATAAATTGTAGGCCAATAACCGGTGCCTATAATGTGAGGGGTAAATGTGGCCAGCTAAGTTCAGTGAGATAAGGCATTCTAGTGATTTTGCCAGTTGTGCCTCTTGAAATGTTTGATATCTTGAGGAGAGGACGTCTAATGCAGAGTGTCATTATTGTTTAATATGGTCGATTTTCGTTTTGGGAAAGTATAAATGGACTTTTATCTAATTGGATAGTATAGTTTAATAGGGAACATTTAGGATTCAAGCTGATCAATTATATTTAAATAATAAGATAAAAATTATTTTTCGATACTATCTGGTAAATTTGGGAGATTGAGCGCCATTAACATTTTTATAACCATCCCTAAAAATGAAAACAGATAGTCGGTGAGATAAAAGCCATTATGAAAGAGAATGCGATTGAATAATTGAATAGACATTTTACAAGTAAGAAAAAAATTGACACTATATTATAAGACAATGTGGATTATTGTTTACACTTTCCAATTGAGAATCAATATTGCACAAAACCCATACGATATTTTCGCTTCTATTATACACAGTTACTGCACTAGCATCCTGAATGTCTGCTCTGGCCAAATATGTAGACTAGTGACAACTTGTTCTCCCAGGACCTCGGGGTCTACAGGGCAAGACAAGTGGATTTCATCCGTTTCTAGGAATTGTATGCCCAGAAGCCATCCACTACTTTCCCAGACCGCTGGCAGATATCCATTAGTGCTGGCTAAAACACGCGGACAGAAAATAACTTAAGCCAGAGCTCTAGACTGATACATGTAGATCTATGTATAATTGAACATACCGGTACTCTTTCTTTGCCTGGATCGATTGCTCTTAGCTAAACTATGATAAAAAAAAAAAAAAAACAAGCACCACAGTTCAATTTGAACTTGGTTTTAAGTGAACACAATATGGTCATTGTTATTTTTAGCATCTGTTTTGTTCTTCTTGTTGATGTGAGCAGCTGTCGATTTATCCACATAAATACCGAGTCGGTGACCCGATCAAAAAGTGGATGTGTGCTCTCTGCATTGAAACACAACATTCAGGTTGCCTACTCACAACAGTCGGGGTCATCTGCACTCAAAATGTGTGTCACATAATATTAGGGTGAATTATGAATAAAAAAAACGTTACAGTTACCTAAGAAGACAGGTCCCCGATCACTAAATACTACATTGCCGGTCACTAAACATTAGATCCCTGGCCACACAAGTAAAGGTCACCTACAGGTGAGAACACCATGCCCATGTCAAGTGGACCCTTGTATATTTGTATAGTGAACAAATAATGTATGCAAATGTTAGAAAAAATGTGTTATATATATATATATACATTACACATTTTTTAATTATAATTATATCAATGCATAAGGAGCTCATTTTCTCGACACCAAAGCATATCGTGTAGACACTTGCACATCCCACCCAATCTATGAAAATCTTAATCTAGTTTAAAATCGTTTGGGACAGCCACTACGACAGTCAACATTGACTACAAATTATGTCGATACATAGCTACACACTTTGAGCATGTGGGAAGGGGGGAATAGGAAGGCAGCAGCAAAGACAAGGAATCTGGTGAAAAGAGGCTAGCAGACAGCCTGAAGACGTACGTGACAGTCAGGCTCCAAGTGTAACTAATAAAGTGTCTCGTCCAAACCTTGGACCTCCCAACCTTCTCGCGCATTTTTTTTTAAAGGAAAGAAGCACGGATGGCTTTCATCATCTATGTGTTCGCTTCTCCATTGTGTGAGCGAGTGAGTACAAGAGAGAGAGAGAGAAGGGGGGGGGGGGCGAGAGGTGTGCGCGTGTGTGTGTGTGCTTTGGTGGCGTGAGAAGAGGACTAACAAACAAGATATCGAGCTACGGTTGGGGGGGGGGGTGTAAGAGGGGCACACAAACAGGTAATCCTTGATTACACGACGTGCAGACTTTCAAAACTGAACACAATGTTTCATAACTGGGCAAGGTTTCATAGGTTTAGTTTTACAACTTTAGTCAATGACAAATACGCTTGCTTTTAAAACTAGTATTTGATGCAATGCATTTTTTTTTTATTTTATCCAAGCCAATTCTCTGCAAAGACAAAGACAATTTAGATACAATACTAATTGAAGACATTGAAAATTATGACTACTCCCATGCCAAAAGCGACTATAAAGCCTAAAACTAATTTCAGAACTACAAGCCAGTGTTGTTGCTATTTTTGTAGAACATTTCAATGAGTAAGTCTGAACCGCTTATAACAACGTGAATCTCTCCGCGTGGAAAGAAATCTGCTTGTCTATGTACATAGTGGAATAAAGTCACGAGTTAATCTTTTTTTTTTTTTTGTTTACTAGCCAATCTCAATAGGACTCTTCCATGTTCTTACATAATGTAAACTTTTTTAGATTAACTGTCATTTTAGTTCTCGTGTTTTTGTTTGTAATGTTGTTACAGCGCCTTGAGCCTACATTTTGTTTGTTAACAGCGCTTTATAAATAAATTATTATTATTAGTCAACGTAGAATACACAGAAAACAATGGAATGAAATAGTGGAAGTCCTATGCAGACATCAGACATAATGCTAGAGTGTGACAAGTTGCTATATGGTACTCAGAAATTTTGAAAAAATAAAAAATTGTTGGTTTCTAATTTAGGCATGATTTTATGATTATGATATATATGATTATATATTATGATAAGCCTGAATATATTATGATATAATGTCAGTTATTATTCTTACAAGCTTCTCAAATCTAAAAGTTGCAGCTGCTATTCAAAAACTAGACTATATCATTAAGAAAAAGCCTTTGTAAATTTGCATATTTTTTAAGTGCTTGCCCTTAAAAATTTGTTTACTGAAGACTATGCATTATAGAAGGTGCTCTTGAGAAAAAAAAAGAAAAAAAAAAGACCAAAAAGTGCTAAATGGTCATCTCAGAATAAGAAGTAAGAAGTATAAACTGAGATAAAGTTGGCCACCATATAAACCTTCCTCACTCCAAATGGAATTAGTCTTTCATAAATCAGCATTAGGAGAACATGCCAGTAAATAACACATATATTTGTATTTATCAAACTGTATGTATGGTAAACAGAATTTCTTGCAGGTGATTAATGATGCTACATAAATATAAAAGTTAATCAAAATATTAGGGAAACAAATATGCACAATGATGGTAAGGTGTGTTAAATTTAAACAATTTAAACAAGCTCAACCAAATTATGTAGGTAAAAAAAATTGTTTTAATAGCAGCCAAAGTAAATAGATTACATAAAAAGTCAATGATTAAAAAAAAACGAAACAAAAAAAAAGATGTATTACCATCATTGTCTGAAGCTAATTTCATAGTGATAAAAAAAAAAGCATTTAAAATTAAAGTTATGATCATAATGAGAATAAACTTAATAGTTAACAAGTAGGTTAACAGTGACAGATGAATATGTTAAAATACTGAGCGATCTGTAAAATAAATATGTTTTGTGTACATCTGAAAAAACAAAAACATTCAAATCATTTATAATATCATTTCTAAATATGCAAACAACATTATAGTAACAGATTACAGAGACACATAATGCGCAGGTTAAAAAAAAATGTAGGGAGGGGAAAGACACAAAATAAATAAATAAATTTCACAACTAAGTTATTACTACACAGCTAAAGGCTAAACAACTACATTGATACATCCCATTTGTAAACAACTACATTGATACATCCCATTTGTATTCAATGGCAGAAAATGGTAGGGAGGGAATAAACAAACAGAGGCATCTACACAACTCTGTAGCACAAATGAAACCAGTAACAACAAACACTAGCTAACAGCAGGACACAAACAGCAGTCAAAACTTGCTATTTGAATATATATATATATATATATATATATATATATTATATTTTAATCAAGCACTTGTATTTATTTCAAAGTGGTTTCAGAATTCTGCTAAGAACTGAAAGTTGGGTTGACAAGCTACTGCTAGATAATGCTTTGGATATTTTAAAATGCTTATTAAGTTAGAGACAACAAGGTTTGACTGTATCATTACTACAACTTACTACACATTTATTTAGGGGGCATTTTTCAACAGACAAAAATAATTATTTCTATAAAACTTTAATTTATTCTATTATAAACTTTTACGCCTTTATTTTTTGAATGAGCAGGCACTTATTGCAAGGGTTATTACTAATAGAATATTAAATTTAATAAATTAAATTCAATTTAATTAGCGTTACCTCCACCATTTGCAAAAAAGCTAATCTAATGATGATGCAAGCTATTTCAAGAGTTAACAATAAATAAACATATAGTACATTATACTTCATGTATTTAGATTAATTGGAATTTATAACACTTTCTTGACTTTAAAAAGTTTTTTTAAAGGATTTTTCATGTGATAAATCTAGTCTGAAGAGCTGAATGTCAAGGATATAAATAAATGTAGAAAAAAAATCATGGTAAGAAAAAAAAATCTTTATTTAAATGCCTTTAAACCAAGCTTAACACATTTACTTCCCTGTATCTTTAGGTATCTAGATTAAATAATGAAAAAGTAGCACTACTATCTTTTAACAATAATAAAATCAATTTTTACCTCTGGCAGACAATTTCTTGGTATTAATTATTTTTGCAGCAAATTCTAATCCAGTGGCTTTTTGCACACATCTCTTCACAATTGAGAAAGCTCCCCTAGTGAAATAAAACAAAATTCAATGAATGTGATATTTTTGCACCTATAAATGTTTAGAGCTACATAAAAAAAAATTAGTCTAGATAAGTTGTACCTGAATAATAAGTTTTAGAAAGAAATTCAAACAAAATAATTAATTAATAAAGAAATGGAATGATAGTTATAGATCTAGTACTATATGTTCACTGACAGTAAATAAAAAAAAAAATATCCTGGCAGGTGATATATATATATATACATATAGGAAGTTGATTTCTTATTTAAACAAGATTATAACTCAAGTTCCTGACATAAAAAGAAAAAAAAATCATTTATAAATAAGTTTGGCTGGTAAAACTATTTTCACTAACTTTGAAAGTGTCAAAATGGGGATGAAGAATGCTAAGCTAAGGTTCTATCCACTGCATTAGACTCACCATCCAAGCATAAAGTGGGTTACTTACAAGCAATCATATACTAAACATAAATGTAATTTGTATAAATGGCTCATAGAATGATGTTGACGATGTTGAATTTTAGGTCTAAAAAAGCTATTTTAAAGAGCTCTATCACTGATAGTTAAATTTTGTTATTCATTGTATATATTAAAGCCTTTCAAAAGAAATCAAACTAACAAAGAAACAAAAAGTAAGATCGAAGTAGGCTTACAAGTCATGCCTATATAAATAAGGTACTCTCAAAGAAGCAAGGATTTATGACCATATTTGTTTTGTTTTGTTGCTTTTGCATTTCTTTTTTTTTTTCCCAACACTATTGAGGGCATGTGGAAGTGGATAAGGAGAAAGAAAGGAGCTGGGCCAAGAAGAGTAGGGGGCAGGGTGCCAAAGCATTCTTAAAATGCATTTTCATTAGACATGGGAAAGATCTCTTTGTTACTCTGTTTTTGGCTAGATATTATATTATATTATATATATATAGGCTAGGGGCCTATATATATAATGACTAGTTACATACATCAAAGTAGAATATGACAAAAGTAACCACAAATTAAATTTAAATATGATAAACAAAATGAACAACAGGATATATAAAGAATTAGCCTATAGATATAGATTTCTATAACAAGATCTAAATAGAAAATGGCAGGTGCATTATAAATTTCACATGCATACAGGATTAGAGAGTTGTTAAACTGTATGCACATATGTTGCAAGTATCTTGAGATATTTTAAGTACATGAATGATCATCTATAGAAGAATAGCGAAACAAAGAGATATTTTCATGTGGTCAGTTTTCTCTGAATTTTAGAGCCAATTGTTCTTCATAAGTTGGGACAAATGAAAATGAATGGTATTCCCTTAAATTCAACATTATCTAACTATAGATCTATCTAGATCACTCTATACTCAAATCTAGATCTAGATAGAGTAAAGCCGCCTCATTGAACACATATTGCACAATTTTTAGCATTCAAATTTTTATAGTTCCATATTGGTTAAATCTAGGGAAAAAATGAAACCTATAAACTTGTCATCAATTGGCCTATAAAAATGAATGTTGAAATGTTTTACTACACATAGACTAATTATAAAATACTATGTCAAATAGGGGTGGGTAGGTATATATGCCAAAGTGTCTACCTCAGCAAAAACATTTTTTCCCCGACTACAGTATTGAAAGCCTTGTAAACCATATCAACAATATGTATTAATTTATATGGTTTAATTTAAAAATTAAGTATGATGTGGCAACATTTCCAGAATTATAAACCTTACACGCCCCCTTCCTCCTATATATATATATATATAGAGAGAGAGGGAGAGAGAGAGATCTTCTTAAAACTAGAGTAGTTTATGCTATTCGGACACCTATGGGCCAAAATTTCAAAGTTTTACTTTGACAGCGCATTATTTGACAATGGTTCGGCATAGAAAAGAAAATGAAGTATCAAAATCTTCTTTAGTTTAAGGAGAATAAGGATGCTTACTTATATTTGTACCCCTAACTATAGTTGTTATTATATTTAAGGTCAAAGAGGCCATGTGTTTTCATTTAATTCAAACAAATTCGACCCACATTATTTGATTCCGGACACCATAATTTATTTCAGACAGTCTCTATATTTAGGCATCAATAAACTCAAATTTTAATACTATATTAACATTAACTAAATTTTAAGATCCCCAGGCATAGCCCCTCACATGAAATCATTAAGATGTTTTCAAATTATGCATAAATACACACAAAAAATAAAAATATGAACACACTTTTTCTACCAAAATTAGGTCACTGGGATAGTGACTTCTACACAGACTTTTAGACATTTTATGTTTGCATGATTAGATGTATATTGAATGTTTGTGTTTTTTGTTTATTAATTTAATAAATTTATAATACAGATGATCTTTTGTAGTATAGTACAGGTTAGGATAGCCATTCTTGCCTAAATAGCTGAATCCTCTATATTCTCATTATATATAAATCTAGATCTATCTAGTAAGTCTAGATCTAGGCATTTAACTTCATTCAATGTATCAAGATCACTCCAAACATTTGCCCATTTATTCTCTATAAAAAAAATATATATATAATATAAGATCTGATGTCCAAAACTGGCTGACTGAAATAAATTTTGATAAAGAAAATCGTAATTTAATACAAACACCCTATTAATTTTCTTTTGTATGGAGTCAAACAACTTGGCTAATGAATCAAATAAATCAGCTCCAAAAACATTATAATAAATATTGCCGGCTCATTAGCATAGACTTAGCCAATCAAAAAATATAGTCTTAACCCTATGAAGAGGTAAAGTCATCCTGGTAACATAGGCGTCATAGGAAACAACAACCTGACTTACAAATTTGAAATTCTTTTTTCTTACATAAAAAGATAGCTAAATGGAAGGAAACTGGGTTAGAATCATTGGAAAATGGACAAGCACAATTACAGTGTGCTAGTTTCATATATTAAATTTCAAAATAAAGATGTAATGAACACAAAAATAGCTGAGTGTCCAAATTCATGTAATGTCCGAATTCATGTAATATCCGGATTAAATAAACTACTCTTCTAGATCTAATCTATATTATTTTTTTATATATTATATAGATCTATACTATTAATATAGAATCTAGACATATGACTCTAGAATCAACTAAACTAAAATAATCTAGATCTAGAATAATCTAGATTCATAGAATAGATCTAGACTTTTAGATCTAGATCAATATAGAATCTAATCTAAATTAGTAGATCTAGATCTATAGTATATGCAGCGAACTAAAGTTACAGTGATTTACAGTGTGAGTGTGCTGATGCCGACACACAGCAGACGACTCGTTATCAACCGTACTGACTGCTGTAGTGTTCAACTTTTATGTAGTTTTAGTTTACCGAGCGATGGATCAAGGGGCGATTCAGTGAGTGTTAAAATGAGCATGTCAGTATGACATTCTTAAATTGTAAAAAGAAATAGTTGCCCTACGTCAAAGCTAATATAAATAAAACAATGACTGGCCTACTTACTTTCCTAACTCCTCCTTTAATTCGTAAATATCGCTAAACTTGGCGGTGGACGTTTGGGCCGCCATATTGAATGTTAAATGACTTCATAACATCACTCTCGGAATATCTCGCAGGCCTAGTAAATGCGAGATCCAAAGAAACCCTTCCCTACTTCTACCATTACCGTACTCCGAGCAAGCTTGGCCTCTTTAATTAATTCATTTATTGTTTAGACAGGAAAGCTTTTGCTGTATTTCAATTTAGATCTTCTGAGAAATGTAAATTCGTTTTAAAAGCCATATTGAATGTAGGAAGTTTGAAGTTTCCTTGTTAAAAGGCTGGAAGTTTTTTGTTTTTTTTAAATGATACGTCAATATAATATTATAGCCTACATTTATAGGCTATTTCAAACTATTCTAGACCTTGATCTACATTATATCAATAATAATCTTAATTTAATAATATAGGTCTAGTGTCTACAGCTTTGTAATATCAAGGCCTCTGTTTAACAGACTTTATTGTAATTGTGTATTGATTTAAGCAGGGCCGGATTAAAGGGAGGGCAGGCGAGGCTACACCCCGGGGAATCCACAAGGGACCTTCTTAAAGGATATACCTGGACATGGGCGTATTATAGCCAGGATTTTTTTTCGGGGGTGGGGGGATTTTTCTCTTCCCCCCCCCCCGAATATATATATATATATATGTTTGTATGGATTGATGTGTGTGTGTACACAATTAATCTCTATTACATTCTGGCCCTTCATTCTTTTGGAAGACGTTTATTGTGCACTTGAATAGGTTATTCCTGGATTTAATGAAAAAATTGTAGACTCCTCGCCCTTGCCAGCAAGTGGTCTGGGGGAGCGCTGAGAGCTCCCCCAACGCGGGGCGGAGACCCGACGCCAAGCACTATTTCTGGTATTGAAAGCCAACTAAATGCATATTCTTAGGTACCAACAGTGCATTATTTTGCTATTAAAAAGTTGTATTTCAAAAACTTAATGTGCTATTCTTACTGACTTAGACCCGCCCGCGCCGTTCGGCGCATTTGCTGGCAAGCTGTCTTTCACAAAAATCTGTCACTAGCATTGTCTGAAGCCTCTTCCCACCTGCTCTGAGGACCTCCATGAAAGTGTGGCGCCAAGTTGTAGGCCTACTATGATGTCATCGCAACTCTTATTATGCGTAATTCATTTTGTCGGAGAACATGTCCCACAAGCCTAATTTGACGCTCTGTCACAACCTTACTAAGGGGTCGACTCCCACTTCGGCGTAAGATTTCAATGATTTAGACCCGATCTCTATAACTGACTCATAAAATCTGTCTTAGCCATCTTTGTTGAGCCACATTTAGTTCGTTTCAATTTCGGCAAATGACTATTCACTGCACTTTATTAATGGAACCCCGCCACTGGTAGACATGTGCAACTTCTCTTGACTACGATCTTGGAATTAGGTGACTATTTTGCTTTAGATGTTATATCGAAAAGGGAAGTTTTATCGTCAAAATCATCTGTTGGGGGGTTTTAAACTAAAATATATATTCAAAACCCCATTTAGCTATGGTCATAGAATTTGGTTACTGTAGTTTGCTTTAGATTAATTTAGAAATAATATTGAAGAGAGAGGCTATCAACCTTAAAACGCTCTGTAGGGGGATTTTAAATTCAAAACTATCTTGAGGGGTTTTAAACTTAAAAAAAAAGCCATCTGGAGGAGAGGGGTTGAAACTCAAAACTCCCATTGGCTTGGCTACGCTCAAAGTATTTTAGTGTGTAATTTGCTTTTTTTTTTTATATTGAAGAGGTATTTTTTTTTTACATCAAACCCCTCTGAAGGGAAATTTAAACTCAAAACACCCAAATAGGCTCGGCTACGCTCATAGAATTTTGATTGCGAAATGTTTTTTTTTTATTTTTGAAGATTTATTTTTTAGCTCCAAACTCCGCTGGCGGGGGATTTAAACTAAAAACCCCTTTGGCTATGCTCATAGTATTTTGAGTGTGTAATTTGCTTTTTTTTTTTTTTTATTGAAGAGGTATTTTTAGCACAAAAACCAGCTGAAGAAGGGTTTAAACTCAAAACCCCTTTGGCTACGCTCATACAATTTTGAGTGTGTAATTTGCTTCTTTATATTGAAGAGGGGTTTATCGTAAATTTTGGAGAGGGGTTCTTCCTTAGATGTAGGCTATCTAGTCATGCATGTTAACCAATGGCTAAAATTCTGCCAAGTCACTGGTTTTCCTGGCTAGCTCATGCAACCCATTTCATGCTCTAATAGCACTAGGGAAGAAGGAGCATTTGTACAAATTTGTGGAATATGGAACGAGGAATGTCCCTTTATGTTTGTGCCTTTCTGAGTATTTTTTTAGATTTTGTTTTTGTATTTGAAGACTATGGTTCAGTGTTTTATGTATAATTGCTACTTTACTTTTTAGTCTTCTATCACGAAGGCTTTCTAAATTTAGTGATTTTACTAAAGGTGTTACTCAAAGGTAGTCAAATGTGAATATTTATTTGTTATAAATCTCATTGCTAAATTTTGTGTCTGTTCAAGTTTTTTTTTTTTCTTGATTTGAGGGGGTCCCAAACAGAGGTTAGGCCTACATATTCTATTATTGGCCTAACCAAGGTTAAATAACATTTTAGTTTTATGTTCTTATTTGATTTATAGAAATTTCTTTTAACAAATCCTAATGCTTTGTTTGATTTTTTTGTAGTTTCATCAATATGTGGATTCCATGACTGTTTTTCATTTATTATAACACCTAGGTATTTTACGTTTTTAGTCTGTGTTACTGGTTTACCATGAATAAAATAAGTGGAATTTATTTGTTTTAGTTTTTTTTGTTGTTGTTGTTGTTGTTTTTTGTTACTCTTAACAACTGACATTTTTCTTGGTGGAAAGACGAGCTCCAATTTTATTCCCATTTCTGTAATTCAATAATATCTCTTTGTAAAATGTCTGTATCTTGTGTTGTTTTTATTGTTCTATATATAATGCATCGTCTGCAAATAATCTGAATTTTGTTCCTGAACTAATGCAATTTGGTAAATCATTTATGTTAATTAAAAATATAAGGCGACTTAAGACTGTTCCTTGATGTACACCTGAGTTTACTGTTGTTGGTGTTGATTGAGAGCCATTTATTATTTAATTTTTTCTCCCCTGTCAGAAAATCCTTAATCCACTGATGCAATGGACCATCAATGTCAAAATATTTTAATTTTTAAGCTAATTGTGGTAGTAAAATTTGTCAAAAGCCTTGGAAAAATCTAATAAGATAGCATTTATTTGCCCACTCTTATCTAAGAAGTGTCTACTTGTAGCATGCTCGGAATAAGTAAATACATCTAGGATTTACGACAGTGCGTCTAGCAAGGGCCTTACCCTCCACAAAATCATAAATAAAGTTTGAGTTTTTGGCACATCGGCACACTTTAGGCCATGTCGCCAAAAATATAGGCCTACTCTTTTTAAAACTAAAATATGCATATTCCTATTTAATCCGGTCCTGGATTTATGGAGTCTACAATATTTACGTAGAAAAATAAATAAATAAATATATATGTAGCATAGGCGTAGCCAGGGGGAGTCTTGGGGTTCAACCCCCCAAATGAAATGCCCCCCGCTGGGGGAGGGGGATTTTGTGGTTGATTTTGTTCTTTAATTTTCTTTATTTTAGGTGATGCAGCCAAATTGGGGTTTTGAGTTTAAAATCCCCTCCATAGGGGTTTGATGTTAACCTCCATCTTTTATAATAAAAAAAAATTAATAATAATGCAAACGACAGTCACCAAATTCCACGAGCGTAGCCAAGGGGGATTTGGAGTTTAAAACCCCCTTAAAATTTTTTTTTATGATAAAACCCCCTCTTCAATATAAGACTAAAATATACAGCAGTCACCAGATTCTTTGAGCGTAGCCAAAGGGGGGGGGGGCAGCGAGTTTACCCGCCCCCCTCCAGAGGGCTTTAAGTTTAAAACCCCCTCCAGATGGTTTTGAGTTTAAACCCCCCTATAGAGAGTTTTGAGGTTAAAACCCCCCTCTTCAATATTATTCTAAAGCAAACCACAGTCACCAAATTCTGTGAGCGTAGCTAAGGGTGCTTTGAGTTAGTTTAAAAAAAAAACAACTCCAGAGATTTTTTATTTTAAACGATAAAACTTCCCTTTTCAATATAAAATCTAAAGCAAATTACAGTCCATGCGCCATTTTTTTTTTCAATTCTGATAGTAATTAACTTGGTGATAAATATATCTATAAAGGCACCTATAGCCTATATATATATATATATATATATATATATATATATATATATATCATAATATATATATATATATATATATATATATATATATATATATATATATATATATATATATATATATATATCATGGGCGTAACCAGGGGGGGGGTTCTTGGGGTTCAAACCCCCCCGAAATGAAATCCCCCCCCCGCAGGGGGGGATCGGAATTTAGTGACTGATTTTTAGCTTTGATTTTGTTTTTTTTTAGGTGAGTTTTAATACTAAACCATCACTTGCCCCAGCACAACTATAAGGCCTACCAGGGGGTTTTGAGTTAAAAAACCCCTACTGGGGGGTTCGAGTTTAAAACCCCCCTACCAAGGGGTTTGAGTTTAAAACCCCCTAAAAAGGTTTTTTTTACAGTAAAATCCCCCTCTTCTATAAAACAAAACAAAAAAAAATGCAAACGACTATCCCCAAATTCCAAGAGCACAGTTAAGGAATATTTTGATTTTAAAACCCCTCCAAAATTTACGATAAACCCCTTCTTCAATATAAAAAAAAAATTACTCACTCAAAATTCTATGATCGTAGCCAAAGGGGTTTTGAGTTTACCCCCCCCCTCCCTTCAGTAGGGTTTGAAGCTAAAAAATACCTCTTCAATATAAAAAAAAGCAAATTACGCACTCAAAATGTTATGAGCGTAGTCAAGGGGGTTTTAAGTTTAAACTCCCCTCCAGTGAAGATTGAAGCTAAAAAAATACCTCTTCATTATATAAAAAAAGCAAATTACTCACTCTAAAATCTATGAGCGTAGCAAAAGGGGTTTTGAGTTTAATCTCCCGCCAGCGGGGTTTAAAGCTATAAAATATATCTTCAGTGTAAGAAAAAAAGCAAATTACGCACTCAAAATGCGATGAGCGTTGCCAAAAGGGGTTTTGAGTTTAAACCCCCCTTCAGAGGGGTTTGATGCTAAAAAATACCTCTTCAATATAAAAAAGTAAATTACGTACTAAAATTATTTGAGCGTAGTCAATCCAATTGGGGGTTTTGAGTTTAAACCCCTCTCCTACAGATGGCTTTTTTTTTTAAAGTTTAAAATCCCTCCAGATGGTTCTGAGTTTAAGATCCCCCTACAGAGCATTTTGAGGTGGAAAACCTCTATCTTCAATATTATTCTAAAGCAAACTACAGTTACTAAATTCTATTTTCGTAGCTAAATGGGGTTTTGAATTAAAAAAAACAAAAATTTCCAGATATTTTTTAGTTTAAAACCCCTCAATAGATGATTTTGACGATAAAAATTATCTTTTCGATATAAAATCTAAAGCAAACTACAGTCACTTAATTCCAAGAGCGTATTCAAGAGAGGTTACACATTTCTACCAGTGGCGGGGCTCCATTAATAAAGTGCAGTGAATAGTCATCTGCCGAAATTGAAAAACACTAAATGTGGCTCAACAAAGATTGCTAAGACAGATTTTAGGAGTCACTTTTAGAGATCCGGTCTCAAACAAGGAAATCCTTTGCCGAACTGGGAGTCGACCCCTTAGTAAGATTGTGAAAGAGCGTCGCATGAGGTTTGCGGGACATGTTCTCCGACAAAATGAATTAGGCATAAGAAGAGTTGCAATGATATCCTAGTACAACATTACGCCACACATTCATGGACGTCCTCATGGCAGGTGGAAAGAGGCTTCAGACATTACCAGTGACAGATTTTTATGGAAACAGCTTGACGGCAAATGCACCGAACGGCGCTGGAGGGTCAGTAAGAAAAGCACATTAGGTTTTTGAAATAAACTTTTTAATAGCAGGAAAATGCACTGCAGATACGTCAGAATAAGCATTTTGTTGGCTTTCAATACAAGAAATAGTGCTTGGCGGCGGGGTTTCGCCCCGCGCTGGGGGAGCTCCTGGCGCTCCCCCAGACCCCCTTGCTAGTAATGGCGGGGAAACTACACTTTTACTACTTTCTCCAGGAAAAACCTATTCTAGGGCACAATAAACGTGTTTCGAAAGAATGACATAAAAAAAATTTCGCGGGGGGGGGGGGGGGACTGGCTACGCCCATGATATATATATATATATATATATATAAATATATATATATATATATATATATATAAATATATATATATATATATATATATATATATATATATATATATATATATATATATATATATATATATATATATATATGTGTGTGTGTGTGTGTGTGACTTCTAAATATTAAATATTAAGCATTAAACGATTTTAATTGCTTTCTTCCAAATTGTGGGGCCATGAACAAAGAAAAAAAGAAAAAGAAACTCGAATTGCATTATTTTTTGTTGGAAATAATAGCTACACAAGTTTGAATGTAAACAAATTAAACACGCGACGAGGATATATAATTAAATAAATTTTCCTTATTAATAGAAGATAGCAGTAGGTTATCCGTATAAAAAATTCTTTACATTATCAGAAGTATGGCCTGGCCTAGCTACAAAGTTTATTTATCGTCTTTCAAAGTGCTTTCTTTTGCTTTTCAAATTAAATATGAAAATGTAGGCCTATGCATCAAGGGGGAAAAAAAGGCTATTCGCATTACGCACGATCTTTTTTGAAAACAATATTTTCTATTCAGAATATATTTCATTGTTGTCTCAATCGTATTCCCAATAGACGCAGCATCTTTTTTTCTTATTCTTATTCTTTCAAATACTCACTTTCAAGATTTTAAGAATACTTCTTGTACCCTTTTATTAAGCAACGATATGACTAACGCAGTTACGTCTAAGTGCAGTTGAGAATCAATGTCATTTAATTGATGTGCAAAGTCAGTGCTGCATTCTCTATTTTTGATTTTCCGAAGCGTGATCTTTTGTTCTTTACTACATCTGTTGAATGGGGGCAGGGGTGTGTTCGGCATTTTCGTGTAGGCGTTATTATAAATTATATATATATATATATATAAATTAAGTTTATAAGAACAGAATCCACAGAAATGTGTTGAGATATCTTACGAAGTGATCATTTTGGAATAAATCTTGATCTAATTTCATCCATATTTTTTTTTATAACTTTAAAATTTAGTTCACCCTTTTTTCTTAGCCGAATTCAGTGGAAGATGGCCTAATAATCTGGATAGCGCTGATGACAAAGCGTGAATAACGGGAAGATTCGATCCCCATCCTGGAATTTCTTTTTCTCTATTTCTCAATGACAGATGTTGAGTTGATTATTATATGAACAAAATACAAGTGTTGACTGATCTTCTTCTGTAAGAGTCATTCAAAATAAATACTACCAACAACCCGCGAAAATTCAAGGCCACAAATGAGTAGGCGCCTATGAAAAAACAACTGGGAATTTCTCGGGCACTGCTCTTTTTTTTTTTTTAAATAAAGTTTCTAAAATAACTTTTTATGTACGAATATTGTTGTTTTTTTTAATTTTTTAAAGGATAATGAAATAATTAGAATTCATATAAAATATTTAAGTATTTTTTCCCATATTAATAGCCTATCACTTATTAGGCCTACTTAGAACTACTATTGTTTAGTCGAATAGCTCGCCCTGTAAGTAGATGTAGTAATTACAAAGGCAATGTTTAAACCATTTTCACTTTTATATTAAAAGGCTGTGAATTAAATAAGTTAAATCTGTGTATATTGTAATAACACTTTTAAAGTTCACTAGAGACGTTTGTTCAACTTATTTAAAGTGTATTTATTAACAATTTAGAACGCCTACCTTGGTTCAGTTGTACTAGCTACAAACCAACTACCGACCAACAACAACGGGTGGGGGGCGGCGAAAAAAAAAATATTTTCATTGTAGTCATTAATCCATGTCTGAATATTATTAAAATTACGTAATTACCAATGTTTAAGAAATTAAATTAAAATATCTTAATTAAGAGATGTCGTTTCAACTTCTAAAAGGACCTTGTCAAATGTAGACCTTTTTTGCGAGAGGCGTATGCAACAATATGGGTCAAAAACATTTCAAAACGTCTCCGCTAGTGCGATTCTTTCGGATTTTCTTGTTCTACTTCCAACTCTTGCACTTCATTATAGTGACGACTTTTGTGTGGAAAAATAATGTCCACGACAGAGATGTGCCTAACACGAAGATGACCTTAAAAAAGATCACACCCATTACAGACGTCCGAGAGCTATATGTACCTAGAATGTCCCTCAAATAATACTATAGACCAGCGCTACCTCTTTATTATTAGACTTAATATGGCCCTGGACTTTTTTTTTTATTAATATGAATAGTGCGTTCTGAAAAACAACACACCAATATTGGCCTGACATACTTGCTACAAGAAAAAAGTCGTTGTAGACGCCAGGAGAAAGAATTTCTGAAGCTGAAAACGTGAATGCGCCGAGTTCCTGTCCTGAAATTAAACCACATGCGGACTTGAGCGGGAACCTGCCGCATCTTCCATTTTATCTCCACAATAGAACTTTTGACAAAACTTAAAATATAAGCAACACTATTATTATTATTGCTTCTGTTTCTTATACACCTCATGAAGAAATACATGAACATTTTCTGGGGTTTCGCCCAATGACTGATACAACTGGAGAAAGACTTTATGACTTCGTAATAAACAAAAATGCAAAGTTAAAATAGGAAATAAAACATCTAGGAGGGCATCAGGGATACGACAACGTCGCGATTACGAAAGGAAAACAGAACGAATGGTCTACAAAAAAAAAAAAAAACGGTTTTAAATCAAAGAGCGCTTTTAATAAAGCGTCCAGTTCAGTCTTAATTATTTTTTTTTTAGAAAAAAAAGTGGGAAGGGGCGTCATTTTAACCCTCGCGGCGGCGCTGATAGAGGGATTGGCTACATCATGTATGCTTTATTACAATTAGCCTACACCTCCCTACACCAACCAACCTGACCAGGAAGGCTTCAACAAGAAAAACTTTGAAAAAAAAAAAGCTTACGTTAAGGGTAATTGTATCAATTGGTTTGGATTAGTCATGTCATTGAATCAATTGGTTTGGATTAGTCATGTCATTGTATCAATTGGTTTGGATTAGTCATGTCATTGAATCAATTGGTTTGGATTAGTCATGTCATTGAATCAATTGGTTTGGATTAGTCATGTCATTGTATCAATTGGTTTGGATTAGTCATGTCATTGTATCAATTGGTTTGGATTAGTCATGTCATTGTATCAATTGGTTTGGATTAGTCATGTCATTGAATCAATTGGTTTGGGTTAGTCATGTCATTGTATCAATTGGTTTGGATTAGTCATGTCATTGTATCAATTGGTTTGGATTAGTCATGTCATTGAATCAATTGGTTTGGATTAGTCATGTCATTGTATCAATTGGTTTGGATTAGTCATGTCATTGTATCAATTGGTTTGGATTAGTCATGTCATTGTATCAATTGGTTTGGATTAGTCATGTCATTGAATCAATTGGTTTGGATTAGTCATGTCATTGTATCAATTGGTTTGGATTAGTCATGTCATTGAATCAATTGGTTTGGATTAGTCATGTCATTGTATCAATTGGTTTGGATTAGTCATGTCATTGTATCAATTGGTTTGGATTAGTCATGTCATTGTATCAATTGGTTTGGATTAGTCATGTCATTGAATCAATTGGTTTGGATTAGTCATGTCATTGTATCAATTGGTTTGGATTAGTCATGTCATTGTATCAATTGGTTTGGATTAGTCATGTCATTGTATCAATTGGTTTGGATTAGTCATGTCATTGTATCAATTGGTTTGGATTAGTCATGTCATTGTATCAATTGGTTTGGATTAGTCATGTCATTGAATCAATTGGTTTGGATTAGTCATGTCATTGTATCAATTGGTTTGGATTAGTCATGTCATTGTATCAATTGGTTTGGATTAGTCATGTCATTGTATCAATTAGTTTGGATTAGTCATGTCATTGAATCAATTGGTTTGGATTAGTCATGTCATTGTATCAATTGGTTTGGATTAGTCATGTCATTGTATCAATTGGTTTGGATTAGTCATGTCATTGAATCAATTGGTTTGGATTAGTCATGTCATTGTATCAATTGGTTTGGATTAGTCATGTCATTGTATCAATTGGTTTGGATTAGTCATGTCATTGTATCAATTGGTTTGGATTAGTCATGTCATTGAATTTGTAATCGACTTACAATAATAAATCTCTCCAATTACACGCTTAGCGCAATTTCATGCTTACAGCTTTCTCAATACGCTATTAATGTATCACATGCCTGGAGTGTCTGTCTGTCTGGTACAAATTTTGTACAAGCTATTTCTCCCACTTCCCATTCTCGGATCAAGTTGAAACTATGCACTATTGCTATTTTTTAAAGTCTTTCTGAGTATTTCATTAGGTTTTGTTTTTCTATTTGCAAATCATTGCATGATCACATATGTATGATCGCTACTTTAAGTTTAGTTATTTTACCAATGGTGTTACGCTAATCAAATGTGAACATTTGTTTGTTATAAATCTCAACTGCTCTATTTGGTATTTGTTCTAAAGTTTCTTGGTGTAGCAAACAAAACGTGGATCGATAACAAAAATTGACCTGATAATAATTTATTTTTGTTTGATATAGAAAAGGAACATACATTTTACAGTAAATGGCTCTAAATGTGCAGCTATTGCCCTTTAAAATATTTTTTAAAAAATAAGATATGTGGAAAACCTTTTTTTTTTATTTCCCCGGTTATGCCCCGTGAAAAAGGACTTTTCAGAGAAGAAAAAAAAAAAACTTACATTAAGCATAGTTGTATCAATAAGTTTGAATCAGTTCTGTACTTCAAGTTGTAATAGTTCTAGACTAACAATAAAAAGCATTTTTTTTTTTAAAAAAGGGGGGAACGACCTGAATTCAAACTCGTGGGTTAAAGCCTTCCCAGGCTTCTTAAGCAAACACGTTAACCACTCTGCTAGTGAAGAGCTTAAGGGTGCATTGGTATCTATTGTTTCTATAGTCTCGTCCTATTTCATCAAGACTCAGACCTATAAAGAGGACTCTGTGGCATTTTACGTCTCTAGAGACGATCTTTTCCCTTTGCAACTTCTTGTGTGACTAAAGAGGCCAATCCTTGATACATAGCTGAGTCGCAGGTTAGGCACATTTAATCTCCAGGCGCCGTTTCATTTTCACCCTTCTTTCTGCTTCTGTTGTGTATGACATCTGCAATCCGTGACTCTTCCTTTATGCTCTCTCTCTCCATGTGGATCTATCCAGTGCCACCTCTTCCCAGCTGCTAGTGTCGATTTTGAAGAGCTTGATGTCGCGTTTGCATACACCCGTATAAAGTAAAAGTGGGCGACCAGCGGCTCTCCTGCCTTCTATTAGATCGCCATACAGGATGTCTTGTGGAAGTCGACCTACTGGCATTCTACGAACGTGGCCAAGCCAGCCAAGACGTCTGCTGCTGATAACAGAGCAGATGTCCTGGCACCCTGCTCTTCGTAGCACTTCCTCATTGGTTTATCTTATCTTGCCACCTTATTTTAAAGATCCGCCTTAGGTATCGGAGGTGGAAGACATTCAGCTTTTTTTCCTGCCTTGAGTAGGTTGACCATGTTTCACTTCCATACAGCAAGGTGCTCAACACACAGGTCCGGTAGACTAGGGCTTTAGTACTGTTAGTCAGCAATATGTTGTCACAGACTCTTTTCTGCAACCGTGACATTGTGGCCATTGCCTTCGCTATCCTGTTGTTAATGTCTTTATCCAGTAGATTGTTGTTGGATATGATGGAGCCAAGGTAACAAAAGTTATCAACAATTTCTAGTGGTTGGCCATTAATGCTTACTTGGGGTGCAGTGTTTGTGTTTTGGACAAGTATCTTAGTCTTGCTTTGACTGATGTTTAAGCCGAACTTCTGGCAAGCAGCAGATAGTTTGTCAACCAGGGACTGTAGCTGAATATCAGAATCAGCCACAATAGCTGCATAATCAGCATACAGGAGTTCCCTGATGAGTAAATTCTTAACCTTGGTTTTTGCCCGCAGCCTTGGTACATAAAATAGTTTTCCAGAGGATCTTGTATGGAGAAACACACCTTCGTTGATGTCGTTGTACGCATAATGCAGTAGACAGGAGAAGAATATGCCAAACAGAGTAGGTGCGAGCACACATCCCTGCTTGACATCACTGCAAACCTCAAAAGGTGCTGATTGGGCTCCATTGAATTTGACAGGACATTTAGTTTCCTCATGAAAGCACTCAATGAACTTCAGTAGTTTGGGAGGGCAACCTATTTTCCTCAGTAGTTTGAAAAGGCCACTTCTGCTGACCATGTCAAAGGCTTTAGTCAGATCATCAAAAACGATGTAAAGGCATTTTGTATTTTTGTTGTATAGGTTAGAGCTATTTTTATAGGTTAGTGTCAGATTTTATAATTATACTTCCGCATATTTTTATATAGGTTAGTGTGGGATAGTATAAAAAGTGATGGACATGCTGTCATAAAACAGTTGAGTGTACATTTGACCAGTGGTCAGTACAGTATCTCTGTCTGTGTAACAGCTGAAGATCTTTGTGGTCTGTCGTGTAAATTTATTCTGTACCTGGGATGGCCTGCTATTTTTACTGCTGAAATACATGCTGCTGAATATTACTGCTGTATCTAATATTTGCTGCTTTAAGCTGCTGCTGTAGATCTAGATCTAGTGTTAGTTTGTTTCTGTAGTGTTGCCTTTGTCGGCTTAGTGGCTTAAGTCTGGGTAATAGTAAGGTACTAACTAAGGTGTTCTTGTTTTAGTGTTAGTGTAGATCTAGGTCTAGTGTAGTACTTGTAGTGATTTAGTTAGATAGTTGGTTTGATCAGTTTGTGTTAGATAGTAGGTTTGGTTAGTTTGTTGGTGTTTGTAGTGGCGTAGATTTAGAGGGTTTTAGTTAGTTGCTGGTATAGATCTATATTATATTTTATTATTGCTTTATTTTTTTGTATGTAAATAAAGTTTCATTTTGTCTTATTTAATTTCAAGTAAAGTTTCGTTCGTGCTTTCATTTAGTTTAGGTTAGTATGTCTGGTTACTTAGGCGACTCTAGCCCCTTGGTCGTAGACTGAGGTGTCACAGATGAAACCCACCCAGTAGCGACTGTCTTGGATTCTGTCGCAGGTATCCCTCCAAAAGTTGTTAGCACATTGTCTAGCCATTTGTTTCGCCTCTTTATTAGCACTTTTAAAGGTCTCCAAAGATTTTGGACTAGGCTTTGTCTTGTGAGCGAGGTGTGCAGATCGCTTTTTCTCGATGCAGGGTTCCAATATGTGTTAGATTCCCCTCAAACCAGTCTACATTTTTGTGTTTTTTAGGGCCAAAGGCGGTGATTGCCGAACTGTAGATTGCTTCTCTTCATCACTTAACGAGGGGATCGAATTGTCCAGGAGCTCGCCAAAGAGTGCAGACTTCTCTGGGTCACCTACATGGTTGATGTTAATTCACCTAGTTCTAGGTTGAGTGGAAGTATAGGTCTTCTTGAGAAGTAGTTTGATCTTGCTTAGCACTAGTGAATGGTCTGAGTTGCAGTCCGCACAATGGTATGAGCGGGTGTGGATGACACTTTTCAGATCCATCCTTCGGGTGATGCAGAGGTCAAGCTGGTGCCACCATTTTGAGCGTGGGTGCTGCCAAGAGACTTTGTGGCGTTCCTTGCCAAAGAATAATGTATTTGTTACACACAGTTCATGAGCGATACAGAACTCGAGTATCCTTTGGCCATTGTCATTGATTTTGCCAACACCATGAAGTCCCAAGAATTTTGGCCTTGCATCATTTCCATCACCAACACAGGCATTAAATTCTCCATTTATATAGAGGTTCTCGGACTTTGGAATACTTTTAATTTCGTCCTCTAGAGCTTGAAAGAATCTGTCTTTGTCCTCTTCCGGTGCAGCAAGGGTTGGTGAGTAAGCAAAGATTATATTAACTTTGCCTTGCGGTGATGCAAATTTCATGTGTGCTACTCTTTCATTGCCATTGGGAAACATCGCAATGCAGGGGACGAGACTGTTTCTTATTGCGAAGCCGACGCCATGTATTCTAGCCTAAATTCTAGGGCTTTGTTCTGGTTTTCCTTGCCAGTAGAATGTATAGTTACTTTCTGTAAGAGATCCACTGTCTGCCAGTCTGGTTTCTTGCAGACAGGCCACATCAATGTTTAGTCTGCTGAGTTCTCTGTCGATGATAGCTGTTTGACGCATGTCGATGACGAATTCAGGGTCAGTATTGAAGCCAGGACACATTGTCCGTATGTTCCAGCTTGCAAAACGCATTAATGTTGAGGACTAATTCGGATTATACCACCATTTCAGTCAAATACAATTTCTTTCCCTTGTTCGAGATATCAAACAAAATAATTTATTATTAATAGTTAATTAACTAATTGGTTAATGTTTTTTAAAATATTGATTCTTGTTTTGCCTTGTAAAAGAAACAATTAAGCAAAATGTTCAGCTTGATCGAGATTGTTTATGGAAGAAATCACGTGTACAAACTTTTGACCAGACAGACAGACAGAATTGATATAACAAAATAAAAATAATTCTAAGTTTATGTGAACCGCCAATTCTGAATCTTTCTTTGTTTAACTTCTCAGCGACACAGCCTACTTCTGGATTTCTTCCGTGAAATCATCTACAAGGAAAGACTGAATCTAAATCGACAAAACAATAATTAAACTTTTGTATACAGCAACCATCAGCGGTCTAATTAGCTTTGCTATCACCTGCTGGTATGGTAATACTTCACTGGCACAAAGACTAAATAGACTAATTAAAAAAGCATCGTATATTACTCGAACACAGCTACCATCTCTTGAAGAGCTTTTCCATGAAAGATGTCTTTCCAAAACATTCAGGATTCTTAAAGATAACCTTCACCCATGAAACCAATGTTACATACGATCTGAACGAAGTGGTCTTCTCCTTTCCATTAGGACTAAAACAGAAAGATTTAAAAACTCCTTCAACCCACTGTCGGTCAGAGTGTTACAAGTTCCTCTGTCGTCATCGAGAAGTTCATATAAGTCTAATTCATAAAGCGCTGGTTGTGAGTGTGTATGTGTTTCATGTGTGAATGTTATTGTTACAGTAGTTACGCCGAGGTTGTCAATCTGAATTTCCGTTTGATTGGATTAATAAAAATTATCTTATCTAAATAGAATTTCGTTAAATCCAAATCAGTTTCTAGCGACCCATTGAAATGTAAAGTATCCCCTCCTCCAATACCTATTCATAGTATCACTTACTCCCATGACATTGACTCTAAAAGCTGCTACTGGTGAACTTTAATGCGCCATCCATCTTGTTTTGTTACTGGGTTGTTTCTGCCTTCTTGGTGTAGTGTGTTTCTGCTTGAGCTTGTCTTTACATTATTCTTACAGGTCCATGAAAAGAATATAAAGTAATGTGTCAGATTATTTTAGGACTAGAGGTTAATACAATCTGAATTGTACTTTACGTCCAAGCAGGACCAGATTTAGACTTGATAAGACCCGAAGCTATTTGCGATATGTGCCCCCCTTGTAATCAACATAAGGCAATGTATTACAACTCACTCCGTCTGTCTGGTACACATTTTGAACACGTTAGTTCTCCCACTTTCCAGTCTGTGATCAAGTTGAAACTATGCAGCAATTATTCATTGTTAAACTTGGATCAATCGAAAAAGTAAGCAATTTGACATCGAAAAGGAAATGAATCATACAATATTTAGATTATTATTGTAACTGTAGAGTTTTTCTCCATAGATAAGCTTTGCTTTTTCAAAAAGTATTTTTCCATTTCCTTTTTTTTTTTCAAAATAAAATGTAGGGGGGGGGGGGCCTCAAGCTCTAGTTTGTCTCTAAGTAAATCCAGAACTCTGGCCATCATATTACATCTAGAAAATATAACTAGAACTGTTTTAATATTACTTACTGGTTTAAATGTATTTTTTTTTTTTTAAAGTTTTAGGTCACCTTTCCCAATCAGTGTTGTTGAAATGAATGAAATATTTTGTTCCTACATGAGCGTAGCAAGGATTGTTTTCTCTCCCCCTTCCATATATATATATATATTGGCCTCCTTCAGTCGTAGAACGACTATGGTTGATTTCAACACTTTTTCATATGGCTGTGGATCTCTATTTTGGAGAGACACTCCCGTCCACATATATTGCAGTTCAAGGTGGCTTTCGCTTTGGTGGTAGAGGACCCGGACATTTTCCCTGTGGCACGCTTTTCTTCAAGAGGTGAGGCCCTTGTTTTCTCGTTGTCCATAGCTTTCTTGGCCACCAAATCTGCTATTCACTGCACTTTATTAATGGAGCCCAGTGACTGATTGAAATTGGTAAATATAATTTTGCTTTAGTTTTTTATTGGAGGGGAGGTAACCCTAAAACTTTTCGCTCATGAAATTTGGTAATTGTAGCTTTGTTTTCCTTTTGTTGGATACAAAAAAGGGTGGGGGGAGGGTTAACCTCTAAACCATCTTGGCTATGCTCATGGAATTTGGAGATAGTAGTTTGTTTTAGATTTTTTAACGCAAAGGGGAGTTTCATATGTTACAAATACATACAATAAAAATCCATTCAATTATATTTACTTAGTTTAATGAATATCTAATAAAAAAAAAAAAAAAAAAAAGCTAACAATAACTAATGCAAGAAAGAAAGAAAAAAAAGTGTCACACATCATGAACGCTAGAAGATCAAGTTAAAAAAAAAGTGTCACACATCATGAACGCTAGAAGATCAAGTTAAAAAAAAAGTGTCACACATCATGAACGCTAGAAGATCAAGTTAAAAAAAAAGTGTCACACATCATGAACGCTAGAAGATCAAGTGTGAACGTTCCAACCAGGTGCAATAGTCTACAAAAGGAACTAAAATAGTGACATAAATAATTGTTTGAGTATTGGTTATACACAAGTTCTTACATCTTGTTGTTCATCAACATAATTGTTCAATATTTTTTTTTGTTTTCTCAATTTGTAAAGGCAACCTTAAAACTTTTAAGTGTGGAATAATTTCTTTAAAAAAAATTCAAGTGGAGGTCACACTCACACATAGTCAGCAAAAGTGACATGTGGCCAGAACAATAGTTAGTTTACATAGCCAGAGTACTGATTGGATTTGAACACACCGACCAGTAGGTCAGTCAAGCCATTCCCCTAACATGTGGCTGATGTAATGAAAGATACCATTGGACAATGTAGGAATGCACAAATTGAAGAGAAATGTATTCATTCTCATTTGGAACATTCAGTGAAACAAACAAGAATTTAACTTTAGGACTTACATTGGTCAGTCTCAAAAGTAGGTGATGAGATTCATATTAGATAAAATAAGTAATTTTTTAAAAAAAGGAATCAGAAATTATAATATTTTGGCAAATACAACAAAAATTTCAAAAATTATTTTTTTCTTTGTTAAATATGTTTGTTTTTTTAAATTTAAAAATGTGTAAATAATTCTCAGTCAACATCTAATATAACAATTAACATCAATCAATTATAAATGGCACAATTGATAACTGTGATATGTAATGGCACTGTCAATAACAAAATAGATACTTCTTACAAAGATATTGTCAATCCTATGTTTATCTTATTTCTGACTGTAAAAAAAACAACTACTTGAGGGGTTCACAGTAACTTTTACATTCCTTAACGTCTTTTTTTTAAATTTAAAGTGATAGCTGTTACTATCCCTCTTACTATAATCATGATTACAATTGAAGTATTGCAAACTGAAGACAACTGCACTCAGTAATGTACCTTCTAAAATCTCCTGCTCAATTTGTTCATAAATAGTATGACCTTGAAGTAGGACAGGCAATGTCAAAACAATGATATCACAATGATCAGAATAACAACAAATTGACATATTAATAGTTACAAAATGTAAAGATTTGAAATATCTTTAAGAAAAAGTGTAAAATAAGAGTATTCTCTTGTGAGTGGCAACAGAAAAAGGTTTGAACTTTGAAAAAAAAAATTTAACAACAATAGGAGCACTACACAATGCTGTTAAAGAGACAGATCTAAATAATGATTACTTTGAAATGACATCTTACACATGGTACAAACCAGTAGTACATACATTTGGATTATTTTAATGGAACAGTTTGTCACACTTTTTGATGTTATTAAAAAAAAAAATGACCATTTGGAGTTCTGTCTCTTAAATGCAACTTAAGTGCTTCAATTACTGTCCAAAATTTTAGTCGTTGTTTTGTTACCCTGAGTAGCCTTAAATAAATATACACGTAGATCTTATACACAATCAAATCTAGATCATTGGACCACTGGCTAAAAGCACCTGCCACTTATCTCACCTAAACCAACATTGCAATATTGTGTTTTCTTTAGAAAAAAAAAAACCTTCAATATTTAATAGTAATGAAATCCCTTGTGTCAACTCCCAGAACTAGGAACAATTGAAAACTCAAATGTTTTATGTGCAGAACAACAAACTGAAACTAAAAGAACTTTGTAACACTATAAATATCAAAACATAAGAATAAGAGTACATTGTACTAAATATTGATTTGATTAAATAAAGTTGATGCAAACATATAGAATAGATGAAAATTTGAGCATTGTATATTTTCTCATTAAAAAAACAAAATCTCATCAAGCCTCGTTTTTACTCTGATGATAAAACAAAATGTTGTCATTTAGAAGAGAAAGAAAAAAATCAGCCTCACATCAATCAAAGTAATATTTGATAGCTAATGAAAATTGGCCTTAAAAAATCAAGTCTCTTTCTTTCTCCCATGGTAGCTCATCTCTACCAAAATGTCCATAGCAAGCAGTTTGTTTAAAGATTGGCCTGCGTAGATTCAAGTCACTGTAATAGAATTATGAATCAAAACATTAACATATTTCAAATAAACAGTTTTTTGAAAAGGTCATGGAACTATCCAGTATACTAGTAAATCAATCTCTCTGGTCCATAAACTTACCATCTGTAGAGAGTTTTTTTTTTTTTTTTACCTTATTTGAGGAAAACAAAAATTGCAGGACATAAGACTAATGGAGTAGAAGTTGCTGGACTTCCAATACAAAAGCTGCTCTATTTCAGCTTTCAAAAAAAAAAGGTCAACAAGCAATTTTTTACAAACTTAGACACATTTGTAAATCATCTTCACTAAAAAAAATAATTTGCATGAAATCTACAAGTTTAACCTTCATTTAGTTATCAGCTTAAAGAACTATTGGAACTAAACATTCACTTTAATTGTATAAATCTTAATTTGGAATTTTGTTCACACACTTTGTGACTATTCCTTAAATTCTAGATTGAAATAGTTTCAAACAAGAACAAGTTTTTCATTTACTTTCATTTTAACAGCCAAGAATCACAAACTTTGTATAAAACATAACAATTGTGTTCAAGGTGTACATGTGCAAGATTTAAGTCAGAGGTCTAAATGACATCTTTTTCAAGATTAATAAATATTCTCTATTGATTGGCCAAGACAAGATCTAGTCCTTCTAATTTTCCCAAGGATAACTTTAAAGTTTTAGTCATGAACGTACAAACTATACTCTATTTATTTAATTATTGAATACAATTTAATTCACTTTCTAATGTGTCTTTTAACAACATTTTCAAGCTAATTCTAAGTCTTCATTAGGATTATATGTTAGCACGCTTTTTTGTGACATCTGAAATTATATTTAGGTTTAGGTTAATGTTACAGTTGTATTTTTTAAATGTACCATTCTACTCAAAAGTGTTTAGTCAATAACTACAATGACATACATATACCTTGGAATTCATTTAGTTTTCATTTACTATAATTTTATTAGGTAAGAAGTGCTATTAGTAGACATCTGCAGTCTACTAAGTGTATTTCACTTTTTTTTTGCAAACTAATGTCTTGCAATACCCTGGTGCTGCTATCCATTTATGTCTAATATATGTATGTATCACATTTGTTTCAGCACCTCCCTTCAACTCCATATTTACATTCACAGCTTAATGCTCATGCCCACTGAAGCTTCTATATGTAATGTGTTTATGTTGTCCACTTGTCATTATGAGAGATACACAATTAGATAGAGCCATTGTTTGTCTAATACATGCCTAACGGCTGTCTGTGTCGGCTCTATTGAAGTTGTTAGTGAATGGATGCTGCGAGGTGGGGGAGGGGCTAGCTAGAGCTTGTGACCTTTGACCACTGGGGTGGTAATTTGCATACGGGCGAAATGACTCTGGATCAGAAGAATTTTTTTTGGACATTCTGATGGTCTAGAGGTTAAGTTCGCTTGGTGCGTTATCGCTAGGCAGTGGTGTCGAATCCAGAGTCACAGGTTCGAGCCTCGGTCGGCGCATTCCCTTATTTTCATAGCATTTTAATTCACTACTTTCTCTCTTAAAAACTTGGTCCCTGGTGCTGCTATCCATTTATGTCTAATATATGTATGTATCACATTTGTTTCAGCACCTAGCTTCAACTCCATATTTACAGTCTTGCAGAAACTTGCCATGAATGTGAAGCTTTTTCTAAATGACCACAGGAGGGCAGTGGTCCTAAATCTCAAATGTTCTCATCGGGATAAAGAAAATCCATTGTGTATTATAAGAGGCACAAAACTACCTGATCCTATGAGTGTATGGGCCACAATTTGGAATATAGCAATGATAACTTCATTGCTTTAGTGTTATGCCACTCTAATTAATTGAATTGCTCAAATAGGTGTAAAAATGGGGCTTTGATTTCACTTGCAAGCATTTTATATACATTTTTACAAATGAATAAAACAGCATAGATGCTATTCATATATAAGCAAATAAACAACAGAATAAAAAAAACAGAACCTAGACGAATAAAATCTTAGCTAGCTTATGATAAATCAGCTTTCGTTATGTCATCAGATAATAATTAAACAAAAAATTGAAAAGTTCAACAAAAGATGTGCTTTTATTTTTTTATAGCATAAAAAACACTAAAGTAACTTTCACACAAAAATTCACTTAGGAGTTAGTGCCATCTTTATATAACACTTCCCAGACCAAAAAAAAAAAGGAGCAACTTAGCACATTTAATCTATACATAACATTCTAATTGTACATCTTGGTGTTTTGGCTGCTACTTACTTCACTATCTTTCCAGGGCGTAAGTCAAAGTTACTTTTGACAATCTGTAGCAGCTCTGCTTCACTTTTCTTGGAAGTGCCAAAACTAAAGACAGTGATGGACAGTGGCTCGGGAACACCCACAGCATAAGCAATCTTTTAACAATCAAAAAAAAAAAAATAAATAAACAAAGGGCTTTTACAGTGGCGTAGCTAGGGTGGGGGGAAGGAGGGGGAGAATTTGAAAATCCCCCTAGGCCCCCAATGAGTGTTTTTTTACATTAAATATTACGCAAAATTGAGGGGCCCCCAAAGAGGTCATGCCCCCCGGGCCCCCAAATGATGGAAAATTCCTAGCTATGCCCCTGGGCTTTCGAGTAGTGGGTTCGTTAACACAAGCAAGATATCCAACTTCATGGTTGCATAATCTTATTACCAACTAGAAATAGGGGAATTCTGACACAAAGATGTGAGTTAAATGAATCTAGAAGTATCAGAATTGTATAAATTTTGGATGGAAAACTTAAGGACTCTTGTAATATCATGTTCAATCTTAAACCAGAACTTTTATTATACAAAATAAAAAAAATAATTAACAATTTGATCTAATTTATAAAAGTTTTGAACAATAGCATTATTTGCTAAGTTATTTAAAACAAACAAATCATTAAAAGGCATAATTGAAACTGTAAAATCACAACAAGATTTTTCCATATGTGCTAAAATCATGTTGCAAATTGAGAAGCTGTAATAGCAGAAACAGATCTGACACAAATTTGTGGGTAAAAATTAAGCAGCAGAAATATCAATTTTAAAAAAATGTATCTGCTTACTGAAAACATACAAAATTATAATAAGAAATTGAGTTTTTCCTTTAACTAATTTTTCATATTAGAAGTTACTGAAGAAGAATAAATACTTTTAAACTGCTTTTAAAAATGTGACATCAAAAGAATGAAATTTAAAACACAAGTGTTATAGTATATAGTAATTTATACAAACATATACCTGCACCATAACTCTCCTACACAGTCCAGCTTTTACCAATGACTTAGCCACCCATCTAGCAGCATAAGAGCCACACCTATCAATTTTGGCTCCATCTTTTCCAGACAGAGCACCACCTCCATGAGCCCCCCATCCACCATACGTGTCCACAATAATCTTTCTTCCAGTCAGTCCAGCATCACCCTAAAACAAAAATTTGGTATAGACCTTTTTTAAAACAGAACTGAGGTTTTCTTAGATATACTTTATTTTCTATAATCTAAGCTGCATCCTTTTTGCATTTTTAAAGGGTCTGAAATTTTGTCCTGCTACAGCCATTAACTGTAACACAAGATGTATTTCTTTCATTTTTAATACTATTTGCTGTCATTGAAAAAAAAAAAGTTTAGAAATTACATTTTGTCCAGTAAGCTGAAGTGGCAATGAGAAACTTTTTTTAAGCAGGTGAGCATTTACTTCAATGAATGTTCAAAGCTTTGAACCTGTGAATGTCTTTCCTGTTGACCCACATTAGAATACTGCCCCATCACCTGACACAAGGCTTGTCCACACCTTATATTGCTGCTGTTTTTCTGTTGCATTTCTTTTTGGGCAAGCAATATCCCACTTGTAATACTTAGTGTAGGCCAATCCCTTAAGACAGGGGTTCTCAACCTGTGGGTCGCGACCCCTTAGGGGTCGTCTAAGACCATCGTATATTTAAATTTTTTTTTTTTTAAATTTATTTTTCAATGGAAGTTTCTATTTACAGTCCATTCCTGCATATTGCAACAAGCACATTTGTACCAGAAATGTTTAGATTTACACTGTATTGTATAAAGTAAAAGAATTTTACTCATATTAGGATGCTTTATATGAATCATGAAACGATTGTGAAGCATCAATTAAATGAAGCTATCGAAACTGCTAATAGGCCATCGTTTTCTAGTCCATGTTATTGAAGGTAATATATTCATTACAAAACATCAAATGAACATGGTTTAAACTGTATCAACGATATTACATTTTCCATTCTTAGACCTACTTTGTCACTTAAGTTTTAAAAACATGCACTAGAAAAGTAAATACATGAAAATCATAGAGATAAACCTTTTTTTTAAATTCACATAAAGCTTTTGTTATGTAAAAAAATCATGGATGTCAGCTCTATACATTTAAAATTGGATTACAATTTTATAACAATAGCAAAATCACATTTAAGGCCTACATAGGCCTATGAACGAAATAAATTTTACGGTTGGGGGTTGCCACCTAATGGGGAATTTTATAGGGGGTGGCCGAGCTAAAAAGGTTGAGAACCGCTGCTTTAAGGTATATCAACTTGCTTACCCTTTGTCCACAATACCAATAACACAACAAAGAAGGTATTGATTATTAAAATGCACTTGCAAAAATCCACATTGACTAATAAAACAAAGAAAAGTAATGCGGATTTGACGCTCATCTGAATTTTTTTTTAGAACTTGCACCTGAAATAATGGGTGCAGCTTACATTCAGGTGTAACAAGAAAATTGGGCATCCTTAGATTTGAACAAAGAAAAAAAGATTAAAAAAAACTTTTGACTGAACTATCTAACACTCCTACAGAAATGTAAAACTCATATAGAATTGTATTTAATTTAATGAGTGTTATTAGAAAGACAGTCACTAAACAGGAAAACAAGTTAAATATAAAAAATATTTAAAAAAAAAAATCTCTATAATATACAGAGTAAAATTGCATAAATTATTTTGAATCAATCCTAACTGTACACAATGTGTGGCTTGGCTACCTCACAAGGAGGCTCAAACAGAGTTGGGTTCACTGAGCACAACGCATTAAGGAAAACCTTCTTCCAGATACCCCATCCCCCCACCACTGGTACACAAATGAGATTGAACCTAGCGCTCTGAGCATGCTATAAGCATGAAAGTTGCGCCATATAAAAGCTTTTTTTTTTTTTAAAAAGGGACTCTCTTTTTTATGGGTCTGCTATCTTGCATGTTGACAAGTGTCCCATTAGTGTTTTACGAGGGGTGAGTGGGCAGAGCCAGTCCTAACAATTACGGGGCCCTATGCGAAACGGATTGCGCGGGCCCAGTCTGAATAGGGATAAGGATAATAAGTGAACATTAAGATTTTGTATTAGAAAATTAATTTGTCTTTGCATTTTATTAATTCTTTACTATGTACAAAATCACGATCAAATTAACTTTACGAGCCCTTGCGTTTAGCGAAGTCATACAGAATATCATCAAAATTCTGTTTCCGACATAGATCAAGCTCAATTGCAATAGCAGTATTGCCAATTACTCAATCTATCTTCATGAATTGTTGACCTCAAGTAATTGAATGACACCCCAATATGACAATTTTGTCTATTTTCAGCATATTTTTATGATTCCAGGAGATTTCCATGAGCCCATGGAAAATCAGGAGGCCAGGAAAAACCCTGTAATATAAGTTATAATGGTTTAATTTAATAATATACACCAAGAATTAGCGCAGAGCCTATGAAAGTGCGGGGCCCACTGCGGTCGCATAGGCTGCATTGGCCTAAGACCGGCCCTGTGAGGGGGGATGTTACGTGCACAGCATAGTGTGAATGTGGAATGGTGCGAATGTGTGTTGAAAGGGGAAGATACAGGGAATCTAAAAAAGGAGTAATGTAAACAAAGTTGTAATTGACATGTTATTGTTTGTTAATCAAGATTTAAGTTTTTATAACCTATTATAGATGAGTCTGTTGGTGTATGATTAAGAGTCTCATCTGTACCTAACTGGGGAGCACCGTTCAATCGTTGCTTTATTTCTTATTATCGCAAGGCTTATCTCCAGTTACCTTAGTACATTTTCCATATAAAACTAAATTAACTAATTAGGTCAAATTAATTACATAATTGGTTAAATTTTATGTCATCGACAATGAATAACTGTGCAAAGTTTCAACCTGATCCACGAATAAGAAGTGTTAGAAATGGTGACCGGTCACTTCATCCCCTGTCATTTCATCCCCTGGTCACTTCATCCCCCAGTCATTTCATCCCCTGGTCACTTCATCCCCCGGTCATTTCATCCCCTGATATTTTCATCATCTGTTCATTTTATCTAACAAATTGTAATTTTAAAAAGCATTAATTTAATGTATTCCTTTTTTATTTAAATGACAAAATTGTAACAGAATAAAATTAAAATTAAATGCCATTAAAAACTATAAAAAATTTAGCATGTAAAAATAAAAAGGTAATGTAAAAAAAGTGTTTTTGTGTTTATCTACATCAGTAAGATAGATAAGCTATCGATTGTAAGTACAGAAGACGATCCATCGATTCATATTGATGAACGATGTTTGTTATTCTCTTAGCCAGTGGGCGTTCTTCAGTGCCGGCGCTAGCCTGTACAACTGATGCCTTGTGCAACTGACTATCCTTTCGTAGACCATCTAGAAATGTCCACATAGTTGGATGGTGGCATGAAAATAGAGATTGGAGGGCGTGATGCCAACCCTCCACAGCGTTATTTGTTCTCGCAACACCACCGATTACGTCCAGGTATTTATTCCATGTACTTGGAGGGAATAAAGCTGAAGCATAGTTATCTCCTCTGCCACGCTGTCTGCGACCACGTACATAGGTATGCTCGAAGTAGGATAACAGTTCCGGCATCCGACCGTATTGTGGCATGGATTCGGCGAGTAATTCAAAGGAATCACTAATGTGTTCTTCGCGTACATAGGCCAAAGCCGAAAGACATCTTACCATGCCACGTAACTCATTACAACCGTCATAGTCACTTTTCATGCCCAATTCATTGACTTTACGTAATACAGCTTGACAGAGGTGAAAATAACACCCCGTTACTCTGCATGTCTGAAACTTCTCTTGTAAAGCTGTCATGGCGGCTTTCTCAAAGTCTGTAACAATAATTTCTGGTGTTACATTTGGTACAGGTTCTTTAATTGCTTCCAGCAATCTATCATACGTAACTCTGGTTTTGTCCTGAAGCAAGCAGTACAACACTGGTGGAATCACACCCTGAGCGTATTGAACGTGAATTGTGTAGAGTTGATAAAATAAACAGGGGACAACTTTAAAAGTACCACATCGGCAAACCAACATTTGCTACGTCCGAGCCATTCTAGTAACTGTCGGTCACCGAAAACTAGAAATCGATTATTTTCGCTTATTCTAATCGCACTTCTATCTCTCAAAAGATTCCCACTACTTGCACTACACCTTGGCCTTTGATCATTACGCTATAGATAAGTGCACATCCAGATTTACCATATAAAGATTTCTTATTAAGAATACAAAGTGGAAAAGGAAACACCATAAATGCATTAGTAATTTGTCATTAAATATAAAAAAGAAAGAATTCTACATAATCATATTTATATATAAAATATTTAATTGGTATGAAATGACCGGGGGATGAAGTGACCGGGGGATGAAGTGACCAGGGGATGAAATGACCAGGGGATGAAATGACCAGGGATGAAGTGACCGGGGATGAAGTGACCGGGGATGAAGTGACCGGGGATGAAGTGACCGGGAACCGTTAGAAATAACATGTACAAGATTCCACCTAGAAAGTTGGAGTGAGAAGATATAAGCTTGGTTCTGATTGGAAAGATGCTAAATATGATGATATATCTGAAGCTAGTGTCCTACACCAGTAAGACACATTTATATGAGAATTGTTTTTACAAAGCATATATCAGATATCTGGTCCAGATAGGTGATAGGATTACAGCGTATTGAGAAACCTAAACAAATGAAATAGCGCTAAACAAAAACAATTGGTAAAAATATTTATCGCACAGATTTATTGTTGTTGGTCAACAAATTTAATTACATGACAGATCCAAACTATATACTGAATATTGTTTTGTTCTTGAGTTCATCATAAAGTGATTTGATATTATTTGGAATAACTTGAATACAATTACAATTAGTATTTAAGCTTTTTTTAAAAAAATGTTTTTATTGTTCTATTTTCAAAAATGTTTAATTTAATTAAATGAATGAAGAAACAAGTTAAGAAGATATACAAAAAAAAAAGAGTAACGTAAAGAGAAATATATATAATACATCAATATTTTAAAGTGCAACATTATTTTCACTTGCTGTTATTAATGCAAATGCATACAACTTTAAAATCTTATATTCATGAAGATGCTAGTTGAATTTTATCTATTTATCAAATTAGTAAGCAGAGATAAGACTTACTTGTGGTCCTCCAATAATAAATCTACCAGAAGGCTGAAGATGGTAAACTGTGTCCTGGTCTAAGTATTGAGGTGGAATCACAGGCCTTATCACTTTCTCCATTAGATCCCTTCTGAGCTGCTCCATGGTGACATGCTCATCATGCTGGACAGAAATCACCACGGTATGGACACGCTTGGGAATTGCAGCCCCTTTCTCAAACTTGTACTCTACTGTCACCTGAACAAGTTTAAAGATGTTGCTTTTTTAACACTTTCAATTAGTAGAGAAACACTACAAACTAAGCACCAGTTCTGATGGTCATAGACATGGCCCTTAACTCTTTTATTTGTAATTGTTATATCTTTCAGATGATAGAAAAGTGCACAAAAGCAGTGAGAACAATGTTGTATCTGAGGATGAAAATGAACAGACCATTTGTGAAGAAGGCAATTTCTTGACTTCCAAATTTTATGAAGAATGAAGAGTTAATGTTGCGTTTGTGTAATTTATCCATTAAGTATGTCGTTCGTTATGAGATACAAACTCATCTGTGTGTAGATACAGCTGTTTAAATGTCAAACCCTGCTAGGATTGAAAAGTGAAGTTTTCCACTATCATGTTGTGCCAATATCTATATGTGGGGAGTGTCTGGTCCAAAAGTCCCAAATGTACACCCCAATGTCTACAAGTTGATCCCTCACATCCTGAGAACAGGAGTACACCGAGAACAAGATTCTTAGATACAAAGCTGTAGAACAAATTAAAGCTGCAAGCAAGACAAAGTAACTCCAACTCCAAGACATCTTGCAGCTATAATGCCCAAGTGTGGAAACAAGTCACTGATGGAGTTTCTAAGTGACACTGCAAACAATTTGACTTTGTGAAAGTCCTTTTTTGTAAACCTGACATGTATGAAAATATGCTTCAGTGTTTTCGAAGTGCATTTTTGAATACAAATAAATATGATATATATTGAAATGATACATTTTGACTTATTCTATTATGTATGCAAATTTTAATTTAACAATATTAACAATATCTAAAGTGACTGAAAAAAAAAAAGATATTTGTTCATTGCTATTTTGTCAGCATGATTTTGTCTGTGCTATTTTGTCAGCATGATTTTGTCTGTGCTATTTTGTCAGCATGATTTTGTTTGTGCTATTTTGTCAGCATGATTTTGTCTGTGCTATTTTGTCGTGTCGTCCAAATGAACAGCAGTGAAAAAATACCCCCTGTACTAGAAGAAGGTTGTCAAAAAAGTTGAAATCTTAATATCCTGCAAATGATTTCAAGATGGACATCATACACACCAATAGCCCATTCTTTTAGTTGCTGTATGCATAGAAATACATCATTTATGAATTATTTTGTGTGTTTAAACTAAGATATAAAAGGTTGAATTCACTTACTGGATAATATACCAATGCCCTAAACAACAGAGTAAATGCAAACATTTTTTCACTTTATGACAATGCCTGCAGGAGGGAGGACATGATGTCAAAAAGGAGGACATCCTATAGAACTCAGAGGAATTAGGGAACATGTCTTCAACAAAATTTGAAATTGAGACCTGAGTTTGTCACTACATCATAAAAAACAGGAATAGTAATAAAAATGATACTAAAACAAGCTAAATACTCTAAGGAAAAGAAATCTGCATTTACAACTATATCTCTCAATAATGTAGAAGTTATTTCCATTATTTAATATCAAACAAAATAATTAGGTCTTAACTATTAACTGACTAATTGGTTAATTTTTTTATTGATTTATATTTTGTTAGGTATGATAAAAAATTGTTTATAGTTTCAACTTAATCAGATTATGGATGTGGGAGACATAAAGTGCTCAATTATCTAAGAGGACAAAACTCTACATATTTACCATATCTGTGAATACTGAAGGATTACTTTCCCTTGTTGGTATCAAACAAATTAATTAATTAGCAGTAATTACTTGACTATATGGTTAATTTTTTTTTATTGATTCATATTTTGTCTACGCCAATGCATAATTGTTCAAAGTTTCAACTTGATCCGAGAATGGTTGTGGAAGAAATAATGTGAACAAACTTTTGACCAGACTAACAAACAGGCAGAGTGAGCTGATATAAGCTTTATTAAATAAGCACCTGTGTCTTAGAGTCAGGTCTTGCCCAAGGTAGCTGTTCATTTTTACGTAGGCTAGCCATTCTAGCATTCAGCTGGTGTGATAATAAGATGGTCAGGGGCATGCACTCTTCAGTTTCATCAGTTGCATAACCAAACATCAGACCCTTAATTAAAAAAAAAATGTAAGCTATTAGTATCTCTTGATTGGTGCTGTGTTATATAAATGCATTCAATGAAATATTCAGTCAATAACATTAATAGTAATTAGTTAATTACAGAGTTAAATTTTTTTAAAAAGCCCCACTGATAAAGACAAAGCAATGACTTGTAAATGATATGTCTCTGAAAAATGACACTGCATGAGATGAAGGGCAATGTTTTAGGCTATTGCAATCATGGACAGCAATTATTACATTTTCTACAAATAGTTGTCTGCATTGCTGAATTTATATTGATCTAAAGGCCATCATTCAATCTTCTGTCAACATCATTCTTAATTGTCAAAAGACAAATCAAAAGGCTGGACAAAACATTACCTGGTCACCTGCTGGGTCATTTTCATTTTGTATACTGTCAGGTTCATGGTAGAAATGGCTAGTCAATGACAGTGCTTCTGGTTCTTCCACAGACAGCAGAACATTGCAAGTTTTGTAATCAAAACCTAAATAAAACAAAATAAATAGATGTTGGTTGTGAAAGACAAGTGTCTTTATATTGAAATTTAATTTTTAATTCAACACATAATAATTGTAGTACTTCAAAAACTTCAAGAATACATGTAAAGATACTCAAAAAACAATTATTAAAAAAAAAAAAAAAAGTAACATGTAGCTTTCAAATATAATAAATGTGACATCATAGGAGAGAAATAATGTTTAACTATGAACTATAGTGATTGTAATTTTAAAAAAAACGTTCTCTTCGTATTTATAGTATCTATAAGCCTTTCAATAATAAGTTTTAGAATGATAATTATTAACTTTCCTGTTTAATAAAAAAAAAATACAATTATAAAACATTAGGACAGCTTCAAAATAACTTGAATATCAAACATTGTTGAACAAAAAAAAAATTAAACATGACTCTGAACTAAAAGGTCATGCTAGTCCTCTGTTTAAAGCACATGATAATGATTGATGTGTATGAACATTATCATTGGGTTAATTATGACACCTAATGAAGTATGTTACACCAATGTGAAGCTGACAGACACAAAGAACATTTTTTCTCCCATCTTAAAAATAATATTTCTTAAAACAGTTTTGTACCTCAAGTAAATTTACAGCCTTAAAAAAAAACCAGCAACTTACAATTTCCATCTCATGGACCAAGCTTTATTGGGCTATAAGATACATTAGGGATGTTAGCCAAATTCTTAACTTTTATAAACTTTTCAAAATAAATAACTTATTAGTCAATGTCAGCATTTTAGAAACCAAAGTACGTAAGTAACTAAAATGCCATTGTTATAAAGCTCACTTTTTAATGTAATTAATATGAAATAAGTGAGTGCTTTAAGGGCTAACATTTATAATACATGTATATAAAAACAAGATGAAAAGATGTTTATAGTATCCACACTATCACAGTTAGGTTTCTTCTTGTTGTTGAAAATGCTTATTTGTCGAAGGGGCTAATATGTTGTAATTGTGATGCCGGGGATTCTGTAGATATATCTCTAGATCTGAATATGTCTTAGAGATTCAAATAACCAAGATCCTTTCAATTTAAATACAGAACTTTAATTAAAAAACTTGTGACCACTATAATGTACAGAATTTACAAAATAAAACTGTATCAAAATGAATATCTTCTTTCAAAGCTTAATAACAAATAGATTCAGATTAATACTAGATCTAATTTCACAACTAATAAAATATATGAATTGTTGCTTCAAGTTACATCTCCAAACTAAATCTCTAAATCCCGCTCTACCAAATCATTTCCTTAGCTCCTCCCAAATGCTTGCTTTAACCAATCCAATCATTCCCTAGGAGGCGCTACCTAACGCGTGACAGATGACGTCATGGGTTTTTCTATACTTCTGCATGTGGGGTTTTCCATACTCCAGCTGATATAAATTATACTAAGTTTATTACCCTAGATTAGGTTTATTTAAACTGATACTTGACACACACAAACCTAAAGTTACAAAGTTCAAACAGAAATGATCTATTTTTGGAAGCGTGACAACTAAATAAGTTTCCCACAAAAATCAAGTATCTTATCAGGCAAGATAATCACGGACATCAATCCTTACAACCCCTGCCTCCATTAGGATTCAAACTTGAAAACTAAGAATCATAAGTCAGTTACTACACCAAGCAAGCAGCCATACCTTTAACCTTGAGATATCATTAATTTTACTATTTCTTTACATTAGTGATACATACCTTTTGAGCTTGAATCATAACCTATATTTTTGATGGTCTCTCGAACAATTTTCTGATAATCAATCTGTGCCTTAGATGCCACATCACCACAGACAAAAATCATACCAGTTTTGGCGGCACACTGACAAGAAACTCTAGCATAAGGATCCTTCGCTAAGACAGCATCCAAAATAGCATCACTCACTTGATCGCAAATTTTATCTGTTAACAAAAAAATATTTCAAGGATCACTTAAATGCTTTAGAAAAAATTTTTGATAATTCAACACTTGTACTAAAGCTACCAGTATACAGATCTAGTCATAATAACAAAGTATGAAGTTTTAAGCCATTAAATTTGAAGTAAAGCCTTAAATGAAATAGAAATATTGTACTTCTATTTTATTTTATGGTAATGACATAAAGGTTTATTATTACTTAAAAACAATATACATCATTCATACCCAGGGCCGGTCTTAGGTCATTGCAACCTATGCGGTGCAAATTCTAGCTGTAAATTATTAAATTAAACTATTTTAACATAGTATTAAAGAGTTCCTGGAATTTTCCTGAAATTATAAAATATAAGAAGTAGTCATGAAAATGTCCTGAGATTATTAAAATTTTCTGAAAACTTGATGCAAATCTAAAACAGACAAAATTGTCATTTCGATGTGTCATTCAATGTGGAAAACGCCAATCCTACTCGCTGTTAAAAAAATGGCATTGTCAGCTTTCATTTAATGAAAATATAATAATAAACCGAATTTTAACCAAACCAAGAACTTCAAATAGTTAATTTACTTCAATAGGTCACTAGCATAGAAATTTAGATCTAAAATCTAAATCTATCTCGACCTCTTAAATATATATAAAAAAAGCGAAATTTTGCGAGTCAATAGTAAATCTAAAAGGCATTTGATTATCGGCTTTTTGTTGGAAAACTGCTATCTACTGTAGATGGCTCGTAAAGGTTTTTTTTGACAGTGATTTTGTACTTAGTAAAGTATCAATAAAATACAAAGACGAATTTTTTTTCTAATACTAAATCTTAATTTTCACTTATTATCACAACCCAAATAAGGCCTCGCAACATCCGTTTCGCATAGGGCCCAGCAACCTGTAGGACCGGCAGTGTTCATACCCTTATAAATCTTAACGAAATTGACAATGTGATTCTGAAGTACTGAAAACTGCCAACATCAGAGTTTTATAGAAAACAATACAAGAACTGTAACATCATTGTGGTGATTTATGGCCCTTTACTTTAAGGTCAAATCATGTTTTTTTTTGTTCTTAAAAACAGCCATTGCATTTCCATTCTCAATATTTAATTTTTTTACATTTGTACCCAAAAAAATTATAAAGATCTACATAATATATATTGTGTTACCAGATGCCTACATACCCAAAGCCCATTTATCACAATTATATATCTATATATATAATTCTCTTCGTCGCTCAAGAGTTTGGACAAGAAGAAGAAGTAAAGGAAAGATCACTCTCTTATTTCTGTGGATAGTCCCCCCATGAAAAAAAAAAGAGGGCAGGGAGAACAAGTATTCACCGGTCACTATGGATGGCTATCTGGTCGTGCGGTTTACACGCTGGACTGTTGTTTGGATTTATCAAACCCTGCCCGCTTCCATCCCCCTTCGTCCTGCTGGAGGTTTGGACTAGGAAGTAAACTATCTTCAAAACTGAAGGAACATCCAAAACATGTAAAACATTTTACAAACACTAAATAGCGGCGCCGGACTTAACCATTGTGACCAAGAAGTCATGGAAAGAGAACAAGTAATCTACTATGTATATTCACCCGTCAATAAATAGCAGGGCTAGACTTAACCATTGTGGGGCCCAATGCAAAACGGATTTCGCGGGGCCAAGTTTGGGTAGGGAAGCGGATAATAAGTGAAATTTAAGAGTTTGTATTAGAAAATAAATTCGTCTATGCATTTTATTCATTCTTTACTACGTACTAAATTAGTTTATAAGCCTTCAGTGTAGCAAAGTCATACAGTATATCATAATAGTTCTGTTTCCTGCATAGATCACCCTCAATTTTATTTTATAGCAAGAATTTCTAAAGGTTTCAATCTATCTTTGAGAATTGTTGACCTCAAGTAATTCTTCATTAGTTTGAGGCGCAAGAAGCTACTTTCACAAGATTACACAATTACGGCTAATGCATAATGCCGTTTTAATTTATCATGCATAGGATTGGCGTTTTCCATATTGAATGACACCCCAAAATGACAATTTTCGTCTATTTATTTCCGTATATTTTAAGGACCTTTTCATATATTTTGCAATTTCGGTAGATTTCAAGGAGCTCCTGGTAAATCGTTAGGAGGGCGAGGGAAATCTGTTTTAAGTTATAAAATGGTTTAATTTAATAATTTATACAGCTTGAATTAGCACGGGTCCTATGAAAGAGCGGGGCACACTGCTGTTTAAAGGCTTTAGTGGCCTAAGGCCGGCCCTGCAAAATAGTGGCATATGCTACGCCACTGGTCGACAAGTAATATTATAACAACCTAAGGAGACGACTAAGTGAGGACAGGTGTTTTATTCACAGGACATCATTTATCCATAATACAAAAAGGTCTTAAGCATAGCTTCTTCATTTGCTCCATACTTGGGTGGATCTCCATTGTCTTCTGTCTAATGAAAACATTCATTTCTAGTCTAGTTTCTAGCAGTGCATCCTTTGCAGAACAAAATGTCAGTGCACATCACAGAGTTACAAAGCAGAGTTACAACATTATTACGTATAAATGTAGTTTATATTAATTTGATTTCTAGATTATACCCCATATTATATAAAAAGACTAGATTTAGATCTATATAGATAGTAGATTTAGATCTTTCACGCCTTTAAGCGTGTTTTAATAGACAAAGATGTCTGTAAAGAGCAAGGCTTAAAAAGGCTCTATTCTCATTAGATTGATGTTTCAGGTGGTAGTGATGTGGGATTTATTATATCATGAGCTCAAGACAATCATTTAATGTGTTTTTAAATGTGTTTATAATATAAAAATACATACATTTTTGTGAAAATATGAATAAATATCCTAAAAACAAAATAATGTTTTATTAATTTGGAAAAAATAGTCTGAAGTTCTTTTGAACATGTCATTGAAGTGCTAAAAGATGTGGACACCTTTCCCATCATTTCTATTGATACCATGATTCATGATAAAAAATATGATTTGGGAAAATGTAAAATGTTAATGTTACTCTACTGGGGGGAAGTATGAGTCCCTAAATACATTAATTTGTAAAAAAAGTGATTTTTGATGTTACATAATGTCTGAATGTTCCCAGACCCATGCAATAGATTTATAACTTTTAAAAAAAAATCTATATAATTATATGTCAATTATTGGCCCAAGATCAAAGTTTGCAGAATATTTATAACTATAAAATATACTAATATTAATAGAGTCTTGTAAATAGAAATATACATATATATAGTGAGTAACTGACACCACTTGAACACCTTCATGTTAATATACTTATCAATATACTTATCAAACACCCACTGTACATTTTAAAATTCACCTTTATTTCGATGATCATGGAGAAACCAGTCCATTCCTATTGTGCATCATCCATTTCTTTATACTTTAGACATATTTAGTTTCATTTTCACCAGAAGACAATTGTTTTACTTATTAAATATTCAAAGTGAACTTGGTATAAAAATGTCACTATACCTCTAGGGAAGAATAAAGTAGGTCACGGGTTAAGGGTATTTTTAATGCCAATGATGCTTCAGCTCAACAAAACCTACATATTATGCTTCTAATTAGGCTGAGAAATTGTTTAATCTGTCCCATTCTACCCAAACGAATGATGTAGGTTATGTAAAGAATCGAACATTATTTTAATGTTGAAAATACAAATCAAAGGGATATGACCCAAAGAAGACAAAATATTAAAATTATAATATTTTTGTTGTTACTTTTCAAAATAATGTAATGCAAACTACAGAGATATAAATTATGTATGTGTTACTAAGTGAATCATCTATTTGTAGTTTACCATAAATGTGCTATTTTTTTAAAAGTAAATAGATAAGCACAAAATTGTACCCATTTTAAAATCATGATTTTATGACACATATTATTCAATGCTATTAACAGTAAATACCGAAGCACAAGACTAAACAATATCCTATCCCTTTTTTTTTCAGATGCCCCAATCTATTTAGCTCTGTAGTATGTGTTATAAACCAATACCTAACGCATGTACTTGATGTGAAGAGAGATGCGCCATTCTATTTAGTTCTGTATAATGTGTTATAAACCAATACCTAACGCATGTACTTGATGTGAAGAGAGATGCGCCATTCTATTTAGTTCTGTATTATGTGTTATAAACCAATACCTAACGCATGTACTTGATGTGAAGAGAGATGCGCCATTCTATTTAGTTCTGTATAATGTGTTATAAACCAATACCTAACGCATGTACTTGATGTGAAGAGAGATGCGCCATTCTATTTAGTTCTGTATAATGTGTTATAAACCAATACCTAACGCATGTACTTGATGTGAAGAGAGATGCGCCATTCTATTTAGTTCTGTATAATGTGTTATAAACCAATACCTAACGCATGTACTTGATGTGAAGAGAGATGCGCCATTCTATTTAGTTCTGTATTATGTGTTATAAACCAATACCTAACGCAAGTACTTGATGTGAAGAGAGATGCGCCATTCTATTTAGCTCTGTATTATGTGTTATAAACCAATACCTAACGCATTTACTTGATGTGAAGAGATAAAAATAAAAGGAGAGTGGGAGATATAGAAAATAGATATGGTATTTTAAAATTAAAATATCTTTGGCAGGTAAAGAAGGGGGAGGGGGGGGAGAGAAAACCAGCCAAGACACTTTAGCATGAGATCATCAACAATTGATCGACCATTAAAATATGATGTCAGCCTCAAATACAGAGTCAGTTGTGCCTCTAGATCTATAAATTATTTTTTTTGCCACAAAGCTCAATGCGCTACAAAGTTCACACATTTTCAGTGCAAAGTTACAAATTTCAAGACTCAATCTAAGCGCAGCTATCAGACCAACATACAACAAAAAAAGCTCAATGATTGAACAACACTGGTATAAACCAGGCCATCAATACAGCCCCAAAACATTGTTCTAGTTGTAGTGAGAACAATGTCATGGGGAAATGGGAGAAGCCTAAATTATTGATCGACCGAGTACCAACGGTCAAGCAGCTAATTAGGTCACAAACACTAAGAGCGCTAGACTAGTTTATTATTAGTAATACTAATATACTAGATCTAGAGGAGGTTCTTATATAAGGCATAGATCATCAAATTCTCCTTCAATAAATATATATATATGTATATTTATATATATATTTATATGTATGTATATATATTTAAATGTATGTATATATATATATATATATATATATATGTATGTGTATATATATATGTATGTGTATATATATATATATGTATGTATATATATATGTATGTATATATATATATATATATATATATATATATATATATATATATATATATATATATATATATATATATATATATATATATATATATATATATAGAGAGAGAGAGAGAGAGAGAGAGAGAGAGAGAGAGAGAGAGAGAGAGACAGAGAGAGAGAGAGAGAGAGAGAGAAAGAGGCAATATGAGGCAAAAGACTATAAATACATATATATATATTGCAGAAGAGAATCTACTTCTTTTAATACAATCTAAATAATTTTTAATTAACACATATATAATTTATTTATAGTTATTGACGTTGCTCAGTGTGCACTGAAGGAGAAAGCATAAAAACTGCGTTCAGTATAGGAGCATGAGGTGACCTAATTTATTTTAAAATAAAATCATGACTATTAGATGACTGTCACTATAAAGTATAAGTGATTATAAGTCTAATTCAAAGAAACACAGCTAATTTTTTATAGTCCTTTAGTTGTAGAATAAGAATCTGCTTTCATTTTCTTTTTGTAAGTTAAACCTTCACAAAATTTTTGTCAAAAAAATAAATTTAAAAATTTGACCTAGTTCCCAAAGTCGGTGTGCTTTATATAAGAATCTACTAGATCTAGATCTATAATATTAATTATTAGAGTCTCTAGTTACCAGGATGCCCTTCACCGACAGATTCTGAGGTAAATAAAAATGTATCCTCGTCTCTTGAAAATTGTCCGGCAAAATTTTCATTTTTATCATGGGCCATTTAGATCTAGATCTACTTTAGTTTAGTCTAGAAATGTATCTATAGAGTCTAAATATAAAAGTAAATGATAACTTTCAACGAAAATCAAATTCAGAGTAAGAAGTCGAAGTCTACAAGCAAATAACTTTATAAGAAACCAAACAATCCAAACGTTGACTCTCTTGTGATCTAAATCTAGAAAAAAAAAAAACGTAAATAAAAAATGTGTTGCCAAAACTGTATATTTTCTGACTTATCTTACTAATTACGTACAGACGTTCCTTCAAAAGATAACTAAGCTAAATTTTGATTTCTCTGTTAAAACAAATCTAGGTGGTCTAGATAGATCTACATATGATAATTAGTTCTAGGCAATGTTATTATAAGTTATAGCAAATTCATCTTTTAATTGTCTTTATATATAAAACAGTTCAAGTTGCATAATATGATGGAAATGTCAGTTATTAGGCCCCAACTCCGTCAGGTCGCCAACGACGGTCCCAAACCAGGATGAAAAAGGATGAGTACTAAGTTAGCATACCTGTTGAAAAACCACCAGTTTCAGAAACATGAAACATTGATTAGACAGGTATTGCGGGCCTCTGAGAAAATGGACCTCTAGCAGTGGCGGACTGGGTGTCAAAATCGGCCCAGGCATTTTCATACAATCTGGCCCCTAATTAACATGCGATATGGGGGGGGGGGGGGACATCGAATTATATATGTAATATACTAAGTCAATTCATAACCTTAAAAACAAGGCTTTATTTCAATAAAACACGACTGATACACACATGGGCGTAGCCAGGATTTTTTTTCGGGGGGGGGGGGGGGGGTTTTGGGAAGGTGATTCCACCCCCCCCCCCCCCCCGCGAAAAAAAAATTATATGTATTTATGTGTGTGTGTATGTACATAATCTTTATTACATTCTGACCCTTCATTCTTTCGGAAGACGTTTATTGTGCCCAAGAATATGTTCTTCCATGAGTTAGTGAAAAAATTGTAGATTCCCCGACATTACTAGCAAAGAGGTCTAGGGGAGCGCTAGGAGCTCCCCCAGCGCGGGGCGAAGCCCCGCCGCCAAGCACTATTTCTGATATGGAAAACCAACAAAATGCATATTCTGAGGTATCTACAGTGCATTTTCCTGCTATTAAAAAGTTCTATTTCAAAAACATAATGTGCTATTCTTACTGACTTAGACCCTCACTCGTCATTCGGCGCATTTGCCATCAAGCTGTTTCCATAAAATTGTGGACTCCCCGCCATTACTAGCAAGGGGGTCTGGGGGAGCGCTAGGAGTTCCCCAGCGCGGGGCGAAGCCCCGCCGCCAAGTACTATTTCTGGTATTGAAAGCCAACAAAATGCATATTCTGAGGTATCTACAATCCATTTTAATGCTATTAAAAAGTTTTATTTCAAAACCTAATGTGCTATTCTTACTGACTTAGACCCTCCTACGCCGTTTGGAGCATTTGACGTCAAGCAGTTTCCATAAAAATCTGTCACTGGTAATGTCTGAAGCCTCTTCCCACCTACCATGAGGACCTCCATGAATGAGTTGCGTCAAGTTGTACTAGGATATCATTGCATCTCTTCTTATGCGTAATTCATTTTGTCGGAGAACATGTCCCGCAAACCTCATGCGTCGTTCTCTCACAATCTTACTAAGGGGTCGACTCCAAGTTCGGCATAGGATTTCCTTGATTTAGATCCGATCTCTATAACTGACTCCTGAAATCTGTCTTAGCCATCTTTGTTGAGCTATATTTAGTGTTTTTCGATTTCGGTAGATGACTATTCACTGCAGTTTATTAATGGAGCCCTGCCACTGGTAAAAATGTGTAACCTCTCTTGAATACGCTCTTGGAATTAAGTGACTGTAGTTTGCTTTAGATTTTATATCGAAAAGAGAAGTTTTATCGTCAAAATCTTCTGTTGGGGGTTTTCCCCCTCAAAATGCTCTGTAGGGGGATCTTAGACTCAAAACCATCTGGAGGGGTTTTAAACTTAAAAAAAAAAGCCATCTGTAGAAGAAACTCAAAACCCCCGATTGGCTTGGCTACGCTCAAATAATTTTAGTGTGTAATTTGCTTTTTTTTTTATATTGAAGATGTATTTTTAGCACCAAACCCCTCTGAATGGGGGTTTAAACTAAAAACTCCTTTCGGCAACGCTCATAGCATTTTGAGTGCGTAATTTGCTTTTTTTCTTACACTGAAGATGGCTCCCTTTGACTACGCTCATAGATTTTAGAGTGAGTAATTTTCTTTTATTTATATTGAAGAGGTACTTTTTAGCTTTAAACTTCACTGGAGGGGAGTTTAAAATCAAAACCTTATAGACTACACTCATAACATTTTTAGTGTATAATTTGCTTTTTTTTTATTATTAAAAAGAGGTATTTTTTACCTTCAAACCCCACTGAAGTGGGGTTTAAACTCAAAACTGAGTCAAAACCCATTTAGCTACGCTCATAACATTTTGAGTGCGTAATTAGCTTTTTTTTATATTAAAGAGGGGGTTTATCGTAAATTTTAGACGGGGTTTAAAAATCAAAATCTTCCTTAACTGTGCTCTTGGAATTAGGGGATTTTCGTTTGCATTTTTTAAAATTTGTTTTATAGAAGAGAGGTAGGGGGTTTTGAAATTGTAGGGGGTTTAAAACTTAAAACCCCTGGTAGGGGGTTTTAAACTCAAAACCCCTAGTAGGGGTTTTTAAACTCGAACAGCTCTGGTAGGGGTTTTAAACTCGAACCCCCCTGGTAGGGGTTTTTAAACTCGAACCCCCCTGGTAGGGGTTTTTAAACTCGAACCCCCCTGGTAGGGGTTTTTAAACTCGAACCCCCCTGGTAGGGGGTTTTAAACTCAAAACCCTTTTGGTTGTGCTAGGGCAAGTGATGGTTTAGTATTAAAATCTCACCTAAAATAAACAAAATCAAAGCAAAAAAATCAGTCACTAAATTCCGACTCCCATTTCATTTCGGGGGGGGGTTTGAACCCCAAGAACCCCCCCCCCTGGCTACGCCCATGGATACACACAATAACACAGTACAGACTGGTCACGATTCACAGACTACGATAATGCGAACACGATTACAAATACTAGCACGATTACAAGCACGGGTAACACACAAGTTCATTTAACGATCACTCCATTCACCCCTCCTTTATTTGTTTCTGGGTCTTAGGTTATAACCATGCGTATGAAGGGAAGGATCCGGAGGTATCTATGGCGTAGACTTTTCTCCTTGCAAGTCGTAACTGTCCTGTACGGGACTCGAGTCAATATTGGCCTCTGGCATTGGGTGGCTCCCCTGTGAGTCACTGATGACTTCTGGCTGGTTGTACATCATTGGGGTGGGACTCTGTAAATTACTGATAGTTTCAGGCACGTAGCGACTCCCTGGTGAGAGATCCAAAGAGTCACCGACCTCTTGAGGCAGAATACCGTTCTCTGGTTCGAAATAGTCGTTCGTGGAACTTTCCTTCGGCGCCAGGTGCCTAAGCGACACTGTCTCCTCTTGGCCATTTGGAAATCGTATATGGGCGTACTGTGGGTTGCAGCTAATAAGTTCAACCTCTTGTACCAATGGGTCAAATTTTGAAGATCTTACAGGTGATTTTAGTAATACTTTGCCTGGGTTCTGTAGCCAAGTAGGCAAGGATGTTCCCGTTGGCGATCTTCTGTTGAATTTGAAGATCCGTTCGTGTGGAGTTTCATTAGTAGAAGTACACAGTAATGATCGAAATGAGTGAAGTGCCTGAAGCAACACAGATTCCCACTGTGATAGTTCCAACTTCCCTGAGTCCAATGCTAATAAAATAGCCTGCCACAATGTTTTATTCAGCTTTTCTATTTGCCCATTTTCTTTTGCATTGTAGGGCGTTGTCCTGCTAGTGGCTATGCCCTTAGAATGTAGATATTCTGTAGTTTCTGTGGACATAAATGATGTGCCACGATCAGAGTGGATGTAACTGGGTGTTCCAAAGAGGAAAAATAACTGGTCGAAGCACTTTATCACTGTCTTAGATGTCATATCAGGACAGGGAAAAGCGAATGGAAACCGCGAATATTCGTCAATCATTGTTAATAAATACTTGTTCCGAGTAGCTGATGGCAAAGGACCTTTAAAGTCAACACTAATTCTTTCAAACGGCTGTGTGGTTTTATGAGCGTACCTGCAAATTCCTTATAGAATTGCGGTTTAATTCTATTGCAGGTTCTGCATTGTTGAATGGTCTGTCTGACCTCTTCAACCGAGAAGGGTAAGTTCTTTGACGTGACATAATGTAGAAGTCTAGTGACACCTGGATGACACAGGTAGTCATGGTACGTCTTCAAGCTACTTTGTTTCGTCATGGTTGCACAGTGCCCTCTAGACAAGGTGTCTGCTGCTGTGTTGGCGTTCCCAGGTCTATACTGTATATCAAACTTGAAGCTTGCCAGTTCCAATTTCCACCTTTGTATCTTATCGTTTTTAATTTTCTTGTCATGAGTGTCTTTAAATATGTATGAAATAGACCTCTGGTCCGTAATAAGGGTAAAATGATTGCCACACAAATAATGCTTCCATTCGCGTATAGCTTCAATTATTGCATTTGCTTCTTTCTCTATGGCAGATTGTTGCCTTTCACTAGGTGAAAGAGTTCTAGAGAAGAATGCAATAGGTCTTCCATCCTGATTTAAAGTGGCAGCTACTGCGATGTCAGAAGCGTCAGTTTCCACAATTAGAGGATGGTCATACTTTATGGTGAAAATTGCTGCTTTCTGCAATTCTTCTTTCAAGTCTTCCAACACTGTTTTTACTTCTGTAGGTACAGGAAAAATTTGATTTTTCATTATAGGATACATTTTTTCGGAGAAATTTGGTATCCAGTGAGCATAATATGCCAAAAGTCCTACAATCCTTTTCTGAGACTTCAGATCTTTTGGAGGTGGCAAATCTCGCAGAGCTTGAAATCTATCAGGGTCCGGCTTCAAATGCCCTTTGGATATTTCATATCCAAGCAGCTTTACCTTCTTAAGAGCAAATACACTTTTACTTTCGTTGAAAGTTATTCCGTATTCCTGAGCTACCTTCTGAAAATGCAACAGATTTTTGTTATGCGAGTCTACATCTGTACCACATATTGTTACATTGTCGACATAGGCAAACGTGTCAGACAACTTTTCTTTTTCTATAATAGTGTCTATGGTTTTCTGGAAGCAAGCTACACCGTTAGTGACCCCAAAGGGTATTCTGCAAAACTGGTAGAGTTTACCACAAGCTTCGAAGGCTGTGTATTTCTTTTCGCTCTGTTGGATAGGTATTTGGTGATAAGCACTCTCCAGATCCAATGTGCTAAAGATTTCATACCTGGAAATTTTCTCCACCATTTCATCCACTCTAGGCATGGGGTAAGTGTCCAGGTAAGTAAATCTATTTATAGTTTGGTTATAATCAACGACCATTCGCTTTTTGTGCCGCTCATTGGTCGTGAAAAGGACTTGAGCTCTCCAATGTGATTTGGAAGGTTCAATGATACCGTTTCGTATCAATTTCTCAACTTCAGCTTTAATAAATTGTGTGTCTTGGAAGGAGTAACGACGAGATTTAGTAGCAATAGGTCTGCAATCAGGGGATAAATTTGCAAACAATTGTGGTGCCTCTACCTTAACAGCATTGAGCGAGCAAACATGAAATGCAGGTTGACCACCGTTGAATGGAATTATCAGTTCTTTGTGTAATGCGAGGGAATCTAACCCAAGCACTACATCAGTGCAAAGTTCATCTAGTAACGAAAGTTTGAACTGATTGTAAACTTCCCCTTTGTATTTTAGCGATGCAAACATGTGGCCTCTTGTGACGCTTGACAGTTGAGATGACGCCATAGAAATTTTGTGCTTTGAACGTGTCACTGACCAATCGTACTCTCTTGGTATGTTTGAAGAAATGTAGCTTTCCCCGCTACCTGTATCAATTAAAGCTTTTAGGTTCACGCCATTTACAGAGATGTGTACTGCTGATTTAGTTAAACCAGGTACAGACGAAGTAGCAATTAGTGAAGTTAAATGTGTAGAGTCCTTAATGCAGCTACAATCTTTACAAGATTGTCTTTTAATCTCGTGGCTAGGAGATGTTTTGACTTTTGTTTTGGTTATAGGAGTGTTGCGAGACCTGCAAACCTTCGAAAAATGTCAATTTTTCCCGCACAAATGCAGTCTTTGGCAGGGCATTTCGTTCTGAGATGCCAACTACATCCGCAAAAGAAACATTTAGTATTCACTGTTGCGATTGTTTCTGAGTCCACCATTTCTTCGGTTGAGATTGCCGATGACGAAAGAGATGACTCTACCAATTGAGAAGGAGCACTAAACGAACTGGATTCTTTTTGGGCCATGTCGAGTGTCTTGGCAATATCTAAAGCCATTTTCAAGTCAAGGGATCTTTTCTCAAGTAGCCTCTGTCTTATTACAATCGAACGCATGCCGCTAACAAAGGCATCGCGAATGGCGTCCTCTTCATTTTTGTCAGCACTAACAGCTCGGAACTGACAATCTCTGGCCATCACTCTCAGCTTGTGTACAAATTGATCAAGACTTTGATCGACTTCTTGTTTGCAAGTTGCAAGCAAATGTCTGGCCAATGTTTCATTAGGGGCCTTCACAAATAAATTCTCAAGAATAGATTTTGCTTCTGAGTATTTAGAACAGGTAGAAATATACTGATATAAGGATGGAGACACAAAGCTGCATAGCAGGTCAAACTGTTCGCTTTCACTAGCCCCTACCTTCGTTGCGAATCTGTCAAAACAAGAAATCCAATGTTTCCATGTAACTGAAGCATTAGTTGAACCATGGAACTATACTAATGGAACACCAGCTTCGAGTTTTTTACAAAGCCAAAGAGAGTCGAAGTGCCGTCGCGCATCATTTTTGCGCATGGTGCAATGTGGAGAAATCCATGATGATGCCAAAGAAGAGATTTACTCCGTCAGTCCCTTGCAATGGGTGTAAAACTTTCGTACGCTCTATTTGATTAGATGTGTAAAAACTTCATCCATTTTCTGACTATCTGATATAATAGATACAATTTTCCCGAATAAGAGATCGTCACAAAAGTTATTTTTTTCGACCACCCTATAAAATGCCACATTTTTTCAAAAAAATAGAATCTAAATTCCGAAAATACAATCTTTCAGTGTTTCTGTGTTTGGTTTATTTATACTAAATCTGGATGGAGACCTGTCTACCGTTCCTCTAAATGCGTATTTGTTATGATATACTAAATTGCACGAAATAAAAATAAAAATAGGAGGCCTAATACAGTTTTGACACTCCAAGCTACGCATTTCTAATCGTTTTTATTATTATTATTATCGAAAGGACTAGGCTATAGGCATACACGTCTCGTGGGAAACAAAGAAAAAGTTCATCTCGGTAATATTGTAGCCTAAATAAAATGACAAAAAAAACAAAACAACTATAGCCTAATCTAAAATGAAATAGATCTAGAGCTAGATTTTCTTGGACGAGTGATACAAAATAAGTATAAATAATAAGTCATAGTCATATGAATCTGATAGATCTAAAACAAATACTGATAGTCATTCATTAATTAATTATTAGAATTACTGGACTACCAACTGGGTATTTTTATTGCCAAAATACAATGTATTTTATGTGCATTTATTAAAAACAACAACCAAAAATTAAGCGTTCGACGCAACTAGATCTAATATTAATAATATAGATCTAGATTCTGGTTCTAGATCCAGAAAGCTACTTCTCTAATTCAGTTTTCTAGTTTAATTCTAGTTAGATCTAGATGTCTAGACCAGTAGATCTAAATCTAGCCAGGGTTTTTGTCATGGAATAGATCTATAAACCTGCAGCCGCCTACTGATCACGATATGACAGATACTATTGATGAGATACTCTGTCTACTTCTATATAATATAATATAATATAAATATATATAGATCTACATCTAGATCTAGTAGATCACAGTAAAACTCAATGTGTACTTCCGACTTTAGCTCAACAAGTCTACTCCAAAGTATACTAGTAAAGTCACAAAGTGTAAAGGATCATTATAGGCTATATTCAAATAAAAAATTTATAGGCCTAAATGAATCGAATAATCAGTCACTGATTTGACAAATCTAAATTGTTATTTTTTAAATGGCAAGTGTTATTGATGACTTCTGACTTGTAAACGAGTTGCAGAGATTCTAGCTTTTATTTTGATGACATGTTACGATATATCAATGATATTTAGATAAATGCAAGTACCTAGAGGAACAGAGAGAAGGACCATTTAATATGAGGCAAAGAAGTAAGATGTTTATAATCCATCAAACTCACAGAGGACTTGTGTCGGCATTTCAAGCATTTACAGAAGCTACAAACTATGCTACAAAAATGATAGGCTTGTCTTTGATTCCTAAGACTTATGAGGAATGCTGTTTCCAGAGGCTACTCAGCCCCAGCTGTGACCTACATATTATGCCACACTGAGCACAGGCATAACCATTGTCCACCTGTGGTAGAATCAGTTGTTTTTTTTTTTGCCATCTACCCTCGGCAATTAATTTTCATTGGTGTATACCACACCTTTGTAAGTGACCTCCTGCTGTCTCGTTCTGAAGCTGTATGCAACCAGGTGCTCTCTTATTCTATGTCAGTTAAAGTAAGTTGGCGCCTAAGCATTTCTGTGTTACCTCTTTACGTGCATATGACATGTTAGGCAAATGGTTTAGCCTATCGGAATGCCATTTCGGAAAGTATAGGTGCTTAAAATGAAACTCCAAATATCTGGACTTCCAGTTACCAAGAAAATAAGCTTAGGATTCAAAGAGACGACACTGGCATTTCAGCTAAGACGATCAGTGAAATTAATAGCAACTTTAATTGCAGTCCACCAAACAAGATAAAAAAAAAAACAAGTGTGGCTTCAATAGCATTGATGATATTAAATTTACTTTTATCTCATTTACTAGTATTACTATTTCATTGACTATGGTTTTTTATTGTCAAATAGGCATAAGTACATGTAGTAGTTCCTGCTATTTGATGAAAAATAATAATTAAATTGTGTATAGTCTATATACAAATGTTTATAAGAGGTCACAGCTTAGCTTAATTTACTTAATATTTTAAAACTATGATTTTGTGTTCTGACTCTACTCTAAATAAATTATATTTTATTTTAAGAATGCCAAGTTGGAAATTCTGTTCTGATGAAAAAAAATTATTAAACTAAAGTAGATGTTTATGGTTCTTTTGTATTTATTTTTAAATTATTTATTCATTAAAAATTAATTGCTCATTAACATTTACTTGAAGTAAAGATCAAAAACACAAATTCAATACATGATCAGCTCCCAATTCAAGCAGATCACAGCCCATCACTTAAATGTATTTACTGTCAATTCTACAGACTATTCATTTCAAAATGTTGCTTTAAATTGTTATATGACACAATCAAAGTACTGGTACCTCACATTGATGTAGGACTAAAGCAGCTGAAATAATGACAAATTTTCATTCACTAACTTGTACTGTCATTTATTATCAGACGTGTTAAAACTAATGACCTGTATATATAATTGATTAAGCAGGAGCATCAACAAATCTTGAACAATAATTGTCTACAGAAAAACTTTATTCTTATCCTAACAATATACATTTACAATGTATTTAAACAAGTTAATTTATACAAATCTGTATGGCCTAAAGATTATGGTGTATTTTGAGCATTGTGTGAATACCAAGTTACATTATTACATGAAAATAGTGTACTCATTTTTTAAATGTTCTGGGTAATAAAAATTAACAACTAATATGATACAATAAAATTGAAGCATTAGTCAAATAAAAAAAAAAAATTCGCTCAAGATCTATGTGAACTCTATGCTTGAAAAAAATCATTTTGAAATTAATTTAAAAAAAAAAAAAATTATGGTTCTTTAGTCAATGGAATGATAGCAGCAATTATTTAACAATTTCATGATTATCCATTAATCTCAATATACTTATAACGGAAAAATAATTCATAAGGTTTAGATACAACCATTTGAAATAATGATTATAATTTTTTTCTTAATTTGCTTAATTCAAATCTAATATAAACAAGATTTCCTCTGTCAAGAAAATTATGAGGGAACAACATGCATGTTCTTCTCAGTAAGTTTTGCAAAGGGAATTAAGAATATATGATGTTGCTTTTTTTTGCCAACATTTTAAACCTTCGCACCAGGCTTTAGTTTTAAGGAGAATGCACCATATTTTATGTTTACTTTTGATAGATTCTTATTTTAATTTTAAAAAAGTAAAATTTCCCTTACATATCTTGCAATCTATGGGGCAGATGATATAAAGTTTATCAGTTTCTGTGCCCCATGGTTAGCGAGGGTGTCATGTACCCAGCACAACAACCAACCACCTTTTGAAAAAAAAATCCCATTTCAGACGTCACAATCTATAGGGCCGATGATGTTAAGGTCATTTGATTCTTTGGCCAGTGCATCATGTGGCCAGCACAACAACCAACCATCTTTACTTTCCAAAACAAAAGTCAGCTACCCATTAGAGTTAGGTGGACTCAGGGGCACCCAAAAATCTAAAAAAAAATTTAATCCGAGTCTTCACAGAGATTCAAACCCATGACTTAACCATTCAGCCATGGATCCCCAAACTGCCTTTACTTATTCCTTACTATTGCCATGTATCCCTAGCCTTTTGAATTCTGAAATTGAAAATCCCAGTCTTAATTGAACCCAGGAACCCTCAGTTCAGAAGCCAAGTGCTTTACCACTCATTCACTGCACTCCCTATTGTTTTAATGGGGCTCAGATTAATAGTTTTCAAGTACAATATCAAACAGATTTAAAGAAATACTAAATCCAAACCTGTTGGCTGAATGACAGGATATACATAAATATGTATAGAGCTTACAGTATAATATATATATCTTAAATTAAAATTGGTCCAAGACTTTTATTTTGCAACATGATGGGATTTTCCTTTCTGGTGGTGCTATGCAGGAGTCCAAGAATCTCATCTTTTCTCATAACAGAAAGTTATCTAGTTATAAAAATAAATAAAAGGATTTTTAAAAAATAAAAATATGTGTGACATATGTGTTGACCATGCTAAATGTATATATGTTATTAAGTATAATTATATAATTTTGCTATTCTAAAAATAGTCTGTACCTAAAAGGAGCTACTGTGTTAATGTGTAGACATGGCCCTGACCTTAATAGTTATGAATTATTACTAAAGGTGAAGGCAGATATTCAGTTAATTTGATGGACATTGCACTCATCTAAAAGCAACTATAACATATATTATGATTTACATTTTCATGGAAAACTAGTTTTTCAAAAATACAAGTACTTCAGCTTATGAGAAAAGTGCATAGGGAAAAATTGCAGTACCTTACCTTTAAGAGGTGCAACCAATCATTGACTTGTCAGGAATGCATGCCTTTTTCTTGCATTTCCAAACATAACTGTAATTATACAATTAGGCATAATGGCTAATTTCTTTTGAAAACATTACAATTAAAAAATAATATTATTAAATTGAATACATTGTTGTATCAAACATACAAATTATCAGACATAATTTTGCCTAATTTCATCTAACAGTTTATTGTAAAGGAATGGCCAGCACAACAGCCAAGTATATTAGGCATTCATGAAAGATGAATTTGCTTAAGAGTGTTATAAAAAAAAAAAACTAGAGAAAAATGTTAAATTCCATCCCCGATATTTGGATGTTGCTTGACCATGAAAATCACACTTCATAAAACATCTTTTAGATAACTAAAATAAAAATTGTATAGTAGTACTTACAATAAATATTGAATGGATGCCAATATTATTAATGTCTGCCCAGAGAGTAGAAATAGTATAAGTATGATCCTTGAGCCATTCTGGTACATCATCAGAACTGGTTGGCATGGTTCTACTTGTTAATAACTGAAACATTACAAACATTTTTTTAAATTTATAAATTATCACAGACTAGAATAGAAATGTTGCCAGGAAAAATACCAATGGTTAGAATGCACCTGATGATACTTTTGTAGCCTTAAAATGCACCAAAACTTCATTCATTAAATCTGATAAGAAACATATATGTATCACACAAGTCCAAGTTGATCAGAGTGTCATAGCAAATAATTAACTAGATATGAGAGTTTTATATTAAAGTGCTGAATTTCAGGGGATAGATCCAACTTGACACCACATCATTTATTATTTCATGAACTCATGGGTCTGGGCATGGCATGGAATGGGAACTATTATTTAATGTATGGGGTGTAGGCGAGGCATGGATTATAAATTGTCTTGTATAGATTAGATTGGGTAAAACTTCCCATCGAAGGTAACTTTACTGATAGATCTGGATCAATTATAAATTTATGGGATCTAGGCCTGCATAAATTTTATCTTTTATTTATATATTTTATGTACATAAATAACTAGTCTAGATTCTATAATTATATCTTAATAATAATTTTTGTAGATGTCATATAATATCTAAAATATTAAGTATAGATCAGTAGATTTAGAATTTTAGCTAGTAAATATTTTTATATTCCAAATCTAAACTGGATCAATATATCTATCTAGAATTTAGATCAGTAGATTTAGTATTTTAGCTAGTAAAATACTTTTATATTCTAAATCTAAACTGGATCTAGATCTAATTATTCTAGAAGCTTAGATCTAGAAGACTAGTTGTCAAGATTTGACTACACTATGGCTAAGGCTAATGCACTAGCCAAGTAGGCCTACTAGATAGATCAAGAGACAGAGTACTAATAGTAATAGACTCTTGCCTCGTTGGGCCTCTCAAATCAGCTACAGACTTTAGAGACAATTTAGGAAGGTGAATTTCGATCCAATTCCAAGATCTACAAACTACAGGTTAGAGTCTAGCTAGAGATGCTAGATCTAGTCTAGAAGGCTGATCAATTAAAAATAAAATCAATCATTTCTAAAGTTTGTAAAATTATATTTTATAGATCTAATCTATCTATTTATAATATAGAAATCTATGTCTACTATTTTAATATTTAAAATGATATATGGCTGATGATATTAATTATTTTAATAGAGACATTGACATACTAGTCTAGATTATTATTCGAGATGACCTCAGATGATGATAATCAACTGGTAGAGCTATAAGTCAGTATAAACTATAATATAATCACTGCATTCGTTTCATTCACTGTCTGTATCAATAATCATGTGATGTGAAAGTGAAGTCTAGATTTAGATCTAGATTAGATAGAATTGATAGATTATAAATCTACTTTCTACTATTAAAAAGTATTATTATTATAAATCTACATCTACTAATATTAGTACAGGTACTAGATCTACAGGCAATACACTATTGATTATAGTGACTATAATTACCGTCACTATACACTAATATAATACTAGTAATACAGTTACAGTATAATACAGTCTATAGACTATAGTCTATAGTCAACTATAGTCATGATCGATAGATCTAGACGTAGACTAGATCTATAAACATTCATATTGACCTCATGTATGGTCTAGATCTAGAGAAAATAGAGTGGAAATCATGACTTTATTAGATCTGTTGAGTTATTTTTTTAAAAATATCTTTTAAATAGATCTAGAACCATATAGTCTAAGTCTGGGTGTTGTAGATGTAGATTATTCTAGATATAAGAGATCTATAGATAAGTTCGGTTTTTTAAAAATGCGCATTCGAAATTTAAAATACCCAGATTTAAGTATTAATATACCCATATTGGTAGGGCCGCGTTAATCATTTATTAGATCTATTAAAGCATGTCTATATAAAAGATATTATTATTAAAAAAATATATTATTATATAAAAGATATAGTTGTGAATATTTACTAAAAAAAATAAAATAATGAATTTTTTACTTTTGCCAATTAACACTCTGGCTGGCAAAAAGGATGACTCCTCAATACTGTGAAAAGACGATAACTGCATGAGTTGGTTTGGAATTGTATTTTGTAAGACTAACTTTAAAAAAAATATCCTTTAAGAGAATAAACGAAAAAAGGTTTGTCAGAAGAAAAGCTGGCTGGACTACGCAAATAATGGACCAGCCTCTCTCTCTTGTTAAGAACATTGGTGACCGGGAAAAGTGGAGGATTTAGTTACGCGGGACAGATGATAATGATTTAATGGACATAAAAAAAAATCCAGATTTTCTGTAAAATACCCAAATTTGAAAGTACTGAAAACAGCTATTTTAATGGGGTGGCCTTAAAAAAATAACTTTTGTGACGATCCCTTATTCAGGAAAATTTTATAAATCACAAAACATTGTGAGAAAATGGATGAAGTTTTTAGAGATCTAATAAAATAAAGCGTAGGAAAGTTTTACTCTCATTGAAGGTCAGTCCAAGTGACTGGAGGAGTAAATTTCTTCTTTTGCATCCTCCTGAATTTCTCCATATTGCACCATGCGTGAAAATGATGCGCGACGGCACTCCCCTAGTAAAAACTAGGAGCTGTTGTTCCATTAGTATAGTTCCATGGTTGAACTAGGATCAGCATCCAGTCTATTGGGACGCAAAAACTTGTCCATTTAAGAATGGTTGTATTGAAATAAATTGTAATATACTAAGTCAATTCATAACCTCAGAAACAAGGCTTTATTTCAATAAAACACGACTGATACACACAATAACACAGTACAGACTGGTCACGATTCACAGACTACGATAATGCGAACACGATTACAAATACTAGCACGATTACAAGCACGGGTAACACACAAGTTCATTTAACGATCACTCCAATATACATATCTTCAAAATCATTATGTTACAAAAAAACTGGGTTTACCTAACATAATACATTTCTACTAGTAGGCCTACACACACAATGTTATATGCTCTCAGAGCATCACTTTCATATGATTAAAGGTAATATAATATCCTTGTGGAAAAAACAAATACTGCCAAGATTGTTTTATATTTAAGCAAAGTCTTTTTGTATTTCGGTTTAAGTCTAATATCTTCGTTGTCTTGACATTAGTGTTTCTTCGTTGGATTACGTGGCTTGATCTCCAGGAATAAATGGGGGTTGTACCGTGCCTGTTCATTCACAGACGCTGTCATAGACTTAGATTTAACAAGTTATGTTGAATAATTGAATATATCTTGTGCTTGCGGGGTCACAGAGGTATAATTGACCACTTCATTTATTTGGCAAAGGATTCCAGCAAATTCGCTTTTTAAACTTTTTTTTTCTGCTTATCCTTTGTGCTTCTTTTTCGATTCTAATGCATATTGACTCAAAAAAAAAAGTTTGGTCACTTGTTACACTGCTCAAGATAATAATTGTGTAATTGTGATGATTACGATTACCCTATCAATAACTATTCGATTATGAGTGAACATTACATCTATAAGACTGGAAGCGTTGTGATTGGTCCCTTTATACATTGATCATATACTATATATAAATGGACTGCCAACACTAAGGTAACTAAGCAGTCCCGTTCACCGAGGCGTCCTTGGTTGCATGACAAATTGACTTCCGGTAGATCTTTTTTTACTATATAAAGAAACCATTCCCGAAGATTTTTACCACCACTTTAACAGCAAATCATGAATGGAAACTTAATTGTCATAAAAGATGTTACAGATGTAAATGTGCACAAACCAATTTGTTACTTAGATCTATAACCATAAAGCTTTATAACTGTTTTTCTTAGCCAACATAGACTAATTAGCCAAGCCTGTATTTCGTGTATTTTCTTGTTTACGACATTAATCGAATAGTGATGCCATTATGGATTTAAAAAAAAAAATCATATTAGACAATTTACACATATCTCGTATGGTGAATGAGTCTATTTTTTTTTTGTTAGCTAAAAAGTGGTCGACGTAACAAAGATGACCCATGGAGATTCTTTCAAGACCGAATCAGAAACCCCATTAGTAACGAACAATGCAGAGAATCACTCCCTTAGAGCACGAAAGAGGAAGCGGGCAGTGAGTTGTAAAGTCGCCTTATCCCCGTACACCAACTTGAACTTTATATCTTTATAAGAAATATAGTCCTTATGTTGCTTGTTAATCGCTTAGTGTGTAGGCCCCTATAATGGATGATTTCTGCTAATGATTGCATTTGGCATTAAGGAATAGGGATGGGACGACTCGATATAAGAATTTAATTTATAGCATATATAAATTATATTAGTGACAGTTTTTTTTTGTTGTAATTTCTTAACTATAATACAAAAAGAAAAGTATTGGTTTGTCCGATTGGGGAAAGGCGATTGCATGTATCGCCCCTCCCACCTGAGACAACCATTTTTCATTTTATATTTACTAATCATAAAATTTGAGATTAGAATGTGGTGCGACATAATATACAAATGGGTTCACATATCAATACGTAGTTTATATAATATAGATATTCAACTAATTTTGTTCACAAACTATGATTTCTCCATAAAAATAGGAATCCCCCCACTCATAGTGCTAGAGTGGGGAGGGCAGTAGATGCAATCGCCCCTCACTCCTTACTCCACCGAATCGGCCAAGATACCAGAAGGGGAGCGACATAATATAAAATTTAAATATTAATTCAACTAATTTTTTCACAAACTATGATTTCTTCATAAAAAAAGGACCGCCCCCCCCCTTTCAAAGGGTTTAGGTGGGAAGGGCAGTACAAGATATTCGCCCCCCCCCCCCCCCAATTGGCCAACAGGGGAACGACATAATATAAAGATCGGTTAAAATATCAATAACAAGTTTTAATCATATAGATATTTAATTGATTCTGTTAGCAAGCTGTGATTTCTACAAATAAATTGGACCGCCCCCCCCCACTCGAAAGCTTATGGGGACGGGTTTGAGCCATCGCCCCTCCCGACCCCACCAAATCGGCCAACATACTAGAGGGGGGCGACATAATCTAAAAATAGGTTGAAATACAAATAATTAGTATATATTATTAACATATATAGTATAGTATATATTATTAACAGTCGATGACCTCTGGAATTTCATTAAAAACCATCTTAAAAGCATTATAGAAAATCATATACCAACTAAATACACATCAAACAAAATAAATAAATGCTGGTTTAATAATAGACTAAAGAAGCTTTGTAAACAGAAGGAAAACCTATATAGAAAATTTAAAGAAACTAATGCAGAAAGAGTTTACAAAAAGTATATAAAAATTAAACACTTAACCCAAAAAGTAAGCAGACAGCTGCAGAGTGAATACATAAACAATGTAATATCTAAAGACAACAACAAAAACCTATGGTCATACATTAAGTCTAAGAAAATGGAAACAACAGGCGTAGCGCCATTAAAAGATGAACATAACATAATACATAATGATAATGAAACTAAAGCAAACATTCTAAACAAATACTTTGCATCAGCATTCTCAGCCCCAGGAGACAAAGACATATTACTGAATTTGAACCAAGTAGACAACATAGAAGATATAGTAGTACAAGAAAATGGAATTCAAAAACTATTAGCCAACACCAAACCAAATAAAGCTTCTGGACCTGATGGTATTCCAGCTAGATTACTCAAAGAACTAAGTAATGAACTAGCCCCAGTGTTCAAAATACTCTTTCAGGCTTCACTTAACCAGGGCAGAGTACCAAAGGACTGGAAAGAAGCTAATGTCACCCCCCTATTTAAAAAAGGAGAAAAATCTGACCCAGGAAACTACAGACCAGTATCACTTACCAGCATCACATGTAAAATCCTAGAACACATAATATGTAGCAACATCATAAACCACTTAGACAAACATAATGTCCTCACACCATACCAACATGGCTTTAGGAAATATAGATCATGTGAAACACAACTAATAGGACTAATTGATGATTTTTCAAAAGGTTTAGATAATAGTGAACAAATAGATGCTATCTTACTAGATTTTTCTAAGGCTTTTGACAAAGTTCACCACCATAGTTTGCTTAAAAAATTAAAATATTTCGGCATTAATGGTCCACTGCATCAGTGGATTAAAGATTTTCTGATAGGGAGAGAACAAACTGTAATAATAAATGGCTCTAAATCAACACCGATAACAGTAAACTCAGGTGTGCCTCAAGGAACAGTCTTGGGTCCACTACTATTTTTAATTTACATAAATGATTTACCAAATTGCATTACTTCAGGAACAAAAGTCAGATTATTTGCAGACGATTGCATAATATATAGAACAATAAAAACAACACAAGACACAGATATTTTACAAAGAGAATTAGATGAATTACAGAAATGGGAATCAAATTGGAGCATGTCTTTCCACCCAGAAAAATGTCAGTTGTTAAGAGTAACAAAAAAACTAAAACAAATTAATTCCACTTATCTTATTCATGGCAAACCAGTAACACAGACTAAAAACGCAAAATACCTAGGTGTTATAATAAATGAAAAACTGTCATGGAATCCACATATTGATGAAACTACAAAAAAATCAAACAAAGCATTAGGATTTATTAAAAGAAATTTCTATAAATCAAATAAGAACATAAAACTAAAATGTTATTTAACCTTGGTTAGGCCAATAATAGAATATGCATCCTCTGTTTGGGACCCCTCAACTCAAGAAAACATTAAGAAACTAGAACAGACACAAAATAGAGCAGTGCGATTCATAACAAACGAATATTCACATTTGACTAGAGTAACACCTTTAGTAAAATCACTAAATTTAGAAAGCCTTCAGGACAGAAGGCTCAAAAGTAAAGTAGCAATAATACATAAAACACTGAACCATAATCTTCAAATACAAAAACAAAATTTAATAAAATACTCTGAAAGACACAAAAATAAAGGCACTTTCCTCGTCCCATATGCTAGGACAAATTTGTACAAATACTCCTTCTTCCCTAGTGCTATTAGAGCATGGAATGGGTTGCCTGAGCTAGCCAGGAAAACCAGTGACTTGGCAGAATTTAAGTCATTGGTTAATATGCATGACTAAATGCATGACGCGTAGGACGTAATCATCTTCTTTTTTGAAGTAACGTCTGTATTATATAAGATAAGATAACATAAATAATAAATTCGTATACAAATTGTGTGAATTCTATACTAAAATTCGTCCGGGGGGGGGGTCGGCCGAGTGGGAGGGGGTGGGCGATCGCCCCAACCGCCCCCCCCCCCCCTGGATCCGCCAGTGTCCCTAGTGCTATTAGAGCATGGCAGTGGTGTCACTAGTGTAGGTGTCAGCCGGTACAGTTAGTTCAGGGTGTCACCCCCCTCCTCGCCATCTACGTTATCCAAACTTTTTCCCAATAGAAATTATTATCGTTAGGCCTAATTGTTTTTGTTGAACCAATACTTTTTTGCACAAATGTAAAATGAGTGGTAATTCTATGTTAAAATCCTATTGTTTTTGACATTTTAAAAAATTGTTTTGCATATTTTACAATGTATATATTTATTAACATCCCCTAAATTTGTTTCCTTTGTTAGACTTATATACGGGAAACGGTACAGCATTACACTGTGTTATTCAAACTTTGACTACCACCTAAAGGAGAAAATGTACTTTGCCACTACCTTAGTCATTTAATTATTTGTCTCGGGGAGCGCTTAAAGATCCAGTGATGTCTGGGGAGAAACCCCGCGCCAAACATTTTTTCAGCATTTCTGAGCTTCAGAAACTCATTCTCCTGAAGTCTAGCTTGTACAAGTAGTAAGAAGATTGCAGGTCAAGTAAGATTAAATTATAAAGAGGTGAACGGGCCGTATCTGAAGTGTGAGTGACATTTGAGGCCAATGAGCAGTGTTTCTCAAACTTTTACCGTTGGCCCTCCCAGCCCGCATAACGTTAAGTCTTTTTTTTTTCTAAAAAATAGTTTTATGTAGTTAAATTTAAACTGTTTTATATATACGGTGCTTTTTTTGTAAAAAAAATAAAATCGGTGCCGGTACTCAGTGATAGATTGCCTAACTTTTAAGCACTAATAATTTAATAATATACGTTAAAATACAAGAAAAGTAATAATTTTTTCACCACATTCAAAAAGGTGCCGGTACGCCATACCGGTGCATACCGTCACAAAAAAGCCCTGGTTTTACATAACCTAAAGAGAGGCATCAGGTTCCCTATCCACCCAGCAATGTAGTCTGTTGAAGCGCCGTGAGCTCCTCCAAGCGTTTTCATTCGTCCTCAGCTTGTGTCGTCTTAAACTTTTCTTTCCGTAGTAAGAAGAGCTCATGTCAGTGTTGTATTATAACGGAGTGTGACGTTCGATAATGAGCACAATATTTATACTAGTTTTTTTTAAAAGTTGTTCAAATTAAGTCCAATAAAGAAGGAGGCATCATTATTGGCCAATACTATTATACGAGGGATCTCAAGGTACATCTAGCGCACGTATGTCTTAAGATCATCTTCGTGTTCAGTAAGAAGCCTTGCCGCGAATTTGTCGTTTTTCTCACAAAAAGGCGTTAACATAACGATATTAAACACTTGAGAGAACTTGGACCTTTCAGACCATTCTAAAAGAATCACGTCAGCATAGACGTTTTAAAAAGTTTTAATCAATATTTTTTGCAGAAGCCTTACACAGAAAATGTATAGGCTACATTTAAAAAGACCCTTCTGAGTAGAAGATACGAAGTCTTTAATCTTACAATATTTTAATTTTTTAAACATTGATGTCATTTCTGTGGGTTAACATTCAAAATTTGATTGATAACTACAATTAACAGACACCTTTTTAATTCTACAGACCAGTGTAAAATAATTTGAATTGTTCCTCATCGGTTAGGACGTCTCGTCCTCACGAGAGAACGTCGCCCCCCCCCCCGTGGGGTGCCCACTACCACAGCTCGAGGGAGGCTGCAGTAGTTTATGCGAATTTCTAAAGGGCTTGTTGTCTTAAGATCATCCTCATCTTTAGGAGGCGTTTCGTTCTGTTGACGCAAACGGATAAATGGGTTCGTACTGCCTTAAAAACTCTCTAGAATCATGTTGAAGAGGCATTTAAAAGAGCCTTTGGAATCGATCTTGCTAACGTTCTAATTAGACAATAAATTTAAGCGATGTCAAATAATTAATAATTTAATTTTTCTTAAAGTTTGGTAATAAAGTCGCTTTCGCCTAATTAATACTAAAATATAAAATAACTATGCTAATGCAACCAATTTTTGTTCTAAAAAAAGACTGCTTTGCAACCCCCCTTGTTATCACGTAACTGTTTGGACATTTGTACCAAATAAAATAAAATATGTACATTAGGGCCTAATATATATATATATTTAGATTAGTACCCCCACCCCCTAGAGACGCCACTGGAAGTTTGGAAAGGGTTGCCTGAGCCAGCCAGGAAAACTAATGACTTGGCAGAATTTAAGTCATTTGTTAACATGCATGACTAGATGCATGACGCGTATGACGTAATGATCTTCTTTTTTTAAGTAACGTCTGTATTTTATAACATAAGAAGATAAGATAAAAAGCATGAATCTATAGTCGGTAAAGTCACGTCAGTACTACTTTATACGTGTGGATAGGCAGCTGCCAAATTATTGACATGAAAAACCCATGGCCTTCTAGCGGTTAAAAATCTAGATCTAGATCTATAGTCTATATATAGACACTATAGTACTTAGTAGTCTGATTAGAATCATCATTAGACCTCTAACTGAGTCTCAGTAACTCTAGATTAGTCTAGATCTAGATCCCGTACGATAAAGTATAAGCTGTTGGATAGACTATAGTCACTTATAGTGATATAATTATTTTTAATTATAGGCCTAGTCATAGTAGGCCTAATAGTTAATATTTTTATTATTATAGTAATAATTTAATAATTATTAATACCAGTGATTCACCATTTTGGTATTATCAATATGATTCAATATCATGATTATGATTATCCATAATTAAAATTAATTATACAAAGGAATTGCCATAGCCTGCCATAGGCTAGAAACTTGCATAATGATAAACTACTGCAGCTTCCCTTGAGTTTGAGCTGTGGTAGTGGGCATAGCTCCATAGTGACCATAGTCGCCATAGACCATGCCATGGGCCATGCCAACGCCATAGTCATAGTTTATTAGTTATCATTAAAATAATCATAGTCAGACATAGAATGATAGATTAGATATAGAATAGACTACTATAAATTACTAAAACTATACCAGTGCTGGTACTTTGACAAAAAAAAGCAAAATAAATATTTAACAACAGAAACTATCTGACCAACTATCTTGTTATGTAGAGCTTGCAGAGAGGTTTACAATGATACCAAATTTATCTTTCTATGTTATAGATCTATATAGGAACAAAGTTATGAAATGATAGAATTTAGAAAATGTCAAAAGAATTTGAAAAAACTGATCGAAAAAATGAATTTTCGTCTTTATCTCATCATAACTTTATAAACATAATATAAATAGATAATAGATAAAGTAGCTTGAAATTTGGAACACATCTAGTTTCTACCCAATTATATTACATATATAGTGACAAATATAGTCAGTATATTATATAGTAGTATAGACTGGTAACTAGACTGATTTAGTCCTAAATTGTAGTGATTACTAACCTTCTAGTAGTAGTATGTACTAGATCTATATATAATATATAATAATATTTTATACTAATTATAGTATAATTTCATTAAAAATCATCTTAAAAGCATTATAGAAAATCATATACCAACTAAATACACATCAAACAAAATAAATAAATGCTGGTTTAATAATAGACTTAGAAAGAAGCTTTGTAAACAGAAGGAAAACCTATATAGAAAATTTAAAGAAACTAATGCAGAAAGAGTTTACAAAAAGTATATAAAAATTAAACACTTAACCCAAAAAGTAAGCAGACAGCTGCAGAGTGAATACATAAACAATGTAATATCTAAAGATAACAACAAAAACCTATGGTCATGCATTAAGTCTAAGAAAATGGAAACAACAGGCATAGCGCCTTTAAAAGATGAACATAACATAATACATAATGATAATGAAACTAAAGCAAACATCCTAAACAAATACTTTGCATCAGCATTCTCAGCCCCAGGAGACAAAGACATATTACTGAATTTGAACCAAGTAGACAACATAGAAGATAAAGTAGTACAAGAAAATGGAATTCAAAAACTATTAGCCAACACCAAACCAAATAAAGCGCCTGGACCTGATGGTATTCCAGCTAGATTACTCAAAGCTCAAAGAACTAAGCAATGAGCTAGCCCCAGTGTTCAAAATACTCTTTCAGTCTTCACTTAACCAGGGCAGAGTACCAAAGGACTGGAAAGAAGCTAATGTCACCCCCCTATTTAAAAAAGGAGAAAAATCTGACCCAGGAAACTACAGACCAGTATCACTTACCAGCATCACATGTAAAATCCTAGAACACATAATATGTAGCAACATCATAAACCACTTAGACAAACATAATGTCCTCACACCATACCAACATGGCTTTAGGAAATATAAATCATGTGAAACACAACTAATAGGACTAATTGATGATTTTTCAAAAGGTTTAGATAATAGTGAACAAATAGATGCTATCTTACTAGATTTTTCTAAGGCTTTTGACAAAGTTCACCACCATAGTTTGCTTAAAAAATTAAAATATTTCGGCATTAATGGTCCACTGCATCAGTGGATTAAAGATTTTCTGATAGGGAGAGAACAAACTGTAATAATAAATGGCTCTAAATCAACACAGATAACAGTAAACTCAGGTGTATCTCAAGGAACAGTCTTGGGTCCACTACTATTTTTAATTTACATAAATGATTTACCAAATTGCATTACTTCAGGAACAAAAGTCAGATTATTTGCAGATGATTGCATAATATATAGAACAATAAAAACAACCCAAGACACAGATATTTTGCAAAGAGAATTAGATGAATTACAGTTTTCCACCCAGAAAAATGTCAGTTGTTAAGAGTAACAAAAAAACTAAAACAAATTAATTCCACTTATCTTATTCATTGCAAACCAGTAACACAAACTAAAAACGCAAAATACCTAGGTGTTATAATAAATGAAAAACTATCATGGAATCCACATATTGATGAAACTACAAAAAAATCAAACAAAGCATTAGGATTTATTAAAAGAAATTTCTATAAATCAAATAAGAACATAAAACTAAAATGTTATTTAACCTTGGTTAGGCCAATAATAGAATATGCATCCTCCGTTTGGGACCCCTCAACTCAAGAAAACATTAAGAAACTGGAACAGACACAAAATAGAGCAGTGCGATTCATAACAAACGAATATTCACATTTGACTAGAGTAACACCTTTAGTAAAATCACTAAATTTAGAAAGCCTTCAGGACAGAAGGCTTAAAAGTAAAGTAGCAATCATACATAAAACACTGAACCATAATCTTCAAATACAAAAACAAAATTTAATAAAATACTCTGAAAGACACAAAGATAAAGGCACATTCCTCGTCCCATATGCTAGGACAAATTTGTACAAATGCTCCTTCTTCCCTAGTGCTATTAGATCATGGAATGGGTTGCCTGAGCTAGCCAGGAAAACCAGTGACTTGGCAGTATTTAAGTCATTGGTTAATATGCATGACTAAATGCATGACGCGTAGGACGTAATCATCTTCTTTTTTGAAGTAACGTCTGTATTATATAAGATAAGATAAGATAATTTATATTTATTAATAATAGTTATTTATATAGATCTAGAGACTAGATTACATTTTAAATAATAGAATAAAATTTTAAATATACATCTATACTATCTTTAGTTAGAACTTATAGAGTACACACTGATACTGACTCAGCTGAGAGTGAGTAGTGATGTAATAAATACATCATAAAATAAGATTTAGAATTATATCTCACTCTACCTAAAAGTCAATATTAATTATTAATATTATATTCTAGTATTTAATAGATTGTCTAGATTTAAGCATATTAGATACCGTATGTTTTTCTTGTTCTAGATTCTATAATTCTATATTAATCTTGATATTATAATATATATATATATATAGATTATAGATATAGATTATATATAGTTAATTAAATAGAGAGCTTGAGAAATGCTTCCAACGATAGTATAGTCGATGCTAATTTTATTTTGATGAGTTAATTGTGAAGGAAGTTTTGACAATTTTAGTTGTCAAAAATGAGCCTTCTTTAGCTTTTGTAAAGATTATTTAATGAATATTATTTTCTAAAAAAAAAACAAAAAACAAGTTAAATAAACTTTGTGTAAATCACCAGCCATTAGCAATTATTCATTTTAAAATGCCTGAATTTGAATGCTTTTTAAATTATATAATAAATGAAACTATTCTTGCTTTGGACAATAATTAAAAAAGAAAAATTGCAATTTACAAAAAAAATAAATATTTCTTAACTCAAATTTTGGTGCATTAATAATTCATATTTTTAAAATACAATGTTCACATTTATTAACAATTAATTTACATCATTAATTACATTCTATTTATAGAAAAAAACATATAAAGAATAAAATAAATAAATGGTTGATTCGCAGAACTAAAAATAAAAAAAAAAAAGTTTTAATATTTAAAAATATTTGTTTACTTGAAAATTTGCATTAGAAGGTCATTATAATAAATACACATTCACTCTCCATTACACTAAATCATTTTATTTGAATGCTTATTGTTGATATTAGAAAATTAGCATATAATTGGTGTAAAATTTAAATTTAAGAAATTGTGTTTTTATTTTTTAGGTCATGCTTCATAAGGCTTTGCTTACCACAAGCAACATAGCAATGCCTAAGCTGCTATTGTGTAGCATATTTTACAAAGAGAACAGAATTTTGAGATCAAGGTCTCAACTTGTATTTCCTCTAAAGATCAGATTTTTTAACACCTTTCTGAGGGGCGCTAATTACAAGTATTGTTTATTAAGCAAAGATGTGAATTCATCATATAGTTGCAGATCATTTTTAACTCTTGCTAAGCAACCTGTAAAGGTTTTAAACTGGGAGAACTTCAGTACACCTCTGCCTGCAAACTTCTTTAAAAATAAATACAGAAGGCAACAACATTATAGCTCTAAAAAAGTCTCTTTTCAACATCCAGGTATACCAGCACAGGATTTTGATTCACTCTATCTCTTACAATTTATCAGACTTTTCCGTTTCATTGGATTTTCTACAAAAATATCAACCTTTGTTACAACACTGGGTTGTCCTTTAACTCTTGGCCTGTATGTTTCAAATACCTTAGGGGTACACACAGCATTGAGCATAGCTGGAGCACTGATATCAAATTCTTTGATTTTATTAGGCCTAAGTGCTATGTGGACATCTCGAGTTGTTGGGAAAATAATGCTAAGCGAAGACCAAAAGTATTTTAAAATTTCACATCTGTCAATCTTTGGCAAACGAAAAGATATTTATATTCAACCACAAGATTTGATTGTCAGCAATAATAAATTACTTTCATTTTTTGCAGTTAAAACACTCCAATTTAAAAATGAACCCAAGAAGCTTTTGTTTTTTCCTTTTGCTGGGACAGAAAGTTCTGATATAGAAACATTAGATTTAATATTTAGTAAAAACCAAATTAAAAAGACTTAATATTTGATTATTTGTGTTCAAATGTATAGTCCTACCATCTGTGTATTCTAATACTAGTTACTATGGTTTTAGCGACAAAGTTTTGTAAAACTGCTTAATGTAAAGGTTCTTACTCAGACTTTACATAATTCATCCTTGTTTCCTTCCTTGTTTTATTGTGTTTTTTAAATTTCCTAACTGTTGAAAGCCTATACATTTTGTATATTGATATCTATATATTAAAGTGTACAGTACATAAGGGAAAGCCTGCAACCCATCTAAATTGAATAATATACTAGAGACTACAATGTTATGAATACTGGTATAATTTGTTTCAACTAAATTGTAACTAATGTATAAGTGTTTTCTTTATTTTGTACCTTTTATGTAAATTTCCTGTGGTTTAAGGGTGTAGCATAGTACTAGTCAGCATGAATGATGGTTGCATTTTTCTTTGATGATTGAATTTTGGTTTTATATTAAAGATTTTATTTTTGTTCACCTGGTTTATTTTGATAAATGTGGTCAAATTAAATACAGATCTATTTGTAAGATCAAATAGCTTAAATACATATTGTAGTAAAATCTAAGGCAGGCAACTCAACAACGTTCTACAGTAAATAAAGCCGTGTGCTCATTCACCAGGACAAACACACAACAGCCTTCTACATTCAAAGAGTCTTGTTCGTAATTCTACCAGTCCTTTCCCCAGCAAACCTGAATACGGACCAACAACAGCCTTCCCCGCGTCCCTACTACAGTCTTCAGGCAGCACAAAAGACGTCTCCTTTGGTCCCAACAATTCCGACTTTTCCTAATTTCTTGATACCGATGTAACAACTGTTATCCCAGCGTCTTCCTGTCCTTGTCCAACAGTGCACTCGTCACAACAATATTTACACTTCTGCTTCAATTGAAAATCAATTTCAAAGGAAAAAAAAAAAACAACCTAAGGTGTAGTGTTACCGTAATTATGATTGGAAACAAAACAATGTGGTGCACCTACTCTTGTAGGTTTTCTCATTTATTCTAAGTGTTAGTAAAAACTAAGTTAGGGTTAGTAAAAACTAAGTTCTAATTTTGTTATCATTAATTTTATGAGATTAATTCCTGCTGTATACTGAACTGGAAACTTTTATCTGTCTGTTTTTCCTATATTTTATTGTGATGTAGTGGACAAATGCGGATTGACTATTGTTATGGCTCTTCCGCGGTGTCGAATGTAATCAATGCAATGATCAACTAAAATCAACTAAATCAGGAACGCCGGCGAAATGCCAAACAATCAATATAAGTAGTCGACGCTAGTATTAAACAATCATAAATACTGTTGTAACCCTGCCTTGCACCAGTGCTTGAGGTACGCACTAGTGAACGTAAACAGGAAGACACTAGGATAGAGAGAATAACAGTGCATCAGGGATTGTGAAGAGTCTGAATGTTTGGAAACTAAGAAGCCAGCTTTTGTGCTGCCTGAAGGTTGTAGAAGGGACCTGGAGCGAAGCGGGGAAGGCTGTCGTTGGTCCACATTCGGGTTAAGTAGCAAAGGACTGGTATAGTTAGAACCAAGACCCTGAGGAAGCTGAAGGATGTTATGTGTTTGTCCTAGTGAATAAACACCTTTTATTTTACTTTAATTAAAAGACTTGCAAAGCTTTGAAAGATTAGAACTAAATTAAAATCGAGACAAAAATAATTTTCTTGGCGTAGTACCGGTCTGATGTTTACGGTACGGTAAATAAGATGCATACAATACACAGAATTTTGTTGTGTATGAATAAATATCTAAGTACTTTGACTCACTGTTCGTCGAATGTCTGTGTAGTTATCCCTCATCACAGTCCAATACAACTATGTCAGTTGAAATTCGTTTCAAGTTGCTAGGAGAGATTTCATTTAGGATTGCTTAAAAAAACCAACAACATGTTCTCACGACTTTCAAATGTATTTTAGAATACTTAATAATCGGTCCTCATTTGAAGACGGCAAGTAGCAAGAAAATACAATGTATTAGGTAAGCATTATCGTAGAGTATCTGAAGCAGTGACACCTCGAACATAGTTGTATCTTCAGATGAATACCTTAGTTGTGTTGTCTTCCTTCTGTACCAGCACAGTCGAATTCCTACACCGCTTCGTCTTTTTTTTTTTTTGGTTATGTTAAGTCGACAAAATTCTGAAAGATTCGGGTTGCCCGTAGATGTCCCTATCTGCATAAGCTTTCTCCCAACGATCTAATTACAAAGTCATCCTGAGAAAGAAAATAACTTACCAACATAAAGATAAAAGCGAACGAGAACTAAACTGGAATCTATTTTTTCTAAGTCTAGAAAAATCTCTAGTATTTAAATAGTTTGGTTATATTAAGTCAGAAAACTATCTTCCGAGAGCTTCAATCAGAACTTGGCATCCCTTGGTTTCATATGGCTAAAAATAATTAGATATAAGATTTGCTCTGACCCCCCCAAGACGACATACCGACATTTATTTCGCACCAAGGTGTGCAATGTTTCCTCAACAAAATCGCTCTAGAATTCGAGTTAAAAATTGTGCACAATTTAAAACAAGACGCGAGTAAAAGCGCAGATGCAGACCCATATAAAGAGTAAAGTGCGAAGTTCGAAAAGCCCCGATTTGTATAGAGGTTCGAACGGTTCACTTTTTATTGCTAAAACTTTTTTATTTGAATGTTTACCAAATTACTACTATATTGCTACTGCGCATGCACCTTTTTTCTTCACTTCCGACACATACTGTTTCCTTTTCCTTGTAAAGGCTAAGTTCATGGTGAAGGAAAAGGGCTTAGGGCTATTTTACAGTCTGATGGCTCATCAGCTCAAAGAGACTATTTGAAGTTTTGGAGCGTGCGAAAGGTGGCAATGGATGATGTTCTTGCACTGGAGTAAAAAGAAAATGACTTCATAGTGAAAATTAAATATTAAAATATGTTTTTAGATATATTTTCTTTGATCTTTTCGAACCCGATCGAGCTTACTAACTGGGGAAAAATCCGAACGAGGAAAAGTACCTACACCTCTTTGACCTCATATTTAATTTTAACTAAGCCTAGTGATACATTATATCGGGCTTATTTTTATAGAAAAAAGGACGAGGAATTCAGAGATACCATCAGTTTTTTCATAGGTCAGACCTTTACGGTGCTATACAAATCCAAACGTGAAAATTGCTGCCAGCGGGCTTAATGCGTTCGAACTTCGCACTTTAGGTCTCATAAGTAGACCTCTAGATCTAGTAGAAGTAGATTAGTTATGCGAAACGAGTTTCCTTACCTTCTTGCCTATCCGTTTAAAAGGGAAATGTAAATATCAGCTAAAGAAATGAGAAGAGATTTGAACCCAAACCATATTTGTTTGGTTGTTTTTTTTCTTGTTATCCCTTGCCAAAGTTTGCTAAACCTCATGTCTGTCTGTTATAGAAATGATGTTACGTCTAAATATAGCCATGTCTTTTGTTGAATTGCTTGAATTATAGAAATTAAATGTGATATTTATGCCTTTTTTTTACGGGTGGCTCCGCTCCACGTTTTATACCAGCCCGCAACGTTCTTTTCCACTCAATTTTTTAAAAGTACACCTGGTTTGTGATTTAAAAAATCACATTAACCCTTTTGTCACAACTAAAGAGTTTTGGATACACACTTGATTCAAATCCTTTTTTTTTCTTCATTACCCGACCATAAAGGCAAATATGTATTTTTAAAAATAACCTTGGTTAAAATTTTCTTCTCTTCGAGAACATTAGACAATTTCGGTGGCCTGCAATATACAATAAAAGTGAGTATAGAAACATATTTGAGGAAAAGGATTTGAATCAAGGATGGATCCTGAACTGATTACTGGTGACACTGGTGAGCAATCCAACAATGTCACTTTGATACGGCTTCTAGATCCATTTCAAAATACACCAGTCTCATACTAAGATATCTGCTCACTCCTGATGATTATGGCTCATAGAGCCAAGCAATAAATCAAGATAGCGAAATAGCCACTTTCCCTATCGCTAAATGTAACGGGGCTTGCTGGTACTCGGGTTATCTCCAGTCATATGATATTGTGAACAGTACATTTCAGATTTAGTAGAACGTTGATTGTGATGGGAGATGTTTACTTGTGATTGTGATTACCCTGTGTCAGTAAGGGATTTAAAAAATGGTGCTAGAGATGTAGACATTTTAGTGTTTATTAAATGAATAGGTTGTGTTTTGTACCATTACATTGAAAGTAACAGCTAATGTCGAACTGCTTTAATAGGTTAGTAAACATATGAAAATGAAGCTTTAGAATGCAATTGTCGGCACGTTTTAAGCAAGCTTATGTAAGCAAAAGTTTAGTAATCATATGTAAGCATACGTTTAGTAAGCTTGTTTAAAAAAAAAGGTGGTTTAGCTCGATCCAGGTCTGTGTAGCGAATCATTGAAAGTCGTAAGTTGTGTCTATCGAGTCTCTGTCGTCTGTCGGGTTGTATTGCAAACCACGGCTGTGTGACATTGGTCTCTTCTTACAATCTACCAGTTACAAAACAAAAATATGAAACTTTTGTCTCTGTTGTTAGACATGCATTAATTGACTACCGGTACACAGAAACAGCAGTGGCTTGAGTGGTGGAGTCAGTTCATTTAGAAACAACTGTCAATGTATTATTTTCAGGTCTAACTAGTTTTGAGTCACACGACTTCCTTTGATTCAGCAACTACCAAAGAGAATGAAAGTGAGAAGAACATAGTTTAGCACATCATTGCTAGCTTTTTTCTTTTTTAGCGAATTATTCTCATCAGCTCTTTAAGAATGCGTCGAATTGAGAACGAGGTTAATTAATCACTCTCTTATTTGTTTGTTTGTGTGTGTGTGTGTGCCGACTCTCCAAGATTGAAGTGTAGTCCTGTTATAAATATAATAATTTAAATTCAAAGATAGTTTATGACGGAACAATATGGCTGCTAACTTGAATTAGCTCAACGATAACGGCTGGACAAGAATAGTTATTTGACAAAACAAAAATCGCTTAGAATGACAATCTTATAGTAACGCCAAAGCTTAGTGCAAAACTTAGTACTTTGGAAAGATGAGACTTGCACATGCGTAAATGTGGCCCCATTGTTATAAACTAATAAGACTCCTTCATGCTATAACCCTTATAGCTACATGGTGAAGCGATTTTCTACAGTTTTGAGTTCTTAAACGAATTGATACTAAAATAGTGTTAGTACACCTAACACAGCTTCATTCTATATTGTATACTCAAGGGCCCTTATTCTGTTATTACCGTTTGATCGTCTTAAGAGCTGAGCCGAAGGCTCTTCGAGCTCTAAGTTTGAAAAAAAAACCTGTTTGGATGCCAAACAGTTAAAAAAAAACTGTGAGAACACAGTTCTGTTTGAGAGAGACCCGAGTCAATGCCTATGTAAAGCATTGCTGTTTCCAATGCCTTTGCCCCCCGACGCATGCTTGGCTGCACATGACCGAAGGCCGAGGACACCGGGAGCCTCCGCCATTTTCCTTCGTTATACCAAGCTAACCGTGGGGGACTCGCCATTTAATGTAACGGTCCCTTGAAGAACAGCGCATGGATGTGTGACAGGTTTGTGGGGACATTTTTGCAACCCCGCCCGTGCAAGAGGTGGACTCTCGTCTACCCTAGAGCATCCCCACGGGAGTTATGTTTCGCCAATCATTTAGCCTAGCTACCCCCTCAAGTAGCCGTTTCCACCCGGGTGCCACGGTAAGGCAGAACAGCGTACCCGGGTTCTGTTATTACCTGCCATAGGTCTAGAACAACAAAGCCACTTTCACGAACGAAACCGCAGCGGTTAAATTTAACAAAAACAATTTTTTATTCGCAATTTGGAAACAATGTTGTTTTTTTTTAAACTGACTTATCGATAAGTAAAAGATTAAACCTCCTTCAGTTTGTAAGTATGATTTAAACTCTTGGCACGAAACTTGCTTTTGTAGATATTGTATAAAACAATTAATTTTGATATTTTCTTTTCGTAGAGGACACAATGGCAACATAAATGTAGTGTCGGGAACAGGAAGGGGGAGCTCCAATGGGGCCTTCGGAGAATAGATTTTCCCCTTCTAGTCCTGAAATTGATTGTCCAAATAATGTTTGCGATATCTAGTACCGTACATTGCTTGCCTTATGATTAAAGGATGCCAAAAAAAAAGGTAAACTTACCAAAGGTGCTATATATAGAGATCCACAACTGAAAAGTGTATGCTGAAAGGTCGATCAATTGGATGATGCTAACAAAGTTGAAAGGTTGTCGTTGGAATGAAAAAGGTCCAAAAAGTGTGAAAGCGGTTGTGAGTGTGTGTGTGGATTTTGGTCGAAAATCAACAAAGAATATATTGTATATTTTGATATTTTATTAAGAAACCGAAGAAAAGTCAGAGATTGTATGTAGTACTAAGTTCTTTGTTGTGGGCGGGGGGGGGGGGGAGGGAAGAAGAAGTGGGTAAGTAAAAGTATATATATATATATATAGGAAGAGAGAGAAATTGGCTCTTGGTTCCACTTGACACTCTTGTAAATTGAGTCGAGTACAGTGAGGCTCTCGACTTCAAATATAAGGGGAGCCTGGAATTGTGCTGGGGATATTTTGACATGCCTGAGTCCACCCAGCTGACGTGCATTGAGTTAAAACGTGAATTGATCTTTATGCAGGTCACGTGACAGTATTTAAATTAACGCTTTGCCATATCCACAGGCAGATGAGTTTAAACATTATCTTCTAAAAATAAACAGTAACTGAAGTCTTAGCTGGATCCAGAGAGGAGATTAGGCCATATTTATTTCATGCTTAAAACAGCACGACTTATCCACAATAATAAAAGTGGATAAACGTAAGTTTATTTAGTATTGTTATACCGGTACTCTCATTTGAATTTGAGTGATTCAAAAGACTTTAAAAACTTTTTACAAAAGACTCTTTATTAGGTTTCACCTTCCATATTAATAAGTGGTTGGTTTCGATCCACCATACCTTCCAAAGAGCCTTGCTCAACATATTTAGGCTACTATTTCCAGAGCAGTTTTCCCTTCATGACGGAAGGAGAGTGGTGACAGTCGATTATAAACGCCACTCCCACTTCCAAATTATATTTGCTAATGAATCCTAGATTCTCAGAGGGCGTATCCGCCAGCGATATCAAGTTTTAGCCTTTAATCGACCCTACGTGATAATGGCTTTGTATTTCAAATGTACCCATAGCGATTAAAATCAAGTCTAGATCACATAATAGTTGGACAAGCTTTATCGATTTTATGGTGACGCTCTTGTTAAAAGTCAATACAAGTTTGGCCAATGGCACTTAATGATTTTAGCTCCGTGATGCTCCGTGATAATTGTAATTAAAAAAAAAAAAGAGTGACAAACTCTCTACTGTGGTGTGATATTGAGGTTCACTGCAGACATTTCTTTATCCTCCGATACCATCAAAATAATCAAGTAGATTGGTGAACCTCGTCAACCCAGAAAAACACAGACAGTGTAGAGATAAATAATACTTATATTTTGTTATCGCCAACATTGTGATTATGGGCAAGCTGAAAATATTCCCACGCACTTCTAACCCAAGATTATCAATAAGCATGAACATGCCCGAGGATATTGCCACTTGGATGTTGATGAATAAAAAGGAATACACAGAAAAAATGAAATTATTTCAGGTAAGATTTAAATGCTATCTATTTATGAGGGATTTCAAGAGAGAGAGAGAATCCTACTTATTTTATATCATGTTCTATGTTTAGAAGGGAAGCCCTCAACCGTCAAAATGTATGCGTACCCCGACATTCGGGTGAGTGTGATTGAATTATCTACTCTTGGAGGTCAATGTGGTTTGGATCTTAGATCAAAACTATTCGATGTTAGTGTTAGATAAAGAATATTCTTGTACCAAACCAAACTTTTGCATGCGCTGTCTCTTGCACTGATGTCGGTGCGTGTTGGGCGATTAGAAAGATACAGATAACCGGACTGCAGCTGTCGTCTGCTCGACCAGCAATAAAAATGCTTTAACTCAAATGTGTAATGAACTATTAAAAAGGGTAGCACAGGAAGTTTGCGTAGCACTTTAGTAGCTCAGGGAGTCACATAGTATGTCAAATAAAAACTCACAACTGATTCGCATTCAAAACAGTGACCTTACATTGAAAAATTAGACACTTTTAATTTAATTAAATTTTTTTATACTTAGCGATTATCTTTTCTCCAAAGATATATATATATATATATATATATATATATACATTGTCAAATTTCAAGGAAAATCGTTAAAACCGTTTTCAAGATCCGTATCCGCCCACCCTCCTTTGATCCAAGAGGAGTTTGCAAAGTTAAAAGAGGAATTTTATATAAATACAAAGCGTGAGCTTTGTGGAGAACCATTTGTAACTATTCCTACACGATGAAGACATGGTCTTCTATTCTGAAACGATGAGGACATGGTCTTCTATTCTGAAACGATGAGGACATGGTCTTCTAATCTGAAGTCTTCTATTCTGAAGTCGTGTCTTCCTTTCGGCAGTTTGAGTGTACAAAGCACAAATTCACTCATGCATAAAGTACCTAGAAGAATGGGATATTACTGCAATTTCTGTAAGCGAAGAAACATAAATTGCACTTTTTTATTTGACCACCTAAACAGTCGGACGTGCGGTTACTTGGCTTCCAAACCTGGGGTCCAGGGTTCGAATCCTGGTGAAGACAGATTTTTAATTTCGGACGCCTCTGAGTCCACCCAGCTCTATTGGGTACCTGATATTAGTTGGGGAAAAGTAAAGGCGGTCAATCGTTGTGCTGGCCACATGTCACTTTCGTTAACCGTAGGCCACAGCATCAGCCCTAGAGACAGGGCCAATCTTAGGCCACTGCAACCTATGCGTCTGCAGTGGGCCCCGCACTTTCATAGGTGTAAATTATTAAATTAAACCATTTTAACTTATTATTAAAGGGTTCCTGGAATTCTCCAGAAAATCTCCATAGATTATTGAAATCTTTGAGACTAATCTCATTAAAAACAGATAAAATAGTCATTTCGGGGTGTCATTCAATATGGAAAACGCCAATCCTACTCGTGATTAAAAAAAAGTATTGTCAGCTTTCATGGGCGTAGCCAGGATTTTTTTTCGGGGGGGGGGGGTTTGGGGGGTGAATTTTTTTCTCCCCCCTCCGGCCCCCCCCCCCGGGAAAAAAATTATATGTATTTATGTGTGTGTGTGTGTGTGTGTGTGTGTACATAATCTTATTACATTCTGACCCTTCATTCTTTCGGAAGACGTTTATTGTTCCCTAGAATAGGTTCTTCCATGGGTTAGTGAAAAAATTGTAGATTCCCCGACATTACCAGCAAAGGGGTCTGGGGGAGCGCTAGGAGCTCCCCCATCGCGGGGCGAAGCCCCGCCGCCAAGCACTATTTCTGATATTGAAAGCCAACAAAATGCATATTCTGAGGTATTTACAGTGCATTTTTCTGCTATTAAAAAGTTCTATTTCAAAAATTTAATGTGCTATTCTTACTGACTTAGACCCTCCCTCGTCGTTCGGCGCATTTGCCATCAAGCTGTTTCCATAAAATTGTGGACTCCCCGCCATTACTAGCAAGGGGGTCTGGGGGAGCGCCAGGAGCTCCCCAGCGCGGGGCGAAGCCCCGCCGCCAAGCACTATTTCTGGTATTGAAAGCCAACAAAATGTATATTCTGAGGTATCTACAGTCCATTTTCCTGCTATTAAAAAGTTTTATTTCAAAAACCTAATGTGCTATTCTTACTGACTTAGACCCCGCCCACGCCGTTCGGAGCATTTGACGTCAAGCAGTTTCCATAAAAATCTGTCACTGGTAATGTCTGAAGCCTCTTCCCACCAACCATGAGGACCTCCATGAATGAGTGGCGTCAAGTTGTACTAGGATATCATTGCAACTCTTCTTATGCGTAATTCGGAGAACATGGCACGCAAACCTCATGCGTAGTTCTCTCACAATCTTACTAAGGGGTCGACTCCCAGTTCGGCATAGGATTTCCTTGATTTAGACCCGATCTCTATAACTGACTCCTGAAATCTGTCTTAGCCATCTTTGTTGAGCTATATTTAGTGTTTTTCGATTTCGGTAGATGACTATTCACTGCAGTTTATTAATGGAGCCCTGCCACTGGTAAAAATGTGTAACCTCTCTTGAATACGCTCTTGGAATTAAGTGACTGTAGTTTGCTTTAGATTTTATATCGAAAAGAGAAGTTTTATCGTCAAAATCTTCTGTTGGGGGTTTTCCACCTCAAAATGCTCTGTAGGGGGATCTTAGACTCAAAACCATCTGGAGGGGTTTTAAACTTTAAAAAAAAAAAAACCCGATTGGATTGGCTACGCTCAAATAATTTTATTGTGCAATTTGCTTTTTTTTTGTATTGAAGATGTATTTTTAGCACCAAACCCCTCTGAATGAGGGTTTAAACTCAAAACCCCTTTCGGCAACGCTCATAGCATTTTGAGTGAGTAATTTGCATTTTTTCTTACACGGAAGATGGCCGGTGGGGGGGGGGGGTTTAAACTCAAAACCCCTTTGACTACGCTCATAGATTTTAGAGTGAGTAATTTTCTTTTATTTATATTGAAGAGGTACTTTTTAGCTTCAAACTCCACTGGAGGGGAGTTTAAACTCAAAACCCCATAGACTACACTCATAACATTGTTAGTGTATAATTTGCTTTTTTTATTATTAAAAAGAGGTACTTTTTACCTTAAACTCAAAACTGAGTCAAAACCCATTTAGCTACGCTCATAACATTTTGAGTGCGTAATTAGCTTTTTTTATATTAAAGAGTGGGTTTATCGTAAATTTTAGACGGGGTTTTAAAATCAAAATCTTCCTTAACTGTGCTCTTGGAATTAGGGGATTTTCGTTTGCATTTTGTTTTGTTTTGTTTTATAGAAGAGGGGGAGTTAACTGCAAAACCCCAGGTAGGGGGTTTAAAACTCAAAACCCCTAGTAGGGGTTTTTAAACTCGAACCGCTCTGGTAGGCGTTTTAAACTCGAACCCTCCTGGTAGGGGTTTTTAAACTCGAACCCCCCTGGTAGGGGGTTTTAAACTCAAAACCCCTTTGGTTGTGCTAGGGCAAGTAATGGTTTAGTATTAAAATCTCACGTAAAATAAACAAAATCAAAGCAAAAAATCAGTCACTAAATTCCGACTCCCCCCCCCCCCGCCCAGGGGGGGGGATTTCATTTCGGGGGGGGGGGGGTTTGAACCCCAAGAACCCCCCCTGGCTACGCCCATGTCAGCTTTCATTTAATACAAATCTAATAATAAGGTGAATTTTAACCAAAACAAGAAGTTCAAATACTTAATTTACTTTAATAGTCACTGGCATACAAATATAGATTTAAATCTATCTCGACCTCTTTAAAAAAAAGCGATATTTTGCTAGTCGATAGTAAATCTAAAAGTTAGATCTGACTGTTAATCGGCTTATTGTTGGAAAACTACTATCTACTATAGATGGCTCGTAAAGTTCATTTGACTGTGATTATGTAAGTAGTAAAGTATGAATAAAATGCAAAGACGAATTTGTTTTCCAATACAAACTCTTAATTTTCAATTAATATCGTCCCTACCCAGACTGGGCCCCGGGCCATCCGTTTCGCATAGGGCCCCGCAATCTGTAGGACCGGCCCTGCCTACAGAGGAACGTATATATCTTATATACTTAAACAGTCAACTAGATGTTGCTTCTTTAACGTCAACTAACAGTCAACTAGATGTGGCTTCTTTAACCTTAAGCAGTCAACTAGATGTGGCTTCTTTAACCTTAAGCAGTCAACTAGATGTGGCTTCTTTAACCTTAAGCAGTCAACTAGATGTGGCTTCTTTAACCTTAAGCAGTCAGCTAGATGTGGCTTCTTTAACCTTAAGCAGTCAACTAGATGTGGCTTCTTTAACCTTAAGCAGTCAACTAGATGTGGCTTCTTTAACCTTAAGCAGTCAACTAGATATGACTTTTGTTAGACACCTTATTTATAGATTAGTTATTTAGCGACGCACCATAGAAGACGCATATTGAACGGGACTAGTGACGCTTGGGATATTTTGTGTTAGAGACCGGAAAATCAGTTAGCGATAGAATCCTCTAGGGTAACGACGTGTTTAGTTTACAGAGACTTTTACTGTGGCCTTTTCTTAGAATAAACATAGGATAAATTGTTCATCAGCGTTGACTACATCTCTTTACTTGTTAAATAGATGTCTTGTTTATTCTGTATTGTTGATCAACTACACTGAATACAGGCGAACAATAAAACTCAAACGCTTGCAGAGTAATTGGTTGAAATTCAAGTCATCTAGAGTTGACCTCAAGACAGCCTGAACAAGCAACATCACACTTTATAATGCTAAGCATTCAACTAGATGCGTTTTTTTTTGCTAATCAGTCAACTAGATTTTTGGCTTCTATAATTCTAAGCAGACATCTGGATGTTTTTATTATAATGCTAACCAGACAACTAGATGAGGATTTTAATATAGTTTGATAAACTACTAACTATTTTTTTTTGTGCGTCCCTTTTTATTGGGTTAATCTCGTCTCGTCAGAGCTGTTACCAAGTCAAGTCCTTCTACTAAAACAGTGTTTCCCAAACTGTGTTCCGCGGAACCCTAGTGTTCCTCGAGGCCTGAATAGATGAATAGAATGAGTTACTAGTGCGCCACCACGTATATGATCTCTTTAACAAATAAACAAAGTTGTTGTTACCGGTCGTGGACATGTAGCACCAAACTGCTAGTAGACAACTAAACCGTTGTAGGCCTCATGTGTCTGAACTAATAAGACTTTAAATAACTTGAATAACTTCCTTTTTTGAACAAACTAAATAACACTTTATTTATAATATAAACAAAATCAACTTGTGATCAATGAAATAAATGTAGTAAACTTTAATAATATCTTTTATTAAGATTTAAAAAAAACCAACTGCATTGTGGGGTTTGAGGTTTGAACCCCCTCTTCAATAAAAGATTGAAGCAAATAACTGCCACTAAATTCCATGAGGGGGTTTTTAGTTTCAAATCCGCTCCATGGGGTTTTTAAGTTAAAACCTCCCTATTCAATACAGTAAAATCTAAAGCAAACTACAGTGACAGAGCTTAAAACCATCTACTAAAATAAGCCTGATGAAAAATTACAGTCTCTAGAGTGCCTAAATGTAGTCAATGGCGTTTTGAGGTTAAACCCCCTTTCAATAGAAAGCAAAGCAGAAGTAGCAAAAAATGGGTTTCGAGTTTAACCCTCCCCACTTTCTCTCAATAAAAAAACAAATGAAGAATAACTAGACACCAAATCCCATAATCGTAGCAAAGGAGTGTTTAGATGCTAAAATCTAAATTCAGTAAATTCCGTGAGCGTCGCCAAAAAGGGTTTTGTGTTTAACACCCCACCTCCAATAAAAGCTAAAGGAAAATATATTAACCATTTGAGCATATTTTTTTTTTCTGCAAGTTACAAACTAAAGTCATTTGATGTTCAACCCTACCCCAAATAAAACATTGATCACACATTGATTTGTTTTTCTACCAGTCAGTGGGCTACGTTAATACATTGCAGTGTAGTGCTGATTTGAAATTTCACCTCAATTTTGTAAATAAAAAAGTAGAAGAATGTTGCACTGTAGACACGCCAGTCCAGAATAGGCATGTTTTAGTTTCCAATACAGGAAATAACTCTGACCCCTTAGCTGGCAATGGAGGGATGTCTACTGTCGTACTAACTCCCGAAAGAACCTTTTGTAGGGATCAAAAGACCTACGAGAAAATGAAAGGGCTTGATGTAATGACAATTAATAGTGTGTATCCGTGTGCAAAGGAAATAAAAATCTCCCCAAACGCCCCATTTCCGGAGTAAAAATACTGGCTACGCCCATGATGCATACAGAAAATGAACTGTGGTAGCTACAAGTTAAAATGTATCTAGTTAAAAATATTTATATTGTTTGAACCAGCAACACATACAAGTAAGGATATCGTACTCGTGTCTTCCCTTGGAGCGCTGGGACTACTCTGTGTGGCATTGGACGTCTCGAGAGACGATCTTTTCCCTCTGCAACTTCTTGTGTGACTAAAGAGGCCAATCCTTGATACACAGCTTGAACTACTAAAGATTGGAATACTGAACTAAAAATTAAAAAAACAAATCAGTTTCTACCTTATGTTTCAATACTCTAGATGGTAAACTAAATATTCTTACTATATTGTTGAGAACTTTAATTACTATAATTTCAAAATATTTTTATTTTATCAATAAAGACCTAACATGTTCCATCATACGCTGACTTCATCTCCTTTCTCTTCCTTTCTTATTCACTCAACACGCATTCGCACCATTCCACATTCACACCACGCGCGCACTTAGTGCGTCCAACTATTGACCACCCTTTGCCTTGGACCACTGGCGGATCCAGAACTTTGGAGTGGGGGGGGGGGGGCGATTTTTTTCTAAACCCTAACCCTAACGTCCAGTAAACCCTAACCCTATGCATAAACGTGCGTACAGCATATATATATATATATATATATATATATATATATATATATATATATATATATATATATATATATATATATATATACATATATATATATATTCGATATATGAGAATAAAATAAGACTGTTTCTCAATCTTCGGCGAAAAAAAAAACAGAAAAAAAAAACAGTCTTTCTCTTGCAAGCTTGGGGGTCTGGGAGAGCGCTGTAAGCTTTTTCAGTGGGGTTCGGGGCGAAGCCCCAGCGCCCAAAAGCGTTTTCTTGCATTTTTCTCTGCAGAAACGCATTCTTCTGACATCTACAGCTCATTATTTATCAGTGGGGTTCGGGGCGAAGCCCCGACGCCAAAAGCGTTTTCTTGATTTTTCACGGCTGAAACGCATTCTCCTGACATCTACAGCTCATTACTTATTAGTGGTGTTCGAGGCAAAGCCCCGACGCCAAAAGCGTTTTCTTGCATTTTTCACTGCAGAAACGCATTCTTCTGACATCCACAGCTCATTATTTATCAGTGGTGTTTGGGGCGAAGCCCCGACGCCAAAAGCGTTTTCTTGCATTTTTCACGGCTGAAACGCATTCTCCTGACATCTGCAGCTCATTACTTATTAGTGGTGTTTGGGGCGAAGCCCCGACGCCAAAAGCGTTTTTTTGCATTTCTCACTGCAGAAACGAATGCTCCTGACATCTACAGCTTATTATTCATCAGTGAGGTTCGGGGCGAAGCCTGGACGCTAAAAGCCTTTTCTGGCATTCTTCACTGCAGTAACGCATTCTCGTGCCCTACAGCTCATTATTCATTCTATTATAAAGTGCCTTTTGAATAATGAGAAAAATATTCTAATATGAATTTATAATCCCTTAATACATTGCAAATAAAACCGATTTGTTCTTTGAAAAGATTAGATACCCCACATATTTAGATTAAAGTTTTGAGGATCGCCGCCGAAAAAAAAAAATTCGATTAATAATATTCAATAAAATTCTAGCATACATTGTGAGGTATAGTCCTAAATTTATTTAACTAGAAAAATATGAGATAGAGTAAAGGTTGGAAAAAGTCGACTAGGAAAAGATTATCTGGCTTTTGAACTCATCTCAACCGTGACTGTTATATTGAAAAATTTCGTTTGAATTATAACTTTTCCAAAGCAAAGTCTTTCTTAAAATAGTTATGATAAATTCATGTGAAATTACACAAACTCTGTCTGGAAAGGGCAAGGGCGGTAAAATGAAAACTATTAATTTTCGCTCCTTTTTACTTTTTATAATTTCTGCTATTGATTGCATTTTGCATTAAAGAATAGGGGTTGGGCGACTCGATATAAGAATTTACTTTATAGCATATATAAATTATATTAGTGACAGATTTTTTTAATTTTGTAATTTCTTACTATAATACAAAAAGAAAAAGTATTGATTTGTCCGATATTCGACTAATTTTGTTCACATACTATGATTTCTCCTTAAAAGTAGGACCGCCCCCCCCCTCCACACACACAAAGAGAGTAGATGGGAAGGGCAGTAGAGGTATTCGCTCTTCCCCTTCCAATCGGCCAACAGGTGAACGACATAATATAAAGACCAGTTAAAATACCAATAACAAGTTTTAATCATATAGATATTTAATTGATTCTGTTAGCAAGCTGTGATTTCTACAAATAAATAGGACCGCCCCCCCCACTCGAAAGTTTATGGTGGGGGGGGGGCGGATTGATGCCATCGCCCCTCCCGACCCTACCAAATCGGCCAAAATACTAGAAGGGGGGGGCGAAATAATCTAAAAATAGGTTGAAATATAAATAATTAGTATATATTATTAACATAAGTAATAAATTCGCACACAAATTGTGTGAATTCTATACTATAATTCGTCCGCCCCCCCCTTCGGGGGGGGGGCGGCCGAGTGGGGGGGGGGCGATCGCCCCTACCGCCCCCCCCCTGGATCCGCCAGTGCCTTGGACACCTAAAGAAAGTGTAAGCTAATAGCACAGACCTATATATACCAAATGTAGACTGGACATGGATCCCTTTTAACACTACAAAAAATGTGAAAATTAAAAAAAAAGCTGAAACAAGGCGTTGTTTTATAAAGTAGTTCTAAGGAATAAAGTTGTGTTTTTTTTCAACCCTAACCTATGTACAATATATATCTATAGGTCTGTGGCCAATAGTGTCAACTGTAAAAAAAATTCAAAATACTTTAAAAAACAAACAAAGCTTATCTAACGAAACTACTCCACATTTATAACCATATCTCTCAATACTGTAACATTTATTTCCATTATTCTATATAAATTCAAATAATTAATTTCCATTAATTAATTGACAAATTGTTTCTTTTTAATTCATTCATGTCTTGTACAATAAATGTTTGTTTAAAGTTTCAACTTGATTGGAGAATGGGTGTGTGAGAAATAGCATGTACACATTTTGTACCAGACACAAAGAAAGCAAAGTGATTAAAAAGAAACTACTTAAAAACTCCAAATCCGACGCTGTGAGCTAAATTAATTAAAGACCATGTTTCGTCATTTACTATCCTCTCTATTATACAGTTTGCAATGAACAGTTTGAGTCTCTATCTGTGGGAACTGTTTCAGATTATTCGAGAAGGCAGTCTGGGTGAGTTGGTCAGTCTAATGAATACACTGAAAGATGCCCAAAGTATTTTAAATGTTAAGGACGATACCGGCATCTCCCCGCTACACATCACGTCCAGATTCAACAAGCCAGAAGCAGCGGAGATCTTACTGCAACACGGTGCAGGTGAGTAGATAGAGAACACAAGAGATTCTTTTACTGACATCATTTTTTTTCACATAATAATTATCTTTTATTATCCGTGAGGAAATTTGTTTTACAATTGTGCATTACAAAAAAACAATGCATAATTAAAGCACAAATGTGTGCCATAAGACACCTGTAATTGATTCGTAGCCCAGTTTCACTTGAACATTACATGCCAAATTTACAACATGTAACATCGCCCAAATACAGAAAAAAAAAGTAATCGAAAGAAGTCATATAATTCGGTAATGTATTCTAAATGAAGAGATAGATGCAACGAATGCTACATAGATCTTCCTCTTCTACTCATACATCGTCTCTCATCCATGTCATTGCAATAAGAACTAATTTTGTCTACATACATCATCTCTCATCCATGTCATTGCAATAAGAACTAATTTTGTCTACCTACATCGTCTCTCATCCATGTCATTGTAATAAGAACTAATTTAGTCTACATACATCGTCTCTCATCCATGTCATTGCAATAAGAACTAATTTTGTATACATAAATCATCTCTCATCCATGTCATTGCAATAAGAACTAATTTTGTCTACATGCATCAATAAGAATTAATTTTGTCTACATACATCGTCTCTCATCCATGTCATTGTGATAAGAACTAATTTTGTCTACATACATCGTCTCTCATCCATGTCATTGTAATAAGAACTAATTTAGTCCACATACATCGTCTCTCATCGATGTCATTGCAATAAGAACTAATTTTGCATACATACATCGCCTCTCATCAATGTCATTGTAATAAGAACTAATTTTGTCTACATACGTCGTCTCTCATCCATGTCATTGCAATAAGAACTAATTTTGTCTACATGCATCATCTCTCATCCATGTCATTGCAATAAGAACTTATTTTGTCTACATCCATCGCCTCTCATCCATGTCCTTGCAATAAGAATTTTGTATACATACATCGTCTCTCATCCATGTCATTGCAATAAGAACTAATTTTGTCTACATACATCGTCTCTAATCCATGTCATTGCAATAAGAACAAATTTTGTCTACATACATCATCTCTCATCCATGTCATTGCAATAAGAACTAATTTGTCTACATGCATCATCTCTCATCCATGTCATTGCAATAAGAACTAATTTTGTCTACATACATCGTCTCTCATCCATGTCATTGCAATAAGAACTAATTTTGTCTACATACATCATCTCTCATCCATGTCATTGCAATAAGAACTAATTTTGTATACATAAATCATCTCTCATCCATGTCATTGCAATAAGAACTAATTTTGTCTACCTACATCGTCTCTCATCCATGTCATTGTAATAAGAACTAATTTAGTCTACATACGTCGTCTCTCATCCATGTCATTGCAATAAGAACTAATTTTGTCTACATGCATCATCTCTCATCCATGTCATTGCAATAAGAACTTATTTTGTCTACATCCATCGCCTCTCATCCATGTCATTGCAATAAGAATTTTGTATACATACATCGTCTCTCATCCATGTCATTGCAATAAGAACTAATTTTGTCTACATACATCGTCTCTCATCCATGTCATTGCAATAAGAACAAATTTTGTCTACATACATCATCTCTCATCCATGTCATTGCAATAAGAACTAATTTGTCTACATGCATCATCTCTCATCCATGTCATTGCAATAAGAACTAATTTTGTCTACATACATCGTCTCTCATCCATGTCATTGCAATAAGAACTAATTTTGTCTACATACATCATCTCTCATCCATGTCATTGCAATAAGAATTTTGTATACATACATCGTCTCTCATCCATGTCATTGCAATAAGAACTAATTTTGTCTACATACATCGTCTCTCATCCATGTCATTGCAATAAGAACAAATTTTGTCTACATACATCATCTCTCATCCATGTCATTGCAATAAGAACTAATTTGTCTACATGCATCATCTCTCATCCATGTCATTGCAATAAGAACTAATTTTGTCTACATACATCGTCTCTCATCCATGTCATTGCAATAAGAACTAATTTTGTCTACATACATCATCTCTCATCCATGTCATTGCAATAAGAACTAATTTTGTCTACATACATCATCTCTCATCCATGTCATTGCAATAAGAACTAATTTTGTCTACATACATCGTCTCTCATTCATGTCATTGCAATAAGAACTTATTTTGTATACATACGTCGTCTCTCATCCATGTCATTGCAATAAGAACTAATTTTGTCTACATACATCGCCTCTCATCCATGTCATTGTAATAAGAACTAATTTTGTCTACATACGTCGTCTCTCATCCATGTCATTGCAATAAGAACTAATTTTGTCTACATACATCGCCTCTCATCAATGTCATTGTAATAAAAACTAATTTTGTCTACATACATCATCTCTCATCCATGTCATTGCAATAAGAACTAATTTTGTCTACATACATCGCCTCTCATCAATGTCATTGTAATAAGAACTAATTTTGTCTACATACATCGTCTCTCATTCATGTCATTGCAATAAGAACTTATTTTGTATACATAAATCATCTCTCATCCAAGTCATTGCAATAAGAACTAATTTTGTCTACATACGTCGTCTCTCATCCATGTCATTGCAATAAGAACTAATTTTGTCTACATACATCGCCTCTCATCCATGTCATTGTAATAAGAACTAATTTTGTCTACATACGTCGTCTCTCATCCATGTCATTGCAATAAGAACTAATTTTGTCTACATACATCGCCTCTCATCAATGTCATTGTAATAAAAACTAATTTTGTCTACATACATCATCTCTCATCCATGTCATTGCAATAAGAACTAATTTTGTCTACATACATCGCCTCTCATCAATGTCATTGTAATAAGAACTAATTTTGTCTACATACATCATCTCTCATCCATGTCATTGCAATAAGAACTAATTTTGTCTACATACATCGCCTCTCATCCATGTCATTGCAATAAGAACTAATTTTGTCTACATACATCGCCTCTCTTAATTATCTGTGCAATGACAATTTCATTTTAAAAAATTACATCGCAATTCTCATTGCAATGCAGACAAAGAGACCTCTGCAAGATACGTTTCTTGATACTCCATACGGATGCGTCATCGGATAACTTATAATTTGGCAGCATTATCACGCCAGTGTCTAATTCTTTATTGCGCAATCATTGACTGTTCCGACCAGTATCTGGCCTTCACCTCGGGGAGCTCGTTCAGCTCGGCACTGCCCAGCAATTTGGACATTGTCCATTTTTCCAATACCTTTCATTGGATTGCCGTGTCATCAACTGTTGAACTAAACTTGGTGTCTAGAGAAAAGATATGGCGCCAGTGCACGGGCTTCTGTTAGAGTCACTTGTTGTGAATATAGGTCGGTGTCTTTGTATAACGTCTTGGTGTGAGTACTACCTGACCTGCCCACGACATCTTGTGACATGATTTACATCTTCCCCTTTACAGATCCAAACATTTCAGCGTCCCGAGGTTCACCTCTCACTGTCGCCTGTCGTTTCAAACACGAAGACGTGGTCAAGGTACTTATAAAGTATGGTGCCGACCCACTCTTGGATGTCTCGTCTGAGGGAAACGTTCTGCATTCTATTGCAATTAGTTCCACTGTATCAATAGCAGAAGTGAGTAGTATCTGATAGTCTGGAGAGAGTGAGCTGAATAGATCATTTAAACATTAGCGTAGCAGGGTACGGCTGGGTACATGGATCAAGAACATGATGGTGGGCTGCTCTTTTGTATACTGTGTGTGACCCCAATCAAGCCACCAAGAATATGTCAATAGTTGCTGTTTCGTTTCGTTGCTGTTGTGGATTACATTTTGTCTCGTCTTGTTACGGTTTCTTCCTTGCTAACAAGTTGTTTTATCGTTATGTTGTTATGGCTTAGATTTACGTGATGTTTCGTCTGGCTGTTTTTGTGGTTTACATGCTGTTTTGTCTTGCTGTTTTTGTGTGGTTTGCATGCTGTTTTGTCTTGCTGTTTTTGTGTGGTTTACATGCTGTTTTGTCTTGCTGTTTTTGTGTGGTTTACATGCTGTTTTGTCTTGCTGTTTTTGTGTGGTTTGCGTGCTGCTTCGTCTTGCTGTTTTTGTGTGGTTTACATGCTGTTTTGTCTTGCTGTTTTTGTGTGGTTTGCGTGCTGTTTCGTCTTGCTGTTTTTTTGTGTGGTTTGCGTGCTGTTTTGTCTTGCTGTTTTTGTGTGGTTTACATGCTGTTTCGTCTTGCTGTTTTTGTGTGGTTTACATGCTGTTTCGTCTTGCTGTTTTTGTGTGGTTTACATACTGTTTCGTCTTGCTGTTTTTGTGTGGTTTACATGCTGTTTCGTCTTGCTGTTTTTGTGTGGTTTGCGTGCTGTTTCGTCTTGCTGTTTTTGTGTGGTTTACATACTGTTTCGTCTTGCTGTTTTTGTGTGGTTTAAGTGCTGTTTCGTCTTGCTGTTTTTGTGTGGCTTACATGCTGTTTCGTCTTGCTGTTTTTGTGTGGTTTACATGCTGTTTCGTCTTGCTGTTTTTGTGTGGCTTAAGTGCTTTTTCGTCTTGCTGTTTTTGTGTGGCTTTCATGCTGTTTTGTCTTGCTCTTTTTGTGTGGTTTGCGTGCTGTTTCGTCTTGCTGTTTTTGTGTTTTTTGCGTGCTGTTTCGTCTTGCTGTTTTTGTGTGGTTTACATGCTGTTTTGTCTTGCTCTTTTTGTGTGATTTACATGCTGTTTTGTCTTGCTGTTTTTGTGTGGTTTTCATGCTGTTTCGTCTTGCTGTTTATGTGTGGTTTACATGCTGTTTTGTCTTGCTGTTTTTTGTGTGGTTTACATGCTGTTTAGTCTTGCTGTTTTTGTGTGGTTTACATGCTGTTTCGTCTTGCTGTTTTTGTGTGGTTTATATGCTGTTTCGTCTTGCTGTTTATGTGTGGTTTACATGCTGTTTTGTCTTGCTGTTTTTGTGTGGTTTACATGCTGTTTTGTCTTGCTGTTTTTGTGTGGTTTACATGCTGTTTCGTCTTGCTGTTTTTGTGTGGTTTATATGCTGTTTCGTCTTGCTGTTTTTATGTGGTTTGCGTGATGTTTCGTCTTGCTGTTTTTGTGGTTTACATGCTGTTTCGTCTTGCTGTTTTTGTGTGGTTTGCGTGCTGTTTCGTTTTGCTGTTTTTGTGTGGTTTACATGCTGTTTCGTCTTGCTGTTTTTGTGTGGTTTGCGTGCTGTTTCGTCTTGCTGTTTTGGTGTGGTTTGCGTGCTGTTTCGTATTGCTGTTTTTGTGTGGTTTACATGCTGTTTCGTCTTGCTGTTTTTGTGTGGTTTACATACTGTTTCGTCTTGCTGTTTTTGTGTGGTTTACATGCTGTTTCGTCTTGCTGTTTTTGTGTGGTTTGCGTGCTGTTTCGTCTTGCTGTTTTTGTGTGGTTTACATACTGTTTCGTCTTGCTGTTTTTGTGTGGTTTAAGTGCTGTTTCGTCTTGCTGTTTTTGTGTGGCTTACATGCTGTTTCGTCTTGCTGTTTTTGTGTGGTTTACATGCTGTTTCGTCTTGCTGTTTTTGTGTGGCTTAAGTGCTTTTTCGTCTTGCTGTTTTTGTGTGGCTTTCATGCTGTTTTGTCTTGCTCTTTTTGTGTGGTTTGCGTGCTGTTTCGTCTTGCTGTTTTTGTGTTTTTTGCGTGCTGTTTCGTCTTGCTGTTTTTGTGTGGTTTACATGCTGTTTTGTCTTGCTCTTTTTGTGTGATTTACATGCTGTTTTGTCTTGCTGTTTTTGTGTGGTTTTCATGCTGTTTCGTCTTGCTGTTTATGTGTGGTTTACATGCTGTTTTGTCTTGCTGTTTTTTGTGTGGTTTACATGCTGTTTTGTCTTGCTGTTTTTGTGTGGTTTACATGCTGTTTCGTCTTGCTGTTTTTGTGTGGTTTATATGCTGTTTCGTCTTGCTGTTTATGTGTGGTTTACATGCTGTTTTGTCTTGCTGTTTTTGTGTGGTTTACATGCTGTTTTGTCTTGCTGTTTTTGTGTGGTTTACATGCTGTTTCGTCTTGCTGTTTTTGTGTGGTTTATATGCTGTTTCGTCTTGCTGTTTTTATGTGGTTTGCGTGATGTTTCGTCTTGCTGTTTTTGTGGTTTACATGCTGTTTCGTCTTGCTGTTTTTGTGTGGTTTGCGTGCTGTTTCGTTTTGCTGTTTTTGTGTGGTTTACATGCTGTTTCGTCTTGCTGTTTTTGTGTGGTTTGCGTGCTGTTTCGTCTTGCTGTTTTGGTGTGGTTTGCGTGCTGTTTCGTATTGCTGTTTTTGTGTGGTTTACATGCTGTTTCGTCTTGCTGTTTTTGTGTGGTTTACATACTGTTTCGTCTTGCTGTTTTTGTGTGGTTTACATGCTGTTTCGTCTTGCTGTTTTTGTGTGGTTTGCGTGCTGTTTCGTCTTGCTGTTTTTGTGTGGTTTACATACTGTTTCGTCTTGCTGTTTTTGTGTGGTTTAAGTGCTGTTTCGTCTTGCTGTTTTTGTGTGGCTTACATGCTGTTTCGTCTTGCTGTTTTTGTGTGGTTTACATGCTGTTTCGTCTTGCTGTTTTTGTGTGGCTTAAGTGCTTTTTCGTCTTGCTGTTTTTGTGTGGCTTTCATGCTGTTTTGTCTTGCTCTTTTTGTGTGGTTTGCGTGCTGTTTCGTCTTGCTGTTTTTGTGTTTTTTGCGTGCTGTTTCGTCTTGCTGTTTTTGTGTGGTTTACATGCTGTTTTGTCTTGCTCTTTTTGTGTGATTTACATGCTGTTTTGTCTTGCTGTTTTTGTGTGGTTTACATGCTGTTTCGTCTTGCTGTTTATGTGTGGTTTACATGCTGTTTTGTCTTGCTGTTTTTGTGTGGTTTACATGCTGTTTTGTCTTGCTGTTTTTGTGTGGTTTACATGCTGTTTCGTCTTGCTGTTTTTGTGTGGTTTATATGCTGTTTCGTCTTGCTGTTTATGTGTGGTTTACATGCTGTTTTGTCTTGCTGTTTTTGTGTGGTTTACATGCTGTTTTGTCTTGCTGTTTTTGTGTGGTTTACATGCTGTTTCGTCTTGCTGTTTTTGTGTGGTTTATATGCTGTTTCGTCTTGCTGTTTTTATGTGGTTTGCGTGATGTTTCGTCTTGCTGTTTTTGTGGTTTACATGCTGTTTCGTCTTGCTGTTTTTGTGTGGTTTGCGTGCTGTTTCGTTTTGCTGTTTTTGTGTGGTTTACATGCTGTTTCGTCTTGCTGTTTTTGTGTGGTTTGCGTGCTGTTTCGTCTTGCTGTTTTTGTGTGGTTTACATGCTGTTTTGTCTTGCTGTTTTTGTGTGGTTTGCGTGCTGTTTCGTCTTGCTGTTTTTTTGTGTGGTTTGCGTGCTGTTTTGTCTTGCTGTTTTTGTGTGGTTTACATGCTGTTTCGTCTTGCTGTTTTTGTGTGGTTTGCGTGCTGTTTCGTCTTGCTGTTTTTGTGTGGTTTGCGTGCTGTTTTGTCTTGCTGTTTTTGTGTGGTTTACATGCTGTTTCGTCTTGCTGTTTTTGTGTGGTTTGCGTGCTGTTTCGTCTTGCTGTTTTTGTGTGGTTTACATACTGTTTCGTCTTGCTGTTTTTGTGTGGTTTAAGTGCGTTTTCGTCTTGCTGTTTTTGTGTGGCTTACATGCTGTTTCGTCTTGCTGTTTTTGTGTGGTTTACATGCTGTTTCGTCTTGCTGTTTTTGTGTGGCTTAAGTGCTTTTTCGTCTTGCTGTTTTTGTGTGGCTTTCATGCTGTTTTGTCTTGCTCTTTTTGTGTGGTTTGCGTGCTGTTTCGTCTTGCTGTTTTTGTGTTTTTTGCGTGCTATTTCGTCTTGCTGTTTTTGTGTGGTTTACATGCTGTTTTGTCTTGCTCTTTTTGTGTGATTTACATGCTGTTTTGTCTTGCTGTTTTTGTGTGGTTTACATGCTGTTTCGTCTTGCTGTTTATGTGTGGTTTACATGCTGTTTTGTCTTGCTGTTTTTGTGTGGTTTACATGCTGTTTTGTCTTGCTGTTTTTGTGTGGTTTACATGCTGTTTTGTCTTGCTGTTTTTGTGTGGTTTATATGCTGTTTCGTCTTGCTGTTTATGTGTGGTTTACATGCTGTTTTGTCTTGCTGTTTTTGTGTGGTTTACATGCTGTTTTGTCTTGCTGTTTTTGTGTGGTTTACATGCTGTTTCGTCTTGCTGTTTTTGTGTGGTTTATATGCTGTTTCGTCTTGCTGTTTTTATGTGGTTTGCGTGATGTTTCGTCTTGCTGTTTTTGTGGTTTACATGCTGTTTCGTCTTGCTGTTTTTGTGTGGTTTGCGTGCTGTTTCGTTTTGCTGTTTTTGTGTGGTTTACATGCTGTTTCGTCTTGCTGTTTTTGTGTGGTTTGCGTGCTGTTTCGTCTTGCTGTTTTGGTGTGGTTTGCGTGCTGTTTCGTATTGCTGTTTTTGTGTGGTTTACATGCTGTTTCGTCTTGCTGTTTTTGTGTGGTTTATATGCTGTTTCGTCTTGCTGTTTTTGTGTGGTTTATATGCTGTTTCGTCTTGCTGTTTTTGTGTGGTTTACATGCTGTTTCGTCTTGCTGTTTATGTGTGGTTTATATGCTGTTTCGTCTTGCTGTTTCTGTGGTTTACATGCTGTTTTGTCTTGCTGTTTTTGTGGTTTATATGCTGTTTCGTCTTGCTGTATTTGTGTGGTTTACATGCTGTTTCGTCTTGCTGTTTTTGTGTGGTTTACATGCTGTTTCGTCTTGCTGTTTTTGTGGTTTACATGCTATTTTGTCTGTAAATGCCATTTCGTTATCGTTTCCCTTTTTGAAACTGAAATTTTCTTTTTGCATATTACAAATAAACCTCATGTAAATAAAACAAAAAGCACAGACTAACACACACTGCTAAATATTTGCAATAAATGCTATGGAACTTAACATTTAGTAACACTTCTAGTTGATGTTGTATTTTCTGTCTCACTAGAATTGGGTTTTAGATTTAACATTCCACAACGTAGAAAACTATAATTTGATGGAAAAATGTCTAAATTATTGACTAGATTGTATTCAAGTCGGTCAAACCTCCAGTAAACTCTCGTTCAAAGTTAGGTAGAACTCCACTCCATTGTGCAGCTCACAGCGGTAATGAAGAAATCTGCCTTTGGCTGGTGAGTTTGTTTTTTATATGTAAAATTTGTAAAAATATCAGAGTGAAAGATTTATCCAGCATAAAAAATTCCAGTTTATACACACTGAGAACACGTTTGAAATACAGGTAAGTCAATAAAGTAATTGAGGATAAGTTAACATAAATATCCTAGGAAATATTAAGAGTTTTATAACAATAAAATGGCAGCCAGTTTGCTAATTGAAGTAAGTAGCCCTAAAGTTATTTGTTAAGAACAAAAGCAGAACAAGTAATTAGACAAAATTTATTAAAGGGCTTTCTTTTGATCAGACAACAAGAGCATACATTTCTATGTTTGCAGCTTCGTCATGGGGCTGATCCCAAGGCCAAGTGTAACCGTATGTCAACGCCCCTGATGATAGCCAGCAAACATGGACACGTGAATATCATTCGAAGTTTAATCATGTCAGGTAGTCTGCTAAAATCGTGGGTATCCTTGTATAGTAGTGTCTAGCTTTCAATAGAAAACAACACTCCCTGTTTTTACCTTTTGTTAATATTTTTATTTCTGCTCACTTAGTGTTCTTACATTGGTTAATAATATATTATTATTACTTTCATGATAAGCGCGCTCTGGTCCAATGTGAACACGTATTTAGGGCATGCAGGAAACACAACACAAACTAAACTTTAATTTAAAAAAAAGCTTCAAAATTGCATACTAAATAAAAGTTACTAACTGAAGAGCTTAATAACATTGATTCTGTAGTGCTAACTAGTGTAGAGCACTTATCATGAAACTGTTTACAAAACAAAGTTGATCATCACCTTCTTTTATATCGTTCACCGGAGACACCATAAATAGCTGGATATGTTTATATAGATATATATATACAAGTTTATGGACACGTATAGATATATACAAGTTTATGGACACGTATAGATATATACAAGTTTATGGACATGTATAGATATATACAAGTTTATGGACACGTATAGATATATACAAGTTTATGGACAGGTATAGATATATATAAGTTTATGGACACGTATAGATATATACAAGTTTATGGACATGTATAGATATATACAAGTTTATGGACACGTATAGATATATACAAGTTTATGGACAGGTATAGATATATACAAGTTTATGGACACGTATAGATATATACAAGTTTATGGACACGTATAGATATATACAAGTTTATGGACACGTATAGATATATACAAGTTTATGGACACGTATAGATATATACAAGTTTATGGACACGTATAGATATATACAAGTTTATGGACAGGTATGAACATTTCCATTAAGTGAAAGTCTAAGTAAATCCTGGGAACAAAATTAACAATGCCTCGTAAGGCATCTGTTATTAAATGCATAAATATATTGTTGTAAATCTAAGGCAGGCAACTCAACGAAGTTCTACAGTAAATAAATGCGTGTGTTTATTCACCAGGACAAACACATAACAGCTTTGTACATTCAAAGAGTCTTGTTCCTAATTCTAACAGTCCTTTCCCCACCAAACCCTAAATACAGACCAACAACAGCCTTCCCCGCTTCGCCCCAGGACCCTATGGCAGTCTTCAGGCAGTACAAAAGACGGTTCCCTTAGTTCTCCACAATCACGTGATACACTGTTCTTTCCTCTATCCCAGCGTCTTCCTGTTCTCCTTCAATAGTGCGCTCGTGCGCACAACAAGCCCTGGTGCAAGGTAGAGTTACCACAACATTAGAGATGCGTACAATACACATATAATATTTTTTTGAGGGATTAAAAAACGTATAGGTCTGGACGAGAATAACAGAGGCGTGTTGTGATGGGGGGGGTGGCTGACACTTTAGAGCCAATCGTTCCGCGTGACACAAACTTTAGGGTCGTTTCTGCTTGCTGACAAACTGACCGACGATTGTGACAAGTCAAAAACTCGCTGTCAGAGTCACTCAAATTTATCACAGCATTAATTATTAATTATCTTTATTTATTTATTTTATTTTAATTATTTCCCCACCCTACCTCCAAATTCTTCACCCGCACCACCTTTTCCGCTCCAGGCTAGACTTAGTTGACCACATTGGAGATAGCTAGGCCACGTCTTTCGATTTATCTTCCCTTGATCGGGGCAAAGATACGCACAGACTCTTTGATCTTATCGGTAGGATGTCTGACAGCCGCAGTGGACACCACCTTGTGTGGAATGCAAGTCACTCCCCCCCCCCTTTCTCCCAATTCTCTCTTTGATCTAGGAGATTACTTGAGTCAAAGCGCCTCTCGACGCTCCCATCTTAAGTCTAATTCACCCACGTGTAAGATAATTCTTAGCCTAGGACATTTCCTGTTTCCGCCCACATTTTCCAGGCCTATATAAAGTAGATTCAAATCAAATCAGACCCTCTCATTTCTCATGCTATCTGAGCAATCGAGTCTGGACTACTTCATTTATTTTTACTCCTAGAGGAATACCTGGTGGTAAGCCGAACTTAATCACAAGTTCCATCTTAATTACTTTGTGCATATTTCCATTGGATATTATCATGTGTATTTTCCTTATTTCATTTATACTTAATTAGTGCATTGTGTATTTCTCACTGGCGTAAGTAGAAAACATAAACATGTCCTATGTATGTATTTATGTATTGCATTAATCTATTAATGCTACGTTGCTCAATTGATCGTTGATGCAACCCTGTATATATTTGTACATCTTATTTTATTTCCTTTATCTCGGTTGACCGCCTTGATAATTTTACTAGCGCATTAACACTGTGCTTAGAGAAGATATATGAATTATCTCCCTCTTTAGTCATTCTACTTTGACGAGAGTTGCTCCCCTTGAACGGACGCTGTCCATTCAAGCGCACTCCATTGTTCTCGTCCGACGGTCGTATGTAAACAAACCGTCATGGTCGCTGACCACCGCCCATCCCCCCCTTTTCTCTTTCAACTTGTGTTGTTTATTTGAGATTATTATTTCCCCTTCTATGTACATTTTTATATTGCTACTATCAGCCATCTATTTTCCAAATCCCATTTGTCATCATCTCCCCTTTATGCTCTAAAGCAATTTTACCAATCTGACGAATGCACCTCAGTCGAGGGCATCGATAAGATGCATGAGAGACATGTCCTAACTTGTCTTTATTTATCCGCAGCCTCTCTCAGGTGTCTGCCTATTTATTTGCTATTTGTTGTTCAGTGTCTACTCGACACCACTCAACTATTGCCTATGTGCTTAGTGCTATTCAGCACTGCACTTGCCTACTGAGATCTACTCAACTCTACTACTTGGCGCTATCGGCATTGCCCGCCTATTCGACAGCCCACCTGTCAACTTATTAGGTGCGACGTCCCTATAGACTCAGATCTGTGCGAGACGTCATAGCTACGCCAAACCCTCTGCAACTCACTGGACTAACCCTGTCAACTACGCTGCCCACGGCAGATCAGCTCTGCCCGCAGTAACCTTGTGCCCACGGTAGCCGGCCACCCGCCCTACTGTGCCCACTACAGATATTAGAACTTGGGATTGAGACTCCGCAAGAACTATATCACCGGCGTCCCTCTATCCGCTAGAGCGCCACCTCCAGCTGCAGAACCTCAAGCCAGGACACAGCCAGCTGCGACATCAACAGGAAAACCAGCTAAGTCAGAGGACAAAGTGACATACTCTCTTATTAGGTGCAAGAGTGATGATTAAATCTAGTAATATTTAGAGATAGATGCAAACCCTCCCCCTTTTTATTCTTATATGTATATTTATGTAAATAAATATTCTTCATTTTTAACTTTTGTATCTATCTTTCATTGCTTGTCTCGTTGCGTGTCTGCTCCCGATTCATATGCTGATAGGTTGGTGTGTGATAGCTTTAAAAATAATCATCCCCTGGACATTAAACGCGCCAAACACACGTCACATTTCCCCACTTGTCACAACGATAACAAAACCTTTCCATCTGACCTAAGATGTTGTAGTTTTATAAGAAATATCTTGACATTAAGGAAGTTTAAGCTCATCATGTCTCACTTAGTTCTATTGCTACTGCTATGTTTATGATTTTATGAGGAATATCTTGATGTCACAGCGATCAATGCTATGCATATCTCACCTATTTCTATCCTGCTGTTATGTTGCAGATAAATGTAGCCTAAACAGTGCTGACCACATGCTGAACGAAGTGGACGACGAAGGTAACGGACCTCTTCATTACGCGGTCCTGGATAATAAAACTGAGGTGAACACGGACAGTATAGACTCACTTTAGTGCTGATATTGTAGAATCAAAAATTTGATTAGGAAAAATCTGCAACATTTAAAATGATATTAGAGCTCTGACATTTTCTCCTTAGGATCTAAACAAGATTGTTGATTACTTTCAGGCAGTTCATGAGTTATTACAGCTGGGATGTTGTCCCAATTTGCAAAATGTAAGTGAATCAAAACAAGATCTAAACCAGTGGTTCCCAAATTATTTTGTCTCGTAGACCCCTTGCCATGTTTTCTGATTTTCGGTAGACCCCCTGCTTAACTTGTATTGCATTTTTGCACATTCATAAACTAATTTTTTAAACTAATTTCTAACTGCAATAGACACATTAATTAATTAGCCTTATGTATTATTGTAAAAGTTTTCGCAAAGAGCAGTTTCTCGTGTATTTCTTGAGCTTTCACATTTGGCTCAAATATTGGTCCTGCGGAGCTGTTTTCACTAACAGGAGAAGAGGCAAAGGTGAGTTACTGGCGCCTAAACCAGTAAGCTTAGGGCAGGAGGGACTCATTAGCCTTGGCTTGCAGCCCACCTAGCCGAAGGAAAATAGAATTCAAACCTCTGCTGCTTTTTAGCTATACATCCAAACACGGGAAAGGCTTCGTGGGTCAGCCCTGGGGAAAAATATGGAGCTGAAGACCAATAGGTAGTTTGCAGCTTTAATGCTCATCCCACCGATGTGCCCTTGAACTGTAGTGTTACTCAAAGAAATTCGTTTCATAATATCAGATGAAGGTTTGTGTAAAACAGTTTTTAAAACTACTCCAAGGACTGGTAAAATCAATGTTTTATCTATAATGTTTTTCGTATTCGGCTATAGGTATAGAGATCTTGTAAGACGCTCACAAACCACCATCTTTTCTATATGATGTTGAAGAAAGATTTTGTGGATCTATTCTGACATTTTTTTCTCACTTTTATCTTTTTATCAGGGTGGCACCGTCTCAAATAATGCTCAAGATTAATTGATTTCATATAAAGACTCTTATTATAGACAATCGCTTATTTAACAAGGAAATAAATAATCAACGCTTTAAAATCAAGATTTCTTTTTGTTAAATATTAGTTACATGTAGACAAAATTAACTATTTAGATTAGTATTGTAATTAAATACGACTATTTTACTTTTGAATTTATAATGTTTGAATTTGTATTTATAACTATGTTACAAATAATTTATAAGTGTTTGAAATAGTTACATTAATGGGGTGTGAAAATTAAAGTCATAGACCCCCATGAACATCTCATAGACCCCCAATTTACTTTTTCCCTTTCGTGGACCCCTTGGAAGTCTTCGTAGACCCCTGGGGGTCTATATAGACCACTTTGGGAATCACTGATCTAAACTATAATTTCTCAATAATTGGTTGAGCTATTTGAAATAACAATATTACAAACTCACAAGGAGAATCGAATTTAAATACTCGACATATCTACTTATATTTCATTGTTACTCAGCTCGTATAAATACACAATGTAACATTTTTGATGACTTCCTGCGGATGGTGGAAGTTTTTAATGTCATTCTGCCCTGTTTCGTACTAGTGTGGCGTGTATTCAAAGTCAGTATATCCCTATAATGTGTGATGTAGAAATGGTGTCTGAATTTCCCTAAAAATTTAGAATTCTTTGCTATGTGATTTGTTTGGGAATCCACATATTAATTTATATCTTCTGATGTAAAGTAAAAAAAAGTTAAGGCTTCTGGTGAAAACATATGCATGATAGTCGGCTGCTGAGATACAATGAATATTTTCTTTATAAATATTTAGACATGCATAAGCATAGTGACTAAAAACGTATTGCACATTATGTAAAGTAAAGGACAGAATGACAAACTTATTTCTTATAATCGCACTCGTATATTCCATTCTAGAATCACTCCATGACTCCCTTACACTTCTGTGCCATTGACGGTGACGTCAATTTAGTGACGCTATTGTCCAGTTATTTGGCGAATTTAGAATTGAATGATTTAAAAGGTCAAACTCCTTTACACAAGTGAGTACATTGTATATCTCTTAGAAGTATCTTGACGCAATAAAATAATTGTATACATCTTTTAAGAGCAAGGCCACGTAAAGAAATAGTAAGTGCACCTCTCTCTCTCTCTCTCTTTGTCTCTCTCTGTATATATATATATATATATATACTAGCCTGACATTACCCGCGGCCTGCGGGTCTAAGTTTGTGTTTACTAATCTAGTGGATTGGATTTAGATGTATGTTAAACGTAGCTAATGATCCTTTCAAGTTTTTTCTCTTTCGCTACGAAAATAAAATTAGGTTTGCGAAAATGGGTTTACCCGAAGCCGATACATTCATATCTATTAAAAACGAAAAGAGCGATAGCTTTGTTAAATGAATGGGATTATAAAGTGAACAGTTAAACGAAATAATTTTTAGTACGCGATTCATGAATGTATATAGATCTAGGCCTATCTCAACTCGGCTTCGCAGCTTTCGTAAACGAATGTAGTACTTTAATACAAAACATTTTTTACATAAAATCATTCGCTCTAAATGTAAATAGCTTTAAACGTCTTGACATGCTTTTCCGTAACTTGCAGCACCATTATGTCGCGTAGTGATACAAATGAACTGAACGTCAGAGGTCATATATCGCCCATTATAAAGGCCTATTATTAAACTAATAAACTACTTACATAATACAATTTACTTTCCAATGTATTCTTTTAAAAATCATTTAAGCCTACAGTTACAGATTCGGTTTAATTTTAAATCTTTATTTTCAATTTAATTTTTTCTTAAAGATTTACTTATGCGTATTTAGACCTCTTAGCAACTTAGCTACGAAATGATGAATGAAACACGGCTAGTGTATCTAGGTCAACACATTACACCTAGGTCGACACAAGCTCACATCACAGTGTTTATAGTCTTTTACTATAATAGGTTCAACGTTTTTATCTATTGACTAGACTACTGTGGCATTCAAATTGTTTAGTTGCTAAATCTAGAGCTACATAAAATTAAACTAACAATGTTATATAAACAATTACATTCACGCGTTCGATTTGATTATAAAATATATTTTATTGCTTTTTGTCAAGGCGACTCAAGGCAACACGTATTGAGGTCATGAACTTTCGGCTCTAAATAAAATTAAAAACAGATGTTGGCTTTTGACTAATAAATTGAATAAACTCTACTTTGCTTTATATTTAGATCATTGAGAGCTCAATATTTTACTCTCTTAAATATACGTTTGACTATACTTTTAATTAAGAATACACATTTTAAAAATAAATCTAAGTCGCCTCTAAGACCTACTTCATTTCTTTGATCTAGTCTAGACTGGAACTCTTATAATTTTAAAGATTCAGTTTCAGGCGTGAGTTTATTCAATAATCAAGACAGCGAGATCTATACTAGATTATATCTTTCAGCGAGATCTATACTAGATTATATCTTTCAGCGAGATCTATACTAGATTATATCTTTAATAATTATAAATCTACACTATTATACAGAAAACATTTCAACTTCTATTGGTAGGTACTATTAGTCTAAACAGAGCTTACATAACGGAATAAATGCATGCTATTTGTAGAAAGAAAAACCCGAGCAAGGTGAAATTAAGGCTAGTTATAGATATAGTTTAGTTTCGAAGTTTTGTACGAAATTAAAACGTAATTAGCTTATATTTGTAACAGACAAATTACTTAATTGATTGTTGGTGATTATTTTGTTTGATATCGAAATAAGGGGAATAAATGCTACTTAATGAGACATGTGGATGTTTAGCATTGATTTAATTCCCTTATTACATTTTGACACGTTTTTTCTCCCACTTCGCATTCTCAGATCAAGTTGAAATTTCGCATAATTATTCATAGTCGATGGCAAGACACGAATCAATTCAAAAATTAACCACTTAGTTAATCATTTAGTATTAATTAATTAATCTAGTTTTATGTAGCAAAAAGGGAACTAAACCATGTAACTTTGAGCAGTAAATGACATTGATTAGCGGTTCTTTCCCTTAGATAAGCTTTGTTTTTAAAAAGTTTTTTTTTCTATTGCTTGTTTGTTTTCTCTTTCTTTCCAGAGCCTCAGAACACAACAGGTTAGGAGTTGTAGAGGTACTCTTACAACTGGTAGGTACTCTTACAACTGGTAGGTACTCTTACAACTGGTAAGCTCAATTATATCAATGCTTTGTATTTTGTATAATAAAGTTTCTTTTTTTTTTTTTGGTAAATTGTCATCATGAACATCATTCTCAGCATCAGCAGCAACAGCAGCAACAGCAGCAGTAGTATAATTGTCATCATCATCATCTTTAGTATAAATTATCATTATTATGTAACCCAGTTTGAGTGACTGAGAAAAAATTCCCTGTTGGTCATAGTACTTGACAGGTTCCTGTTGGTCATTGTACTTGACAGGTCCCTGTTGGTCATTGTATTTGATACGTCTCTCTTGATCATTGTACTTGACAGGTCCCTGTTGGTCAATGTACTTGCCAGGTCCCTATTTATCAATGTACTTGAGGTCCCTGTTGGTCAATGTACTTGAGGTCCCTGTCAGTCAATGTACTTGAGGTCCCTGTTGGTCAATGTACTTGAGGTCCCTGTTGGTCAATGTACTTGAGGTCCCTGTTGGTCATTGTACTTGTCATGTCCCTGTTTCATACATTATTCGGAAATCGGATGTGAAGTTGGAACAATTTTAAAGTAGAAAATGATTCAAATAATACAAGTTCTACATAGCTAAATCTACATTGATACATCTACACCACTAGATCTACATTGATACATCTACACCACTAGATCTACATAGCTAGATCTACATTGATACATCTACACCACTAGATCTACATTGATACATCTACACCACTAGATCTACATAGCTGCTTGATTTATCATCTACATCGCTTGTAAAATACAATTCTGGACCACACAAGACTTCCCGTGATATGAGTAACACAAAGCATTTCAAACCCTGTGAGCTATTTTTTTCTATAAAGAAACATTTCAAGATGAGCTCTTTATAGAGACCTATACAGATGTAAGACGAATCGTAACTTATTATCATGGTATACATTTAAGTAAAAGCTCTCAAACGTACAAGAAAATTATAAAAGGGTTTAAAAAAAAACAACAGCAGCAAAATCAAATAGAAGAGATCCATTTTTATATTTGATCAGATGACACAAATCATTGTAATCCAATGCAAACGTTTTATAAAGTCGAGACGCCCTCTTAATTAATAACACAATCTTATAGAATTATGTATAATGTCTTGAGTCCGTGCTGGTGAGCAGCCCTGCCTAACGGATGAAAAGCCAATCGCGGCTTTTTATGTGTGCGACACTATATCAGCACGAATCTCATGCATAATAAATAACATAACAACATAAATGGGGATGACATATACCAAACGAATGATCTGCACCTTAACAAAGTCAAATGTCAGGTCCCGAGTGACATATGTGTGGCAGTGCTCCAACATATCCCATGAATGGCCTCAGGTTCCGCATACCAAACAAAACATTAGAATCATTTAGTTTAAAAACTTGTACTTAATAGACTGTTTCGTCCATCGAAAGCAGGTTTTAAAAGACCCCATCTCCCCTGTCTGATCAATAGACTTTCTAGTGTTTGTCTTTGGGGAATTCCCGTAAATAAACCCAGAAAATGTGTTTCATTAACCTATTGCCGGAGAGCCTGACATCATGTCAATAATTAAGTAGACAAAGCTGTTATCTCCTCTTCTGTCACCCTGACTAACCAAACTGGAATTAAATTTTTTTTAAAAACTAATATATCCCCTCAGAAAATATATTACAAAATACTGAGATAGGATGTAACGACAGAAGAGACATCGAGTATTGGTGTAGTCATGTAATCACTGGCTTATCCTGTGGCCTCCACTAGCCACAGTTAGGTTGGATTTAGTCTGAGAAATAAAGCGCGAAGTGTTTCTAGTTGTTCTCAACCCTTATCTTTGTTTCAGCTGACCTATGTTTATTTTCGCGAAGTGTTTCTAGTTGTTCTCAACCCTTATCTTTGTTTGAGCTGACCTATATTTATTTTCGCGAAGTGTTTCTAGTTGTTCTCAACCCTTATCTTTGTTTGAGCTGACCTATGTTTATTTTCGCGAAGTGTTTCTAGTTGTTCTCAACCCTTATCTTTGTTTGAGCTGACCTATATTTATTTTCGCGAAGTGTTTCTAGTTGTTCTCAACCCTTATCTTTGTTTGAGCTGACCTATATTTATTTTCGCTAAGTGTTTCTAGTTGTTCTCAACCCTTATCTTTGTTTGAGCTGACCTATATTTATTTTCGCGAAGTGTTTCTAGTTGTTCTCAACCCTTATCTTTGTTTGAGCTGACCTATATTTATTTTCGCGAAGTGTTTCTAGTTGTTCTCAACCCTTATCTTTGTTTGAGCTGACCTATATTTATTTTCGCGAAGTGTTTCTAGTTGTTCTCAACCCTTATCTTTGTTTGAGCTGACCTATGTTTATTTTCGCGAAGTGTTTCTAGTTGTTCTCAACCCTTATCTTTGTTTGAGCTGACCTATGTTTATTTTCGCGAAGTGTTTCTAGTTGTTCTCAACCCTTATCTTTGTTTGAGCTGACCTATGTTTATTTTCGCGAAGTGAAACAAGATCATGGCTATAACTAACAAACTTATTGGATTATAACGTGAAGTCACAGATACATAACTACAGTAACAAGTCATTTTCTTTGATCACAAATTTATTGATTACCTCAACACAATTAAAGTTAGCAATAAGTCAAAGTTTGACATGCAATAATGAAAGAATATACGAAGCGTAAAGCCTCTCCAGTTTGAGACTGGGGGGAGGGGGAGAGGGGCCCTTCCCATTTGCCACTACCCAGAAGTTGCTTCTAAAAGAGTTTCCAGTTACTTTGGAATTGAAAACCCTATAGCATTACACACAGATTAGAATCATTATTTGCCGGTCACTAGTGCAAGGCTGGATGAGCCATTCTTTACAAAACACCATGAAAGCGATGCCAATGCTGTCATTGGCTCGTGTCCCTTTGTAAGCTCAACATAGCAATGGACCTAATCATTTAATTGGAACACTCAATGAATTGTTTAATTGACATTGAAATCTCCGTAAACGAGAGAGCGGCTGGGGGATAGAGTGTAGGGGCACATCGCAAATATTTGTAACGTCAGGAGAAACGGTTTTAATTGACAGCTTCAATCAGCTTTAATGTTAAAGTGGGTCTATGCTTAAGTTTGTTTGCGGGAGAGTGTATTCGTCTGAAAAGGTGATCTTGGCCTCCTTCAGTCCTAGAACGACTATGGTTCATCTCGCACACTTCCTAATGTGGCTGTGGAGCCCTACTTCGGAGAGACACTCCCGTCCATATATAGTGCAGGTTAAGGTGGCTTTTACTTTGTTGGTAGAGGAGCTGGCCATTTTTCTTCGAGAGCTGAGGCCCATGTCATCGAAAGTCTACGGAGAGATGAGATGAGGGAATGTTGTATTCATATACTATCATTAACTCGGAAGACATAGAGATAAGATAGCAAAATACGATTACGAATAATGCCAGAGTTTTTAAAATTTACATAAAGAAATTCTATTCCTTATAATTTTAATTTTAAAATGTCCCAACAGCTATTTGTGTGTATTAAAAGCTAGACAATAATTTTGCACTGATGAAGAAATCTCTATGACTTCATTTTCCCATCATTGTCCATATCTGGTAATAATCTTTAGACTTATATTGTAACGTCGTGTCTTGATTAATGAGTATATCTTTGAAGCAAATAATTCACAGAACACATCCAAGAATAGAGAGTCCGAAATACTTTTATTAATAAATTCAATAAGAATTGCGCACAATTTTCTATTTCACTTTTGAATCACAATCCAATAAGCTAAACCATAGACTATATATTACATGGACTGCCAACTCTACGCACTAAGCCTATATTTTTCAATAAACAAGTCCCGTTCACGGAGGCGTCCTTGGTTGCGTGGTAAATTGACTTCCGGTAGATTTTATTTTTACGTATAAAGAAACCATTCTCGAAGATTTTTACCACCACTTTTACAGCAAATCATGAATGGAAACTGAATTGTTAAAGAAGATGTTACAGAGGTAAGTGTGCACAAATCAATTTCTGACTTAGATCTATAACTGTAAAGCTTTATAGCTGATTTTCTTAGCCAATATAGACTAATTAGCCAAGCCTGTATTTCGTGTATTTTCTTGTTTACGACATTGATTGAATTGAGGTTCTTGTGAGAGCATAGCCTATATATATATATAAACCAAATAGTAAGACTTATTCAGAAGGATAACCCGGTACATTTAGATCTATATGCTCTTACTATAATAGGCTAAAATGACCTTTCGTTTATAAGTTGTAAAAAAGTCCTATATTATGTGTAGGCCTAAAGTAAAAGTAATAAGTCTAGATGTAAAGTTTTCTCCGAGTTGAAAAATGTAAGAAAAGTATGTTTGGCATTTAGATGCTGTCGTTGATAAAATAGAAAAAGTACATTCTGTGATGTTTTATGGCAAGTTATTATAACACGGTGCAGGACAGGCCACTGTCCTGTTGCCTCATGTTTCTCACGGCTATGGCCAAATTTCGAATCCTGGTGCCCCCGTGCCTCATTTTCTGTTTGACTGCCCCAGACTTGCTGATCTCCGTCTCAACAGGTCAGAACAAAAAATTCTCAATCTGTATGGTGACATGTATGCACTACGCAATACAGCAGGGTTTCTGCCCAGGGCTTTTGCAAGAGAAGATTTGAGCCTCTCAAGCCCTCACTCAAATGGAGTTTGATGATGTTGATTTTTTATGCCCTTTTTCTGTCTTGGTGAGAGTTATTGTAAGACTGAACTATTGATCTGCAGCTGTCGAAGTATTGACTAGCCTTTGTAATAATTACTGCGAAAGGTAGTGAGAGCAGCATCGTCGTCAAACATCAGTTCCCTAATCAGGTTATGTAGTTTCCTCGTTTTGGCCAAGCCAGTTTAAGAAGCCTTCCATCCGATCTACTGTGGATATATAGGGCCTACTCCATCTTCCAAGGCGCTATGAGAGTACAGACGAAACCATTCCGAATAGTGTTGATGGCCAAAACCCATCCTTGTTTTACCCTGCTCTTGATAGATAATACCGGTACCTAAAAGTCTTAGATGAAGAACTGTCAAACTTTACAGTTCATATCATGTGAAGCTAACAGTAGTTTCAATAGCTTATTTGGACAGACAATTTTCACTAGTAAAAACTACTTCTGCTTAGTGTGAGCATATTGCTAAATGAAGTTCATATTTCTATTACTTTCTACTCAAGTCACCCAAGAGAACTTTTATTTAAAGCGAAAACTTTTTATAATGCATTTTTCGTTGTTTTTGTTTTTTTTTACTTAAGGAGCATACTACTTCCACAAACCTGATTTGATTGTCACTAACTTTCAAATTGGAAGGGATCTACTACAAGTGAGATTTTTTTTTTACTTTCTCCAATAACATTCTGTTATCAATACATGTATCACTTTAAATTACTTGTAATTGTGAAATAATAGGTAAAAAATCTCCTTAAGTACATGTTATATTTAATCCTATGCATAAAATTTATTTACATAAAAAAAAATCATTAAAGCAGGCCTAATTGTAGAGAAAAAATTATTTCTTGTGATTGCATTGAAATCAACTTTAAAGATGCTGTCCATTGTTGTAACATAAAGTAGTCTTACATTTTTTAATTAGCAAATATATATATTTATAACATGTCTAAACTAGTTTGAATTTCTTTTCTTTTTTTCTCAGCTGCTCATGAATTTCGAGATTTTACATCTAATAGAGGAACAAATTTTATCTGCTTCCACTTAGCCAAACAGCATGGAAATATGCTATTGTAATGAGTAGAAGATATTTGTCATTTAGAGTATCATGCAACAGCTAATTATCAGTCCACACATTTCAAGATGAGGAAAAGAACAGTATAAGCTACATTCATTGATGCATTATTTATACAAAAATGTATAGTCAACCCAGTCATCACTCCATTTTTTTATGAAGCCAGTTACAGTTACCATGAAGGGATGAAATTTCAGATAATATTTTGTTTATTTCATGAAATGAGAATAGGCCTACATCAGAAATTGAGATGGTCATCTTCAGTATTTAATGTTTCATCTAAAAATGATAATTATATTAATACATATTTGATGTACAAACAAATGAAAACCATTCAAACACTTTTTTTTTGTGAAGTATAGATGATTAAACTTGTAAGTGTTTGAACAATACTACATCGACATTAACTTATTATTATAGACTTTTTACAGGAATGTATCGTAAGCTGGACTGAAAGAGAAAGTTGCTATAATTTAAATAATAAAATTTAATAGTTTGAACATGTAACTAAAAATTGAATAATGCTAACATTTATTGACAAGTGAATATTGGTAATGATGTGCTTTCTATTTTAATAAGTCAATAATATTAGTAAGAACAATATTATCTTCCCTTTCTTAATATTATAAACACAATATTTCCTGAAAAGATTTGTTTAAATTATAGAAATAATGCTCAAGTCTTCAGAAATGGTAGTTTTCAGAATCATCAAATCAAGGACAACATAGTATTCATGAACTTCCAGCTATCAGCAAGCTCCTAGTAGGTATTATGGAGCATATTCTCCTTCAACTCAGAGGATCACAGGCACTGGACAAATTCTAGTACTGTTGATGGAATAGAAACAACATACATTAAATTCATAACAAGTCACCAATTCAATCTTAGTTTCATATAGTACCAAACTTCCATATGTTCAAGTCCTTTACGGATAAAATCAATTCTGAAAACATCTAACAAAACAGTTCCTTAAAAAGTATATTAGGAGTATAGTAAAGTATATTAGAGGTTTTACACAAAAAATGCTATGGGAACATATTATGAAACTAAAATATTACAAAAAAAAAGGAATAGTATAATAATAACAATATTTAATCTTTGACATTATATTCAGTAATATTATGAAAATTTAATGAATGATTAAATGCACTTGAAAGTGAAGAGAACAGATTTTTAAAAAAATTCAGGAAATTTTCTGCACAAGCATGCTGAGGTAACCCAAATAAAGAGAGTCATTGAATATTGTACTGAGTGTTTGAAACATAATTTTTTACTGCATACATTAAATTATAAACATATCTTTGCAAATTTAAAGGGAGAATTTGAAGACAGCTTTTATTCTTTTTGCACTAAGATAAAAGTATTAAATTTTAAGCTGCCCTACTTACTGAAAGGAGGCCTGATGGCTTAGCGGTAAAGCGCTTGGCTTCCGAACCGGGGACCAGGGTTCAAATCCTGGTGTAGACTGGAATTTTTAATTTGAGTCTGAGTCCACTCAGCTCTAATGGGTACCTGACATTAGTTGGGGAAAGTAATGGCGGTTGGTCACTGTGCTGGCCACATGACACCCTCGTTAACCGTAGGCAACAGAATGGTCAGAAACAGATGATCTTTACATCATCTGCCCTATCGATCACAAGGTCTGAAAGGGAAACTTTACTTTTTTTTTTACTTACTGGAAGTTTCGTAGGAAGAGTTTCTGGCATAACAAGTGAGTTTTGTGGCATTCATCCTATTGATAAACTCTTAGAAATAAGAAAGCATCATTTCTTCTTGAAATATACATCTGCGGAAAAGAAAAGAACAATTGCTTTTAATGTGAGCAATAATAAAATTCTAATTAAATTTTAAAAATCTCCAAAATATTTATAGTGACTTAGTTCAAAGAATTATGTAAAGACTTTCTTTAAGCATTTTCTCAACTCATCTGACATCCTTTTCCACCAAGATAACTGGTTAATCTGTATTTCTAATTGAGAATTGTTGCATAATATATTTAATTCTTATGCAAGAAAGTATAATTTGAAGGAAAACACCTTAGATAACAAAAGAGTGGTATTGGCCTGCATGAGAAAATTATCACTTTAGAAATACCCTGCACAGGCTGGAGGGAATATAATATGTTTTATTTACAACATAACAACAATATTGTGTAAATATTCACCTATAAGTTAGCTTTAAATAAAATAGCACATGGATTCTTACAATTAAAATAGACTTACATAACGTTTAAAAATAAATGATTAATTACTTAAAAACTTACTGTTAAATGTATTTATACAGCTTCTGGCACTGTGTGAAAACTCCTTTGAAAACAATAAGAGCATATTGTGGCAGTATCTATGTAAATACTTGATTCCACACATTGAATGGTAGCAATAAGAGCCCTTTGGGTACCTTTCAACATCCTTTGTGTACTTCTTTGGTAGTTAAGAGAAAAGTTAAGATCTAGATCTACAGTAAATAAATAGCACAATTTGGTACCTATTGCCTACTAGAATATGTGAGAATAATGAAAAACGAAAATAGAACCGATTAGAATGTCTAGTTTAATCTAGTACAGTTGTTTATATCTAGGCAAGATATGAGTTGTGATCAAAAGAACTAGATCTAGTACATGAGTAGGGCCTATGTTAATGGGCATGGCTGTAGATAGTAGTATTGCTCATCAGAAACATTAAATATGTAGTGTATAAATCACAAATGGGAATAGATCTAGATACAGATTCTAGATCTAGATCTTATAACTTTGTCTTTATTATAAGTATAAGAGTCTATGTCTATTATTATCATATAAAATATAGACATAAACTAGATATAGATTAGAGTCGTTAGTAAAGATAAAGTAGATCTTCAAATAGTTTAAAGAACGATCTGTGACACTGTGAGCCAAGCACTTCCATTCATGATTCACATATGAATAATGAAGAAGCTAAGGCTAAGGCGCCTAAGGGCTAAGTAAGACGAAGTTTAAGTTAACAAGTCAGGAAGTCAGATTAAAATTAATCATCATGATCAAGGTAAGATGAAGCTGAACATCTAGACTTGAAATTATCCTAGATCTAGTCTAGAGTCAACTAAAGCTAGATTCTATATAATAGGGGGCCTATATAGATTCTATATCTTCATTCTCTGGGTTTATCAGACACACAAAGATGATGAATCTAGAGACTCGACGTTCATAATATTTTTAGTCATAATTTTGTTAAAAGTACTATAGGCATAGCCAGATTTTTTATAAAAACAAATTATTATTTTACAAACTTAAAAATGGGCATTTACATAAATAGTGTTTAGTGTTCTATTATATATATATATATATATATATATATATATATATATATATATATATATATATATATATAGTAGTGTAGTAGTGTGTTGTGTGTAAGTTCGTATTTGTAGATAAAGTTTATAGCCATAGGTCACTACATCTGGGTGAAAGTCTACATGTTTATGTGTACAATCACTTTCTAGTGAAGTAGAGCCTAAATGATTCTAAAATTTTATTGGGCGAATATATTCGAAACAATATCAGATCTTTTTATAGCTTTTAGAAGAATTGGATGTTATTTGGGATTCTAGTTAGTTAAAAAAAAAAAAAACACTAAAAACTTGAAGGCCGAAATTTTTATGCAGATTTTTCAGTTAGTCATACATACATCGTTGATTTTTTTTTATGGTTGATTTTCCATTACTATAGATAAAAATGCACATTATCTTGAAATTAAAATCAAATTGAATAAAAAAAATATTTGTAGATCTGAACAAAAGTTGGTATAGATGTAAGATTGTAGGCTTAAAATTATTGACTCACTATATTGTTAATTTATTTAGACTGACTCATTCACAGACTTAACTTAGGCCTGTATCACCCATTATATACAAAATTAATAAATGACACTCTCAGAAATGTATTGACTCTTTCAGTAAATCGCTTATCACATTTAAAATATACATTGTAAAAATAATGATAATAATTATCAAATGTGATGAAAAAAAAAAAGAAAAACAAATAATCCAAACTGGCAGCACCAATTAGCAGACAATTAATGTCGTAAACAAGAATACACGAAATACAGGCTTGGCTAATTATCTATATTGGCTAAGAAAATCAGTTACAAAGCTTTATAGTCATAGATCTAAGTCACAAATTGATTTGTGCACACTTACCTCTGTTAGATCGTATATGACAATTAAGTTTCCATTTATGATTTGCTGTAAAATTGATGGTAAAAATCTTCGGGAATAGTTTCTTTATATAGTAACAAATTCTACCGGAAGTCAATTTACCACGCAACCAAGGACGCCTCGGTGAAAGGAACTTATGCTTAGTTTCCTTAGTGTTGGCAGTCCATGTAATATATAGTCTATGGCTAAACTAGTAATATGACTTGAACAAGCCGACTCTTTCTACTAGGTTACCTCCTTTTGTGTAATGTTTTCAAACTTAGGTAAGTCTATCGGAGTAGGAGATAACTTTGAATAGACCGTATGATGGACTTTTTTGTTTTCCAATGACGTAACAGGTTTAAAAGTAGATTAATTCCCTTTTGCACTGTGACCTTCCTAATGACTATACGAAGATTAATCTAATTTATCAAGACTTACTTTTGTTTGTGTTTTAAATCAGGGAGCCGACATTGACACACAAGACAACAAAATGTACACACCTCTGATGATTGCATGTCATAAAGGTTATGTTGAACTGGTCAAGCTGTTGTTGAAACATGGCGCGGAAACCAGCAAGAAAAATAACTTGAGCCAGACGTGTCTGCAAGTGGCGACCATTCGAAGCCAGTATGACGTTGTGCAAGTCCTCCTGTCGGTCAGTTCAAACTTACTTGAATGTTGTCCATTTAAAACTTGCTAACTGGTGGTCGCCTTGGGAAATACAATCTTTTCTAGGGGAAATAATGAAATGTGATGTTTGTCTCTGTGGAAACAGAGTTATTCAACTTTTTTTCTTTCTTAATTCCTCGCAGCTCACCCAATCTGTCAGATCACCAATCTACACTGACAGGTCATTCTGTTATTACAGAAAATTATTTACACACACCCCTTGCAGGGCCGGCCTTAGGCATAGGCACACTAGGTAGCCGACGTGGGACTTCAATTCGTGGCGGAATCGCACAGGACTAAACAAAATTTTGAGAAAAAATTGTGAAACGTGGATCAGATCTCAAACATAGTATGACTATGACTATGACTATGACTATGACTATGACTGACTATGACTATGACTGACTATGACTAAGACTATGACTATGACTGACCATGACTGTGACTATGATTATGACTGACTATGACTGTGACTATGACTATGACTATGACTAACACTATGACTGACTATGACTGTGAATATAACTCTGACTATGACTGTGACTATGACTATGACTATGACTATGACTCTGTAACTTGAACGGAAATTGTGATAGAACCTATATGAATTTTGTATTTTTTTTTAACTAGAGATATAGACGGGCAGGTTTTTAATAAATTGCGTAATTTTATTTTTGCACTCTTTTTTTTTTTTGTTATTTCATTTAGGGCGACCGAATACACTTAGCTTGGGACTTCCAATTATCTAAGGCTGGCCCTGTCCCGTGTTTTACTCCAGGCCTTTATTTCATTGCTGCGTTAGGAGAAGTATGATAAGTAGTGGTGGCTAGTCCAGGAACCTGCTATTTACATAATACTTTTTTTTTTAAAGCGAAGGTCTCTTTTTTTTTCATTCTTAAGGACATGAACATTTTCGACCCTAGTATGTATCACAAAGCCCATCATCGCAAACAGAGTCATTGAGTCACCCGACAATCTACGGGCTCATTATGCATGGTGAGCAGATATCGCCACGGGCCGGATATCACCACAGCTAATTTAGTTATCACTGCCATATGTTTTCGTAACAGTCTTGTTGTACATGTAAAAATTTTTTCGGCACCTGAGGGACTCGATAAAACTTAAGATGACAGCGCTGCGATTTGACTCATACACAAGAATTCAAAAATGTTCAAACATACAATGATCTCATCATTGTAATGAAATTTGACACAAAGAAGAGACTTTGATTAATAACGATAAAAACAACAACTACTTTGCAATGATTCTTTGGTTTGATATCAAAGTCAAGAAAGATATAGACTTCTATTTGTGATTCCACAGTTGGGTGACAAGGCGTTACTCTATGGATTAGATTTATTCGACCAATCAGCATTACACCAGGCCGCCAAACTTAAAGATGTCAAGGTAATCAAGATGTATTAATTAACATAGATAAATATAGGGTCACTAGTTAAAATAACACATAATTTTTTTTATCTGCAAAAATCATATCCATATCTCTCTGTGACAGGTGGGGAAATGTGACGTGTGTTTGGCACGTTTTATGTCTAGGGGATGATTATTTTTAATGCTATCACACCCCCACTTATCAGCATATGAATCGGGAGCAGACACGCAACGAGACAAAGCAATGAAAGATAGATACAAAAGTTAAAATAAAGGATATTTATTTACATAAATATACATATAATAATAAAAAGGGGGAGGGTTTGCATCTATCTCTAGTATATTCTATGTTTAATCATCACTCTTGCACATAATAAGAGAGTATGTCACTTTGTCCTCTGACTTAGCTGGTTGTCCTGTTGATGTCGCAGCTGGCTGTGTCCTGGCTTGAGGTTCTGCAGCTGGAGGTGGCGCTCTAGCGGATAGAGGGACGCCGGCGATATAGTTCTTGTGGAGTCTCAGTCCCAAGTTCTAGTATCTGTAGTGGGCACAGTATGGTGGGTGGCCGGATACCGTGGGCACAAGGTTACTGCGGGCAGAGCTGATCTGCCGTGGGCAGTGTAGGTAACAGGATATGTCCAGTGAGTTGCAGAGGGTTGGCGTAGCTATGACGTCTCGCACAGATCTGACTCTATAGGGACGTCGCGCCTAATAGCTTGACAGGTGGGCTGTCGAATAGGCGGGCAATGCCGATAGCGCCAAGTAGTAGAGTTGAGTAGATCTCCGTAGGCGGTAGATGATGCTCAATAGGAAAGTGCAGTGCTGAATAGCACTAAGCACATAGATAGGCCAGTAGGCAAATAGGCGATAGGTGATTCTTGATAGCAAATACAGTGCTGAATAGCACTAAGCACCTAAATAGGCAGGTCAGTGAGCTAGGGCAGTGCTGAATAGCACTAAGCACAAGGATAGTAGGTGATTGGCGTCGAGTAGACACTGAACAGCAAATAGCAAATAAATAGGCAGGTAAGTAGGCAATAGGCAGACACCTGAGGGAGGCTGCGGATAAATAAAGACAAGTTAGGACATGTCTCTCATACATCTTATCGATGCCCTCGACTGAGGTGCATTCGTCAGATTAGTATAATTGTTTTAGAGCACAATGGGGAGATGATGACAGATGGGATATGGGAAAATAGATGGCTGATAGTAGCAATATAAAAATGTACATAAAAGGGAAAGTACTAATATGAAAATGTACATAAAAGGGGAAATAATAATCTCAAATAAACAACACAGGTGGATAGAGAAAGAGAAGGGGGGGGGGATGGGCGGTGGTCAGCGACCCAGACGATTTGTTTACATATGACCGTGGGTCGAGAACAATTGGGCGCGCTTGAATGGTGTGTCCGTTCAAGCGGCGCGACTCTCATTAGAGTAAAATGAGTAAAGGGGAGATAATTCATTACAGGGGAGATAACTCATATCTCCTTTCTAAGCGCAGTATTAGTGCGATAGTAAAATTATCACGGTTGTCAGCCGAGATAAAGGAAATAGACTAAGATGTACAAATATATGCATGGTTGCATCAACGATCAATTGAGCAACGTAGCATTAATAGATTAATGCAATACATAAATAAATACATAGGACATGTTTATGTTTTCTACTTACGCCAGTGAGAAATACACAATGCACTAATTAAATATAAATGAACTAAGCAAAATACACATGATAAAATCCAATGGAAATATACACAGAGTAATTAAGATGGAACTTGTGATTAAGTTCGGCTTACCACCAGGTATTCCTCTAGGAGGGAGAATAAGTGATATAGTCCAGACTCGATAGCTCAGCTCGAATGGGAAAGAGAGGGTCTGACTTTATTTAATCTACTTATATATGCCTGGGAAATGTGGGCGGACACAGGAAACGTCCTAGGCTAAGAATTAGCTTACACGTGGGTGAAGTCCGACAAGCGACGCACCTTGGTGTATCACGCGGTATGTTGACCCGTGTAATCTCTTAGATCAAAGAGAGACGTGGGAGAAAGGGGGGGGGGAGGAGGATTAGCTTGCATTCAAACCAAGGCGGTGTCAACCGCGACCGTCCTTCAGACATCCGGCGGGCAAGACAAAAGAGATTGGGTGTTTACCTTTCCCCGATCAAGGGCAGATAAGGAAAGGACGCGCCTTCGCTATCTCCAATGTGGTCAACTAAGTCTAGCCTGGAGGAGAAAAGGTGTGGCGGGTGAATGATTTAGGGGTAGGATGGACAAATAATTAAAATAAAATAAATAAATAATGAAAAATAATAATTAATGCTGTGATAATTTAGAGTGACTCTGACAGCGAGTTTTTGACTTGTCACACTCTCAATATTGCAAGGTTTAACTACCTTTTCTATATAAAAGTCAAACTGTATTAATTACCAGTAATTGATTAGATTAAATAATTAGTGAATTTTGTGATTGATTTATGTATTGTCATTAACTATGAATAATTGTACAAAATTTCAACTTGCTTCGAGAATGCGAAAGTGGAGAATAAAATGTCAACAAAATTTGTACCAGACAGACCGACAGATGTAGTGATAGAAGCTTTGTACAAAATGCTTGTACTTGCATGTTCCATATATACAACTATTACCAAAACATTGCTATTGTTAGTCCCTCTATCATTGTGTATTGACTTGTTCAAGTCTTCCTCCAGTTTATCAACCTACTGCTAGAAAAAGGATGTTCACCCACTGCTTTCGACGCCCTGCAAGAGACACCTCTGCACATTGCTGCCAAGTAAGTATCAAACGTTATCATTGCCCAAAATGTGTCTAATCCCCAAGATTGTATCCTTCTTTCATGACTTCATTATGATTTAAACTATTTTCAATCCTTAGTGTAACGAACAAAACATTATTCAATTCCAAAATTGACCAATTAGTTAAATAATTATTGCTAATTTATTATTTAGTTTAATCGAAAAAGATAAATAAATTCTGCATTATAGATAGATATAGTTGTGAATGTGAAGTTCTTCCTGTTAGATACGCTTAGTTTTTTTTATATAAAGTATTTTTATTTCACGTTTGTTTTAGAAATGGTAGTTTTGAGACCGTGAAACGTTTAGCGGAAGCTTGTAGTGACTTGAACTGTGAGAATTATGAAAGCAAAAGTCCGTTCTTTATCGCCTGTGAGGTGGGCAACAGGAAGTCAATGAGAGCTTTAATACAGGCAGGTGCCAATGTCAAGGACACGTGAGTAGTTTACTTTCAACTCTCAGTAATTGTGCTGTAAAAATCTTACAATTTAGGAAACCCTTTTAAATAAAGCAGCTCTTAAGCAAAACCATTTTAAATAAGGTTGCTTGTTAAGATGTAAACCATTTGAATAAAGTAGATCTTAAGAGAAGTTTAAATTAAATATGTCTGTAAGAAGAGCATTTTAAATAAAGTAGGTCGATACATATTATTTAAAGGAGAAGATATCACTAAAGTACCGGCATAGGTCTAAAAAGATGCGTAAAAACAATCAGGGCCACCGCGAGGGTTGTGGCCGCCTGCGTGCGAATTTTTAAAATGCCGCCCTGTTCCCCCCTTTTTTTTTCTAGACAAAAAGTCATGAAGACTGAGCTGGACACTGTGACCAAAAGCGCCCTTTGATTAAAAACCACTTTTGTAGACCTTTCGTCTTTTTTCCGTTCATAATCGCGACGTTGTCGTATCCCTCATGCCCTCCTAGATGTTTTATTTCCTATTTTAACTTTGCATTTTTTTCTATTAAGAATTCATAAAGTCCTTCTCCAATTGTATCAGTAATTTCAAGGAACCCCAGAAAATATTTAAGTATTTCTACATGAGGTGTATAACAAACAGAGGCAATAATAATAGAGATTAGTCCGGTATGAGACATGTCTGGTGTAGAATACTAGAATCAATTTTTTTTTTGTTTGAAAATATGTGTGTGCTTAAACAATTTCAAGGAATTTATTTTCACTCAAACTTCGATATCGCCTGTATAACTTGATAAAAGTAATCTTTGTATTTTGGTATTAAATAAACAATTCATGGATCCTCTAAAAGCGAGACGTTGTCGATTACTTCTTTTTAAAATCATACATTCTGAAATGCGTTGCATATTTCGTTGTTTTCTTGTCAAGAGCAATGTTTTTATTTTCTCTCTATGACCTGCATTATATCCGTGGCTTCTCAGATATACTATGATCCCATTTACTCCTTTCTTACCTGTAATGTCGTCTATATTTACCCTGAAACAACCCACATGGACCATAAAATGCAGAATATAGTGACTCGAAATACCAAAGCCATTGACGGTGAAACTTTTTTCAACGTTCAGCAAACTTTCATAATGATTATCACGATTGTATTTTGGAGAGATGTGTATTGTATCCACAATCATCTGGCATACGCGGATTCTGAGGTGCCTACACATTTATTCAACACACCACCAGGACAAAATGAAGCAACTCAGCGTTGAATATTTTTCTTGAATTAATATAAAATAAATAATCCAAAGTACAAGTCACTTATACAATGATTTGAAATAAAACACAGTAAGGCAGTGCTTCTAAAAAATATCCGGGTGCAACACCCTAGGTAACAAAATGTTTGTTGGAGATTAGAAGCTGGGGATCTATAGGAGCGATGTAGGCTCCCACAGTGAGGTCCGTGAGTTTTTATTTTTAGGAAGTTATGAAAAAGAAAAGAAACTTATCCATTATTATAACACAATTTTTAGTTCTTCTTTTCATTTATATTAATTTAACACTTTTTTTTTATAACCAAATTTACATATCAAAATTTCACAAAACGAGTCCATAGCTATTTTTCGGACAAAGTGTTGCCTATATAATTTTAAAGTTTTGTAAAAAGTTCGTTATGGAGATAAAATTGAAGATACGGCAGATTTCCGTTCCCAAGGGGTTTGATTTCGGACTGGGCCCCGGCGCATTTCGGCGTTTTCAGCTTCAGAAATTCTTTCTCCTGGCATCTACAATACCTATTTTCTTGTAGAAAGAATGTCAAAAAGGCCAATATTGAAGTGTTTTCTTTTAGAAGGTTCTATTCATCCTACTAAAAAAAATATCGAGGGCCATATAAAGTCTACTTATAAAGAGGTAGCACTGGTCAATAGTATTATGCAAGGCACATTCTAGGTACAAATAGCGCACGGAAGTGTGTAATGGGCGTGATCCTTTTTTAAGATCATCTTCGTGTTAAGTACATTTCTGTCGCGGACCTTTTTTTTTTCCCACACAAAAGTCGTCACTATAATGAAGTGGAATAGTCGCAAGAAGAACAAGAAAATCCGAAAGAATCAAACTAGCGGAGACATTTTGAAATGTTGTTTTCAAAAAGTTTTAACCCATATTGTTACATACCCCTATCGCAAAAAGGTCTACATTTGACAAGGAAGAAGATAAAACAACGTCTCTTACTTCAGATATTTTAATTTTTAAACATTGGTAATTATGTAATTTTAATAATATTCAGACATGGATTAATGACCACAATGAAAATAAATATTGGTTTTCGCCCCACCTTCTTGTTGTTGGTCGGTACTTAGCTTATTGCTTCAAACAGCTATTACAACTGAACCAAGGTAGGCGTTCTATAATGTTAATAAATACAAAAGTCAATAAATACACTTTAAATGAGTTGAACAAACGTCTCTTGTGAACTATAAACTGTTATTACAATATACACAGATTTAACTTGCTTTATTCACAGCCTTTTCATATAAAAGCAATAATGTTTTAAACATTACCTTTGTAATTACTACATCTACTTACAGGGCGAGCTAGTCGACTAAACAACAATACTTATATGTAGTAAGTAGATATTAATAAGGAAAAAAAAATGTGTTGACTGATCCAGGGCCGGTCCTACAGATTGCGGGGACCTATGCGAAACGGATTGCGCGGGGCCCATTCTGGGTTGTGATAAGAACACTAAGTGAAAATTAAGATTTTGTATTAGAAAAAAAATTCGTCTATTCATACTTGACTAAGTACAAATCACTGTCAAATTACCTTTACGAGCCATCAACAGTTAGATAGTAGTTTTCCAACAAAAAGGCGATATTCATTCAGATCTGTCTTTCAGATTTACTATCGACTAGCAAAATATCGCTATTGGTATTTTTTAACAGGTCGAGGTAGATTTAGATCTATATTTGTATGCCACAGACTATTAAAGAAAATTAAGAATTTGAACTTCTTGTTTTGGTTAAAATTAGCCTTATTATTATATTTTTATTAAACGAAAGCTGACAATGCCATTTTTTTTTTAAATCGCGAGTAGGATTGCCGTTGTCCATATTGAATGACACCCCGAAATAATTTAGTCTTCTTTTATGGAGATTTGAATTATTTTTCAGATTTAAATAATTTCAGGAGATTTTTATGACTTTTTTGGTATATTTTACAATTTCAGGAGAATTCCTGGAACCCTTTAATAATAAGTTAAAATGGTTTAATTTAATAATTTACACTTAGAATTCGCGCGGGGCCTATGGAAGTGCGGGGCACACTGCGGCCGCATAGGTTGCAGTGGCGTAAGACCGGCCCTGGACTGATCTGCTTCTGTAAGTGTCATTCAAAACAAACAAACAATCCTCGAAAATTCAAGGCCAGAAATGAGTAGGCGCCTATGCAAAAGACCCGTGGGAATCCCTCGCGAGCCGCTCTATTTTTTTAAAATAAAGTTTCTAAAAAAAAAGCTTTTAAAGGATAATAGAATAATAAAAATTCGTTTATAAAATATTTAAACATTTATGTATTTTTTTTTATTAAACTAACAATTTAAAAAAAAGGTTAACCTTGGTATAATAATTTGTTCAGCCGCCTGCGTGCACTGCACACATTGCATAATAGGTAGCGGCGGTCCTGAAGCCAATGGTATTTCATGAATAGGAAATTTGGCTCATCATAGTTTCTGGAAATACCAATAACACATTCAGCACCCATGTCATTGTTACAGTAAACTAAAGTACGACCTCGGGGCTAAAGCGAGTCGACATTAGGGATCACAATCTTGGAACAGCCGCCACATTCGTCACTCTATAATGCAACATTTATCTCCCTTTGACTCAACCTTCATTATACCTCTGGTTGGAAACACGAGACCTTATACATCTAGATAAAATATATCGAACGATTTAATAGACCGGCTATGATAGTGTATAACAAAACATTTAGTAAAAACCTACACAAATACCATGCAGGTCTGCTTTTGCAACTAACCGGTTATACGAAAATTACAGTAGGCCCACCTATACATCTTCGGTTGTTTTTTTTTGTTTCTGTTTCTACTTTTAGCGATAAACGAATTGTTCACACATTTAGCAGTTACACTGAGTGCTAGATATAGTTTGTACAAGGCTACGTTACTATTGAATTAATTATTAGGTCATAGGTCATAGTATTGATGTGTCGCTGTTTTAGAGACATGCACCTGAGAAACACCCTGGCAGTGGCAGCAATGAATGGTTACTCAGACATTGTTCAGGACCTGATAGAGATGGGCGTGCCTTTGAACTGTAGGGACGAAGAGAAAGTAAGTTCTTCTTCCAACAACTGTCTGAAACATTGGATACTTTAAACATCATAGCAAATGGATCTTAATGTGAACTGGCTATCCCTAATGCATTTTTTTTAAATTTTATAGGCTAGTGCCTTCCGCCTTTTTTATATAATATTTATAGGTTAGGGTCAAATGCTATAAATAAAGCAGATGCTGCGCTTCCTGACCTCTATCCCGTTGTGGTTCAGACAGATTAAAACCCACCCAGCAGCGTTACAAGCCGGCTACTGGATAATTCTCGTTAGCTCGGGATAACCTGGCGGTCTAGTCCGCTAACAGAATACTGGTGCCCCACTGCCTATGTGCAACTCTCTCAACTTTGACTAGTCTGATCAAAATATTAACTCCCCCCCCCCATACCCATACCGACAATCTCCTAAAACTCCACCCTGTTAAAAAAATTTCCTCCTAAACACCACATCTTACTAACCACACCAAAAACTAGTCTATCAAAGAAAACTCCCACAGTTAATAAAACTATCCATATTACCTCCTAACAATACCCTAATCCTAACCCTAACGCTCCTAATCCCTAAAAAAAATAAAGTGCGTCTGGTCACCGAAGCACAGATCCCACTTCTGACACCAGTTTTCGATTAGCGGGCCAGGATAGCCCGGGCTAACGTGAATTATCCAGTAGCCAGCTCGTAGCGCTACTTGGTGGGTTTCAATACAATATCTTATTAGGTTGTTATGGATGACAAATGCGAGAATCGAATCAACCAGACCATTGAGATTACGAAAAGTATAAAAAAAAGCAACGATCCAGCCACCGAGTACAATTTCTTAATCTAAATGTTTATCAATGTATTTTCCATATGCTCAGACATAGAGAAACGGTTTTACCTCTAACTTACAACCGAGCAAAAACATATCTATTAGGTATGTTTGTGAAACAATGGGGCTCCGCAAGAGATGTTTTAGTCATTTGTTAAGCCAGAGAGACGCTGACATGATTTTTGGGATAAAAAGAGAACATTACATAAACGGGGGCGTGGTGGCTGAGTAATTACGCGCTTGACTTTCAAACTGAGGGATCTTAGGTTCGAATCTCTGTGGTATTTTAAGTTTCGGGACTTTTTGGGCGTCTTTGAGTCCACCCAACTCTAATGGGTATCTAATGCTAGTTGGGAAAGTTAAGGCGGTTGGTCATTGTGATGACCACATGACACCCTCGTTAAATGTCGGCTATAGAAACAGATGACCCATACATCTTCTGACCGATAGATCACATGTTTAAAGGGGTTCTTATATCACAGTCCTAATCTAGCCCTTCTTAGACAGTAAAGGCTTAAACAAAAAGAAAAACAACCTAGGCTATTAAATACAACTGTGATTGGAATAGACATTAAATTATTAGAGGAAAAATTCGAAGAGTGTGTGATTTCATGGACAACTTAAAACAGTAAAGAGACTTTTCTCGGCGTTTCCAAACCTTCTCTCCCTTTTAGAACACAGCTTTACATCACGCCTGCAGCAATGGTCACGTGGATACAGTCAAGGTTCTATTGGATGCCAATGCTTCGGTCACAACAACCAATTTGAATGGTCTTAGTCCGCTGGGCATGGCAGTAATGCAACACAAGACGGACGTAGTGTTGGCAATGATTGACCACTCCAGGTCAGTCTTTTTACAAAGCTTGTATCAACTCGCTCAACTCTGTCTGTCTGTGTGGAGTTTTGTACACGTTAGTCCCCCCCCCCCCCTTTCCATTCTGGGATCAAATTGAAAGTTTGCACAAAATTATTCACTGTGGATGACAACACACAAATCCATAAACAAAATGAACCTATTAGTTTATAAATTTGTCGTAATTTTTTTTTATATAGAAAAGGAAATAGGCTTAGGGTAGATTAGCCTTGATAGTGAATTAGGTCGTTCGCTAAAAATTTAAACGAAAAATAATCTATACTTTCTATTTTCATAAGAACTTGTATAGCTCAGAGGCTAACATGTCGTCCTTCCATCATGGAGGCTCGAGACCTCAAGTTCGAATTCAGACTCGAGCAAATTAAAAAAAAACAACACTTTCTTTTGAAAATTCAGAACGGAGACCTCCCAGATACACTTTAACCCCCCCCCCCCTCTTCCCTCACGATTCTACTAAAGTGATTGGACCATACCGCTGAGAGCATGTTAGAAGCATTAATAATTAAAATATGATTGATTTAAACTAAATTGATGCAAAGTTACTCTATCTTTTTTTTTTTTAAAGTATTTTTTTTTTAATTTTACTTGTTTTTATCATGAGCTGACCGTCTGCTCTCTTTCCCTCTCCCTCATTGTACCTAAAACAGTACCCTGACAAAATAGCGCGGACAAAATAGCTCGAACAAAATAGCGCAACAAAATAACGCGAACAAAATAGCACCGACAAAATAGCATCGACAAAATAGCGCGACACAATAGCGCAGACAAAACAGCGCCGACAAAATAGCGCAGAAAAAATATACTTTAGATATTGTAAAATAGGAATAGAGCAAATATTTTTGTTTTGTTTTGATGTTATTGTTTTTTAGTCATTTTGCAGCAAACACTTTAGATATCTTAAAACATAAATATGCAAACAGTAAGCATAAATTATAATAGGCTAAAATGCATAATTTCAAAATATATCATTTATTAACTTTACAAAAGTGTACTTTGAAAACAGGCAAAGATACTTGTCAGATTTTATACACTAACACAAACAAACTTTCACAAAGTAAATTGTATAAAATGTCACGTAGAAATTCCATCACTGTTTGCAATTGGTCACCACATTTTCAAGATCCTATTTTTCGCAAGATATGTATTTTAAACATTGGTGGAAAAAAGGGGAATGATATAAAATTTAAAGTACTCTCGTTCTCTGCAAATATGGTATACTTTCAGATCTATTAATATTGAAAAAGATAGAGACATCAACAAAAATGCTGCCCATTACATTAAATTACGAATAATTCGGTACTTTTATACACATCATATATAAGTCCGCGCTATTTTGTCTTGCGCTATTTGTCCGGTCACCACCTAAAACAGTCATTCATTTTAATCAGTCAAATTAGATCGTCTACTAACAGTTAATAGTGCACAGAGTTTCTAGCCTTCATTTAAAAGGTTTTCATTAACACTTATTTAGGCTCGTATCTACTTTTTTTTACAAAAAATCTTCAGCATTTAAACTTTTCATCATTTGGGCTTTACATCTCTCTTGGGTGGGCCCTTTTTTTTAGCTCTTGATAGCCACAATTATTGTAGGTAGTTTATTGCGATTTGCTCTTGCTATCATTGTTGTGGACTGTAAAACTTAGGAGCCCCAGTTGACTTGCCAAGCGTTTTATATTTGGTATGACCACTAGATCATTTACTGCCTCAATCAAATAAAATGAAAATTGCAATTAAAAACTTCAAAGCGTTATAAATGGCCTGCTTTGCGTGAACTTAATCATGGGTATATAGCACTATAGAATTATTATCTAGAGTTCAACTGCCCTCTAGACTAGAGACTTCTTATTACAAATGTATGTGTCTGTCCTTGTCCCATCGTTGCTTTCACTGTCTCATTCACTTGACGCTTAGTTTTGAATCAATGGGCGTAAAGTCATCCAAAACAATACGATGTTCATATAGAAATTGTAAAACCGGGCTTTGTCACTCATCTGTACATTCCAATGTGTATTCTTGAATAAGACGTATCTATTACTTCAGCTGGGAAGAAAGTCTGTCAGTGAGAGACAAGACTGGGGCCACTTGCCTGGACAGAATGATAGCCAACACGCCTGAAGGGGTCAAGGTAGGCCAAGGAGACACGTCCAGAATATAGAGCCTTTGTAGATCTTTTTAGCTGGCCATGTATGTAAAAACTATTTATAAGATGTATATCATATCCCTATCCTGTATTATCATAAGCCTAGTACATATCAACCAAACATTTTCCCTTCGCTTTTTATTCCATTTGGACTGTAGTATTTGTATATATGTTAGTACAGTGTCAGTATGATCATGTATGCCTTACCTCAGATCAATTACAGCATGCTAAGTGTTATCTTAAAAGTAACATGTAGTTTACATTTTGTACTAATAGCTCCCTTTTTTCCAGAGCCATTAATCTATAATGTAAAAACTATTTCCGCCTGTCTTTCTTAATTTCATTCATCACAAAAAATCATGAAATCTTTCATTCTCATTGATACAATGAATATATAATGTCTTTAGGAAATATTGAAAGTACAGCAACTTAGATTTAATTATAAAGTCCAAGTTCATTGAAACCAATATTTTTATCCACTACTTTCATATGACTTTTAACATTATATGACTTTAACATTATATGACCTAACTCTCATATGACTTAAACGCAACTCCTTCAATTTTAGCATTAGATCAACAATTTTAACAAACAAAAATTCTCTCGTAACTGAATCTAATCTCATGTAGAGCTTAAGCTTTGACTCAACCACCAGATTCTATTGTCTTTATTTTTTTAACATGATGGTGCAATTTCAAAATTGTGAGCGATGCCTTAAAGTCATATGACTGCATCAAGAAACATTTATCAACTTATCGAATTTATAACTGTTGCATATTAATGTCATTTAACAGGCTGTATTGGACAAGTGTGTCCGGAGATCCAATCATGACCCATCCCATGAAGACTACAAAGTAATAACACACGTAATGACGCTAAAAACTCGCGGGTCTATAATGAATCGTGTATCGCACCACACAAACGTTACTTCAAAACAAAACTAATTCGTCCTACGCATATCATGTGTTCATCTACACCGTCTAATAACTTAAACTCTGCTAAAACGTTGGTTTTCCTGGCTGATTCAGGCAACCCATTACATTTTGTAATGGCACTAGGAAACATAGTCAATAACGTTATAGAAGGGGAAATAATATTTATCATAGGAATGAACCTACAAAATATTAACCTGCACTATCTGTGAACACACATGGAGAGTTCAACATTAAAGCCTTTCGAAAATAGCATTAGCAGAAATGTCGGTTCGGATTTCATTTAAAAAATTGTTTAGGTTTCAAAGTTAATATTATAGCTTGTATCTGTTGTAAAACCGGTAATAAAGTATTGTTTTATAATCAAAACACTTTTACAAAAATATTACAACGATCAAATTAAAAAGGAAAACCTAACGCAATTGAAATGAAACTTTTGAAAATAACATTACTAATTTATTTATCTGCCTAGAAAAAATAATTAAGGTTCTATTTAGCCCTAGATTTATGAAGATCAAGTGCGATACATTGTCTCTAATTTCTAGGATTTGTTTTATTCTAAGAATATATGTTATGTTTCAGATTGAGTTCAATTATAAATATATCGACCCTGGACCTAAAGATCCGATGTCAAAGAAAAACAACTACAATGCTATGGCTGTAAGTACTAGTCTATATCTATCTCGTAGTTTACCGTATTAAAACTTCTAATAGGAAGATTGTTTGGACAGTTTTATTACGTAGGAGCTTTGTTCGAGCTACTGTTCGACCTGGTGATAATGTTTCAGGCTCAGAAGATCACCAGAAAAAAATATAGAAACAATTTTCTTTATTGAGTTCCCGTTCATGACCAAGCTACACTTTTGACTGTCCCATCCACTCCCCCCCCCCTCATAATCTTAAAACATGCTACACAATAGGTCTTAATGTACGAAAACTGTAGTCTAACATTGAATTCATCTCGATTGTTAATACACCTCATCTTAATTGTTAATACACCTCATCTTAATTGTTAATACACATCATCTTAATTGTTAATACACATCATCTTAATTGTTAATACACATCATCTTAATTGTTAATACACATCATCTTAATTGTTAATACACATCATCTTAATTGTTAATACACATCATCTTAATTGTTAATACACATTATCTTAGTTGTTAATACGTAATGTGAGCTGGTGATAAGAAGGTTAAACAGATTAATACTACTAATATATTGTTGTTACTAATATTGAATCTAGTTCTCATTATTTCAGACTATGATGAAATATGACAGAGAGGATTTGCTATCCCATGATTTGTGTCAAAGTCTAATGGTGTATAAATGGTAAGTTTTGACTGACGTAGTTTTAGGGAAGTTTTTATCCATATCCAGTCCAGAAATCACACCGTCTTTTTTTTTTTCTTATAAACTGAAAATGTATTGACGTTTTTAAATAAGATTATTATTCTATACGCACTCAAAAGTTAATGTAGTCCTTCGTTTAAACTAGAGATTTATTAAAGATCAACTAATTTGTTGATTTTTCATGAATAATTACGAAACTTAGTATTATGCTTAAATGGAAATAGACAAACAAGAAAAATATAATAAAACGAAACATGGAATATTCCTTTTATGAAAAAACAAAAACAAACAAAGCTAGTCTAAAGGGAAAGAACTCCATCCTTAAAACTATGTCTACCAAAAATGTACAAGTTATTTCGTTTATTCGATATCAAACAAAAATAAATAATTAATTGATTAAGTGAGTATTTTTGTTTATCTATTCATGTTTTGTTAGATACAATAAATAATTATTTAAAGTATCAACTTGATTGGATAATGCGTGATGGAGAAACAATTATTTAAGGGACTAAACCCAACAAATTTAGTCATATTTTGTGAATACTGAAGTATTAGTTTCCATTGTTGCTATCAACAATATAATAAATAACTAGTAATTAATAGTCTAATTGGTTACTTTTTTTTATTGATTCATGTCTTGTCTATGTCAATGAATAATTGTGCGAAGTTTCATCTTGATCCCAAAATGGGTGTGGGAGAAATAATGTGTGCACACTTTTTACCAGACAGATCACTCTAGAATCAGTGTTTCCCAAACTGTGTTCTGCGGAACCTTAGTGTTCCGCGAGGCCTGAATAGATATTCTACGAACTACTGGAAAGATAAGCTAAAACAATACAAACCTAAAGTAAGCAACAGTTTGACAACGCATTGACGAATTGTTTCTTTAAATCTTCTCTCGTTTCTCTCTATCAGGCGCCGATTTGGAAAAGCAATGTTCGCTTTTGACAGCGTTCTGCAAATGGGTTTCATGGTATTGATGCTTTTATTTTACTTATCGATGACCAGACCTTCTGACGCCAACTACACTTGCTATGCCACCAATAGCTCCAATAATACAACTCTTGCTTCAGTAAGTTTTGACTGCTATCTCCTCGTATATGACGATATAGTAAAAAGTAGAATGTCATTAACAGTAGTAGACGTTCATTCATGGGCGTAGCCGGGGGGGGGGGGGGGGTTGGGGGGTTCAACCCCCCACCCCCCGAAATGAAATCCCCGGAGTTTAGTGACTGATCTTTTGCTTTAATTTTGTTTATTTTAGGTGAAATTTTAATACTAAACCATCATTTGCCCTAGCACAGCCAAGAGGGTTTTGAGTTTAAAACCCCTACCATAGGGTTTAGAGTTTAAAACCCCCTACCAGGGGTTTTGAGTTTGAAAACCCCTATCAGGGGGTTTTGAGTTTAAAACCCCCTGCCAGGGTTTTGAGTTTGAAACCACATACCATGGGGTTTTGAGTTTAAAACCCCCTACCAGGGGTTTTGAGTTTAAAACCACCTACCAGGGTTTTTAAATTTAAATCCCCCTCTTCTATAAAATAAAAAAAAAATGCAAACGACAATTCCAAAATTCCAAGAGCATATCTAAGGAAAATTTTGATTTTAAACCACTCTCCAAAATTTACGATAAACCCCTCTTTAATATAAAAAGCAAATTACACACTCAAAATTGTATGAGCTTAGCCAAAGGGGTTTTGAGTTTAAACCCCTCTTCAGCTGAGTTTGAAGCTAAAAATACCTCTTCAATATTAAAAAAAAAAGCAAATTACGCACTCAAAGTACTATGAGCATATAGCCAAAGGGGTTTTTAGTTTAAACCCCCCGCCAGCGGGATTTAAGCTAAAAAATAAATCTTCAAAATAAAAAAAAAATCGCAATCAAAATGCAATGAGCGTAGCTAAATTTCCCTTCAGAGGTGTTTGATGCTAAAAAATACCTCTTCAATATAAAAAAAAAAGCAAATTACACACTAAAATTCTTTGAGCGTAGCCTAGCCAATGGGGGTTTTGATTTTCAACCCCTCTCCTCCAGATGGCTTTTTTAAAAGTTTAAAACCCCTCAAGATAGTTTTGAGTTTAAAACCTCCTACAGAGCGTTTTAAGGTTGAAAGCCTCTCTCTTCAATATTATTTCTGATGCAAACTACAGTCATCAAATTCTATGACCGTAGCTAAATGTGGTTTTGAATTTAAAAAAAATCCAGATATATTTTAGTTTAAATCCCCCCAACAGATTATTTTGACGATAAAACTTCCCTTTTCGATATAACAACTAAAGCAAACTACAGTCACATAATTCCAAGATCGTAGTGAAGAGAAGTTACACATGTCTACCAGTGGCTGGGCTCCATTAATAAAGTGCAATGAAATTGAAAAGCACTAAATGTGGCTCTACAAACATGGCTAAGACGGATTTTAGGAGTCAGTTATAGAGATCGGGTCTAAATCAAGGAAATCCTAGGCCGAAATGGGAGTCGACCTCTTAGTAAGGTTGTGACAGAGCGTCGCATGAGGTTTGCGAAACATGTTCTCCGACAAAATGAATTACGCATAATAAGAGTTGCGATGACATCCTAGTACAACTTGGCGCCAAAATTTCATGGACGTCCTCAAAGCAGGTGGGAAGAGGCTTCAGACATTGCCAGTAACAGATTTTTTGTAGAAACAGCTTGCCAGCAAATAAGCCGAACGGCGCGGGAGTCAGTAAGAATAGCACATTAGCTTTTTGAAATAAAACTTTTTAATAGCAAAGCAATTCACTGTAGGTACCTCAGAATATGCATTTAGTGGCTTTCAATACCAGAAAAATGTGCTTGGCGGCGGGGCCAAGCCCCGCGCTGACGCTCCCCCAAAGCCCTTGCTGGCAAAGTCGAGGAGTCTACAATTTTTTCACTAACTCGAGGAAGAACATATTCTAGTGCACAATAAACGTCTTCCAAAAGAATGAAGGGTCAGAATGTAATAGAGATTAATTACGTACACACACACATGTCAGGTGGGTTTTGTCCTCGCGCTCATCTAGGGTATGATGTACTCCGCCGGGCTCCCCACCTGAACAGTGTTTATTAACTTTATGCCGGGGTTATAAGTAGCCTTGGCTCGTCTGCCTGGGCACCCCTAACAGTCTAGTAATCAATTTATGCAATAAATATCTAGGAACGAATAAACCAAATATTAACGTATACTAGTGAATAACAATATTGCATATAACAACAAAGGTTTAATGAGTTAATGATATATATGATATGAGGCATACATTATGAACAAATATCAATAGCAATTACAAATTACATTCAAAGGACTATAGCACACCTTAATCTCAGTGCCATAGTCAATCAGGCATCACAACGCCAACCCAACGCCAACGGCCAATAGTCAACTACCAGGCCTACAACTCAGACTTGACTCCAGCAGAGTCCCAAGCCTGCGTCCCTAGATAAGAAAAATACGCACTCCTTTGATACCGCCATTCTCACGATTATAAAAGAAACGATTGTAGAGCTACGACATGTAGAAGATAGTAAAATAAACTAACTTACCCAATACTGGGGAATAACACCACACAGATAACTCAATCTCAAGGCTCACCAAGTGAACACAAAGAGACTCATCTCAAGGCACAACAAAAGAACAATGACACCAATATAGCGCATCCTTAGGAACAGAACTAATAAGACCTTATGGTGCTCAAACGAAAATACCCTACAAGATGCGCACGACATCCCCCCTCTCCCCCTAACTGGATCTTGCGAAAACAAGTCCAGTCTTCAAAAAAATAAAAGTTGAAAACTGAAGTATAGAGACAGCAAAAGAAATTAGGACACATTGCCCAACATTGAAGCCGAAGAATACAACCTTCATAAAGTCAAAATTATATAATTATTCACATAGATGATGTCGCAAAGAACAACATCCATCATAAAACTATTATAACATTATAATGCATAATAAAAACAAGCAGTACATATTACATACATATTCATACATATCAAGCAATAGCTTTAATAAAATAGTCTTTTTGTGCGAATCACACCAGTCTTGAGCACAAGTCTGCAAGTATATTGTCCTCTCCTTTGATGTGACACACGTCGAAGGTGTAGTCCTGGAGCATCAGCGCCCACCTCGTAACACGGTGGTTCGTAAAGTTCGTGCTCCGGAGGTAAGCCAATGCCTTGTGGTCCGTCTGAAGGTGAAACGTCGTTCCCCTTAGGTATCTGTCAAGTTTTCTAATGGAAAATACGATAGCCAAGCCTCTCGATGATGGAATACCTCCGCTCCCGAGGCAACAACTTGCGACTCACATACTTGACGGGATGCAGAACACCATTCACGCACTGGCTCAGTATACCGAAGATTCCTTTGTCCGAAGCATCGGTCTGAAGAAAAAATGGCAATGAAGGATCAGGTAAACGAAGAATGGGGTACCTACACAGATACGCCTGCACCCTGCTCAAAGCCTCCGCGCACTCATGATTCCAGTGCACCTTAACAGACCGACCCCGACCCAATAGATCAGTACCATGAAACAACTACGCGCACCCTGGCGAACCTACTGTACAAAACCGCCAACGCGATTAATAATTACAGGTATTAATTTTTTTCAACCCTCTAGACCACTTTAAGCCTTAACATTATTTTAACCTAGATATCTTTAAAAAGAAAAACAGTTGAACAATATAATGCTAATATTATACCACCCGCGGTACAATTCTGCATGTCATTAGTTATCTTTATCCTACACGACAGAAAATGCAACTAGATTCGTAACCTCGATCCAATTGTTAAATTCAAATAGGATAAGACTGTACTTTTACGATGGTATATGCTCTGTTACATGAGCTTCATCATGTACATTTTACTCTACTACCAATACTACAACCAACTAGTAACGCAATACTTTCATGTGTGTGCCAGCCCATCAACACACGCCCGCAACATTTACCGATGCAACCAGATTACCAACTTAACCATCACGTCAACCTCTTGCGCTCACACGATGAGGGACTACCACAATACTTCTACTACCAAATTTCGACCTGTCCAAATATCTAACCGCCTTAGCAACGTCTGCTAAGTTTTTAAACCTTACATGTCCAACACCCATGGACTTCCCATTTGCCTCTAAAACCTCCACAAAACCAAACAAACCAAACTCCCTAAATCTATCCTTAAGCCTTTGCCAATTAATATTAAATGGCAAATTTCTGACAGTTACAGTATAGCGATCCGGCATCAGCTTATACCCACGGCGACCTTCCGAATCGCGACGACTCTCTAGTCATCTATGTCTAGATCGCTGGTCTTGGTCATTAATACTATCATTGGGATTTACATCCTCAACACCAGTCTCATTATTTTGGGCAACAAATTCATTAGGGCACTCAGCTGATTTATGACCTTGCTCACCACAACTGAAACAAACAATTACCTTTCTTTTAACCACTGGACTCTGCTTTATCACAGGCTCACAACATGCTGCTGCCACATACACACTTTCTTCTTTTCTTATTGCTACCTCAGACCCAGCAACCTTGAAACCTTCAATCACCTCCAACATATTTTCTACTGTGCTGAGTTTGTTTAACACGAGCTGTCTGTACACCTCATTTGATACGCTTTCTAGTATCCTATTTTTAATGAAAAGATCTTTGATCTCTTCTACTGTCTTACCGACCTCGGCCATTTTACACCAGTTGTCCAGTGCGGTCCTCAACTCGGTCACATACCCACGGAAGTCATTCTGCCGTGGTTTGACCCGGTGGAACCTTTTGCGGCATGTCTCTGCATTGATGTCTGCATGGCGTAGAAGTGCCGTTTTGACATCCTCATACTTGTCGCTAAGGAACAGACTGTCCCTCAACATAAAGTTTTTGAGAGATGTCGTCAGTTTGTAGGACAACAGTAGGGCCCACTCTTTACTCTCAATCTTACACCTTGCTGCCACGGCCTCAAAGTGCGTCAGGTATGCTAGAAGGTCATCATCCTCCTTCATGCCTTGGAAGTTCTTGTCTAGCCTGTCCAAGACACTCTTTTGTCGCACCTCAACTGTCTGACCTACCACTGCACCTGCCTCTGGCGCCGACTTCTCTTTAAGCCGTGCCAACTCCAGTTCATCTTTTCTCTTGAGCTCCTCTCTAGCATCTCTCTCCTTCCACCTCTCGTGTTCCTCACGCCTAGCCTTCTCCTCCCGTTCATGTCTAGCGGCTCCATCCGCCTTCGCCTCTCTTCTCAACCTCTCTTCCTCCGCCTTCGCCTCTCTTCTCAACCTCTCTTCCTCCGCCTTCGCCTCTTTTCTCAACCTCTCTTCCTCCGCCTTCTCCTCTCTTTTCAACCTCTCTTCACGCTCAAGTCTGGCTTTCTCCTCAGCCAGCGCCTCTTTTCTTAATCTCTCCTCTCGCTCAAGCCTAGCCGTCTCTCGTTCAAACTCCTCCTTCTTGGCTCTCTCGTATTCAACCTTCTGTTCTGCCACATACCTCTCCAACCTCTCACCATCATACCCGAGAGCACGGCCGTCACTGATGAACTGGGCGGTTAGAGTCAACCTCGTCTCCATCACACAGACTATTAAATACTACTTACAGTCTAACTATCACTAACAAAAACCAAAGTTAGATCATAGTGAGAAAAAGGGAAAAAAAATATTTCTTAATTACAACGGGCTAACTGAAATCACGGGCGCATCGACAAAAACAGGGCCAAGGACTTATCTGCTCAGTATCCCGCGTCGGAAGAAACACGCCTCACTCCAGGCTCCGCAGAAGAGAAAAGCCACAGACAACCAAAGCCACAGGAGCAGACCAACGGTTCTAACTTCAGGACGGTTCCGGTGCACCAGCCAGCAAGACACACAGATCCCGTCTACAGGCACTCGATCCACTCACACGTTGCCGCTCAGAGTCAGAGGATTCAGGCGTTGGTGACAATAAATAAAAGAACAGGTTACAACAGTTTCAAAGAGTAACTACACACTCTAAGTTTTCCGATACATATTGTGAACTAATCCCATTAGGCAAAATACAAGGGATGCCCAACTAATCTAACGTGTGCTATACCTAAAGCATCAGACCGCTCAAACGGCTTAAATGTATTTAATTTTATTTAATACATAAACATTACATATATGTCATATGTCTTATGTTGGCCTTAGCGGTCAAATCAAGGGCACATAGGTCACAACGTTGACATTTACATATTGTTTCCCGGACGAGCCCCCATTTCTGTCAGGTGGGTTTTGTCCTCGCGCTCATCTAGGGTATGATGTACTCCGCCGGGCTCCCCACCTGAACAGTGTTTATTAACTTTATGCCGGGGTTATAAGTAGCCTTGGCTCGTCTGCCTGGGCACCCCTAACAGTCTAGTAATCAATTTATGCAATAAATATCTAGGCACGAATAAACCAAATATTAACGTATACTAGTGAATAACAATATTGCATATAACAACAAAGGTTTAATGAGTTAATGATATATATGATATGAGGCATACATTATGAACAAATATCAATAGCAATTACAAATTACATTCAAAGGACTATAGCACACCTTAATCTCAGTGCCATAGTCAATCAGGCATCACAACGCCAACCCAACGCCAACGGCCAATAGTCAACTACCAGGCCTACAACTCAGACTTGACTCCAGCAGAGTCCCAAGCCTGCGTCCCTAGATAAGAAAAATACGCACTCCTTTGATACCGCCATTCTCACGATTATAAAAGAAACGATTGTAGAGCTACGACATGTAGAAGATAGTAAAATAAACTAACTTACCCAATACTGGGGAATAACACCACACAGATAACTCAATCTCAAGGCTCACCAAGTGAACACAAAGAGACTCATCTCAAGGCACAACAAAAGAACAATGACACCAATATAGCGCATCCTTAGGAACAGAACTAATAAGACCTTATGGTGCTCAAACGAAAATACCCTACAAGATGCGCACGACAACACAGACATCCATCCATACAAACATATATCTATATTATAAAGTAGAATGTGAGGTGTATGTATGTATGTATGTATGTATGTTACTTATAGACATCAAAACCGCTTGACCAATCTTGATAAAACTAGGCAGGAATGTTCCTTGGGTACTAACTTAGACCGTAGTGTATGTATTGTAGCCCTAAAACAAACTTAAGACCCTCAAAAAAAAAAAGTTGTCCGACTCTATTACAGCTATAGTATTTTATGGATCTAGGCCATGTCTACAATGTTGACATGAGAAAAGATCGAAAGGATTTAGACCTAGATCTAATTCTAAGAAATACACTTTGCGCAGATAGTTTTTTACTTTGACACATGAAAATACAAAAAAAAGATCCATTGATTTCATTATATAATAAAATTAACCTTTAATTTTGTGTTTCAAAAGCATTTTTTACATAAATTAGCCCCTTATATCAGTGACTACAGATTTCCTGACGAACATTCTTTCATTAGACAATACCGTAATGAATCGCATACTAAAAATTAATTCGTTTAATTGTTTACTTTATAATCCCATCCCTAGATCTAAAACTCTAATTCAACTCTAAGATAATAAAACTTCTCTTCGCACAGATAGTTTTATACTTTAACACATAAACATATTAATTAAAGTCCATTCATTTCATATTTTGATTAAATAAACATTCAAATTTGGTTTTCTAAAGCTACATTCGTTTACGAAAGCTGCGAAGCCGAGTTGAGATAGGCCTAAATCTATATTCATTCATGAATCGCGTACTTAAAATTATTTCGTTTAATTGTTCACTTTAAAATCCCATTCATTTGACAAAGCTATCGCTCTTTTCGTTTTTAATAGATATGTATGTATCGGCTTCGGGTAAACCCATTTTCGCAAAAATAATTTTATTTTCGTAGCGAAAGAGAAAAAACTTAAAAGGATCATTAGCTACGTTTAACATACATCTAAATCCAATCCACTAGATTAGTAAACACAAACTTAGACCCGCAGGCCGCGGGTAATGTCAGGCTAGTATATATATATATATTACGGGGCGAGGGGGGGGGAGGTAGAAAAAAATCTCCCCCCAAAAGCCCCCCGAAAAAATTCCTGGCTACGCTCATGCGTTCACCAGACTAATGATTAAGAATACCCTTCACAAGACTAATGATTAAGAATACCCAACACAAGACTAGATGATTAAGAATACACAACACCAGCCTAATGATTAAGAATACCCCCCAGCTTAATTATTAAGAATACCCAACACCAGACTAGATGATTAAGAATACCCAACACTAGACTAATGATTAAGAATACCCATCACCAGACTAATGATTAAGAATACCCAACACTAGACTTGATGATTAAGAATACCCAACACTAGACTAGATGATTAAGAATACCCAACACCAGAGAGAATATCCATCACCAGACTACTGATTAAAAATACACAACAGTAGACTAGATAATTAAGAATACCCTACCCCAGACTAATGATTAAGAATACCCAACCCCAGCCTAATGATTACGAATACCCGACCCCAGCTTAATGATTAAGAATACCCAACACGAGACTAGATAATTAAGAATACCCAACACGAGACTAATGATTAAGAATATCCATCACCAGAATACTGATTAAGAATACCCAACACTAGGCTAGATGATTAAGAATACAACACTAGACTTATAATTAATAATACCCATCACCAGACTTATGATTAAGAATAACCAGCACTAGACTAGATGATTAAGAACACCCAACCCCAGACTAATGAGATAATGATTAAGAATACCCAACACCAGAGAGAATATCCATCACCAGACTACTGATTAAAAATACCAACACTAGACTAGATGATTAAGAATAACTAACACCAGCCTAATGATTAAGAATACCCCCCAGCTTAATTATTAAGAATACCCAACACCAGACTAGATGATTAATAATACCCAACACTAGACTAGATGATTAAGAATACTCAACACCAGAGAGAATATCTATCACCAGACTACTGATTAAAAATACACAACAGTAGACTAGATAATTAAGAATACCCTACCCCAGACTAATGATTAAGAATACCCATCACCAGACTAATGGTTAAGAATACCCAACCCCAGCCTAATGATTACGAATACCCGACCCCAGTTTAATGATTAAGAATACCAAACACGAGACTAGATAATTAAGAATACCCAACACGAGACTAATGATTAAGAATATCCATTACCAGAATACTGATTAAAGATACCCAACACTAGGCTAGATGATTAAGAATACAACACTAGACTAATAATTAAGAATACCCATCACCAGACTTATGATTAAGAATAACCAGCACTAGACTAGATGATTAAGAACACCCAACCCCAGACTAATGAGATAATGATTAAGAATACCCAACACCAGAGAGAATATCCATCACCAGACTACTGATTAAAAATACCAACACTAGACTAGATGATTAAGAATAACTAACACCAGCCTAATGATTAAGAATACCCCCCAGCTTAATTATTAAGAATACCCAACACCAGACTAGATGATTAATAATACCCAACACTAGACTAATGATTAAGAATACCCATCACCAGACTAATGATTAAGAATACCCAACACTAGACTAGATGATTAAGAATACTCAACACCAGAGAGAATATCCATCACCAGACTACTGATTAAAAATACACAGCAGTAGACTAGATGATTAAGAATACCCAACCCCAGACTAATGATTAAGAATACTCAACCCCAGCCTAATGATTACGAATACCCGACCCCAGCTTAATGATTAAGAATACTCAACACGAGACTAGATAATTAAGAATACTCAACACGAGACTAGATAATTAAGAATACCCAACACGAGACTAATGATTAAGAATACCCAACACGAGACTAGATGATTAAAAATACCCAACACCAGTCTAGATGATTAAGAATACTCAACATCAGACTAATGATTAAGAATGCGCAACCCCAGACTAATGATTAAGAATACCAACACCAGACTAGATGATTAAGAATACCCAACACCAGACTAGTTAATTAAGAATACCCAACATTAGGCCAATGATTAAGAATACCCAATCCCAGACTAATGATTAAGAATACACTACACCAGACTAATGATTAAAAATACCCAACACGAGACTAATGATTAAGAATATCCAACACCACACTAATGATTAAGAATACCTAATCAATTAAAGAAGGAAATTCTTAGAAGTTAAAAGTGTAAACAGAAGAAAGTCATCCCCTACTTCCTCACACTTGTTATCATTTTGGTTGTTTAATTAATGTACATATTGATGCTGACCAGACAACTTTGTGTCCTACAGTGGCTTATACTAGACAGACCAATCTACACAGACTATTATTTTTTTACTATCACCTACGCAATTTACGGATTCGGACTCTTTTTGATAATTAGGGAACTGAAGAGCGCTCTTCTGTTGGTAAGTTGTTGTTTTTGTCTTATGAATTCACTGATGTATATATTTTTAACATTTCTTATTCTGTTAAGTAACAAATCTTTAAAAAAAAACAGGTCATGAAAAAATAAAATATTTACATAGAGGTTCCTGCGTGTTTTAATGTCGATGTAATTTTAAAAACTACACTTGAAAAAAGAGCACCAATACAGTACCAAACAGTACCAATAAAATAGTTGTTAAGGTCTTTCTAGATCAAGATACTTTATTTACAGTTAGGGTCGAACTTTATGTGTAAATATTAATTAGGCCTACAGTTAAGATTAATTTTAGTACAGATACATTGTTTACATTGGTGTTAAACTTGGTATCTAGACATTATTTACAGTTGTTAAACTAGATGCAGAGAAGTTATTTATATTTTGTATTAGATAAATATGAGTCTTTCAACTATATAGTTGTTATGTATGACAGTCTTATCATTTGTTCGTTCCCAGGGCTGCCGCTACTTAAAAACTTGGTCCTTCTGGATGACCTTGACCTCAATTGTCTTTATCCTTATGTGTGTCACACCGCCTGGATACGGGCCATGTGATCAAAATTGGCGCCTCTTTGCTTACGGAGCGTTTTGGTTCCTGATCAGAGAGTCCATTATGGTTCAAAGGTAAAACTCTAGATCACTGGCGGATCCAGGGGGGGGGCGGTAGGGGCGATCGCCCCCCCCCCCCACTCGGCCGACACCCCCCCTTCGGGGGGGGGGGCCGGACGAATTATAGTATAGAATTCACACATTTTGTATGCGAATTTATTACTTATTTTAATAATAAATACTAATTATTTATATTTCAACCTATTTTTAGATTATTTCGCCCCCCCTTCTAGTATTTTGGCCGATTTGGTAGGGTCGGGAGGGGGCGATGGTATCAATCCACCCCCCCCCCCATCATAAACTTTTGAGTGGGGGGGGGGCGGTCCTATTTATTTGTAGAAATCACAGCTTGCTAACAGAATCAATTAAATATCTATATGATTAAAACTTGTTATTGGTATTTTAACCGGTCTTTATATAATTTCGTTCACCTGTTGGCTGATTGGAAGGGGAAGAGCGAATACCTCCACTGCCCTTCCCATCTAAACCCTTCGAGTGGGGGGGCGGTCCTACTTTTATGGAGAAATCATAGTATGTGAACAAAATTAGTCAAATATCTATATAATATAAACAGGTGGAAGTGCGATACATGCAATCACCTTCCCCCCATCGGACAAACCAATACTTTTTCTTTTTGTATTATAGCAAGAAATTACAAAATTTAAAAAAATCTGTCACTAATATAATTTATATATGCTATAAAGTAAATTCTTATATCTCAACCCTATTCTTTAATGCAAAATGCAATCAACAGCAGAAATTATAAAAAGGAGCGAGAATTAATCGTTTTCATTGTATCGCCCTTCCCCTTTCAGGACAGAGTTTGTGTAATTTGACATGAATTTATCATAACTATTTTAAGAAAGACTTTTTCAAACGAAATTTTTCAATATAAGTCTCGGTTGAGATGAGTTCAAAAGCCAGATAATCTTTTCCTAGTCGACTTTTTCCAACCTTTACTCTATCTCATATTTTTCTAGTTAAATAAATTTAGGACTATAACTCACAATTTATGCTAGAATTTTATTGAATATTATTAATCAAATTTTTTTTTTTCGGCGGCGATTCTCAAAACCTTAATCTAAATATGTGGGGTATCTAATCTTTTCAAAGAACAAATCGGTTTTATTTGCAATGTATTAAGAGACTATAAATTCATATTAGAATATTTTTCTCATTATTCAAAAGGTCCTTTATAATAGAATGAATAATGAGCTGTAGGTCAGGAGAATGCGTTACTGCAGTGAAGAATGCCAGAAAACGCTTTTAGCGTCGAGGCTTCGCCCCGAACCTCACTGATGAATAATAAGGTGTAGATGTCAGGAGAATGCGTTTTTTGCAGTGAAGAATGCACTTTTGGGTACGGGGCGAAGCACTAATAAATAATGAACTGTACATGTCAGGAGAATGCGTTTCTGCAGTGAAAAAATGCAAGAAAACGCTTTTTGCGTCGGGGCTTCGCCCCGAACACCACTAATAAGTAATGAGCTGTAGATGTCAGGAGAAAGCGTTTCAGCCGTGAAAATGCAAGAAAACGCTTTTGGCGTCGGGGCTTCGCCCCGAACCCCATTGATAAATAATGAGCTGTAGATGTCAGAAGAATGCGTTTCTGCAGAGAAAAATGCAAGAAAACGCTTTTGGGCGTCGGGGCTTCGCCCCGAACCCCACTGAAGAAGCGTACAGCGCTCTCCCAGACCCCCAAGCTTGCAAGAGAAAGACTGTTTTTTTTTCTGTTTTTTTTTCGCCGAAGATTGAGAAACAGTCTTATTTTATTCTCATATATATATATGCTGTACGCACGTTTATGCACAGGGTTAGGGTTTACTGGGCGTTAGGGTTAGGGTTTGGAAAAAAATCGCCCCCCCCCACTCCAAAGTTCTGGATCCGCCAGTGCTCTAGATAGCTACAAACACATGTAGAATCAAGAGCAAATTGCTTTGTAAACAACTATCAAAAACTCAGGTTTCCAATCCATGGGCCGTGACTCTAAAAACTCCAAAAGAGATGGAATCTAAAACAGTGCAGCGATTGGCTGTTTTTTTTTATTTTTTAAAGTAAATGTTTATATAAAGCTTTGATAAAAAATTCACTCTACATCTACTTTTAAAGACCTGCATATGTTCAACAGTTTGCTTAGCACAAACTTAGATCTAACATTTTTGTTTTAGGTTTGCTGCCATTGGTTTATATTTCACAATGTTCTTTGAGGTCTTCGGGACAATGTTAAAGGTAATGTCTACATCGTTTATTGTTTCAAAATAGAATTAACAATTGTTTTGCTTGCAAGTTCCTTCAGAAAGGAATATTATTGCGCCCTAGTTCAAACCTTCTGCAGGACAGCTAGGGTAACATCGGGCAGGGTTGGAACTCCGGACTATCGTCACAACGGTCTGAAGCGCACGCCTTTCGACCAGGCAACCATGGATTTACCTGGTATTGAACTATTTGACTTCATTTTACTGTTATTGCACATGAAATGTGATGAATAGTCTAGTTCAGGAGTATTTTACTGTTATTGCACATGAAAGTTGATGAATAGTCTAGTTCAGGAGTATTTTACTGTTATTGCACATGAAATTTAATTGTTTAGTTCAGATGATCAGTTTACATGATAAGTATAGAGCAAAATATAACAAAATTCTAACAATGAAGAAATAATGAATAGAAATTTAAAAAAAGATTTGTATCCAACTATACATAGTGACATTAAACAAGACACAGAGTTGTACTCGGGTAGACTGATAGTATGTCTGAGCTCAACAGTATAATGTAAGAAAGCGGAGTCGTACAAACACACACACACATTTTGTTCTTGTTTTAATTAATAAGAACATGCTTTTGATTCAAACAGTTTCGTATCTATTTAGTTTACATTCTTCCAATACACTACTTAACCAATGCTCGTAGGCTCCCCGGACCTTTTCTAGAATAAGACAGGTAAGATGACCGACGGAGATAATTTGAGATCCAGAGGCGTAGCAAGAGAGGGTAAGGGGGTGCATGATGCTCCGGGCACTACTTTCTGTGGGGCACTACTTGCTCAGGGTCGCCAAAGCATCTCCAAGACAAACAACAGTGCCCTGAAACGTTCTATTCAATTTCCAATAGGGTTCTGTCTAAATATTTTGTTTTACTTTAGAACTTATTTCCTTTTGTAATCCTACCTAATGTGTACGCTATTTTAAGCTCTACAGGGATAGATATAATGCGTAATGTTATGTTGATCACAACGTGCCAGGCTGATCCAAAAATACAAAAGAGTTTTTAAATTATTAGAACTTTTTTTTGTTGAATATTAAAACCCAAAGTTTGAAAGAATTTTTTATGACAAACACAAATGTAGATATACATCTGAATTCTATAAAACTCATATCGTGCATATTGATGTATATGAAACACGCTTATTTTTATTGTCTGATTCGTATTTTGTTTTCTTTTTAATATCTACGCCAGGTTTTTACTTTGATGATCTTTTTCGGCTTCGCATTAAACATTCCACTGTCTTTAATGATGAAACAGGTTGGTGAAAGGAATAGTTAGTAGTTTAGTAATTGTTTAGTTATTGATTAAATGTCCACATTTTAGATCTATATGTTGTCAACACTCTTACACAGTGTTAGAGATTGCTTGCTAGATCTTTGAAATGTTAGCTCGGTGATCTTTCAAATGTTAGTGTTATGATCTTTGAAATGTTAATGCTGTGATCTTTAAAATGTTAGTGCTGTGATCTTTGAACTGTAAGTGCTGTAATCTTTTAACTGTAAGTGCTGTAATCTTTATTGCCAGGACGGATTTCGAGAACCTGCTCAAGGTTTGTCCTCCATTCTTGCCATGACGATTGGAGAGCTCAACTTTAGAGATAATTTTATCAAAGGAGACAACTCGCCTTTTGACATTGATCTGTATATATTATTCCCCTTGTTTTGTATTATAATGAACCTATCACTAATGAACCTAATGGTAAGCAAAACATGGACATTTAAATAATATATATATATATATATATATACATTAAAGTTGATTAATGATATGCTTTTTAAAATTAATACGTAAAAAGTTAGCAACTAATTAAGAAGAAATCTGGCAACTAACTATAAAGAAACCTAGCAATTAAATATGAAGAAACCTAGCAACTAACTATGAAGAACTTGGTAACTAATTGTGAAGAAATCTAGAAACTAATTATGAAGAAACCTAGCAACTAACTATGAAGAAACCTAGCAACTAAATATGAAAAAACCTAGCAACTAACACAGTGTTTCTCAAACTTTTTTGTCTGGCGGCACAGTAAACAAACTACAAAAATGTTGCGGCACACTACGAAGAGCAACAGTTTTTTTTTATAATAAAAAGAAAAAAAAAGATTTTACCAGTTTTTAAGTATTACATTTAATGTGAAGGGTGTGCCTTTTTTTTTTAGAGCAAATGCGATCTAATCGAGGCTCCAGAGTCGACAAACAAACTCGCATTTCATCGTCTATTGTAAGAAGTCTCTCTCTTTTCTTAGATTTGATTTCAGTCAGTGCTGAAAATCCAAACTCACAAAGCCACGAAGATGCAAATGGAAGAATTATTTTGATTGCTTTTAAACTGATTGCAGGATATAACTTGTTGATTGAAATCCAAAACACATCCAGGCTTTTCTCTGCAAAACATGACTTAAGAACTGCATCATTTTTTAAATCAATGAGCTGCTTTGCTTCTTCAGTTGTCAGATTTGTAGCTTCATTGTTTCCAAATGGAGAGCTGACCCATCCATATTCATTGTTTCCAAATGGAGAGCTGACCCATCCATACTCATTGTTTCCAAATGGAGAGCTGACCCATCCATACTCATTGTTTCCAAATGGAGAGCTGACCCATCCATACTCATTGTTTCCAAATGGAGAGCTGACCCATCCATATTCATTGTTTCCAAATGGAGAGCTGACCCATCCATACTCATTGTTTCCAAATGGAGAGCTGACCCATCCATACTCATTGTTTCCAAATGGAGAGCTGACCCATCCATACTCATTGTTTCCAAATGGAGAGCTGACCCATCCATACTCATTGTTTCCAAATGGAGAGCTGACCCATCCATACTCATTGTTTCCAAATGGAGAGCTGACCCATCCATACTCATTGTTTCCAAATGGAGAGCTGACCCATCCATACTCATTGTTTCCAAATGGAGAGCTGACCCATCCATACTCATTGTTTCCAAATGGAGAGCTGACCCATCCATACTCATTGTTTCCAAATGGAGAGCTGACCCATCCATACTCATTGTTTCCAAATGGAGAGCTGACCCATCCATACTCATTGTTTCCAAATGGAGAGCTGACCCATCCATACTCATTGTTTCCAAATGGAGAGCTGACCCATCCATACTCATTGTTTCCAAATGGAGAGCTGACCCATCCATACTCATTGTTTCCAAATGGAGAGCTGACCCATCCATACTCATTGTTTCCAAATGGAGAGCTGACCCATCCATACTCATTGTTTCCAAATGGAGAGCTGACCCATCCATACTCATTGTTTCCAAATGGAGAGCTGACCCATCCATACTCATTGTTTCCAAATGGAGAGCTGACCCATCCATACTCATTGTTTCCAAATGGAGAGCTGACCCATCCATACTCATTGTTTCCAAATGGAGAGCTGACCCATCCATACTCATTGTTTCCAAATGGAGAGCTGACCCATCCATATTCAACTGTTGGAAAGCAATGCTGCAATGCTGACTGTGTGTCAAAGTGTCCAGAATTTCGGGGGTGATTTCTTTATTTGAAGCACATTCATTGTAAGTAGGAAAGCAGTCGAAGACTCCTTTCGAGATCTTACTTTGCCACAAAGACAATTTTTCACCAAATGACTTCAGTTTGGAGAATGCAGTGATGATGGTTTCTGATGGTCCTTGAAGACTTAAATTCAATTAATTTAATTTGTCAAATAAATCAGAGAGAAATGTCACCTTAACCCACCAGATCTTGTCATGAATAGAAAATCCAAAGTCTTTTTTTTCAGCCTCCAAGAATGAAATCAGCTCAGCCTTGAGTTGGACTACACGCTTTAACACTTTTCCCCTGGAAGCTAACGAAATTTGGTGTGATACAGGAGACATTTGTAGTCAGAATCCATTGCTTCACAGAGCTGAGAGAAAAGTCGGGATGCAAGCGGTCGAGATTTGATAAAGTTTACAACTTGAATCACTTGATCCAGAGCAGACATCAAATCTTTTGGTAATGATTTGAAGGCAAGAGCTTCTCTGTGGATCATGCAGTGAACAACTGATACATTTGGATTTTCTTGACGCACAAGAGTGACAAATCCCTTTCTATTTCCTTGCATGGAAGGACAGCCATCGGTGCAAACGCAGACACAGTTTTTTTCCACTGTAACTTGAAGAGCAAAATGTTTTCGGTCACCACTTTGAAAATATCTTCGCCTTTGGTCGTAGTTGGTCTTTTCAAAATAAAATTCGTTGACACATTTTTCATCCTTTATGAACCGAATAAAAGCTAGCAGCTGGGCTTTGCCGCTAACGTCAGTGGACTCATCAACTTGAAGAAACCACAGCAGAGACACTTTTGGAGGCATCGGGTCCAAGGATGGTTTCAACAACTATTAGAAAGCGGCGCAATGACTGATTTAGCCTCTGTGTGTGCTTTCTTGCGTTTTTGTTTATAACTGAGAAACCTTATAACTTGCAATCAATCCCTTCTCTGGCAGCTTTAGGTACTTCGTAAGTTTCTGAGCTTGTTTATTTTGTTGAGCGTTGATGTTTTCAAAGTATTTCTTCGGTTGCGATTTTACCGCTGGATATTTTGTTTCCAAGTGTCTCTTCAATTTGCTTGGAAGAAGCGCCTCATTCGACAGAGTTGCATTGCAGATCAGACAGAATGGCAATGGAGCATCTTCAGGTCCCGAAGATATGAAACCATATCCGATGTCATCTTCTTTGTACCTTCGTTTGGTTCCTTGCTTTTCATTTAAAGCTTTCGCAGTTTCATTCTTGCTAACGTATTTCTCCATGGATAACAATGAATAAGGCTTAGTGATAACTTGTTATTATTAGCATACACCTAACCAATTTACATGAAACGCATCGCTTATTATTATCGTTACCCAATTCAAGAACTGCTGTGCTTCTGCTAAGGCGGCCAACTTTTAGTCATTATAATAATATATGAATAGTGGACAATTTCATAACTGGTCGTTACGAGTGGGGATGTCATCGCAACGTGAATTAAAAATTTAATAGTAGACAGACTTGTGTAACGCTGCACGTGTGGCGTTCTGAAAACTCCCGCGGCACACCTGCAAATCTTCGGCGGCACACTAGTGTGCCGCGGCACACAGTTTGAGAAACACTGAACTAACATCTAACTATGAAGAAACCTGGCAACTAACTATGAAGAAACCTAGCAACTAAATATGAAAAAACCTAGCAACTAACATCTAACTATGAAGAAACCTGGCAACTAACTATGAAGAAACCTAGCAACTAACTATGAAAAAACCTAGCAACTAATTGTGAAGAAATCTAGAAACTAACTATGAAGAAACCTAGCAACTAATTATGAAGAAACCTAGCAACTAACATCTAACTATGAAGAAACCTGGCAACTAACTATGAAGAAACCTGGAAACTAACTATGAAGAAACCTGGCAACTAACATCTAACTATGAAGAAACCTGGCAACTAACTATGAAGAAACCTGGCAACTAACTATGAAGAAACCTGGCAACTAACTATGAAGAAACCTGGCAACTTACATCTAACTATGAAGAAACATGGCAACTAACTATGAAGAAACCTGGCAACTAACATCTAACTATGAAGAAACCTGGCAACTAACATCTAACTATGTAGAAACCTGACAACTAACTATGAAGAAACCTGGCAACTAACATCTAACTATGTAGAAACCTGGCACCTAACTATGAAGAAACCTGGCAACTAACTATGAAGAAACCTGGTAACTAATTGTGAAGAAATCTGGTTACTAATTGTGAAGAAATCTAGAAACTAACTATAAAGAAATCTAGCAACTAACTATGAAGTAACCTAGCAACTAATTATGAAGTAACCTAGCAACTAATTATGAAGAAACCTAGCAACTAACTATGAAGTAACCTAGCAACTAACTATGAAGTAACCTAGCAACTAACTTTGAAGTAACCTAGCATCTAACTATGAAGTAACCTAGCAACTAACTATGAAGTAACCTAGCAACTAACTATGAAGTAACCTAGCAACTAACTATGAAGTAACCTGGGAACTAACTATGAAGTAACCTGGGAACTAACTATGAAGTAACCTAGCAACTAACTATGAAGTAACCTAGCAACTAACTATGAAGTAACCTAGCAACTAACTATGAAGTAAGCTAGCAACTAACTATGAAGTAACCTAGCAACTAACTATGAAGTAACCTAGCATCTAACTATGAAGTAACCTAGCAACTAACTATGAAGTAACCTAGCAACTAACTATGAAGTAACCTAGCAACTAACTATGAAGTAACCTGGGAACTAACTATGAAGTAACCTGGGAACTAACTATGAAGTAACCTAGCAACTAACTATGAAGTAACCTAGCAACTAACTATGAAGTAACCTGGTAACTAATTGTGAAGAAATCTGGTTACTAATTGTGAAGAAATCTAGAAACTAACTATAAAGAAATCTAGCAACTAACTATGAAGTAACCTAGCAACTAATTATGAAGTAACCTAGCAACTAATTATGAAGAAACCTAGCAACTAACTATGAAGTAACCTAGCAACTAACTATGAAGTAACCTAGCAACTAACTTTGAAGTAACCTAGCATCTAACTATGAAGTAACCTAGCAACTAACTATGAAGTAACCTAGCAACTAACTATGAAGTAACCTAGCAACTAACTATGAAGTAACCTGGGAACTAACTATGAAGTAACCTGGGAACTAACTATGAAGTAACCTAGCAACTAACTATGAAGTAACCTAGCAACTAACTATGAAGTAACCTAGCAACTAACTATGAAGTAAGCTAGCAACTAACTATGAAGTAACCTAGCAACTAACTATGAAGTAACCTAGCATCTAACTATGAAGTAACCTAGCAACTAACTATGAAGTAACCTAGCAACTAACTATGAAGTAACCTAGCAACTAACTATGAAGTAACCTGGGAACTAACTATGAAGTAACCTGGGAACTAACTATGAAGTAACCTAGCAACTAACTATGAAGTAACCTAGCAACTAACTATGAAGTAACCTGGGAACTAACTATGAAGTAACCTGGGAACTAACTATGAAGTAACCTAGCAACTAACTATGAAGTAACCTAGCAACTAACTATGAAGTAACCTAGCAACTAACTATGAAGTAACCTAGCAACTAACTATGAAGTAACCTAGCAACTAACTATGAAGTAACCTAGCAACTAACTATGAAGTAATATAGCTATGAATGTGTAAGTAACTATATATGTTAGGTTATATATTGTATATTTTTTGGTCGAAAAAATCCCTCCTATATTTTTGCTTTTTTGAATTTCCAATAAACGGTCTTCATTTGAACAACTCTCCCCTCCTCTCCCATTTTCCCAACTGGTCCAGACAAGCGGTGGGATCATAGCGTATGGAGAAAGTTAAAAGTATGTAATAGCGCTAAACCAAAACAATTGGTAAAAATATTTTTAATCGCATAGACTTATTATTGTTGATCTTGATCTATTACAAATTTAATTACATGACTTGTCCAAAGAAATTTATACACATTATAATAAGCTTTTTTTTTAAAAATAAAAGGATTTTCTTTTTGTACTTTGCTTGCTTATATTTTTCTTGTTGCTTATTTTGACCGTGTTTAAAAGGAAGCGGAAATGAAAATTCAATATGACGTAGGCCTAAGTTTTTAAATAGTTGAATGTAAGAAAAAAAGAAAAAGATGAAGTCTTATTTGGCTGCGGTTGAAAATTAAATACCAAAATTTGCGATTTTTCGCGAATTTCAGCGTTCAGACAGCGATCTTTCAAAACCGTTTCTAAGCGAGAACCTAAGAGTTAAAAGGAACCTGAACGAAAATTCATGCGAATCTGTTTGACAGCTGCAGAGATCTTTTGATAGATGAATGAATGAATTAATCAGTCAGTCATATTTCTATATGCTTAGACAATTAGTTTTTTTTTAGCATTTCACCAAAATGGGTTATATTTTTGCTAGCATCTTTTTTTTGCCAGATTGGTGTGGCTGTAGGTGACATCAGCAAAGTTGAAAGGAGAGCTTACCTTACTCGACTAAAAACACAGGTAACCGAATCAATACCACCCGAAACATCTACATAACATGACAGACAACACAGGTAACCGAATCACTACCACCCGAAACATCTACATAACATGACATGCAACACAGGTAACCTAATCAATACCACCCAAAACATCTACATAACTAGACAGACAACACAGGTAACCGAATCATTACCACCCGAAACATCTACATAACTAGACAGACAACACAGGTAACCTAATCAATACCACCCAAAACATCTACATAACTAGACAGACAACACAGGTAACCGAATCATTACCACCCAAAACATCTACATAACTAGACAGACAACACAGGTAACCTAATCAATACCACCCAAAACATCTACATAACTAGACAGACAACACAGGTAACCTAATCAATACCACCCAAAACATCTACATAACTAGACAGACAACACAGGTAAATAAATCAATAAAAAAACATCTGCTTAACTGGACAGACACAAAGGTAGCTTAATAAAAACACATCTACATCAGACAAATCAGGTAAATTAAAAGAAAAAAAGTAAAAGTTACTTTTCAGACTTCATGATCTATGGGGCAGATGATGTAGTGGTCATCTTATTCTGTGTCCCAAGGTTAACGGGGGTATCATGTGGCCAGCACAAGACCAACCGCCTTTACTTTTCCCCAACTAATGTCAGGTATCCATTAGAACTGGGTAAACTCAAAGGCGCCCTAAAGATCCCGAAAATAAAAATCACATTCTTCATCAGGATTCGAACTACTCAGCAACACAGATAAATTAATCAATAAAAAAACACATCTATTTAACTGGACAGACAACACAGGTAGCTTAATCAATACAGGTAATTTAATCAATAAAAAATCCCATCTACTTAACTATACAGACAACACAGGAAACTTAAGAAATAAAAACACATCTACTTAACTATACAGACAACACAGGAAACTTAAGAAATAAAAACACATCTACTTAACTATACAGACAACACAGGAAACTTAAGAAATAAAAACACATCTACTTAACTATACAGACAACACAGGAAACTTAAGAAATAAAAACACATCTACTTAACTATACAGACAACACAGGAAACTTAAGAAATAAAAACACATCTACTTAACTATACAGACAACACAGGAAACTTAAGAAATAAAAACACATCTACTTAACTATACAGACAACACAGGAAACTTAAGAAATAAAAACACATCTACTTAACTATACAGACAACACAGGAAACTTAAGAAATAAAAACACATCTACTTAACTATACAGACAACACAGGAAACTTAAGAAATAAAAACACATCTACTTAACTATACAGACAACACAGGAAACTTAAGAAATAAAAACACATCTACTTAACTATACAGACAACACAGGAAACTTAAGAAATAAAAACACATCTACTTAACTATACAGACAACACAGGAAACTTAAGAAATAAAAACACATCTACTTAACTGGACAAACACCGGTAACCTTCAATTCAAGAACGAAACACATAGCTAACTAGACTGACAACACAGGCAACTTAATCAACAGCCTAGCTGTAATATCAACCTAACTAGCCGTACATTTTCTTGTCTGTCAGATCAAATATCTACTGGATGCTGAAGTGATGCCCTCTATGTGCATACGGCAGTGGATGCATACTGAAAGCGTCATTGTCATGCCCAACAACCATCCAAAGTCATTATTTACCAGGGTAACGCCATTCTTAATATTAATGCCTAATCTATGTTAATTACCAACCTTCTAGCTACTTAAGAGAAGGAAAACTCTGAATCCGAATCTCGGAGTCAACACTGAGAAAAAATCAGTAACCAGTGACCCTAAGGCAGCTTGAAGGACACAGAGCTACACCTTGGCAGAGTCTGCGACGCCCCGCTGATCACAAACTGTATTGGCACTTTGCCTTTCCTTTGGAAACATCAGCTGCCTGGGGAGGGGGGACTGCTGTGTGGGCGACATGTTTCCGACCCTAGCTAATACCCAGGAATTTATCTAATTTCTATGAGATGATCTGTAGTAGCTTTTGAACCCAAAGAGGCCATAGATAGATCTGTGAACAACTGTGCCGTGTATTACATTCCTAACTTTCTAATGACATATTTTGTTTTCCTATTTTTAGGTGGGTTTTTTTCCTTTCAACTTTTAAAAATTATCTCATAAAATACGTCAAAGCTTATATGAACTGACTCTTTCTGTCTGTCTGTCTGTACACATTTTGAACATTTTATATCTCCACATCCATTTTCTATAAAAAAAATAAAAATAAATAAAAACATAATTAACCAATTAGTCAATTAATTATTTCGTTTGATACCAAAAAGGTAAATAAATCCTTCAGTATTAAAAGATATGGCTAAATATGTGGGTTTTTATCTCATTAGAAAATTGTACACCTTATTTCTCCTACCCCTTTTCTCGGTTTAAGTAATATTTAGTAAGGGAACCATGGATCAATAAAAAAAAACAACAATTATTCAATTAATAATTAGTAACATTTTTTGGTTGATATAAAAAAAGTCTACATTATTGAGATATATAGTTGTAAATGTGGAATTGTACCCAGTATATACTAATATGTTTTTATATTTTGCTTTTTTAATGGTTTTTTATTTCCAGCTGAAAAGAGCTTATGACAGCGGGGAGCAAATTCTGTACATGAAAAAGAAAATAAAGAATGATTTCCCCTTGGACACGAGTGTTGACTTGAAGCACGAGTTGGAAGAACAAAAAGTCCAGTAAGTGAAATCGATGGCAACATGACACACGAGAAACTTCGATCAACCTTCACCTTCTAGTCAGATTAAGTTCCTACTGATTTACTGTTACTTCTTTTGTCAGCTCAGATGACTATAACCGTACAGTTTAGCGGTCCTCAAACTGATATGGTTTGCTTTGTATCAATCACATTTTAACGTTGAAGTTAGCTTTACGCAAAGAGTTGACTTGCTCAAAATAAAAAGAGAAACATTTATATTATCTCATATGCATACGTAAACATAAAACTGTATGGTCCTTTTCGAATCCTGGCGAGGACTATAGTTTAAATTATTATATAGAGGCAGTTTTTGACATGTAGGCTGTATAAAATAAGCGTATGGTACATTGTAGAGTTAGAAATTCTATTTTATTTAGACTTGACATTAAAAAACTAACTGTGAAGTTAAGAATTAAGTAAGGCAATTTGTAAAGCCTGCACATTTGAAGAAGCGCCGAGAACGAGAGTTTTGCGGGAATGAGTGACATGAGAACTCTACTGCTTTAAGCTTTAATCTTGTGTTGCCCGCATGTTACTCTAGTGTGTTATTGGCGTGTGAAAGCTAAAGAACTTTTTAAAGCATCAGATACTTTAGCCTTCGACCCAGGCAGATGAACTCCGAAAATACGCACTGGCAGGTTGAGAACTGTTGCTCAACATTCGTATTACGACTCACGAACTGTATTGAAATGTACATTGTCTATTGAGACTAAACTTGTTCTGTTCTATAGAATGGACTATACAATATCGAGTTCATACTTAAGATCCACGACATTGATCAGTGTAATCTATATCAGATTTGTAAAATACTACTGTATATATAGTTTGTCCAACGTGGTTTGATGACAACGTTTGTAATTCGGGTTGGGGTGGGGAGGGGGAAGCCTCCTCGTCTGGCTGGTGAGACCAATGTGAGCCCGGAATGTTCGGCTGCACTCTGGGCAGGTTATCCCAGCTGAAGCTATTGTTATGCCTTGCTTTTTTTTCTCTGACGCTTTTCTTCTGCCAGCGCTGTTCTCTTGTCCTCAGCAATTTGCGCCAGTTTTCACAGCGCGACGCCATGATGTTGTATCTTGTGCTGAAGGATTTCAGAGAAGCTTTGAGAGTTTGAGAGTGTCCCTGATGCGTTTTCTTTGTCCACCATGTGAGCGCTTTCTTTCCCTTCCCTTAATTGGCTATACAGAAGTCGTTTAGGGATGCGGGAATCTTCTATTCTTCAGATGTGTCCAATCCAGTTTAGACAGACTGACTTATGGATCAACGGATTTGCAAGAAATTTCATACATATGTTCCTTTTACCTCCTAGATACTTGCTCAGAAAAGGTTTTGACAGATTTGCAACCTGACAACCGCTATTCGCGAAAAAACGCAAGCTTTCTTATAAGCTTTGTATTTATTTTCAATATTTCCCTAAAAGGCCGCGATCTATATATAAAGCATAAATAGAAATAGCATACAAATTCCTTATTGTATAGCAAATTCTTTCTTTTTCTCTAAGTCAGCCTTACTTCATTTTGGATTTCTTTTAGACGCGGTCTAAATTTTTTTTAAAATATCCTAATATCATCAAAAAGGTTTTCAGTCTTTAATTTTTGTTCGAGAAAGAGAGCAAGGAATGGGGACTTTGTTGCACGCTCGTTGCTCTACATTCAGAAGGGATTAAATAAATGATTTCAATTAATAAAACCAAATTTTTATCTCCAGTAATTTAGATAACACAATGGCAACATGTAATGTAGGGAGCGGAAGTTTTGTTTTGTTTTCCTTCTAGACCTGAAACGGATGTCCTAGAGAAATATTTGCGGTGTCTAACACACAACATTACTTGCCTTTTGATTAAAGGATGAAAAAAAAATACTGAAAAGTGTGTGGTGACGTGTCAATCACTCGGAGGATGTTAAAACAAAGTAACAAAATTGTCATTGCAATAAAAGAAAATGGCCGAAAGTATGAAAGTGAGGTGAGTGTGGGAGGGGGTGGGCTGAGGTTACGGTCGAAAAGCAACAGAGAGTCTAATAAATATTGAGAAGCCGAAGTAAAGACACTCTTTGTTGCGGGCGGGCCGGGGGGGGGGGAGCGGATAAGTGAAAGTGATACTAGACTTCACGGACGGTGTGCGTGTGTGTGTGTGTGTGTGTGTGTGTGTGTGGGACGCTATGAAATGGGTCGTTCCAAATCAAGTCTATGTCAGACAACATTTTGCTGCGCAGGTTGGAAAAAAAAAAAGCTAAAAGGGGAGTTCTAGAGAGAGAGAGAGAGAAGAAAAGAGAAAGACAGAGCGGCCGTTACAGTAATTCATGGGAGAAAAAACTGTGCGACCTGTTTATTGGAAGATAAATAAAAAGGAAAGGATGTTTCGGACAAATAAAACAATATACAATAAACAATATAGAACAATATACAATAAACAATATAGAACAATATACAATAAACAATATAGAACAATATACAATAAACAATATAGAACAATCTACAATAAACAATATAGAACAATATACAATAAACAATATAGAACAATATACAATAAACAATATAGAACAATATACAATAAACAATATAGAACAATATACAATAAACAATATAGAACAATATACAATAAACAATATAGAACAATATACAATAAACAATATAGAACAATCTACAATAAACAATATAGAACAATATACAATAAACAATATAGAACAATCTACAATAAACAATATAGAACAATCTACAATAAACAATATAGAACAATATACAATAAACAATATAGAACAATATACAATAAACAATATAGAACAATATACAATAAACAATATAGAACAATATACAATAAACAATATAGAACAATATACAATAAACAATATAGAACAATATACAATAAACAATATAGAACAATATACAATAAACAATATAGAACAATATACAATAAACAATATAGAACAATCTACAATAAACAATATAGAACAATATACAATAAACAATATAGAACAATATACAATAAACAATATAGAACAATCTACAATAAACAATATAGAACAATATACAATAAACAATATAGAACAATATACAATAAACAATATAGAACAATATACAATAAACAATATAGAACAATATACAATAAACAATATAGAACAATATACAATAAACAATATAGAACAATATACAATAAACAATATAGAACAATATACAATAAACAATATAGAACAATATACAATAAACAATATAGAACAATATACAATAAACAATATAGAACAATATACAATAAACAATATAGAACAATATACAATAAACAATATAGAACAATATACAATAAACAATATAGAACAATCTACAATAAACAATATAGAACAATATACAATAAACAATATAGAACAATCTACAATAAACAATATAGAACAATATACAATAAACAATATAGAACAATATACAATAAACAATATAGAACAATATACAATAAACAATATAGAACAATATACAATAAACAATATAGAACAATATACAATAAACAATATAGAACAATATACAATAAACAATATAGAACAATATACAATAAACAATATAGAACAATCTACAATAAACAATATAGAACAATATACAATAAACAATATAGAACAATCTACAATAAACAATATAGAACAATATACAATAAACAATATAGAACAATCTACAATAAACAATATAGAACAATATACAATAAACAATATAGAACAATATACAATAAACAATATAGAACAATATACAATAAACAATATAGAACAATATACAATAAACAATATAGAACAATATACAATAAACAATATAGAACAATCTACAATAAACAATATAGAACAATATACAATAAACAATATAGAACAATCTACAATAAACAATATAGAACAATATACAATAAACAATATAGAACAATCTACAATAAACAATATAGAACAATCTACAATAAACAATATAGAACAATATACAATAAACAATATAGAACAATATACAATAAACAATATAGAACAATATACAATAAACAATATAGAACAATATACAATAAACAATATAGAACAATATACAATAAACAATATAGAACAATATACAATAAACAATATAGAACAATATACAATAAACAATATAGAACAATATACAATAAACAATATAGAACAATATACAATAAACAATATAGAACAATATACAATAAACAATATAGAACAATATACAATAAACAATATAGAACAATATACAATAAACAATATAGAACAATCTACAATAAACAATATAGAACAATATACAATAAACAATATAGAACAATATACAATAAACAATATAGAACAATATACAATAAACAATATAGAACAATATACAATAAACAATATAGAACAATATACAATAAACAATATAGAACAATATACAATAAACAATATAGAACAATATACAATAAACAATATAGAACAATATACAATAAACAATATAGAACAAATCAAAGGGCGTTGCGGGGTGAAGTGCTTGAGATTTTATAATAGACTAGTTGATTCTCGGATTAGTTTTAGTACATTGTATCTTGTAACATAACAAGGATTGTATTATTCTGCATAGGATCAATGAGCTCAACAGATTAACCAGGACAGCTTTGACTATGCTGAACGATTTGACTCAAACATTGAATCGTAAGGACGACAGTACTCACCACTAGATTATGTCACCACTACGAATGTGACATCGGATTATAAAAGGATACACGCGCTGACTCAAGTGGAACAAATCATTAGATAGTGCTAGGTCTGTTGTACTCTAGTATTTTTGCCATTTTGTAATGATTTTAAATGTATCACATATGTGGTGTAATTGTTGATTTTTATTAAGTTTTTATGAAATACTTATTTGATAAACTATGGGTAGCTCACAAACTCTATTTGTATCGGGGCTATAGAGTTGTTTCCCTCATACCACAACTCCAAACTATGAAAAAAACAACATCAACCTTTTGCTGTATGGTCGAGTCATCTCTGTCTCAATGACCAGGTCAATATTTGAAGTAAACAAAACAGTTGTCCAGGACCACATTTTTTGTTGCAGGAGAACACTCTGGGGGGGGGGGGAGTCAAAGAAATTGTTTTTCATATTAAAGAACAAAATGGGTCCCACTATTTGTTAATCAGCTGACTTGAATCTTTTGTCACTTGTAAACTAAGCAGACTCTCAAAACATCGAAAAGGAAAGTCAAAATCTAAAACAAAATCGTTGATAACATCAATTTAAAAAAAAAAAATCAGTTTTTCTGTTTTTAAACATTCGGCCATCATATTTGAAACTAAGGCTTGTCAGATCATTGATTTCTACTCCTTTGAGATTCGATCTAAGATAATTATTTTTATATGCCTTAGCGTTTAAAGACGTCATTTCCTGAGGAAGTCCTCTAAGTGCAAAACAGAATCAATGTGCCCCTTTAAATCACGAGACTGGCAGACTTAAGATTCAATTAGTTCAACATTTGACAGTTGTTTTATTTAAAGAGAATGTTGACGCAGTTTCAACCAAAAAAGCTCAACTCTTTTCTTGGGCGGCAAAGAGTAGTGTCTGAGAGCGATCGTTATATGTTAGAGCAGAGATGCCCAAATTAAGGCCTGTGAGCTACATCTGGCCCTTGACGTGATTCTACTAACAAAACTTTCTTGCCACTGTGCAATAGGAATCGGTGATGTTCTGCAGTAATGCGGCCTGTAAACCCATGTGTCTGAAATGTGTCTCAGGTTGATAAAGGTTGAGCACCACTGCGTGTAACAAAAGCGATGGGAGAAACAACTTAAACATTAATTCAGAAAATATTTAAATTTCTTCCTTTATTGTTGTTTTTTTTTATTTATGCCAGTCTGTCTGTCTGTCACTCTTTGTCTCGTTTTTATTGTCTTTCACTAATGCATCTCTCCTTCTATTTCTCCATTAACCTAAACAAAACAACATCTATATTCTATATGACCTCCTTCAGTCGCGAAACGACTGAGGATTATCTAATACAAATGAGATTAATTCCCGGGCATTAGCTAACAGTTCCCCCTCTTCACGTAGCTAATCCATCCACAAGAATGACAAGTGCTGACACAGTTTCTGATCAGCAATGTCGCAGGCTCTGCCAGATTGTAGCCAATGTATAGTGCAAACTGGCTAAGGGTCCTCGGCTCCTGATTTTTTCAGGGATAACTCCCGAAGCCTTTCCCATGTATGGGCATAGTTGTAAGGCAACAGAGGTTTGAATTCAAAGATTTCCTTCTCCTAGGTGGTTAGTCAAAAGGCTTATAAGCCCCCTCCAAACCGAAGCTGGTTTAGTTGCCAGTTACTCATCTTTGACCCTTCTCCTGTTCGGGATAAACAGTTCCGCTGAGCCCAAACTCTCACCACACATGAGGTCCAGCAGTTGGACTCTGGTTGTAGGAGGCTATTTGAAACCTGAACGAGTGGAGTTATTTTATTGGTAACTGCAGTGCTTATTTCCATACCACTTCCAGAAATGATAATCTTGTATACATATATACAAGATTGTCATTTCTGATAATATATATATATATATATTTAAAATTGTCATTTGTTAAAGTGGTAATGGAAATATATAGGCCTATATATGTGTGTGTGTTGCTTTTAAATTATTATGTTTTTGTCAGTTCACATGTTTCTTTTTGTAAATATTTGTTTTATATAATCATACTTTCCATTCGTAATTAATAAAGTTGAATGTACTTTAAAGAGAAAATACATGAGTTATGTCTAGTCAACCAATTTCTGGCTTTCAACTTAAACATCTCACTCATGAGACTTCATACAGGATTTTCCAACATATAGTTAGTCACATTTATATGCTCTTTCTTTAGATTTTAATATTCGTTTCACCATTATAAACGCATCTCTTTATGCGATTAACTAAGATAGAAAAAGAAGAGAAGGTGTTATGGAGCAATGTGGGTTGAGTATAACGGTATCCAAAGAATAGAGTGGATTGGGAGAGCTTTTGAAATCAAAACACAAAATAAACAATGTCAAGGACACAATGGTGGAAGATCTCTGCTAACAACCAAATAATAAACAATTATTTTGTGCTACAAATGAAAGAAGTAAAACAAAATGTTGGATCGTTAAAGAGTAGTTGAAATGTATTAACCTTTTCAACTACTGTATCAATACTTTCTTATTCTGTTCATCGATACACCCAACATGCTAACTGTTTGTGGATTTTCTGCTGTTTAAAAAATAAATCTCCAATGTACTTACTTAATCATTTGATAGTGCTAAGCCATCAATTTGTGACTAGTATATAGATTGTCTTTGATATTTGTTTTTCTCTTCTGTATTATTTTTAAGTGTAACAAAATTATTGTATTGACAATTAACAATCAATGAACGTTTTCTACATGAGTATGTGAATACATATAGTGTACACTAAGTGAGACTCAATACATATAGTGTACACTAAGTGAGACTCAATACATATAGTGTACACTAAGTGAGACTCAATAAACATTGTCCCAAAATGTCAATTTGTGTTTCTGCTTGTCTTTAATCTAAAGTTGATGTAACTTGGATATAGATCTAAGTATTGATCAATTCACAGCTTATCAACAAGGCCTCGTTTAGTTGACATCGCAACATCTGGATATGTGGAAATATGTTGCTTGCACCAATGGTCTCTATATATAGAGATGAGTTAATCCTTTAAAGTAGTTTGAAAATAGAACTGACTCATCGCAAGCTGCTGGGGAAATGTTACTTTCCTTTTTCCCATTGCTAGAAATATAAACTGAGTTGATAAATCAGAAAACTTAAGGAATATTAACTAGCGATTACATATGATCTAGAAAAGATTATACTGCATTATGATATTGTAAAAGAAAGTATCGAACCTATAAAACAGGATATTCTCTAATTAAAATCTATTCGGATTATCTCTTTTTTTAAATCAAAGATAGATTACATTTTCAGAAGCAATAGGAACAATGAACATATTGACATTTCGGCAAACAGGAAGTAAAATTAAATGATGAGATGACAATACTGATGTTTTAAGAGAGAGTCCCGTGTATTTTTCACTTCTCTGTCAATCTTAATAAAGTTTGTAGGAATTGTCATAGAGATGGGCGACTGATCGATAATTTTTAAAAAATTCTTCTGATACCGAAGTGGAAGAAATGTTCGCCCACACAAACATGACTAGCGCTGGACTGTTTGCACATTAAGCACATGTCTAGGGCACCAGGAGAGAAGGGACATGAAGGGGACACGCCACATTTACACGTGGGAGTGGGCCACACAAGTCAATGAATAGCACTGACATAGGTGACATATGGCACAGCTATCAGGGAGTTATCTGACACAGCTATCATTAAGCTAACTGACTTAGCATAGCGCTCAGCTATCATTGAGCTAGACAACATAGGCATAGCTCTTTTATGGATTTCAGTGAGTTATCTGACACAGCTATCATTAAGCTAACTGACTTACATACCGCTCAGCTATCATTGAGCTAGACAACATAGGCATAGCTCTTTTATGGATTTCTGTGAGTTATCTGACACAGCTATCATTAAGCTAACTGACTTAGCATAGCGCTCAGATATCATTGAGCTAGACAACTTAGGCTCAGCTCTTTTATGGATTTCTGTGAGTTATCTGACACAGCTATCATTAAGCTAACTGACTTACATAGCGCTCAGCTATCATTGAGCTAGACAACATAGGCATAGCTCTTTTATGGATTTCTGTGAGTTATCTGACACAGCTATCATTAAGCTAACTGACTTACATACCGCTCAGCTATCATTGAGCTAGACAACATAGGCTCAGCTCTTTTATGGATTTCTGTGAGTTATCTGACACAGCTATCATTAAGCTAACTGACTTACATAGCGCTCAGCTATCATTGAGCTAGACAACATAGGCATAGCTCTTTTATGGATTTCTGTGAGTTATCTGAAACAGCTATCATTAAGCTAACTGACTTAGCATAGCGCTCAGCTATCATTGAGCTAGACAACATAGGCATAGCTCTTTTATGGATTTCTGTGAGTTATCTGACACAGCTATCATTAAGCTAACTGACTTAGCATAGCGCTCAGATATCATTGAGCTAGACAACTTAGGCTCAGCTCTTTTATGGATTTCTGTGAGTTATCTGACACAGCTATCATTAAGCTAACTGACTAACATAGCGCTCAGCTATCATTGAGCTAGACAACATAGACATAGCTCTTTTATGGATTTCTGTGAGTTATCTGACACAGCTATCATTAAGCTAACTGACTTACATACCGCTCAGCTATCATTGAGCTAGACAACATAGGCATAGCTCTTTTATGGATTTCTGTGAGTTATCTGAAACAGCTATCATTAAGCTAACTGACTTAGCATAGCGCTCAGCTATCATTGAGCTAGACAACATAGGCATAGCTCTTTTATGGATTTCTGTGAGTTATCTGACACAGCTATCATTAAGCTAACTGACTTAGCATAGCGCTCAGCTATCATTGAGCTAGACAACATAGGCTCAGCTCTTTTATGGATTTCTGTGAGTTATCTGACACAGCTATCATTAAGCTAACTGACTTACATAGCGCTCAGCTATCATTGAGCTAGACAACATAGGCATAGCTCTTTTATGGATTTCAGTGAGTTATCTGACACAGCTATCATTAAGCTAACTGACTTAGCATAGCGCTCAGCTATCATTGAGCTAGACAACATAGGCATAGCTCTTTTATGGATTTCAGTGAGTTATCTGACACAGCTATCATTAAGCTAACTGACTTACATAGCGCTCAGCTATCATTGAGCTAGACAACATAGGCATAGCTCTTTTATGGATTTCAGTGAGTTATCTGACACAGCTATCATTAAGCTAACTGACTTACATAGCGCTCAGCTATCATTGAGCTAGACAACATAGGCATAGCTCTTTTATGGATTTCAGTGAGTTATCTGACACAGCTATCATTAAGCTTACTGACTTACATAGCGCTCAGCTATCATTGAGCTAGACAACATAGGCATAGCTCTTTTATGGATTTCAGTGAGTTATCTGACACAGCTATCATTAAGCTAACTGACTTAGCATAGCGCTCAGCTATCATTGAGCTAGACAACATAGGCATAGCTCTTTTATGGATTTCAGTGAGTTATCTGACACAGCTATCATTAAGCTAACTGACTTAGCATAGCGCTCAGCTATCATTGAGCTAGACAACATAGGCATAGCTCTTTTATGGATTTCAGTGAGTTATCTAAACTTGCTCCATAGATTGACATAGATAGCGATACTTTCCATTAGCTTCATGTCTATAAGTGAATGTATAGATTGACTAGACTTTTCAATGAGAGTCCTTTACATCTAGAAGAAGATGCGCACATTTTTCCTGAACATTCATTGATTCAACTCTTCAATGAAAGCGAAATACCCGAAGACTTTTAATCTGTTCAAGATTTAATATTTTCTTGTTCTCTAGCCAAATGTATTTATTTTTTACTTTGAAAAATTATAACGGTCCAACTAGACTTTTCCCAGTGTGGCCAAATTTCCAGGAAAATCGTTAGACATTCATGTCCTGGTTTCACTCACCCAGAAGGTTCCTTGAAGTTGCGATTTGAATAGAGGTATTGTAAGAACAAGAACATCATAAGAAAATACTTTAAAAAATACAAAACCTTTTTTATACAACTTACACTACGGCTTGTCTTCGAGGTTTCCAAACGTGGCCAAACAGCTAGTAATTCCCAACGACCAAATTTCTAGGAAAATTGTTAGAGCCGTTTCCAGGTTCCACCCACCCACCCAGGTTCACCCACGATGTTCTGACTTAAATAGAGGCATTGTAATAAAAATAATGATAAATAATAATAATAATGATAACAATAATTGTATTGATACTACTATCTAGAAAAATGTCATAGTAGACTATGCTGGTCAACACCGCTTTCGATGGGAACTTCAGAAGCGGTTGCTAAGGTTACCTTAAACTGCCTCAAAACAAACCATTTAAATTTTTTGTTCGGATAAGATGAAACGAAAGTAAAAAAAAATAAAAAAAATAGTCCCCTTCGATTTTTTTTTCAAAAGTCATTGTTTTATTGCCTATGATAATACAGCTTGATGGTGCCGCGCGTGAAGAGGGCTTGTACACCTGGTCGTTCACGGGACGAGGAGGGGAAGAAGGGCGTAGTACAGGTATTGACTATATGACGGACGTTTGGGACGCGGAGACAATCGAAGAACAGTTCTTAAGCCTGCGTATGTGTGTGCGTGTCAGCGCGCGAGCGTGTATACTAGAGAAACAGCAAGCAGCAATAGAGTGGGGGTGGGGGTGTGCTACGGAGCTAAACCTAGCTTCTTTTTTTTTTGTTTGTTTAATGTTGCATCGGTCGTGTCACTCACTTGATTTCCCCCAGCGGTATCTCAGAAAGAGGGTGTGGCGCCCACAGTAATTCACGTGCTCTGTAAACCCCCTCCCCCCGAGAGGTACACACTCAAAGCGTCTCACGTGTCAGGTCAGACTGCTAACACGCCTGAAGTGTTGTGTGCTCATGAGACTGTGTTGACTGTGTAGCAGTGTGAGTATCATGTCCTACCTTCTGCGCAGTTTCCGGACACTTCTACATGTGACGATAAACTAGAATTAAGGTAAGACTATGTCTATTCGCTTAGAGTTCTGATTTATAATGCGCTAAACGACTTTCACAAACGTATATAGCTAAGCTAAGGGACATATAATAATTAAGTTACAATACTTAGTTAACACCGACAGCAAATGTGTTTTAAAGAAAGATATATATGGCATGGGCGTAGCCAGAATTTTTTTCGGGGGGGGGGGATTTTTGTCTCTCCCCCCCCAAAAAAAAAACCGCCAATATATATATATATATATATATATATATATGTATATATATATATATATATATATATATATATATATATATATTTATATATATATATATATATATATTTATATTTATATATATATATTTATATATATATATATACATATATATATCCCAGGTGAGTGTCCTGGTCTAGAGACACTATGTGTGGCGAGTGTCCATGTCTAGAGTCACTGTGTGTGGCGAGTGTCCAGGTCTAGAGACACTGTGTGGCGAGTGTCCAGGTCTAGAGACACTGTGTGTGGCGAGTGTCCAGGTCTAGAGACACTGTGTGTGGCGATTGTCCAGATCTAGAGACACTGTGTGTGGCGAGTGTCCAGGTCTAGAGAGACTGTGTGGTGAGTGTCCAGGTCTAGAGACACTGTGTGTGTGGCGAGTGTCCAGGTCTAGAGACACTGTGTGTGTGGCGAGTGTCCAGGTCTAGAGACACTGTGTGTGGCGAGTGTCCAGGTCTAGAGACATCCACCGTGTGTGGTGAGTGTCCAGGTCTAGAGACACTGTGTGTGTGGCGAGTGTCCAGATCTAGAGACACTGTGTGTGTGGCGAGTGTCCAGGTCTAGAGACACTGTGTGTGGCGAGTGTCCAGGTCTAGAGACACTGTGTGTGGCGAGTGTCCAGGTCTAGAGACATCCACTGTGTGTGTGGCGAATGTTTGTTTGAAAAATAAATACAGAAACAATAATTAATTACGTTGGGGCATTGAATAATTTAAAAGCAGAAAGTTGAATAAATAAGAAAAGGCAGAATAATTATTTTAATAAATAAATCCAGAGTGAAAAGAGAGAAATAAAATGCAAAAGTACATTAGAGTCCCGGGCCGTTCTTGCATCCCCCTACATACTCTCTACACTCTAGACTCTAGACAATGTTTGAAGAGGAAAAAAAAACTTTTGTTTTTAATTATCACTCCTGAACTTTTATGAAAGTATTTTTTTAACTTTGTTCGAAACATGTATTGATTGCATGATGATAATGTCACCAAACATCCTTTCGGTTGCTATTAGCAACAAGCGTCGTCTGTTGTCTAGATATGTAAAACTGACATTACTATTTATTTAAAAAACATTAAAAAGTACTTTAAAAAAAAAAACACCAACAAAGCTTATGTTAAGGGTATTTGTATCAATTAGTTAGGATCTGTCATACAATTTAATTTTAAACAGATCTAGACTAACAATTAAAAAAAAAACATTTGTGAAAATAAAAACAGAATAGGAGAGAACTGAATTCTAAGTCATGGCTTAAGCCTTCTCTTTCCAACACGGTAACCACTCTGCTAGTGGAGAGCCTATGGGCATGGAAGATTGTATAGTTATCTATTGTTTCTATAGTCTCGTCCTATTTTTAGCGGCCTCCGAAAGGGGTAAAGACGCTATTAGTTATGTGTGGAATGTCTGTCTGTCCGTCCGTACCGTTTAGATCTCGTAAAGTAGAAAAGATATTAAAAATCTGACGTCATAATATTTTAGACCATTCAAAGTTCTGATGCAACGGCTACTTTTTTCTTTTCTAAAAAGCAAAATCTAAGTTTTAAAATCAATTATGCAAGCAGTTTTTTTTCATAAAAATACACCACTATTACAACTATTCACTATTAATAGTAACAAATGCAGAAAGCGTTTTAGTGAGGGAAATGACTGTTTACCATTTTTTAAACACATTTATGCAAATGGTTTTAGATTTTTGTTAAAAAATTTTTTTACACATTTTGTATTGCTAAATTATGTAAGTTTTGTTATACAAACTACTACATTTACAAAAACAATGTTTACATTTTTTTAAAAAGAAAAAAAATCTATTTACTATAGATATAAGTGGAAAATAATTTAAAACAACAATTGATTTGTAGTTTTTCATATTATCACGTGAAAAGCAATATAATAGGAAGTCACGGAACACTAAACTAAAGGATTTTTTTCGGAAATGTTTTTTTCTTGAGATTTGAATAAGAGATTGATCCTTTACAGAACAATTAGATACTCATTATAAGACATCAGTTAGGCCAGATTAATCTAACTTCACATTCACTTTCACCTATCCCTTGGTCTGCTGGACCATTGGGGCACCACACAGGATCTGTCAACTTTCTTTCTCCATTCTTCTCTGTCATTTGCCTTTGATAGAAGTTCGCTCTGATATTCTTTCTGAAAATACTGAAATTCGCCTAGATATAATAGTGCGAAATGTTCAGCTTGATCCGAGATTGGGTGTGGGAGAAATAACGTGTTGACCAGACAGACAGACAGAGTGAGTTAATGTAAGCTTTGTCCAAAGTAAAGACGATTGGTCTTAACCAGCACTCCCACTGCCCATGCTTGCAAGTTCTGAAAGGGAAATACACACACACACATAATCTTGTTTTTTTTCAAGTTGAAGATTGCTGTTTACTCAAAACTCGTGATAATCCAGTGATGCCTGCTGGTCTCGGCTCTATGGATATTTTCGAAACTTCTGACAATGATATGGCTCTTGATACGTTGGACATGTCTATGGTCCAACACCGAGAAAAAAAAAAGATTTGTCTCCGTTGGTCTAATCATTCACTGCGAGCTAGATACAAACGAAATGATTTCTATTTTTTTTTCAGTATATTTTTGTATTACAATATGCCCTCTACAATTACTTTGAATTAAGATTTTGCTTATTAAATCAGCCAACTCTTGTTTTAATAATAATAATAATAATCTTTACTATCCGTAAGGAAATTTGTCTTACCATTTGTGCATTACCCAAAACAAAACATGAAAGAATGAAGTTGATAATATGGCTTAAATGAATGAGAATTGCACAATTATATATCAAAAAGTCAATCACATTTCAAGACACCAAAGTTATTTATGAGAGATTTGCCATTTATTTGAGTTGTCAAAAATGGCTTCCGTTTAATTTTCGCCAAACAATGCAGCATTTTAAAATTGCTTTAATATAACACAGCTTTCGTGCTTACAACCTGCTCAGTGCGCGCTGGGAGTAGCTGCTTTTTTTTACCCGTGCTGTTTTTATGCGCCCAGCAAGCATAACTCTTTCGGGATTTGAACTCGAACTCACTTATTAAGTGGCCAAGCCGAAAGTGGTTTATGCCTCCAGACATAATTATTTCCGACAGTTTCCGAAACATTAACAAAAATTTTTATTTTTATATTTCTACATGAAAAACAACAACAACAAACATCTAAAACATGTTTAATGAGGTTGATAAAATGTTTTTTTTCTTTAAATATTAAAAGAAACAAAATTTGAATTATTTCAATATTGAGAATTAATGTGAAAATCGATTTGTCTCTTTGAGATATTTAGAGAGTAAAACAGCGGACTTTGTGACGTCAACTTGTTCAATGTACAGGACGGAAGTGTGCTTCCTTCATCAGTGGTCAGGGAGCAACATACCCTTAGAGAATGGAGAGCGGGGCGACTGTTCCGTGCCCTACGCCTGAGGGGTCCCCGCTATTTCAAAAATTATTATTATCTAGTTTGTTGATTTGTCATGCAAAATATTTCTGAATCATTATCTACGTTGATAAAAGGACATTTAATCAACAGTAGAGGACTGAGGACAAAGTCTTACATGCAGAACAATGACAATACAGCACGTCGTGTATTCACAATGGCAATAGTTCATTACCTACGCGAGATGTTATGTTGTGTAACAATAATAAGGCCTACAGCATTAGAGGCGGACTAGCCTGTTAAAGTGATTTAGTACGTGTTATGTAGTTTACGCCTATGACTCACGGGCCCGCATAAGATAGGCGTTCCGCGTACTGCTAGGGTCGACTCTGATTTCCGACATATGTGTCACTGGCCACATCACTGCACAAAAAATCATCCAGTGCGATAGAACCACATTTTGTGGCTACATTATGTTCTGTGGTCACGTGTTTCGAGAACCACACCACCCGCAGTGCCTGACCCGATGGTTGTATGTAGTACATTACTGACCTAGATCACATTATATTGTATTGCAGATGGCTCTGCCATATGCATGTGGATGATTAATTCTATGACGACGCTATAGTCGACTAGCACACACCCCCCCCCCCGTCTCTAACCATGATAATTACATAGCCACTGTGTAGTTACAGAGCCACTTCGTGTGGTTACAGAGCCACTTCGTGTGGTTACAGAGCCACTTCACGTGGTTACAGATCCACTTCATGTGGTTACAGAGCCACTTCATGTGGTTACAGAGCCACTTCGTGTGGTTACAGAGCCACTTCACGTGGTTACAGAGCCACATCATGTGATTACAGAGCCACTTCGTGTGGTTACAGAGACATTTCACGTGGTTACAGATACACTTCATGTGGTTACAGAGCCACTTCATGTGGTTACAGAGCCACTTCATGTGGTTACAGAGACATTTCATGTGGTAATTCTAATTTTTACCCTTTGTGCAGTGTGACACTCAGCAACCTCTACTAGCTGTTTGGTTAACGTCCATCCTGCTCTTCGCGTCCATAGTTTAATTTGAAGACACCCCCCCCCCCCATTTCTCTTTTCTACAATCACACACACAAAGCCTTTCAAGTCACGTGGTTGTTTACAATCAAACGTGGAAACAAATTTATTTTTTATAGTCGTTTTATTGCCAAGGAAATCAAAATCGACCACATCAGCTTGTGGAAAACAACACAAAAAAAGTCACCATTGTCGTTTGCCTTGTGTAGAGTTGGGGTGAATGTCAACACTGTGGCATTAAATTGTCATACAGGAGTTGTCGAACCTGCCCCTCTCACATCCGGTCATTGTGAGGTCAACATTCAAGTTTTCGTAAAATTAAATTTGACCAAGACAACCTGTTGTCTGTCGCTGCCAGTTAAGTCAACAAGAAGTATCAGATTTTAACATTTGGTAATAGGTGGAGATTGGTGGTGACTTCTTCGTATTGTGGTCAACTCTTTAGTTTGTGGGCAGTTGCTATGGTCGTTTCTTTGATAGATGGTCTGTTGTTAGGGTCATCTCTTTAGTTTGTTGGTCAGTTGTTGGAATATGTCACGATCAACTCTTTAGTTTGTGGGAATATGTCACAATCAACTCTTTAGTTGGTGTGAATATGTCACGTTCAACTCTTTAGTTGGTGGGAATATGTCACGTTCAACTCTTTAGTTGGTGGGAATATGTCACGATCAACTCAGTAGTTGGTGGGAAGTTCTGGACTTTCATTTGAATAATTTAAACTTAAAAAATCGAAGTGACTAAAGAAATTGTTTCACAATAAAAAACAACAACCTGTTAGCAGAGCCTAAAGTGTTTTCAGTGCAGGCTTTTGAGAACACGAAGCAGTGAATGGTCTGAGCTCCACTAACAGCTCAATGTGTTAATCTCTGTGGGTAATTGAAGCCCAGCTATTGAACGTGCGATAAACTAGCGGTTCAATTCCTTGAACAAGCTCTCTAGGGCTAATACGTAAAGCAAGGTGTTCATGTGAAGTAATAGCCGGCAGTTTTTTTTTTAATACTTTCATTTCGTCTGCTATGTGTGTATGTTTGGTATATATTTGTATGCTTGTATGTATGTGTGTATGTTTGGTATACATTTGTATGCGTGTATGTATGTGTGTATGTTTGGTATATATTTATATGCTTGTATGTATGTGTATGTTTGATATATATTTGTATGCTTGTATGTATGTGTCTATGTTTGGTATATATTTGTATGCTTGTATGTATGTGTGTGTTTGTGTTATTTTAAAGTTGAGAGAAGTTATTTTTAGACATACAGACGTTGAATGCCGAGATGTATCTGACACAACTTGTCAAGTGATGTTGATATTTAGCCAATGTAGACTCCTATTGAGTGATTGACATTGACTTACTATGGAAGACGCTCTGTAACATTTGCAGTACTATAATGTAGCTAATTACTCCAATAATTAGAACTAAATAAAATTCATTGAACTATTTAGGAAGAGGTAACGATCAAGATTATCGCCAATTTCTTTAGCAGATCTCACTAATCAGTAATGCATAGACTCTGTTGTGATAACATTAATTTTTGGCACTTATTTTTAGAACCTCTAGCAAAAGTTGTGAGAGTGATTTCCCGTGTGAATGTTGACGGGAGGTCTAACAATTTCAGTGATGAAAATTGATTCTTTTCTTGGAGATTCAGTAGTCTTTTCAATGATTTTTTTTCTATTTTGTTCGTAACCTGGTGACTTCAATACAGAACTTCAATGGCCTTTTATATAGGAAGAATCATAATATATAGTGTATTACTAGATTGTGATACATTTAGAAAGGATTGTAAAAAAAAGTTCCCACTATCAGCCTTGTGGTCTATAGGGCAGATGATGTAAAGATCATCTGTTTTTATGGCCTACGGTTTACGAGGGTGTCATGTGGCCAGCACAACGACCAACCGCCTTTACTTTTTTCCCCACTAAGGTCAGGTACCCATTAGATCTGGGTGGACTCAGAGGCACCCGAAAGTAAACATTACAGTCTTCACCAGGATTCGAACCCTTGACCCCGGTTCGGAAGTGCTTTACCACTCAGCCACCGCTCCTCCAGAAAGGATTGTGCAGAAGAAGAAAAGAGCTTCTGTCAAGTGAAATGTTGTTTTCATCTTTGCCAAATTTTGTCTCTGACAATATGAAATAATGTTAAAACGTCCTAAATACAACTGTGTAGCTCGGGGCTGAGACAACTGAAGGATACATCCATATTGGACATACATGAACCCTGGCACCTGGGACCACAAGTGTTTAACTGAGAGAAAGTAGTGAATTAAATGCGACGAAAGTAAAGGGCTGCACCGACCGAGGGTTAACCTCTAGACCATCGGAATGTCAATAAAAACATTATTCTGGTCCAGAGTCATTCGCTCGTATGCAAATTACTACCCCAATGGTCAACTGTCACATGACGCAGCTAGCCCCGCCCCCACCCCGCCACACCCGTGTTCACCAACAATTTCTACAGACACAGACAATTTACTCTTACCAACGACGCTTCAATGGAATAAACATTGACATCTTATCAAAATATCTAATTACAGCAAAAACAGGCTATAGCCCTCTAAAGGCCCCCTATAGGCCCATATAGCCCCCCTAAAGGTTCCTATGGCCCTCCTTTAGCCCTCAATGGCCCACCTCCCATAGGCCCAACCATGCCTTTAGTGTGATAGGCTATTCGAAGCGAAACTCGGACATCACAGCCATCTTTGAGTTCATAGAAAATGGTTGCCTGGTCGTGTGGTAAGCGCTTCGGACTGTCGTTCTGATGATCCCAAGTTAGAATCCTCCCCGGTTCCCTCCCCTGCCGTATTGCTGGAAGTTTCGGTTAGAAAGTTATAATTTATATTTCTGAAAAAAAACAAAAACATTTAAAACTTCAGAAAACAAATGAGATGGTTCTTATTTTACCTCGACACACACACACACACGTATTTTGTTTCTGTAAATTATCTGAATCAAATGTCAGATAGGCACAACAGACAAACACACACACACACACACACATATTCAAACCTTTTTCTCCAATGTAGATATTTTGTCATTTCCTCATAGAACACAAATGTGATAGAACCGATTCAATACAAATCAATATAAATCACTCCACAGTTCATTAAACCACTACGTCCTGTCAAAATCTTGAGCAGGTAAATCAATGGAAAACCTGGTAAACATTTTTACATTCAATGATTTGGTCAAAGAAAATTTAAAAACATATGACGTCATTGTAAGCTGCCAATGTCAAGGGCACAAGAGCGACATGGAAGAGACGTGGGAAGGACTAAGATGGAGAACTCTAAGCATCACTGACCATCGTAGGAAATTGTTATTATTGAACTATGTTACTAAACTGAAACACTTTTTCATTGGGGTGGGGGTGAGGCCAATAGTATATAATGACTAGTTTCGTAATGTATTAGTAATAAATTAGCAGGTTAAACACCTGCCTAGGTTGTTCTAGCATTATGCTATGACAAAAAGTTTTTTTTTTAAATATTGTTTCAGTGGTCTCATCAACTTTGCCTGTGGTTATGTCTAGGGCATAGGCCACCATCCAGCTTCCTCCAGGCCTCTCGGTTCTTGGCGAGTTTTTCCAGCTGTCCCAATATTGTGCCCATCTGTTTGTCTTCTGCAAGTGAATATTGGTGCCGTGTATTTCTGTGGTCTATTTAATAAAAAAAAATAACTGACGCAATGATTGGTCTTAGAGAGAATCGAATAAAAGATCTGTTACTTTCATCAGTTACCAGCCTCTACTACGTTCTTCTGTTACTTTCATATGTCACATTTGTCTGTTACTTTCATATGTTACTTTCATCTGTTACTTTCATGTTATTTTCATCTGTTTCGAGAGCATTTTATTCTAAAATTATTGTTGTTATAAAATGATCAAACGTGAACAATTTAGTATTCTGGCGGTCTGTGGCCTTTGACAATTTTAGACTTCTACTTCCAAATATTCATTTACAAAACAAAATGTAGCATGCCAAAGATGGGATTATTGGAAAGAGAACTTACGATGCGAAAATATCCAGTCCACTTGAAAAATAATATGCATTAGACAATTTAGACAGGGCTATAGTAATTAAGATTTGATTCTAAATAGTTCTCATTAATTTTCTTTTCATTCAACATTTGTCTCTCTCTTTGTCTCTCTCTTTGTCTCTCTCTTTCTCTCTCTGTCTCTGTTTGATTAGAAACAACACACCTCCACAAGTTTACATAAACATTACACTAGAGAATAAAATATCGCCTCGAACTATTATGGACAACTGAGCTGGTCGTGTGTATTACATTAGAAACTGATCGATTTGGCCATCTTCCATTATCACCTGCCAGACTAGTTTATTGTCGCGTTAGTCACTCATCTGGGTCAAATTGTACTTATAAAGACACAAGAGATTGTGGAGGGTCATGGGGAATTTTCTCCACCCAAATTTAAGCACCAAAACATGTTTTTTATTCTGTTCATGCTGCTTCAATCACCAATATTATATTCCCTACCGCTTTAGCAGACATTCAGGTTTGAGTGAAACTCGGATATAGCAAAGTACATTCTTGTGAAAGCTTGGCCTTAAATGCACCAATTCATCATTATCCTGGTCATTTATATGCCATCCATCGTGAGTAATCTAGTGATATCTTTATGCTCACAGGACTGGTTGACATTCTGAAAGTATTACTTGTTGGCCAAACCTTTTCCTTGTCTTTCTATCGTATATTATTATAATTATTTGTCCTAAGTGTGTTAATTAGTTAAGCAGACACCGTCAACGGATGTTATTTAGCTAAATTAAACCTTAAAGAAATATAATCTAAACGAACTGTTTGACTGTATCTCACACTTCAAACGGGACGCTCTAGTTCTCTGTACAATTTTATTTTGATCAAACATTGTTATACATCAAGATTGACTTGTAAGGGTCACATATAAACTTCGATTATAGTCTGAGATTATCATAAAGTGAAGGCTTATCCCTCTATAAAACCATGCTTTTTTTTGTGTATCCGATGGAGATAATACAGATGTATTGATAAACTTTATATTTTTAAAACCATGAAATATTTTTTCGGCACTTTTTTTCTAGTCGTTTAGAATAAAATTTATAAAATCTTTCCCTTGCTGCACAAACTAAGTTATCTTATATCATACAGACGTTACTTCAGAATAGAAGATGTTTAAGTCATCATTTTCCTCAAGTTGTATCAATTAGTAGCAACAGTGAACTTTCTAAACGGCGTGCATGAAATTTGATTTTAGTCTGTATCAGTTTGAACATCTCGTTTGAATAGCTTATGTATTTATTGATATATCCTGCGTGTTAACATTTTGCGCACTCTTCTATTTCTAAATTGCTGTATTTTTTTAGGTAATAGAAGGTAAACGTGATCTCAATGATTAACACTAAACAAAGAGGAGATAATTGTTTGAAGTGTATCGTGAAATTGACTTGAGAACTGAGTTTTAAAACCCAGACAGCTTGAAGACAACAAAGTTTGTGATGCAGTCTGAATCCGATGTAAATCTTATTGGATTTTTTGAGATGTCACTTCTATGGCGTGAGCTATGACCTTCTCAACGTGAAACATATTGACATCAATAGTATGCACTGTTGGCTGCTGGCACTATAGTTGTTTGGATAGAGCTATGGCTACTGCCATTTTTGTTACCGATTTATGTTGGAGCACAAATTGCCCAAGGGAAAAAGACTGGCTTGAACTCCATCGATGTAGATGAGGAGAAAAATTTAGTAAAGTCTTTTTCTTTCTGAGCGGGGGCGGGGAGGTGGTACTAGAAGACGTCACGTGATAAACACTGCTACTACATTCTGCAAATATAGATTTAACTACATTTCTATTTGTAGGTAACTTGTTCATGATGTTTTCTGACGAATACAGAATTAGTAACAGAATGGTGTACTTTTTATGTCAGACTAGCTTTCATCCTCACTCTATGCTCAAGATGAAGTTTATCTTTGCACGTTTGTATAGCATCTCCTACAAGCACACACTCACAACTTGCATTCCCCAGCCCCGCCCCCAAATGTTTTTTGATGTCGACTGTAAATACCCATTTTTTTTTTGTTGTGTTTCAGCAACAATTTGATTCGAAAATTTATTATTCTATTATTTTATCACTCTTCAAAAGTTCATGTCAATCGTACCACCCAAACGTGGTCCCTATAGACCATAATCTTTTCTGTACATCTGGTTTGATATTGCTTCTTCTCACTGCTTAGTTCAACACATTGGGAGGCAGCATTTTATAATCTTTCTAGTTGGATACTGGCTCTTCTCACTGCTTAGTTCAACACATTGGGAGGCAGCATTTTATAATCTCTCTAGTTGGATACTGGCTCTTCTCACTGCTTAGTTCAACACATTGGGAGGCAGCATTTTATAATCTCTCTAGTTGGATACTGGCTCTTCTCACTGCTTAGTTCAACACATTGGGAGGCAGCATTTTATAATCTTTCTAGTTGGATACTGGCTCTTCTCACTGCTTAGTTCAACACATTGGGAGTCAGCATTTTATAATCTTTCTAGTTGGATACTGGCTCTTCTCACTGCTTAGTTCAACACATTGGGAGTCAGCATTTTATAATCTTTCTAGTTGGATACTGGCTCTTCTCACTGCTTAGTTCAACACATTGGGAGTCAGCATTTTATAATTTTTCTAGTTAGATACTGGCTCTTCTCACTGCTTAGTTCAACACATTGGGAGTCAGCATTTTATAATCTTTCTAGTTGGATACTGGCTCTTCTCACTTCTTAGTTCAACACATTGGGAGGCAGCATTTTATAATCTCTCTAGTTGGATACTGGCTCTTCTCACTGCTTAGTTCAACACATTGGGAGTCAGCATTTTATAATCTTTCTAGTTGGATACTGGCTCTTCTCACTGCTTAGTTCAACACATAGAGAGTCAGCATTTTATAATCTTTCTAGTTGGATACTGGCTCTTCTCACTGCTTAGTTCAACATATTGGGAGTCAGCATTTTATAATCTTTCTAGTTGGATACTGGCTCTTCTCACTGCTTAGTTCAACACATTGGGAGGCAGCATTTTATACACTTTATATTATCATTTACACCATTTAATCTTCAAAATGAGGAAATTGTTTACAATTGATTACGGCAGACAGTCCGAAACACATGAAGACTTACACTAGCCATCTTAAGCAACGCTCTAGTCAGTAGATCTATAAGAAAAATACAGAATCACAAAAGGAAACCCAGAAACAAAACCAAGACAACGAACGGTTACTAAAGACAACTTACTATAAACAACGGAACCAAACAATACAATTACGAAGATCCATTCTTCCCATTGGCTATTTAAAAGGGTCATTCATTGAGCCTACTGTCAATCAAAGTTACCAAAGATTATTCTGTGCAGAAAGCGCAATGACTTTGGAATTTCGCCAAGATGTCGTGTTGTTTTAGCGCGAGGGTTTTTTTTTCTCACCTGCCACTCAGCATCACAATGCAGGGGAAGATCAATAAAAAGTTGGATTCATGATCAGAGGAGAAATGCTGACACGAAACTTTGATAGGCGTAGAACAGGGTGGGCAAAACTTTTAGCGCGCGGGCAGCATTAAACAAAACGTAATAACAGCTAAACATAAATCTTTGTAGGGTTTTTTAAGTACCTATGGAACAATGTTAAACTGCTGTGTCTTTAAACTAATATTTGTCTGGCTGGTGGGCTGTGGTTGTACGTTGTTGGGATTGTATACATTTAGTGACTGACACACACACACACACACACAGAGTGGTGGGGACGTTATGTTTGACTAGAATACAGAGAAGACGGTTTCAGTTTAGATTAGTGTACATTTCAATTCCACAAACTTTAGCACAGGTAGACATAGACTAAACAGTCACCAAAAATTATTTCAATGCAATGACACAATAAAATGAAAAAATAAATTTCAACATATGCATTTAAATCGCCATAAATCTGCTGGTAGGGACGTCATCCATTATAATACTAATATGTTAAAGAAATCTATGAGAAATTCACATTTCTGTAAAATATTATAAATTGATTTTATTTCATTTGATTTGATTTTTTGGAACTTTGAAAAAAAAAAAGTCAAGTGGGAACAGTTTCTTTAAATTTCTAAGCTCGTGTCTATTGATTGATAGATCTTTGACCTGCAAGCAAACAATTTAAAAGAGTTTTCAACATAAATTTGATCTTTTCCTTAGTGTCAATACACTTAGTACGTTACGGGAACAAACTCTTGGTTAATGTCATTGCAAACAAATCTTAAGTGAAAAGTCTTGAAATGAAACATTCAATTGTGGATGTGAGACACTTGGCTGCCTATCAATGGGGCTCGACTTCAAGCTGAGTTATGTTTGCTGAGCGCCTAATGTCAGCACAGAAACCTTCTCCCAGAAAATATCCCATCACTCCACTGGTTCACAAAAGAGATTGAACCATAGTGAACTGATACGAGATCAATCGTTCTATATCGAATGGTCTCGACTGAGAAGTCTTTAACCAGGATAGGTGCACTATATAAAGACAATTTTAAATAGAACATTTTATGTTGTTGCTTTTTTCAACGCAATATAGTCAACAGTTTCTATCACTGGAGCTCAACTAAAACAAAGAAAAAACGAAGATGACCATATGTTCATACATTATGGGAAAAAGTGGCATAGATCCACATGGAGAACGAGCATAAAGGAAGGCTCTCGGAAAGCAGATACCATATTACCATACACAACAGAAATAGAAAGAAGGGTGAAAATGTTACAGCGCCTGGTGATTACCTATGCCCAACCTGTGATCGCAACCTGTGTATCAAGGATTTGCCTCTATTGTCAGACAAAAAGTTGCAAAGGGAAATGATTGTCTCTCGAGACGTAAAATGCCACAGAATGCAATTGATGTAGATGAGAATAAATAACGAAAAAATATTTTATTCTGTCTTTAGTTTCTAGTCGACTAAGCAGTTGCTATAAAAAAAACCCAACTATTTTCCAAATTTAAGTCGATATCAACTTTTTATCTTGACAAGCTGCAGAAAGACTGTGATCACTTGCTCCTCAGACGTTATAGCTTACTTACTTAGACTTCCATCCTCCAGAGCCGTCCGGCGAATTGGGCGGTAAACTGTCTTCACAAAGATCTGTCGTTGGCAAAGTCTGAAGCCTCTTCCCACCTGGTGTCCACTGTTCTGAGATTCTCCATGAAAGTGTGGTGCCAAGTTATACGAGGACGTCCCTGCTTGCGTTGTAGCATGCCTCCTAAAAATATCGTATTGCTTTTTAGTAAAAAGTGTGTCTACTTCTAAACTTTAATTAGACCTGACGTCATGTCATGTGACGTAGGCGGAGCCTTGAATTACTTCATTATGATATAAATCACGTGACAAAAGTATTGATTAAAAAGTCCACTTGCCCATTGAGCCATTTAAACCGAAGGAAATTAGAGAAAGTGAAGATATGGCACGCAATTATAGATTCTGTCAAGACGATGCTAATGGCTGTAGAGTTGTTCTTTTCTTTTTAACCAACTTTTTATCTTGACAAGCTGCAGAAAGACTGTGATCACTTGCTCCTCAGACGTTATAGCTTACTTTCCTAGACTTTCATTAAGTGAGGATTATTTGGTCATTTGATTTACTTGAACTGTTTTGCTTTAATTTACCAAAGTTGTAGAACCTGTATTATATCTATAACGACTAAGTACTGTAGACTTAAAAGAAATAAGTCCATGCCGTCTTACATCACTTTGAAACTTGGATCGACCAACCGTTAAAATGTTTTCACCCCATACATCTTCAGATGTTAGAAAAGTCAGCAATGGTGTGAAGAATTGTTAGTGTCACTATGCCTAGTGTATGAGATAGATCTTCGATGAGTAGGGTACCTATATAAATAGTGTCACTTTGCCTAGTGTATGAGATAGATCTTCGATGAGTAGGGTACCTATATAATTATTGTCATTGGGATCTAAGAAGCTTAATTTTCTTGACCTGGGGTGGGGGGAGGCCGCCAAAACGAGGCTATAGTGTACTCAACAAAACGTCAAGCCTTAGTTCTTTGACGTTTATTTTCTAAACTACGTCAAGTTTTCTTGTCCATGATACAATATATAAAGTCATTAAACAAAGTAATATTCCCGTAATAGAGAGCTATGAAGAACAAGTTATACAAGTCATCTGTGTTACTTTAACATCAAGTCTTTATAAACAAGCAAGCTGAAGAATAAAGAGGCGTACCCCAAATACAACAAAGAAAGAGCATCAAAGGGTTCTATTGCTTCATCAAAGGGTTCTATTGCTTCATCAAAGGGTTCTATTGCTTCATCAAAGGGTTCTATTGCTTCATCAAAGGGTTCTATTGCTTCATCAAAGAGTTGTAGTGCTTATCAGAATAGCCCGCTATTTAAAAAGCCAGTTTGGTGAATCGTTGTTGCTGTTTTTTTCCCCAGTCAGACATGACAAAGTAACCGCTAACATTAATGTAAGTGTGTGTTTATGTGTGTGTGTGTGTTTGTAACTTTTCAAGTTGTAGCCACTTAGACTACTTTGACGAGGTTGAAAGATATTGTGTTTCTTTCGAGATGTGAATAGCAATATGATTGATCGGTCATGTGTTAACATTAACAGGGATTCTCACTTATAAGCAACCAGGATCCTTTTTTTTTTCCTCAATAAAATTCAATCTTCAACGTGGAAAATAAAGAGAAGAAATCATTGTGTATGAATTTGGGTGGAAAATAACTCGCGTAGATTTCTTCCTTTACAAGCGAATGTTAAGACAGCGATAGTTCTCGCTTGTGTGTTGGATTACAAAGAGATTAGAACCCTCGAGGTGTGTGAGGTAGTCAGGTATCAATGTCACGACATTACCAATACAAATAAGTTGATTAGAAAAGATTATAAAAGACAGGAGAAATAAGCGATGCAAGAATGGTTTTATTGGACCTTTTGTGTGTGTGTGTGTGTGTGTAGATCTCTACATTAAACAGAAACAAATTAAAAGGTGCCATTAATAAACTAGAGGTTAATCCATGACAGAAAGGCATAGATCTAGGTTTAACAGTGAAATGAGATGGAGCGTTAAAAGAGAGAGAGAGAGAGAGAGAATGGATCCAAATATAAGCTATAAAAACAGTTCCTGATATGTAGCCTACTCATTGTGTGATTAGAGCTGAACGAGCTTTAAGCCATCATAAGACAAGTCTAGTGGGACTAATGAACCAATGGAAGAGTTTAGTTGAGTCTTTGTTTTTCTCTTTTTTTTCCCTTTCTTCTTAAAAGATTCACACTATGATCAGAACTAGAAAACATCTCAAAAAGAAAATGGTTGAATCTCTGTTCACCATTAATGTGACTATAGCATGTGCCACAAGCAGAATGCATTCTTATATATTTATCCATTTTAATGTGTTTATATCCGAGGCATGTCGAGGTAAGCCTATAACATAGGCTTAGTTTTGCTTTTATTGATATGAGCTAATGGAATTTTAGTCGATACCAAGCCTCAGGCAAATCATGGTAAACATTGACCACACCCCCGCAATAACAAGAATAGGACAACATTGTTACTGATTTATAGCACAGTATCCGGTTATAGAAATTCATAGATTCATCAGAGGGAACCATTTACCATTTACCAATTCTATTACTGTAAGAAATATTGGTAATTGGTCTCTCCTTTTAAGTTATTATATAATCTCCAATACAAGAGAGTGAAGCTTTCAAAACGAAGAAATGGGTCCCGTAAAAAATTCAAATATTCTGAAGCGACCCATTAAGGCCTAGTAGCGGTGCACTGGCCTTAGTACATTGGTCCACTCGGCATTAGTCCGATCTTTCCCACGACTAGTGGGCTATTTGCAGTGTACCTTGAGTAGTTTTACACAATGTTTATGAAACATCAATAGGGAGTTACAAACTTTTTTATTATTATTTTTAAATGGCGTAAAGCAAGTTATGATATTATCAAAGATGCTGAATTTAATATGTCAATACGTTTCATAATTATTATCATCAAATATGATAAATAAATTTAAGAAAAATAAAGATACAACTATATGTATATTCAAACCTTGATGTAAAGGTCATCTATTTATCTATTTATTTATTTAAACAGATGACCTTTACGTCATCTGCCCTATAGACCACAAGGTCTGAAAGGGGAACTTTTTTATATTTAAACCTGAGGCGCGGTGGCTGAGCGGTAAAGCGCTTGGCTTCCGAACCGGGGTCCGGATCCTGGTGAAGATTGGGATATTTTATTTCGGGATTTTCGGGCGCCTCTGAGTCCACCTAGCTCTTATGGGTACCTGACATTAGTTGGGGAAAAGTAAAGGCGGTTGGTTGTTGTGCTGGCCACAAAACATCCTCGTAAACCGTAGGCCACAGAAACAGATGACATTTACATCATCTGCCCTATAGACCACAAGGTCTGACAGTGGAACTTTACTATTTTTTTATATTCAAACCAGCATTATCAGTTCTTGTGCTAGATATACGCGGCCTCCAAATATATTTCAAATAGTGTCATTTTAAAATTAAAATGTTCTAGATTTAGATGGTTTGCGCACTGGACGGTTCGGTCGTCTCGATGGTCCTGGGTTTATACCCTGCCCGCTGCCATCCCCCGTCGTCCTGCGGGAGGTTTGGACTAGGAAGTAGATTCTCTTCAACTCTGCTGGAACATCCAAAACATAAACTTAACTGGCATTCTGTTATCTGTGTACCTTTACAGGTGATATTGGAACACGTTCAGCTTTGTGAACAGTAATTTTTAAAAAATGAATTATAAAAATGAATCACTCTGATGAAATGAATCAATCCATTAAAATGTACTTAGATCTGTAGTAAATGGTATAAAGCTATTAACCAAGTTGGGAAAATGTCTATTGCTGAAACTATTGATGCCTATGGATGTTTTCGAAGTTAACAGAGTACAGAAAAACTAAATGATCGTATATCTACTCTTTCTGTTACATTTGATTTGTATTGCAAATATTTAACACTTCAGGAATGAGTGAAAAGCTACAGGTATCTTCAACTACATAAGTCTAAAATCTAATTTATAGCCTTGACTACACTGATTGCGTCTTTTTGTTTTCTATTTAAATTCTAAGCTAAAACATTCATGGTCTAGGAGAAGACGTCAAGTCAACGATAAGTAAATTTATCAGCTGCTACGTGGTGTCATAGTTTCGGTTTCATATTATCTGAAATTACTTTCTTATACAATTTTCAGTAGCAAGGAAATACATTTCTTCACTGAAATAGATAAAATAGCAATAAACTTTGTCTTTGACTCAAGATATTTAGAAACTATAAATAAGTTACTTAATTTGAAAAGTATAAATAATTCATATGATTAAATCACAGGCAGGGTAACTTATCCACATCGTAATGAATTCTATGACCTATGTATACTTTTTCTATTTTAAAGAAATGTATGTAATCTATACCTACTGATCATTGTGAGACAAAAAGTTTGTTCTCTTTGAAATTCATGAGCTAAAGCTGACTTGGTTAACGAAACAAAACCTGTTTATTGCCTCTTCTTAAAGTACATAGGGTCAGATGTTTTACACACATTCCGTTATATGTCTAGTTAGAAAATAAAACTGTTGTTTCTGTCTAAGTTAAACCTCATCACTGTGCTGTTTCTGTCTAAGTTAAACCCCAGCACTGTGTTGATGCTGTTGTAAAGACATCCACGATTTCAAGTGCAGTGGTTTACGTGAGCTCGCAGACCTAGCTGTGACCTGCATATTGTTTTTTATCAGTTGCTTCTGACGCAGACATTGTTCTCTGAAAGCTTATAAAATTTCTCTAGTCGACGTCTGTTTCTATGCCAGTTGCTTTTTTTTTCGTACTTCTCCAAAAATGTATAAAAACATATAAAGCCCCATATGTACATGTGTTCCATAATGGACATACGCTGACTTCACTAGAACTAACCATTTTTTTCTAAACGTCGGTGTGGCAGTATTGAGGCACTAGGTGGGAGGGGGGGGGTGATGACCCTATTTTGAAGCGATCTTTTTATGCCAGCTTCAGATACAAGAGATACATACAACAGTTTAATGTAGTATTGACTATTTCTACCATTTGTATACTCCATAGATCTAGTCTAGAAATAGTTTCTTTAGAACAACAAATCCACTCTCCTTGTAACATTTTTGAATCCACATTGTGCATTGTTGTTGTTTTATCAGCAACTACATGGATGAAATCGCCTTTGTTTCATATTTTATGTTACAGGAATACAAATGTAGCAACATGTCTAAAAGAAACAAAAACTATAATGGCGCTGCAGCGTAGCGAGCTTAACGACAGGTCTAGCTGCTCACATTCCGTTGTAAGCCCGTGTTTTAAATTTTAAAACATAGTGAAGCAATGAATAGGACATTCGGTCGATGCATTCACTAAACAAGAGAGAAAAATAAAAGAGAAACACAAAACTTAGAACCAGATCAGACAAAGGAATGACATGCCATTGACAGAGAACAATATAATAACGATTTTTTAAAAAAGCAAAGTGCCTACTCTCAGACAGTTTCGGTGTGAGTTGGCCACAGACAATTGAGGCAAATTAATGTTGGCATGGTTTATTAACAAATAAACATCTAGTTTTGCTGACGAAGGGAAATTTAATTTGTTTAACATCTCAAACCTTATGACTTTTCATTAACCTATACAGCTGAAATTTCGCACATAAAGTTATGCTTCGTGACCACATATTTTTATAAAATGTTAGAACTATCTATGTATTACTTGTTAGGGCACGATTAGGAACTAGTTAATTTGTTTTGACATCTTCTGATCTCCCCTTGGGTGCGCTCCTTCACTCGTGCTATGTTACCAGTTAGAAAGTCTTGTTTCATCTCGGGCGTGGCGACTCCCTCGTAGTAGTCCGTGTAGAATGGGGTCTCAATGAAGACTTTAAATGCTTCAAACTCTTTAACGCTTCCATCTGCAAACTTTCCTACGCTACCCCCCCCCCCATTGTATTGTGGCTCAATGAGTTAACTCCTTATAACAATCGTACTGCGTCACGGACCTCGCTAACAGGCCTAATAAAAACCCGGAATAATATGTAGAATGATCCCTGTTCCCCTTCACAAAGAACATCCTGTGCACACCCCTGGTTTGCTGCTCCCTACTTTTACTTCTTTTTTTCCTAATATTTTTATTACTTTAGTTATTGTGACCATTAGTCAAATACAAAACAAAGACAATTTTAAAAGATAATCTACAAATACTCATTTGTTGAACACCAAACAATACAGCACATTACTCAAAAAACATCACATTACTTACAACACAACACATTACTTACAACACAACACATTACTTACAACACAGCACATTACTTACAAACAACACATTACTTACAAACAACACATTACTTACAACACAACACATTACTTACAACACAACACATTACTTACAAACAACACATTACTTATAACACAACACATTACTTACAACACAACTCATTACTTACAACACAACACATTACTTACAACACATTACTTACAACACATTACTTACAACACATTACTTACAACACATCACATTGCTTACAACACATCACATTACTTACAACACATCACATTACTTACAACACAGCACATTACTTACAACACATCACATTACTTACAACACATCACATTACTTACAACACAGCACATTACTTACAACACAGCACATTACTTACAACACAGCACATTACTTACAACACAGCACATTACTTACAACACAGCACATTACTTACAACACAGCACATTACTTACAACACATCACATTACTTACAACACATCACATTACTTACAACACATCACATTACTTACAACACATCACATTACTTACAACACAGCACATTACTTACAACACAGCACATTACTTACAACACAGCACATTACTTACAACACAGCACATTACTTACAACACATTACTTACAACACATCACATTACTTACAAAACAGTAGATTACTTACAATACAACGCATTACGTACAACACAACATATTACTTACAACACATCACATTACTAGCCAAACAAGAAAGTGAGAATGTTCATGATAGGCTACTGACGATACTACACAGGTTGGGAAAACATTAATGACAATATACATAACAATCAATCAGGGCACAAAAATAGAAAGACTAATGTCATACATTGAGACAAAAGTTCGTGAAATGGAAAGTGAAACACACACAAAGTTTGTCTAATACATCGTGACACAAGACAAGGTAATGCAACACTCATAAAGATAAGATAAAATAAAACTCATAAGATAAAATAAAGTTAAACTCGTAAAGATAAGGCAAAATCAAATAAAACTCATAAGACAAAAAAATAAGACAAGATAAAATAAAACTCATAAAGATAAGACAATAGAGAAAAATGACAGTGTGAGGTATGGATGCAGGGGCGGAATGGGTATCAAAATCGGCCCGGGCATTACCATATAAACCGGCCCAAAAATTGCATGTCATATATTTTCGGTGTGGGGGGGGGGTTAAACCCCCTCCGCAATTTTTATATATAAATTAGTGTGTGTATACGTAATTAATCTTCATTACATTCTTATCTTTCATTCTTTTAAACGTTTTTTCTACTCTAGAATACTATCTTCCTATAATTAGTGAAAGGTAGTACACACCGCCAAGGGACAGCTACAGCTAGGAAGTCTGGGGGAGCGCCGCAAGCTCCCCCAGTGGGGTCCAGGAAGCCCGGATCCGAGCATTATTTCCGTTATTTTAAGCTTTAAAAACAGTAAATAACGGTAAGTAAAGTTTCCCTTTCAGACAATGAGATCTGAGGCCAGTGATGGTTTGAATTCCTCCCCTCTCGGCTACGCCCATGTGATTTATCATAGGTGTAAGCCTAATTCTATTCAAAATATATAAAGTTTGATAACGCATAGAAAACTGGAGGTATGCTTTCGTAGGCTTACATAATGTATTCTATTTATAGATCTACATGTATGTAGTCTGAAAACTATAAACACTACAATAGCAGCCTTAATGAGTTTCAAACTTTTTGGTATTACTTATAGATTACAGACGTTTCTTCAAAAAAAAAAATAATTAGGTCCTACGCATTTCACGTGTCAATCTAGTCATGTATGTTGATCTGTGACTTAAAATATGCTAAATCATTGGTTTTCCTGCCTGACAACCCTTTAAAGTGATATCACCACAAATACAAAACTAGGGGTCTATCGAGCCGTCATCCTCCTCTACATTGCTCTATGCCTCAGAAACATGGATAGTGTACAGTTAACATGCAAAGAAACTGAATCCCTTCCACATGACATGTCTGTGAAAAATACTGAATGTCAAATGGCAAGATAAAATGCCAGATACTGAAGTCCTTCAAAGAGCGGGTCTGCAAAGCATCTACACACCCTGATGCAGTCCCAGCTGCGATCGGCAGGACACGTATGCAGAATGGAAGAAACACCACATCCCTAAACGACTTGTATGGCCAACTAAGCGAAGGAAAGCGCTCTTAAGGTGGTCAAAGAAAACGCTTCAGGGACACCCTCAAAGCTTCTCTGAAGGCGTTCAACATAGACCCATCCACCTGGGAGACAGAGGCACATGACAGAGCATCATGACGTCGCGCTGTGAAAACCGGCGCACAGGTTGCTGAGGAAAAGAGAACAAAGCTGGAAGAAGAAAAAACGCCAGAGAAGAAAAGCAAGACCAATGACACTAGCTCCAGCTGGAATAACCTGCCTAGTGTGCGGCCGAACATTTAAAAGATAAGAGAAAGCAGAACGGTTTGAGAGGTACTTCTAAATGTGAAAAGCTCTTGCTTCATCCTAGTACATTGACAAAAACGAGATTTGTATATGAATATATTATTTAAAATATAAATGATTCTAAATCTCCTTTCATTAAATATCGGATGTGACAGCGCTATATAATAGTATATAAATTATTGTAATACATTTTCATCATCAATGACTTCACACTAAACATAAGTTTGCCGTTAATCCTAACGGTATAAAATTGATTTCGATCTAGATTTATGTTTTAATTAAATAATATATTTTTTTGTATTAAGTGTAGTATTTTTAGATCTATGTTATTACAAATAAACAACAAGAAACTTAACTTTTTCTTTTCAAATCGCAGATAGTAGAACTTAATACCCATATTGAGCTATGAATAAGTTTGGTGGTTTGCAATTTCGCGGCTGTGTGTATGTGTTTTGTTAAAGAGCTAATTGTCTCTAACTTATCCTCTCCCAACCCTCTTTTTCGTTAACTTTCATGGAACCATCAAAAAAACGGGTGAGGGAAGGAGCAAAACAAAAATAGGAGTGCCATCAAAGGCCCATGCCGACCAGCAAAATGATCAGGCCAAATACAGTCTCGAAGACATCAAAGTAGTGTTGAAGGCCATGCCGCTCGTGCATAGCAGAAAGTACGGTCTAACAATTTACAAATGATAATACGTACAGTGTATAGTGTAATTCTTAAAATTATATTCTTGTTGAATTTCAAACAAAATTAATTGTAATAATAAATTAAAAAAAAACAACAAGAAAATATGTCTTGTTGCTGTCACTTTTTTTAAAAGTTGTCTGCATTGATTTTTTTTCTTTGGTCGCTACCAGACCGGCCCATTTGGTACCGGCCCACCGGGCATTTTCCCGTTTCCCATATAGCCAGTCCGCCCTTGTATGGATGCATTTCTATCAGGGAAAAGCTGCAGGCCAGTTCAAGCCTTTTAATATGGGGATATGAGTGTCGGTCGCCAACAATAAAAGAAATCCAGAATTTCGACACATTCCAAATATAAAAGCTCCTCAAAGCAAAGCTTTCTCTAATGATAGCCTACACAGAAAACTTCGTTCGTCGTATAGAAAGCTTATGTTAAGATACGTTTTGAATTTAATTTTAACAAATAGCATTACTTGCTTATTTATCTTTTATGGATAAAAGGACAAGTTTAATGACTTTGGAATGAATTTTAATGGAATTCATCAAACTCAAAAACTTCCAACCTTAATGAAGTCAGATCTTTAACACAGATTTCTACTTTCATATTTATTTAAACTCTACATTTCCATAGCTCTATTTAGAGTTGCAGTTATTGACAGTTATTGACTTTCTCTTGAGGAGTCCTGAGTCCTCAGTAACGACTCGTGCACTTTCCTCACAACTCATTAGGCAGATGCATTAATATTTCATTCAGTAGAAAACTTAATTCTAAGTTTTCTTCTACAGCAAACAATTCAATGTTACTTTTTTGCTTTAACAGCACAGAGCAGTGTCATTTGCTGTTATGAAACGTGTTCTTTTCTTATGAATGTTCACTAACAAACGTCCAATGATCTTGCTTCGTTCTTTAGACTTAGTGTGTTATTTGTTTCAAGAATCCAGTTTTAAACAAAGCATACTGCTAAGACAAAGTAACCAACCATTCATTATGTAGGCCTATTAGCGTTCAATAACCTAACACACTGATGCCAATCTGTAAATATATTTGTATTTTGATTGATTCAGTGTGTGCTAAGTACATGACCAACGTAAGACGAACATGACAATTTTCTCCAATATAATCTCGTATTACGAATCTAGACTTCGTGTGGTCCTTAGATCTAAATTTATAACCCAACGCACTGTATCTCGTGGAGGAATAGTTGGAGAAATCAATGACAACTTGGCAATATTTATCTATCGCACTAACCATAAAAATGTTCTGCTGCCCTGGCAACGGCGAGGAGGCTATTAATAGCATACGGATCATGAACGTAATAGATCTAGTCGTTTATTTCTATCTTGCTATTCGAAAGGTTTTGATCTATGTCGTAAAATGCCTAATAACAGAATTGTTTGCATTAAAACAGTCATGCCCAACCTTATTTGCTCTGCGGGCCATTTTAATTTTCGGAATTCGTGTCGCGGGCCATATCTTATCTTATCTTATATAATACAGACGTTACTTCAAAAAGAAGATGATTACATCCTACGCGTCATGCATTTAGTCATGCATATTAACCAGGACACATTTCTTCCATCACTGCTAGCTAACACATTTTTTACACATTCGCAATCGGAAAAAGTCTTCATTGCTCTACTTAAGATGTGAGCAACTCTGTAGCTGGCCCTTATCGCCGACTCATTTTCTTGTCTCTTTTTGTAAATATTCTCGTCAATTCACAAATCTCTAGTCGTAACTTGGCAATCTTGTCTTCGCGGCTCAAACTAAGAATGCCACCACATGTGTTTATGTGTTTGGTTTAATAATGCCTTTTAATGTTATGTTTTTTTTAAACAGCCACACTTTCTTTACAAATCAAACATATTGACTTGCTCTCATATTCCACAAAAAAAGTAAAGATCTGTCCACTTTTCCTGAAAGTTTCTACATTCAATTTTTCGTTTCTTAGGCTCTCTAATTTCATTAAATCACAAACATTAAACAATACGGTACCAATCGCTTTGATATCAAAAGAACACAATTAAAAAAAAATACATTTATGATGCTCTATGTTGCATACACAAAATGTCAAGGACACGGCGAGTTCAAGACAGTAGCTGAATTTTCAAAGAATTAAAAATAGCTGTCAAGTCTTATCGCAATTGAAAAAGAAAACATTACTTTTGTTCTTTCAATTAAAAAAAATTAATTAATAAGAATATTGGAATACCAATCCTAAAGATGGAATTCATCAAAGAAAGAGTGAGAGTCCAAACTGAAAGAGAATATAACGCAAACACTCTATTTTTTAACATTTTTTTTTAAATTTTGTTCCAATGTTTTGGCGGGCCGGATAGAAGCACGTCGCGGGCCGGATCTGGCCCGCGGGCCGTAGTTTGGGCATCGCTGCATTAAAACATTTGGTCTTGCTAATTAGTGGAATAAATTGCGTTGTCGTAAAGAAAACTTAAAGGATTGTAAACGGAATTTAGGTCCTCTCTAGCTACGTGTAGCCTATTTAGAGATGTTAGTCTAAGACTTCTTACTGGTTAATGATATGCTAAACATTTCAATCAAAATGTCAAAGGAGGGCTTCCCACCATTGACCCCCCCCCCAATCCGCCATCTTCCGGGAGGTTTGGGTTCGATGTAGTAATTTTCAAATCTGACAGTAAATCGATTTTTTTCGAAACTGAGATATAAATAGGTGAATGTAAAAATATGTCCACACATTTGTTATGTCAAGAACTAATAAATCAGTCCACACATTTGTTATGTCAAGAACTAATAAATCAGCCCACACATTTGTTGTAAAGAACAAGTTAACAAAATCAGCCCACACATTTGTCATGTCAAGAACTAATAAATCAGTCCACACATTATTTATGTCAAGAACTAATAAATCAGTCCACACATTTGTTATGTCAAGAAATAATAAATCAGTCCACACATTTGTTATGCCAAGAACTAACTAGTAAACCAGCTCACACATTCGTTGTGTAGTTATGGGGCTTGGACACTACAAGCTTTGCTCCTTTGACTTAAGCTTATCAGTAAAAGACAGTTCCATCTATACTCGGAACATGTGCAGGTTTCAAATAACTGATGCAAAAAAAATAAAAAAAAAAAAAAAATAACTGGCATCTGTGTTGCGCAGGACGAGACGTGATGAGAACCTCAAGTGCCCCCCCCCCCCCCAATAAAAAAGGTCTGATGAGTGGTGTCGGTAAGACAGAAGGGAGGTAACCCTGTCGCGGTTGAGGACGGGACATTACCCAGCCCCGGGGCTATTTAGCGAAAGTCAGTAAAATTAACTATCCCGGATGACGGTACTGTCACGAAGATACGGAGACGGTCGAACAAGTCCTATCCATGTGTAGAACCCTTCACCTAAACATAGATTCGATAGCGCGCAAGATCATGAAAAATATGAAACTGCTTCGAGTAGGGGTTTCTAATCGTTTCTTCCTGTACAGTGATAGATCTTGAAAAAAAACCACTGACGCCATCTTAGTTCGAGCTGCAAGACATGACTCAGTAAGGAGTCTTAGTGCGTAGATCACTGATAGCGACACTCGGACAACGTTTGCAAGTCTCAACGTTACCCCCGGATGGAAATGTTCGTTAGAGAAGATCACTATGTCAATAAAACAGGACCGATTCGTTGCACTGGGAGGGGGATAACCCTAAATAGAGCCTGAAGCCCATACACCGTTCTTCAAGAGGCCGATTTTCAAATCAGGTACATCCGCACGACAGATTGTGGTATAGAAAAAGAACATCCCGTAGATGCTCAGCCTCGCAACCCGTGTGTAACGTCATTGGAAAAAAACAACAACGTGTAACGAATTCGCATCTGCTGGGAAGCCTCTCAGACTGAGAGATTGCTTGTGTTCAGGCTGGAGAAGAGATTTTATTGTCCCAGGATTTCAAGAGACGTACTAAACTCGACAATATCAAATCTGGTAGGGCTACGGGTTCTTTATAACTTGTACCTGAATCCCATGACATAGAAAATCATAACATATTGTTACGAATCTCACTATGCAGGCTCTCTGCAAACTGCACCATACACCACCAACTTGAAGAACTTGACAACTCAGGGCTCCAAAGTAACGTAATAGTTTAATTTCAATAAATAACAGCCAATACTGTACAATTGGCAGCACGTAACACAAGACTGTACAAATATCTCTCCTGTTAATAGCCGTGCCGTCGTATCAACTCTTGCACTGGTCTCTCCGTCTCGTCTCGGACTTGTACTTAGCCTTAGTAACGAACTGTAGATCGGGAAGTTGTAACTGACTCGTCTCTGATACTTTCGCTCTTTATATAGGGTCCCTACTGGCCTTCTAGAACCGGACAGAACGTCGCTCGACCATTCTGGGTGTCAGATGACTACAACCCTCGTGACGCTCTTGAGCTCTGTTCACGACGTCGATGCTTCCCGAACCATCATGTTGAAAGTCGTCTCGGCCGTACTGACGTAACTCGTCACGGTTGACCGCTCGTCTAGCGCTGACCTGGGGCGATTTGCGTCGGCTGACTACACACACACCACTACCCCCATATGTGCCACCACCAGGTTTATAACACTGCCCCCTCCTTAGATCTGTCCGTCCCGGGCAGATCCAGCTTCACCATAGTACTTGTTGAGTCTGTCGATGTGGACGACCTTCAGTTTGGACCTTGGGCTCTTCTGTATTCGATACACGACATCGTTGATTCTTTTTATCACGCGGTAGGGTCCTTCCCAGTCTTTTTGAAGCTTTGGGGACTTGCCTTTTCTTCTTTGTGGGTTGTACAGCCACACCAGATCGTTCTCATGAAATCCAGCGGCATTGGCCCGTTTGTCGTATCTTGTCTTCATCTGGTCACTGTTAATCTTGATGTTTCTGCGGGCTAGAGCGTGAGTTTTCTCCATCCGTTTTCGGTGATGTGCGACATAGTCTGTTGAAGAGGCTGGCACATTTCCCGGGATCCCGAATAGTAAATCACATGGTAGTTGCAGCTCTCGGCCGAACAACATCTTTGCTGGAGTGTAACCGGTGGTGCTGTGAATCGATCCTCTATATGCCATAAGGAACATTGGGATATAGGTGTCCCAGTCCTCTTGACGTTCATCGACGACTTTCGACAGATGTTGTTCCAATGTTCGGTTAAATCGTTCCACCATTCCATCTGACTGGGGGTGAAGAGGGGTTGTGCGTGTCTTTTCGATGCCGAGTACCTGGCACATCTCTTGAAAAATCTTGGATTCGAAGTTTCGGCCTTGGTCGGAGTGTAACTCCCTGTGAGCACCGAATCGGCTAATCCAATTCTCCACAAGTGTTTCCGCTATGGTGGTGGCTTCTTGGTTTGGTATTGCATACGCTTCAGGCCACTTAGTAAAATAGTCTATCACTACTAGAACGTACTTATTTCCTCTCTGGGACTCAGGAAATGGTCCGGCTACATCGATCGCTATTCTTTCGAAGGGATTACCGACGTTGTATTGCTGCATACGTCCCTTCGTTTTCCTGTGCGGGCCCTTTGCTGCTGAACATGCGTCGCATCTTCGGCACCATTCTTCTACATCATCCCGGTAACCGAACCAGTAAAACCACTGGCGTACTTTTTCAAAGGTCTTGTTGACACCTAAATGTGCCCCACTGGAATTATTATGGATTTCTTGCAGCACCTCAGCAACTCTCACTTTAGGCAACAACAGCTGTAAGCGATTGCATGTCCCATCTGCCGTTTCCCAGACCCTCTTGAGAACTCCATTGTCGATTGTCAGTGAGTCCCATTGCGCCCAATAGGACTTGGTAGCAGCTCCTTTATCAGAAAGGTGATGCCATTCTGGTCTTTGTCCGTCTTCCTTCATAAGTAGAATGGGAGCCAGGTCTTCATCTTTTAACTGGTCATCTCGGATTCTTTCGTCTGACCATGATCCACAAGCTTGTACTCCAAGACGTTGACAATCAATGATAACTTCCTTTTCTTCAACCTTGCTGCAGTGTTTACATTCCATTCTGCAAGGTCGTCGAGACAGCGCGTCAGCATTCTGATGAGTTTGTCCTTTTCGGTGCTGTGTCTCGAAATCATAGGTTTGCAAACGTTCAATCCACATGGCGACTTGTCCTTCCGGACTTTTAAATGACAACAGCCATTGTAGAGCAGCGTGATCTGTCCTAAGGATAAATTTTTGTCCATATAAGTATTTGTGGAAATGTTGTATGGCATCCACAACTGCCAGTAGCTCACGTCTTGTGACACAGTAGTTTCTCTCGGCTTTGGACAAGCTCCGACTAAAGTAAGCTATAACCCTCTCAGTTCCATCTACCTTTTGGGATAAGACAGCGCCTATTCCGGTATTGCTCGCATCGGTGTCAAGTATGAACGTCTCTCCTGGTATCGGGTAGGCCAGAATGGGTGATGAAACAAGAGCCTTTTTAAGTCTCTCAAAGGCCTCATGACATTCCGTGGTCCAAATAAACGGCCGCTTCGGTTCTGTCAATTGATGAAGGGCACTACAGAGGCTAGAGAAATTGGGCACGAAACGTCGATAATACGTGCAGAGTCCAATAAAGCTTCTCAACTCCTGGATATTAGCGGGGATCGGCCATCCATTTACGGCTTCAACTTTGTCCGGGTCTGTGCTGACTCCCTCCTTTGACACGATGTGCCCAAGGTACTTGACGCTTCTTCTGAACAAGGAGCACTTCTTTGGATTCAATTTCATTCCAGCGTTCCTAATTCGTTCAAACACTTCCTTCAGGTTTGCAATATGTTCCTCGAAGGTTCTGCCTATGACGATAATGTCATCTAAGTAAACAAGACACGTGGTCCAGTTAAGTCCTCTTAGCACATGCTCCATTAGTCTTTCAAAGGTGGCTGGGGCGTTGCAGAGGCCAAAAGGCATCACTGTAAATTGCCATAGACCATTACCAGCAGAGAAAGCTGTTTTATCTCTGTCCTCGTGGTGTAGTCCCACTTGCCAGTAACCGCTCTTCAGGTCAAGGGTGGAAAAGATCTGTGACCCAGCAAGTGTGTCCAATGTGTCGTCAATCCTAGGAAGCGGATAGCTGTCCTTGTGTGTGGCGTCATTTAATAATCTATAGTCGACACAAAATCGCGTGGATCCATCTTTCTTCTTTACCAAGACGATGGGTGAACACCACGGACTGTTGGATGGTTCAACAACCCCCTGCTGCCTCATCCGTTCTATCATGTCCATAGCTTCTTGGTGTTTTGCTAGCGGCAGGCGACGTGGTTGTTGTCGGATGGGCCTAGTGTTTCCTGTGTCTATTCGATGCTGGATCAGGTTTGTTCGCCCAAAGTCCATTTCATCAGATGGCAATATGTCGGAGAACTCTCTGAGGAATCGTTCTGCTTAGGTGTACTGTTCCTTTGACAAGATCGTTTTGACTTCTGCCAGAAGTTTAGTAACCTGTGGTTCCCTGGGCTTGAGTGTTCCGTCGGGATTTTCACTGCTGCAGTTTCGTATCATCTCTAAAGCATGGCAACCAGCGATGATGCTACCTTCCCGTAAATGTTTCTCCACTGTGCCGAGGTTCACAATCTTTACGGGTACCTTTTGGTCTTTCCCAATCGTGACTAGTGTCTTTCCTACTGCTATCCCGTTGTAGTTGGTGTCCAAGCTTTCTACCAGCGCTGTTCTTGTCGTGGGATAGTCATCCTCGATTTTTCCCCAAATGATCATTTCCGACTTAGCAGGCAAGGTTGTATTTTCTACCAACTTAACCCTTCTGACTCGGCCATCTTCTTCATCCTCGTCGCCAAGCAAGGGTACTTCGAGGTCCCCACATTGTAAAGTGCCTCCGCCGATATTCAAGGAAAAGCCGTATTTCAGCATGAAGTCGAGCCCTATTATGCAGTCATCTGTGACGTCAGCAATCAGGAATTCGTGTTTGAATGACTGATTCCCGATCTCGACTGTTATGTCGACCAGGCCTTGTATGGGCATCAGTTCTCCATGGCTGTTTTCAACGAGTAGGCTCTAACTGGCGTTTTCTTGCAATTGTCCACTTTATCCGTCCGGATGACTGATCGTGAGGCACCAGTATCTAGGAGGAAGTGATAATCTTGACATCCAATTTTTCCGATAATTTTCAGACTCTTACTCTGCCCTAGCACGGCGACCGGGATGATGGTTGCAGGGGCTCTCATTCTCTGTGTCGCCGGGTTCCGCCCCTTGAAGCCGGTGCGTGCTAGTTTCCCTGGTAGCCCCGGGAACTTGGTCGTGCATACCTTTCTGATCTGTAATGGTTTCCGGTTTGTGGAAATCTTCTAGTGCAGCTTCTTTGTATATGACCGAGTTCACCACAATTCCAGCATCGTACAGGAACCCTAGGTTGATTTTCTGGTATCTGGTTGGTTCGTCGTTCATCTAGTGCCTCTGTCACCCTTCTCACAAGTTGTGCGAACTCTTCCTCTTTGACTTCTAACCTTCGGCCTTGATGAGTGCTCCCCGATACGTCTTTGGCGGCTTCATATGAGAGAGCGTATACGAGGGCCTCACTGGCCTTACGTTTACCCCTAACTCTGGTGGCTTTCTTTAACTCGGGGTCTCGAAGGGCATCAATGAAAGCGTCTGTAATAATGACTTCCAGAAAATCTTGTGCGGCTGTTGGGTAGGCCAGATGTGCGAGGCGTTCGATGTCTGTCTCTAGCTCCTGTAGTGTTTCATCGGGGCGCTGTTGTCGGGTCTTCAGTTGCACTCGATAAACTTCTTGCAGATGTTCATCCCCGTATCGGAGTTCCATAGCCTGTACGAGAGCGGCGAGGTCTTGCTGGTTCGGTAAGGACTGAAGCAATTCGGAGGCCTTTCCTCTTAGAGATAACACAAGGGCAGTGGCTTTCTCCTCCTCGCTGTTCCATTTGTTAACTTTAGCCGCTGCGTCAAATTGCTTCTTGTACACTGACCAGGACACGGAACCATCAAATACGGGGGGCTTCATTTTTCCGGAGCTTTCGGGCACAAATGACGCCATACTTGTTTCCGGTGCATTAGTGTGCTTACAGTGAACTTGCGTTTTCATTTCTTCGATTGCCTTCTCCACTGCGTCGACCCTCTGATTCACCTGTTCATCAATGGTGGTGATTCTCTCTTCCACAGCCTGAATGCGATGGTTCATAGCCAATAACTCGGTCTTGATTCCGGATTCCATGGCGTCTATCTTGGTATCCATATTTTCGAGCACAGCTCCCATCTGTTCTTGCCGAGAACTTATCTTTTCAAGTACAGCTCCCATGTCTGGTAAGACTTCAAAAAGATAGGTGTCCGGGTCTGCTTCTTCCTCCACCAGGTCCTCCCGAAGGCGTGCTTGTAACGTTTCCTTATTTCCACTTGTCTTCAGTCCTCGTTCACGGAGCTCTCGCCTCAGTTCATTCACAAGTAGTTGGTCTAGTGTTTTCGTGGTAGCCATTACAGATCCCACTTCTGACACCAGTGTTACGAATCTCACTATGCAGGCTCTCTGCAAACTGCACCATACACCACCAACTTGAAGAACTTGACAACTCAGGGCTCCAAAGTAACGTAATAGTTTAATTTCAATAAATAACAGCCAATACTGTACAATTGGCAGCACGTAACACAAGACTGTACAAATATCTTTCCTGTTAATAGCCGTGCCGTCGTATCAACTCTTGCACTGGTCTCTCCGTCTCGTCTCGGACTTGTACTTAGCCTTAGTAACGAACTGTAGATCGGGAAGTTGTAACTGACTCGTCTCTGATACTTTCGCTCTTTATATAGGGTCCCTACTGGCCTTCTAGAACCGGACAGAACGTCGCTCGACCATTCTGGGTGTCAGATGACTACAACCCTCGTGACGCTCTTGAGCTCTGTTCACGACGTCGATGCTTCCCGAACCATCATGTTGAAAGTCGTCTCGGCCGTACTGACGTAACTCGTCACGGTTGACCGCTCGTCTAGCGCTGACCTGGGGCGATTTGCGTCGGCTGACTACACACACACCACTACCCCCATATGTGCCACCACCAGGTTTATAACAATATTAATACAGTTTGTGTATGTTATAAGCAATACTATGTTTGGTATTCAAAGCATATATCTTGCCTGTTCTTTCACAGAGACTAAAGAATGCCAACTTAACGCGAGGATGCAGTTAAAAGTCAGCTCTTCTGTGTAGGAGGTATGTGTCATTAGACATTTAGCTCTCTTGTTGTTGATAGTGGTGTGTGTTAAGGAGATTGATAGTGTGTGTGTGTGTGTGAGCTTTTGTGTGTTTTTCTTTTTTTGGCGGGGGGGGGGGAGTAACCGCTAAAGGCAGCACAAGGTTACCTGGTCGTGCAGTATGCGCTCTGGATTGTCGTTCGGTCGTCTCGATGGTCCCGGGTTCATATCCAGCCCGCTGCCATCCCTCGTCGTCCTGCGGGAAGTTTTTTACTAGGAAGTAGATAATCATCAACTCAATCCGAATGAAGTAAAAAATGTTTACAAACAAACATTTCGTCTGTCTTGAGTGTTTTTATTTATATTGTTACAACATTTAAAGGAGGCAACTCAACTAGGTATGAGAACAAAGATAATACAAAGTTTAATCAACATAGATCACCAAAAACAAGAACCGTTCCAATCTCAATCTTCTCGCACTTCCTCTTCCTCTCTCCCCGTTCTTTTAGTCCATCCTCGTGCGCTGGTGCGCAACCATAGAGTCACTACAGAACATGGTCATTACACTGCCCCCTTCTTATGTCTGTTCGTCCCGAACTGACTCTGTTCCTCTCTCCTCTCCACAATACCGATACAACCGATCGACGTGTACCACCTTGCATTTAGTTCGAGGACCCCTCTGGATACGGTATACCACGTCGTTGATTCTCTTCACAATCCGATACGGACCTTCCCAATCCTTTTGTAATTTAGGCGATCTTCCCTTCCTTCTCTTTGGGTTGTACAGCCAAACGAGATCATGCTCTACAAACCCCGTAGAATTGGCTCTTCTATCATATCTGGTCTTCATGAGGTCGCTACTGTCTTTTATCCTACTCCGTGCAAGTGCATGAACCCTCTCAAGTCTCCCCCTAAGTTCTGTTACGTATTCGCTAGCTGTCGTTTTGTTTTTCTCCTGGCAACCCGAATAAGAGGTCTGCTGGCAGCCGAAGTTCCCGACCAAATAATAATTTGGCTGGCGTATAACCAGTAGTTGCATGAATGGCTCCTCTATAAGACATGAGGAATAGAGGAATGTAGTCATCCCAATCGTTTTGCTGTTCTACTGTCATCTTAGCCAAGTGTTGTATCAATGTGCGATTAAAGCGTTCCACCATCCCGTCTGACTGAGGGCGAAGTGGCGTTGTTCGAGTCTTTTCAATTTTTAAGATTTTACAAATCTCCTGGAATAGCTTGGATTCAAAGTTGCGTCCTTGATCTGAATGTAGTTCCATAGGTACACCAAAGCGGCTAATCCAGTGTTCCACTAAAACATCGACTATTGTTGTGGTTTCCTAAAACATTCAGGTCCAAACGTTGACAATCTATTATCTCTTCCTTTTCCTCAGCTTTCTTACAATGTTTGCATTCTGTTTTGCAAGGTCGTCGAGATAGCGCATCAGCATTCTGGTGAATTAGTCCTTTTCGATGGTGAATTTCAAATTCATAGGTTTGCAGACGTTCGATCCACCTAGCGACCTGACCTTCAGGGCACTTAAAAGAAAGAAGCCATTGTATTGCTGCGTGATCTGTCCTTAAAATAAATTTATGCCCATAAAGGTACTTATGAAAATGTTTTATTGCATCGACGGCGGCCAGGAGTTCACGTCTTGTGACACAGTAGTTCCTTTCAGCCTTTGACAAACTTCGACTGAAGTAAGCGATGACTCGTTCCGTTCCATCAATCTTTTGGGAAAGGACGGCGCCTATTCCGGTGTTGCTTGCATCCGTATCCAAAATGAACGTCATGCCTGGTATCGGATAGGCAAGTATGGATGATGAGACAAGTGTGTCTTTTAACATTTCAAAGGACTCTTGACACTCCTGAATCCAGTTGAATGACCTCTTTTGTTCTGTCAATCGATGAAGGGGTGCACATATATTGGAGAAATTTGGCACAAACCGTCTATAGTACGTACAGAGTCCTAAAAAATTTCTTAGTTCTCGAATATTGGATGGTGTAGGCCAACGTTTTACTGCCTCAGTCTTGTCAGGATCAGTGCTGATGCCGTCCCCTGATACTATGTGGCCAAGATATTTGACACTCTTCCTGAAAAACGAGCACTTCTTTGGATTGATTTTCATACCCGCATTCCTGATCCGTCCAAAAACTTCATGTAGATTTGCCAGATGCTCTTCAAACATCCTACCAGTGACTATAATGTCATTCAGGTATACAAGACACGTGTTCCAATGAAGTCCCTGTAAAACGCGCTCCATCAATCTTTCAAAAGTGGCGGGAGCATTACAGAGACCAAAAGGCATTACAGTGAACTGCCAAAGACCGTTGCCAGCAGAGAAAGCCGTTTTCTCTTTATCCTCAGGATGCATTCCCACCTGCCAGTATCCACTCTTTAGATCAAGAGTAGAAAAAATCTGTGATCCAGCAAGCGTATCCAAGGTATCGTCTATTCTTTGGAGTGGATAGCTATCTTTATGCGTGACTTCATTAAGTGCTCTGTAGTCTACACAAAATCGCGTGGATCCATTTTTTTTACTAGGACGATTGGTGAACACCAAGGGCCATTAGAGGGCTCTATGACCCCTTGATGTCTCATTTGTTCTATCAGGTCTGTAGCCTCCTGTTGTTTTGCGAGAGGAAGGCGGCGTGGTGGCTGCCGAATCGGTCTATTTATTCCAGTATCGATCCTATGTTGTACCATGTCTGTTCTTCCGCATTCTGACTCATCAGATGGAAAGATGTCTGCAAATTTCATAATCAACTCTTTGGCTTTGCTATACTGCTCTTCAGATAGGTTCGCCTTGGTTTCTGTCAAAAGCCTGGTAATTTGAGGGTTGATCGATTCAGTGGGCGTAAAAGAAACGTTGTTAATGTTGCAATTCTTAATTAGGTTGAATGTATGGCATTTAGCAATGTAACTATCCCTTCGTAGATGCTTCTCCCTCAAACCAAGGTTCATGATTCTGACAGGTACTCTCTGATGATCTTTACCGATCATGACCAGCGTTTTCCCTACAGCCACTCCGTCGTAATTGTCTTCCGTTCCTTCGATTAGCGCCGTTCCCGACTTTTCATGTCCGTTCTCTAACTTTCCCCAAATAATTGATTCGGAATGTGCAGGCAGACTTGTATCCTCCGTCAATAGTATTTTCACCATTCGATTGTTTCCTTCTTCACTATCACCTAACAAAGGAATCTCCACATTTCCATACAACAAAGTCCCTCCGCTAATGTTAATGGAAAATCCAAATTTCTGTAGAAAATCTAGACCTAAAATGCAATCATCAGTTATGTTTGCTATCAAAAATTCATGCCTGAATGACTGACACCCAAGCTCAAATTCTAAGTCGCCAGTCCTTTTATGAGCATCAGTTCTCCACTGGCTGTTTTCAGGGAGAAAAGGCTCACATTTGTAGTATTATTGCTGTTTGCGACATTTGGCCGAATGACTGAACGTGAAGCACCAGTGTCTATGAGAAACCGATACTTCCGAATTCCAATCCTTCCTTCTACTATAAGACTCCTACTCTGTCCCAGCACAGCTATTGGATTGACATTGACAGGGGCTCCCATTTCCTGGATCGCCGGTTTCTGCCCCTTGAAGCCGACGAATGTTAGTTTTCCTGATAGCCATTGGCTCCAGGCCATGCACCCATTTCTGATCTGTGCTGAATCGCTTCTTGCTGATTATGTGTTCTTCTACACATCCTTTGTATATGCCCAGATTCACCACAGTTCCAGCAACGGACCCTGGTCGCACGATGAGCTCCCTGTGACCGGCTTGGCTTATACTCTTCAAGAACCTCCGTCATCCGTCTGAGTACTTGTGTTAGATCTTCTTCCTGAACTTCTAGTCTCCGACCATGATGACTGTTGATGGATGCGTTCTTAGCGGCTTCATAGGACAGAGCGTACACAAGGACTTCGCTGGCCTTACGCTTGCCACTAACTCTAATAACCTTTTTTAGCTCTGGATCTCGAACGGCATCGATGAAGGCATCAGTGACGACTACTTCGAGGAACTCCTGTGCTGCTGTGGGGTATGCCAGATGGGCAAGTCGTTCAATGTCCGTCTTTAGCTCTTGTAGGGTTTTACTGACCGGCTGTTGTCTGGTCTTCAGCTGGACCCTATAAACTTCCTGTAAGTGCTCGTCCCCGTATCGAAGCTTTATAGCCTGGACGAGAGCAGCATAATCCTGCTGGTTTGGAATGGATTGGAGTACTTCGGAAGCCTTTCCTCTAAGGGCCAGTACTAGAGCGGTCGCCTTTTCCTCCTCGCTGCCCCATTTGTTGACCTTAGCAGCTGCCTCAAACTGTCTTCTGTAGACTGACCAGGAGACGGACCCATCAAACACAGGGGGTTTCATCTTTACAAGCCCTTCGGGTAACATTGATCCTGTATTTATCTTTACAAGCCCTTCGGGTAACGTTGATCCTGTATTACTCACCGGCGCCTTGCTGAGCTCTTCTCTAACTTGAACTTTCAGTTCTTCTATGTCTTTTTCTACCACATCGACTCTCTGGTTCATCGTGACCTCCATCGTGGTTATTTTCTGGTTAACCGATACCAATTCAGTCCTGATCTCTGAATCGAGTGTGTCTATTTTGTCCTGCATGGTTCTAATCCCTATATCAAGTGTATCCATTTTTTCCTGCATCTTACCTAGAAGTTCCATCTTTTCCTGCATCTTACTTAGGAGTTCAGTTATATCTGGCCCTACTTCGAAATGATAACTGTCCGGGTCTTCTTCTTCCTCAATCAGGGCCTGCCGGAGACGAGCTGTAAGTGTCTCCTTGCTACCACCAAGCTTTAGACCTTGATACCGAAGCTCTTGTTTAAGTTCTTTAATCAAGAGTTGGTCTAGTTGTTTCATAATAGGGGAAGCCATTACTAACTTACCTCCCGTTCGTTGAGTCGCCTATAATCCCACTTCTGATACCAATGTTACAACATTTAAAGGAGGCAACTCAACGAGGTATGGGAACAAAGATAATACAAAGTTTAATCAACATAGATCACCAAAAACAAGAACCGTTCCAATCTCAATCTTCTCGCACTTCCTCTTCCTCTCTCCCCGTTCATTTAGTCCATCCTCGTGCGCTGGTGCGCAACCATAGAGTCACTACAGAACATGGTCATTACAATATTTACGTTAGGCCTATATTCCTTAAGTCATTTGTATTCTTGTTTTGTCATCTAGATTGTTTGGTTTCAAGAGTTTATTTATTTCTCAATCAAGACCTAGGAAAGTCAAGCGCAGAAACTTGAATTTTAATGACGAAAGAATATTGTGTTTACAACTGTACACACTTACACACACATTTAGGCTCAGTGCAAACGACATGGCAGATTTTAACATCTTTTTGATACAATTCTAATACAAGGATAATGGCAAATAGTTTTCAAGCATTTTATTATCCTGAAACATTTTGAATAATTAGGGAAATTCTGTAGCATCAATCCTTATTCCATTTGTTCTGAGCCCTAAACCCACGTAGGCCTATCTCTCTCAATTTATACATCTCTGTTGGTACCACCTCTAGCTCTTTTTTAAAGCTTATCTAATCTTTCTCTTTATTATGTTTAAAACTTGAATCCGTTTTTCTTTTGTTCTAACAGTTCTAACTAATGTGTAGGCCTATCTTTCTTCACACCGAGTTTTAGGAAGCCAATCCCAGGACCATTAAACATGAATGCACACAATTGACAGTCTATACCATAAGGAAGTACTGCTATCTGATATGCCAAACTATAAATAACCTTGTAATCATATATAAAACATGCTAATAATTTAAGTCATTTACGGGTATGATTGCCAAAAATGTATGATTGATGTCATGCATTTGGGGGATTTATAAAAATATAACTCAATGCATAAAGGGTAACACGACGGATAACGTAATCTTGCTTACAAGTTAAACTTCACGATATTACCAAATATTATTATATATTCCAGGCACTTTTTCAAACTTCCGTATCACTTGAATTGAAATCCCCTTTTTTACAACGTCCAATCGTGAAATCTCAGCATGCTTACACTAAGGAGAACGTAGCCCAGGCTGGATAGAGACATAGATATAATGCTAAAGGTTGTACCATTCGACTATAGAAACACTATTTAAAAAATAACACATAATTTAGAACCATTTAGACTATAAGCAGACCTTGTTTTAAATGTCTGTTTTATGCCAGCAAGGAACCTTTTTTTTTTTGGTGGGTGGCGTGGGGTAGGGAGGGGTGACGTTGGAATACAGTGGGTTCTTTCATATTGTGAAATCAGAGAAAACTTTAAACACTTTAAACCCACAATAGAAACCGCAAACTTACGAGAGTGCGCGAGCAAGGATTTAAGAATGGAACAAGTCCTAACGGTACAATAGCTGTAATCTTTGTAGCACGGTACGGGATGTCTGGAAGTACCTCCTGCGCCCATACAGGTTAGATGAGTGGTGGCGGCTAGGCAGAAAGGATCAAACAATTCTGACACCTTTTCGCGAAGTACATTGTCCGATAGGAGCCTTCTTCTCTAGGATCCAAAAGAGCTTCGATTCCATGATGATATCGAGCCAATGGAACACATTTTCAACGATTGCGGGGTGCTAAGACAAAGCATGGCTGGTTTCAAAGGTACGATAGTTCTTGAGAACGATAGGGCCTGGTGCATGCCGGGTTCATACCCAGTACGGGGGTTAACATTCTAAAAATGTTTTATATGTATGCAGATTTACTGTAAGCTGTATTTATAAAGTCTAAGATTTGTAAACATGTGTAAACAAAATGTATTTGACACTTTTAAGGTTTCTAGGTTTGATGGCTGCACATTTGATTGGCAAAGGAGTTTCCTTCAGTCCAACAAGTCACCTTACTTTGGTCAAGTTCTGGTTTACATTGTTAGTACTAGGATTCGCTCTGATTTCACAAAGTAAATATATTTAATTTTTTTTTTACTAGATTTGTTTCGCTAATAAAATTAGACATCTGAGTTTGAAGGCTGAATGATCTTTACTCATTGTTCTTTAGGAAGAAACCTATAGAGATAGAGAGTAGATTTGGTAGTTTTATCAATAGATCTTTTTTTAAAACTAGTATTATAAGTTTATTTGCTTATCATTTTTATTATTAGGCCTATTTAATATTAGACTATAAATGCTATTTTTTGTGTTGTTTTGAGAAACTAAATATCTCAAGATACTAGGTCTCAATATCTGACAAAAATTTAAAAACTTTCTTTTACGATTGGCTTAACTAAACAATTCCATTCCAATATGAAGGTGAAACTAAACAAACACAAGAAAAACAACTTATAGAGCGATTATTTAGCTCTTAATAACTAATGAGTGTTAGAATTACAAAAATTGGAACAATTAATAATAAATATTTTCTAGTTCCATTCACCTCACCTATCCTTTAGTCTGTTGCACCGTTGGGGCACCAAGCAAGATTTGTCAACCGTCTTTCTCCATTCATCTCTGTCTTTTGCCTTGGATAGAGACTCTTTCAATGGCAGGCTCGTCCATGCTTTTATGTTGTCTTTCCATCGCTTTCTCTGTCTGTCTCTTCTACTTTTTCCTGGTACTGTTCCCTGAAGGAAGGTCTTTGCAAGCCCCAAAGGCCTTGTAATATGGTCATAGCGTATTAGTTTCCGTTTTTTTTACACTAGTTATCGGGTCATCGTGGGGTCCAAACGCTGCAGTAGCCCTGTCTCTAATCTCTTGGTTTGTGATGCTGTCTTTAAATGTGATACATAGGATGCTTCTGTAGCAACTCAATTCCATTTCTGGAACCCTCATATATTTTATGTCTATGATCTAGATCTAATTTAGTTCTAGGTATGTGAAAAAAATGTTATACAAATTAATTGAAAAAGATAGCTTAGCACCGCCTTTATTTCTGTACACCTGACAGACGTAGATATCATAGATTTTAAATAATCATAAAAAGTGAAATATAAACAGTAGATCTGATCTATGTTTTGAATTGTTTTATAGATCTATAATATATTTTAAAACCCAAGGAAATGTAAAAAGAAATTTGACCTAAATCTATAGTATCTAAATTATCATAGACCATTATTAATATTGAAGAAATATTTGTCAAATAGGGCCTACCATAGACTTATAGATATATAGGCCACTATATCATATAAGTCTATGGGGCCTACATTCTAAATATTTTTACATCCGAAACAGGAGCACACTACTCTGTCTGTGGTAATTCTTCATTCGAATTACACAATGACTACGGTTTAAGCTTTAATTATATTGCAAAAATCAATAAAAAAAAATACTCTAGTTAGTCTAGGTCTACTTAGTCTAGGTCTAACATTAAATGATATTGATTGCATTGGAGAGCGGTGGCTAAACAGTAAAGCGCTTAGCTTCCGAAACGGGGACCAGGTTTGAATCCTGATGAAGACTGAGATTTTGAATTTCTGGATCTTTAGATGCCTCAGACTCAAGTGAGTCCAGCCAGCTTTAATGGGTACCTGACATAATGATGATAAGTTAGGGAAAGGAAAGGCTGTTGGTTGTTGTGCTGGCCACATGACACCCTCATTAACTGTGGCCACAGAAACAGGTGACCTTTACATCGTCTGTCCTATTGCAATGTCTGATAGGGGAACTTTACTTTTTTGATTGCATTATTGCACAAAAAAAAAGTACAAGTGGAAAACAATATTTTTTATATACTGTAGAAGTAAAGTTTAAAATAGATCTATGTTTTAATAGGTAAGAAGAATGTAGCTCTCCAAGTCTAGAAACTATAATTCTCTCCTAAATTAGGGCATGACATTTTGTTATCTATTTTTTTTTAAATTAATTTAAATGCAATACAAATTATTTAGGCTTTGTACAGAGTTCAATGTTGTTGACATTTTTTAATGTATTAAATGTTTAGAAATCAAACTTTTAAAGAAAGGTTCTTATATTGCACTTTTTTTATTTGAGAAAAAATTATTATTTTTTGCCTTACTTTTATTGGCTAAGCCAGGTTAGCTGGTAAAACACTGTTATATTTGACCCAATATATTTAAAAAAAAAAGATTAACATCTAAATAGGATTTATTTTTGGTCCAATTGTTTTCAAAATATTTGTTTCTTGATACAGAATTAGCTCAAGGTAAGGTCAATGTATTAGATAAGATTTTTTTTTTATTAATCCTAGCTTTTTTTTTTTGATTCTCTAATTCTTTCCAATAAAAATCACTCACTGATTGGTGATTGTCACATTGTCATAAATATAATTATTTTAAACTTACTTCAATTAATTTCACAGAATACAAGTATACTCCATGCATTGTTAGATGGAGACATGTTTAAATAGTTTTATTTTGTAATATCACAGAACATTCACTTTTACCTTTTTGATACAAATCTAGTCCACAACATTAACTTTTTAAAGTTTGGATATATTTAACATGGTCTTCTGTGGTTAACTTTAATAATGCAGTAATCTATAAAAGCTATTTAATAATTAATATTGCTATAAGTTTATTTGTCTATAATTTTTTTTTTTAAATTAAAGTTATGCTTTTTAACAAACTAATAATCTAATAAGCCTAACCATAGACTATATATGGCCTAACTTAAAGAATTAAATATGTGAAATTTGATAACAGTCAAAAAAATTAAATCCCCCCCCCCCCCCCCAACCAAAAAAAAATATTTGAAAAACATACACATTAATTTTTTTTAAAGAATAGGAATTACCAAGTGTATATGCTGACCTGTAGCAATGTATCCATATTTTAAAACACAGTCAACAGTATGTTTTATGATATATATGAATAACTCTACCTTTGCTTTAAGAGAAAGCAAAATTAGCCTAGTGAAAACCTTCTTTACCCATTGTTTTAAGTGAAATAGATTTTTGTTTTTATTTGATTTGTGGGCATGAGTTTATTTATTCTACCCTAACTTGTTTTGTTTTTTTACATTTTGCCTGAAAAAATTGCTTGAATTTTTAGTTGACATTATTAAACTAATGCTATTATAAATATTTATATAAACTAAATTTTGTATGTAATTGTTTATCTGTGTTATTCCCCATACAAAAATTGTTGCTTTTTCTACAAACGTTTATAAGATGATAGCAAGCTAAATATGAAAAATCATTAAAAAAAAAAATTATCCAAGGGAAAGAACTCCACACATAACCATATCTTTCAATAATGTAGAAGTTTTTTCCTTTATTTGATGTCAGACAAAATAATAAATTTGGCCAATTGGTTAATTTTTTAAAAATTGATTCATGTTTTGTTATGTACAATAAATAGTTTTTAAAGTTTCAACTTGATCCAAGAATGGATGAGGGAGAAATATTGTGTTCAATTATCTAAAGGACTGAAACCCTGCACATGTAGCCATATTTGTGAATACTGATGGAATAATTTCCCTAGTCGGTATCAAACAAAATAATTAAATATCATTTACCAGTAGTTAATTGAATGATTGGTAATTTTTTAAAATTGTTTAATGTCTGGTCTATGCCAATGAATATTTGTGCAGAATGGGTGTGGGAGAAATAACATATACAAACTTTTTACCAGACAGACAGAGAGATAGATAGACAGACTGAGTGTGTTGATATAAGCTTTGTAAATAAAAAAAGATAATTAATCATATCCCAATACATTGGAAACAAACCATTTCTTGCTTTATTTTATTAACTTTTTAAGTAACATTTATCCATTCTTTATGGAAATAAACAAAAAATAATATGTCCCCTTGTTTATTACCTCACTGTTAAGTTAATTATTAACAAAAGCAAAAAAGAGTATTGAATGTTATTCTCATATTTGTATTGCCAAGGTGCCAGTAACAGTCCTCCACAGCCTGGATCATACTCTAATACCATTATAAGTCCAGAAGACACACCCATAGGTAAGTATTTGTTTATATATATGTGTATTTAATTAATTTCAATTTGTTTATATATATTTGTATTTAATTAATTTCAATGTCTCTCAAACTACAAATATGTGGTCCCACATAAAGTGTCAGAGTTTTTAAGTATATTTCAAGACTTGAATTTTTAGTTTTTTTAATCTTTTTTTTTTATATATATGGGGACATTATTGAAGGTCATAGCTTTGAATACTGATGACTATTTTCTCAGAGAAATGAGGTTAATTTTAAAAGATACCACAGTTCTCATTTGAGACAGACTTAAGTAGTTTGCATGTACCTGAGAAAGGTTATTGAGACTCCAATCATTGTTAGGCTGAAAGAATTCTCTATGGATTCCTTCTTGGGGTTAATACTTGAAGCTTTCCCCATGTTTGGGTATAGCTATAATGCAGCAGGGGTTTGGAATCAGAGTTTTTATTCTCCTAGGAGGGTAGCCAGCCAAGGCTAATGTGCCCCTTCTGCCTGAAGTGTACTGGTTAAGGTGCAAGTTGCTTGCTTTTGTCCTTTATCCTAACAATGATAACAGTTCTACTGGACCCAAATCTAAGTCAAACATATTGAAGGCCAGTGTTTAAACTGGTTGTCAGATGCATGCCAGTGGAAGTATTTATATTATTATATCCAATACACTTCTGGCAATAACAACCTTAAGGCTGAGATACAGTTAATAAAAACCTTATTATAAGGTTATTTCAGTATAGGATAATTATTGTTAGCCTTCTGAAAATGTTTGTTTTACATGTTTCGGATGTTCCTTCAGAGTTAAATATAATTTACTTCATAGTCCAAACCTCCCGCAGGATGATGGAGGATGGCAGTGGGCGGGGCTTGAAACCAGGACTATCGATAAGTCTGAATGACAGTCCAGCATGCAAACCACACAACCAGACAGCCATCCATTCTAATTGCAAAAAGGTGCTGATAATATAGCCAACTGGAGATATTATTAAGTAGCTCATTTTGTCATGTCAGATCAGTACATTGGCTTACTAATTGGGGTCTGAGCACAAATAAGGAGACCATCAAAAAAATCCAAAGCTCAACATAAAGTATGGCTTTAAGCAGCTTTTCTTTGGAGCAAGATGTGTTTGTGCTGTTGTCTGGAAGTCACAATTATACCTCAAAAACTGAAGGAGCTTTTAAAAATCTATTTTCACCATAGCTATCATCGTGTTTGAAAAGGGGCAATGTTTACTTTTGCTCCACTGAAACTGTATTTTAAAATGAAGTATGCAAGATTTATGCACACATGTAAACTATTTTTTTTAAAACAATATTAATAAAGTTTCATGTTATTCAATAACTTTATCTACAACTCTTTAAGAGTTGACAAAGTTTACTCCTATAAACTTAGTTAAAGATAATAATGATTTTATATTGATTTGAAGTTTCTGATGCAATTGTTACTAATGTATGAAGGAATGAGATTTTAAGTTTTGAGTACAACTGTTCCACTGACAAACATAAACTTACTTTCTACCTTGTTTCTTTTTGTTATTCTGTAAAACTTTGGATTATAAAAATCAGAATAGACATTTTTTTGTGTATATTTAATCCAATAACAATAAATCAAAAGGCATCTTTCATGAAAACCTGGAATGTTTTTTTGATCAAATCTTCAATATTAATAAATCCATCAGCTTGCATTTTCTACAACTTTCTTTCGTAGTGATATTGTTAAGCAGATTTGGTGGATGAATTACTCCTTTAGCATTTTCCTCTAGCTGAATCTTGGCAGTGTTCCAGTTGTTTTCTGCATTTCAGTTTTTTTAGATCTTTAACAAAGTTATCAAAACTTTCTCCTTCTACCTACTTTCTCTGATACTGATGTGCTCTCTATCTAGACACTTTTATTTCATCTTGGTCTTATGTAGTCTTCTATTTTCTTAAATAACAATTGAGGATCTACCTCCTTACTATCTGTAATATTTAGAGTTTTGTAAACTTCATGATCCTGGCTTTTTGTTTGTTGTCTGCACCAGCTAATGATCCTTTGAAACAAAAGCTCTCCTGCTGTTGGAATCTTAAAAACTCTTGATATATATCTTTTGCATTCCAATTCAAGATTGCTTGTTATTAAATTAATAAAAACTTTTGTCTGGACAGCTTTTAAGTTTTACTCTGACACCAAGTAGAATACTTATTTTATACAATTATTAAGACAAGTGTTGCTGAGGAAAGACATATAAGGAACTCCATTTAATACGTAAACACAAGTAGTGTTGCGTTGAAGTGCTAGTGTGCAAATTTACAAAAATACCAATAAGTTACAGCAGAGATATAATATATTTCTGTTTTTTTACAATCAGGAACAACAATAGGAAATATTACAGCATCAGATCCAGATGGACAAGATTTGTATTTTAACACAGATACTGATGACACACGTGAACTGGTTACATTGTCTAATCCTAGAAAACTCAACAATGCTACTAATACATGGATTGTAGATATCAAACTGAAGTCTGTTTTGGACAGAGATTATGTAAGTAAAATTTTTGTCAATGAAATTCCTCTTAAGATGAGTTGCTCAGTTCACAACAGACTTTACTTTTATATGATTCACTCACCCTCTTTGTGTAGCTTGAGATTTGAATGTGATAAGAAAATGTGCTGAAAATGGGAGCCAAAATGTTTCTAAAAATGTTCCTAGTACAATGAGTTGTAAATAACACAATCATTGTTGCTGGAAGTTCAATAGCTAATGATAAACCAGCAGAGACCCAACATTTGATCTAACTAAACTTTAATGTGAACACTGAAAGTGGTAAATAAGCAAAGTGTGTTTTGTATTTGTGTGTGTGTGTGAAACAATGATGATGTAGCTAGAAAAGCAGTTTGCATACATAAGGAAAACTATTGAAGTAAAACCATAATAGTAACTTCGTGTTTAAATCTCTAAGATAAAAAATAATTTTGTTATGACTTATAATTTTATACTAATTGTTATTGTAGGCACCTAATGAGAGAAGGCTGTATTTTCTGGTGACTGATGGATCCAGCTCGGTAAATATTTAACACAAACAGTTCAATAGTGTCCAATAGTTTCTGTTAAGTTGTTGGAATTTATTTCTAACTCTTTCATAATCTTACACCATGATTTACTCTTCTGCTTAGTGAAGCTGCAAAGAATAAGCTAGGCTAATACTTAATGTTATCACCTTCTTTTTACTTTCTTCAGCCTTGTAGGTCTTGTAGAATTGAGTTCTGATAGACTGTTAAATCTTGTGATAGCATAGCATCAAAGCACTTTGGCTTTGGGATTTTGTACGCCATAAAAATGATTCCTTAATATAGGTCCTATAAGCTATTTTGAATGGAAAGACAAAAAGAAAAAAAAAAAAGATAAACAAAATGCTACATAAGTTGTCATGTACGTCTTACCTTTTTAAAAAAAAATAGCCAAAAATGATTTCAAAATGTATTTTATCTTTGACTTATCTAGATTCCTATTTGGATCACACTATTTATAACTGACGTAAACGATGTGGCTCCACAGTTTGTCAACCTTCCTTATGAAGCTACAGTCAGAGAGGTTGGCTCACAATTTTTTTTTGTCTTGTGGATTTTTCCCCAGCCATCTTGTTATTTCAAACAATGGTATCAGTTAAGCCCTAAAATTGGAAATGAAAGGATACTAGTTGTCAGTACTATAGCTAATGAATATCTTAACATATCTTTCTTTAAACATGGGTAACAATACAAATGTATAGGCCCATACAAAAGTAGAATTATATGCACCTAAATATCAAGAAGGGCAGAATTTTGTGCAAACATATTTAAATATATAGACAAATTACTATTGCAGGATGCTAGTCCAGGAACTGTGATATTTTCTGGTGTTTTTGCCAAAGACCCTGACAATGGCAGGAATATACTATATACTATGGCAGTAAGATTTAATGCTTTTCTTAATTTATATTTTAAATGACAATTACTTTGACATTTGAAGTGAGACCATTAATTAGTATAAGAGAACAATGTAATCTATTGTATTTATTCAAGAATATGCTTAAGATGAAATATTGTACTGATTAAATAAAATAAAAAAATACTTTGCATTAAACTTTATTTTCTCTTTCCCAACAAAAACAATATTTCAGCCAAATGCCCAGGTAAGTTACACATTTAAATAGCAATATAATAAAGTATTATCAAGCGAAATTATGTTAAGAAATTAATTTAACCTGTAGAGTGTCAAGAGCAGAAATGTAGAAATAGTAACTTTATTTTTAGACTTCAAAGTTATAACTGTATCATTATCTGTATTTAATTAGTTACTTGAAGAAGTAAAACATGAATTTTGTTATTTATAACAATATCAGTATTAAAGTCTAGTCATTTTTATTTTCACCTTTTATGTTTCCTAAATAGTTTATATTTAAAATGTTAATTTTCAGTACTTGTTAGATACACAGAATATAGCCTTAAATAATACCTTTCAAGATATCTTGGTTACAATTTACAATTAAAAATACATCTAATAATTTGTAGCATTTTTGAGGATCTCATAAAATAAAATTACTAAAGTAATTTATAAATGGCAGAGGAGATAAGTACTTAATACTGTCATTTTAGTTATTAATTTTTCGTTTGTTCTTGATAATTTGAATTAATAATTTTTTTTCTAATACAATTTCCAAAATAAAAAAATGTCAAAATTGACTTCAAATTGAACATTTTGAACCTGTGAACTTAAATTATTTAAGAGATTAAACAATTATTTAAAATCAAATTGGTACATTGCAAACAGTTAATTTTTTTTTATCCATTTCACTAAATATGGCCTGTGAATAAAAATCTTTTTCTAGGTTAATGATCAAGATTATGCCACTACTTTTGAGATCAACCAATACAATGGTAACATAACATTAAGGCGCCAGTTAGATTATGAAACACACAGTTACTACCAGTACAAAATCATGGCAGAGGTATGAAATGATACTTTTGTTTATCTATTGGATTGTAAATGGGTTCAATATAGAATAAACAAAAAATTGATAATAAACTACATTTTTTAAATAAACATGTTGAATTTTAGTGGGAAGTGTGGTCGAGAGGCCAAGTGCGCTTGAACTTGGCTTGGCTTGGCTACCTAGAAGGGGGCTCGAGGTACGACACTCTACTTGGGCAGAGTTGTGTTTACTGAGCACCTAAAGGCAGCTCGGAAAACCAACTCCTAGATACCCCCTCCCCCCCACTGGTCCACAAATGAGATTGGACCAAAAGCGCTCTGAGCATGTTATAAGCATGAAAGTAGCGCTATATAAAAGCTATAATAATAATAATATAATAATAATTTTCTACTCAATAATTACAAAAAACAAATTTTTGTTGTTGTTTTAGGTTTTTGTTTTTAGAAAAGCTACCATTATTATACGATTAATTTTTGTCTTGCTTTTAAAAAGTTTTTTTTTTCTGTTAACTTATTTATTCTTTGTTTCTATGTAAACCTCTTTTAAGACCAAATTAAATATACATATAGAAAGAGATTATACCATTTTATTTCACTTCTGTAAGGATGAAGGTGGACTAACAGCAGAGCCAGTGGGATTTGTTGTCTATGTCTATGATGTTCAAGACACTCCCCCAGCTTTTGTAAACTTGCCATACAGTGTTCAGATAGATGAGGACATGGCAGTGGTGAGACTTATCATCATATTCCTTTTGAAAAGTCCATGACTTCTATTTTCACCTTCTAATATAATTGTGTTCATCTTCAGCCATAAAGGAGAATTTTTAATAATCTTTATCATGTACATTGATGTGATATCAAAGTGCAGGTCCTAACTCTGCTCTGAAGGATGTAGACTTTTACCCACATGTTGTTAGAACTAACAAAACCTCCTCATCCTGAGTGCGCAATAGTAAGAATTCCAATAAATTAACCTTAACATGTTTCAGTGCTATGAAAATACAGAGAAAGTGTGGATAGATGGAGTTTAGGCAATTTAACTAGATAAAGGCCTTGTCTTTTATCAGGCCTCACACCTAGTATGATATATCTATCTTGATATGACATGATAATAAAATCCTCTTAGTTCTGCATTGGTTTAGTTTAAAAAGGTTTTAATTAATTTCCTTTCATACATATTTATCTTTTCTTTGCTACTGTATACCTTTCTTCACTATCAATCTCTTTCTTTGCTTATAGCTCTCCCTTATGGTAAAACTACTCTGATTGTCAAGGACTGCTTGCGTTGTGGCTCTTCTGTGGACCCAATGTAATGCAATGTTTAGTTCCACAGTGGTTTAGCTTTTCTGCTTTTCACATTTTCCTAAATCACAAATACTGGTGATTTCTTGTTCTACACTCTCAATTCATTTCTCAGTCTGTACATGATCTTAGATGAAAGCTTTGAAATTAATTGTATTTGCTCTGCAAATGACATACACAATTTAACTCTGTCAGAGTTGAGAACGTTAGAAGCACATTTTGTTGTAACTGTAGTTTTAACTGTGTAGTTTTTATTAGATTCTCCTTAAGTAATGTTTCATATTTTCCGATTGCATAAAAGTAATCTAACACTTGCAGTTTCACTATTAAGGTTAAATTGCAAAATAAACCAGTTAGTTTTGAATTCACTGCATTGTATATAATATGAATGTATCATTTGTAACTAGTAACTATTTATACTTATCATCAGGGTAAATCTGTGCTAACAGTTCTTGCTATAGATGGTGACAAAGGAATCCCTAATAATATTACTTATAGCTTTGTCAGTGGTATGTATTTTGTGTAAAAATGATTTTGTGCAAATAAATAATTCAGCTAAAATAAAAAAAGTTTACCTGATATTTATATTTCAAAAAATAAAAATTAGTCATCAATCTATTTAAGTAAACAGCTTGAATGCTATAAAAGATTATTATTACTATTTATTATTAATAATAAAAAAAAAAAGCTTTTCTTTTTTCTACATTTCCTAAAATAGTTCAGAAGTTGTTTTGAATTTTCTAGGTGATTATCAAAACTTTAACTTGGATCCTACAACTGGAATTATAACTGTCAACAAAACTTTAGACAGAGATACAGAATTAATGAGAAACACTGGTGGAGTGTATGCAATGATTGTAAAGGTATATCTATTATACTGCCATTTAGTTTCAGTTACTAAAATCCTATTCTGACCAAGTGAAACTGCTAAACTTTTCATCTTCAAATTTAAATTGTTGAAAATTAGTGCCATATGTGAGGTCACCGATGTCCGGTAAAAGTAGGACATGTCCTCTTTTTTTATTTTGAGCCAATTATCTGGTAATCATAGGCCTAATATGTGAAAATGTCCAGCTTTCACTATGTTGTTTTCTGCACTGTTATATTTTGAATCAAGACATACTTCAATTTGAAATAGTTTGCAGGGCAGAAACAGTGAACAGTAGTATTTGAATATTCAAGGCTGTTCATGTGAAGTTTGTTAAATAGTGCTACTTAAGAATTTTTCTTTCAGAAAAAACTTTTTTGTTGATCAATTAGCAGTTTTTGCACAGGGGATAAAAGAGAAATATAGTCTATCTATTGACACTTCTCTCTCAGTACTATCTGAATAAATTGTCCCACACTTATGTATATGAATGAAGAACTACTGCAAAAAGTCATTTTGTCTTATATATTTTTTGGCCTTCCTTTGTAAGGGTCCTCCTTTACGCTTGCAGATGTCTGGTAGCATGGCAATAGGACATGTTTAAATGAGCCAAAAAATCTATTACAAATTCTATTAGTTCTTCTTCCATTTTTAAAAAAATATTATGTAAAGGGAAGCAACAATATTAAACAAACTTTATCAGTTACAAATGAAATATCATTGTCAGATTCTTGTATAATTATGGATTAACTTTATAACTATCAAATATTAATTTTCCTTTAAGCAAAATATTGTGAAAAAAAACAACATCTCCAAATACTTTTCATATTAATCTTCATTTGTTGAACAAACTGATATGTCTTGTTGATTTGTTTCCTTTAATTCACAGAAATATAACACTTTTCATTTTTATTTCTATTTTGTCATTGTGCAATCTATTACCTCCTCAGCATATAAGTTAATTTTTACTAATAAATAAACTTGTTTTTCTTTTCATCTAAAGGCTTCTGAAGTTGTGCCTCCAGGACAGATCAATAAAGGTTCTACTACTGCTACCACATTGGTGACAATTACTGTCCGTGATGTTAATGATAACAGTCCGATCTTTAGTCAGAGTACATACAATGCAACGATTTTGGAAAACATGCCCATTGGTGTCCCAGTGACTTTCCTTGATGGTGTTTTAATGAGAGTCCTTGATATTGACCAGGTCAGTTTAGAAAAAAGATTTTATAATAAGTTTCAAATTAATAAGTTACTAATTTTGCGATTCTTGCATATGAGTTAAGACTATTTGAGAAAGATGTGACACTAGCTTAAGTCAAACTCAAAGACTAAGGCAAGGGTAGTCCTTGAACTAATATTTCTATCCACAAAAAGTTGTGTTGATACTTGAATGATTAATTGTGTTTTAAGAGTTCAAAGGGTTTTAATTTTATTTAGGCTATCTAAACTGTAACCTAAAAAATACACTTTTGAATTCTTTATTGAATGAGTGTAATTTAAGATGAAACACCTGCTAGTAGCTAAAAACAGACTCAAAAACTAAGATATTACAAAAGTAAATTTGGTGAAATTGTCTAAGGAAAAAAAAGATACTATTTTTAAAAGCTGAATTTCTCTTTTTGTGTGTGAATGGATTAGAAAAATAAAGAAGAAAAAATCCAGAGCCTAATAATTTTTCTAAAAATTATGCCCTGTTCCCCTTTCGTTAACATATTGGGGTGTGTGAATCTACCTTATTTTTTTAAAGGCAGAAAATTTGCTGTATTTGCAGTGTACATACTTTAAATTCCCATTTGAAACTAATCTAGTGAAAATTACATTATTACCAATATTCAATAAATAAGAAAGCTCTTTTAAAGAAGAAATTTCAATATGTATTTAAAAATGTGAATCTAGAGTCTGCCTATTTTCTCTACCTCAAATAAGTGGCCTAACAATATTTTGTTAACTTTTTTCCATAAACAAAAAAAAAGGCCTGCTAAAAATCAATTTTGATGAACTTGAGGCCAATCTTTTGAAGAGCAAGCTTATTACAAACATACATGTTATACTACCTCAAAAATCTCTCACACTTCTGTATTAGCCTGGTCTCACACTTTCCTAATTAACTTAGTTTGACCTGTGCTCTCCTTACTTGGAAAAATAGTGTGTTATAGGTGCCAAAAGTAAGAATTCCTGAAGCTCAGAATGCAGAAAAATGTTTGGCTCCTGAATTCAGCCAGGAAAGTTAATAATACTTTCCATGGTCTGAAGCTACTAGTGGGAGTGCTAACATACATCATTTGGTTTAGGATTTTTTAGAAACATTAGTTTAGGGCTTGTTAAGGTGAGCCTTTGTATTAAGCATAGTTTATAAATTCCAACAAAGTTTACTGCAAAATATATTTGACTGCTCATTTAAATTTGTTTTCCTCAACAGGGTGAAAACAGCCATTTTATTCTAACTATAGAAGTTAACAGCAGAGCTTATTATGATTTCTCTCCCCTTCCAAAAGAAATTTACTCTGAATCATCTGTACTCCTTCGAGTGAACAATTCAGAAGTCTTAGATTATGAGAAAAATCACAGCCTTATTTTTCAGGTGAATTATTGTTTTCTTAAAAAAATATTTGCTGGTTAGTAGAGTGACAATTTAAAAAACTATTATTTAAATAATTATTTTTAAAAAATGTATTTTGTACATTTTTTAAAAATTTCATTAATAGCAGTATTTTAAATACCTTTTAATTGATCTGTATAAGGTAATAATCAAAACATAAACATATTATGGAGTAACCTTGATGTAGAATGAATTATCTTATCAGTGTTCATTATCAAACTGTTTATGGTGCAGGTTGTCGCTAGAGAAGTAAATACAGCAGAGAAACGTTCAAGTACCACAACTGTGACTGTAAACATAGAAGACATGAATGACAATGCACCTGCTTTCTCACAGTCTAGCTACATATTAAGTGTATATGAAAATACTCCCATAGATACATCGATACAAACATTTAATGTAGGTGATAGTATTTTAGAAAATTACCTTTAAATGCAATCATTGTTGCAGATATAATAAATAATTAATTACATTCAAATATTTATTTATAAATAGTCACACTAGATATAGACACTTGTAAATATGAAATTTTGTTTGGATTAACAATTTTATGTTTAAATAGCATGCTATTACTTGCAAGGATATTCATAGTATCTTTCTTCATATAGTTGTTAGCTCTATATTAAACTTGTTTAACTTCTAACATTAATCATCATAAAAATCTATTCTTTGTTTACATTTTGATTTTAAAATCCAGCTGAATCAAAAACAAAATAGAAAGCAATATAGAGAAATATAGGTTAGAGAAATAATGGAACCCCAAAGAAAAATATGAGACTATAAAAAGAGACCAAGAAGAGATTTTAAGCTGAATGGATAAAATAGACAATATTATGGAGGTTCTATTGGTCGTCAATTAAATAATAAAAATTATTTTGTGCCACAAATGGAAGATTGCAGTGCTAAGAAATTAAAAAAATTATATTTTCTTTCTAAAATACAAATCTTATCAATTCGTACACCAAAAAACTTCAGAGATTTCATTTATAAAAATCCCTCATTTGTTAATGCAATATTTTAAAGAAATTTTGATTCTTCTTGTTCTTGTTTAATTAAAGGCAACAGATTTGGACTCAGGAATTTACAAAGTTATACAATATTCTTTAAGAGGCGGCAATGGAAGGTGAGGTCTTATGTTATAAATATTTACCATCAAGACCAATTTATAAATATTTACCTTCAAGTTACTTTCAAGGACTAGTGATTAATGACAATGACGTAAAATTCACCTTTTTTTATGGTCATTAGTGAAATTGTTTAACATGTTTGCCTAATAAAATTTGGGGGAATTTCATTCTATCAAGTTAAACACTAAAACTTTGAACTAGTTGTCATAGCATTTATTGGAATTCAAATGTGAAGTCTTTTAATTGAAAACCTGGCACTTTTGCTGCTTGACTGTCACATGCTCTATTACAAAAGATGTATCAAAAGTCTATTAGAGCTGTTAAATAAAAAAAATAATATGAGAAGTAAATTTAATTTTTTTCTTTTCAGGTTTAAAATTGAACCAAACTCAGGACTTTTTAAAGTAGCTGGCAATTTAGATAGAGAAGAAATGAGCCAGTATTTTTTAACAATAGAAGCTAAAGATGGAGGTGGGCTTAGAACACCTGCTGAAATCACTGTTAACATATTAGACAGAAATGACAAAAGGCCGATCTTCATTAGAGATGACTACTATGGAACCATCAGAGAAGGATCATCACAGTTTTTAAGACCGTTGAAAGTGGAGGCATGTCCATATATCTTTCTATACTTTTCTTTCCATCTTATATGCATTTTAAATTACAACATGATAGGTTTTAAAAATCTGAGGGGAGTCTAGTTACATTTTTTTTTATATATACTTTTAAAAAAAAGCAATAAGCCCTAAGAAATTTTCTTAAGCTTTCTTATTTTAGCAGTAAACTATTGACTATGTCTCTTTCAGAAATACTTAAATTGTATATTCTAATAGAATTTTTTTGCACATCAATAGTTTTAAAATTAAAAAAAATCCCATTTAAAACAAAACTAGACAAAAATTTTTCTTTTGAAAAGAATGGAAGTTTTTCAAGTCTTCTTTTTTATAATCAGGCTGTTGATGATGATGAACCTAACACAAACAATAGTCTCGTGTCTTATCGCATTATCAGCACCCCTGCTCGACTGACCAACAATTTTACTATTGATTCCAAAACTGGCATAATAACAGTTACTAGTCCAATAGACTATGAAAAACTGGACAAAATATTGGGAGGTGTAGTTACACTAATTGTTGAAGCCTATGATTCTGGGGATCCAGTTCTGTCATCTCAAATTGAAGTGAACATTACTGTAGAGGTAAGAAAGTTTGTACAAACTTGTGGATCTTGGACACAGTTAACTTCTATTCCTTAGTTCCCAAATCTTTCAAAGACATTATAAATAATGTCAAAATTGACCTTATCTGTGTCAGTGCCAATTATGTACATTATTTTCTTTCCCATTGAAATACTCAACAAGTAGCCAACTAGTTCATGCAACAATATCACTTGGCTTATGGTGTAAAAATTTGGCACTAAATGTGAGGATCTTTTCTCTGTACCAGACATTTATTAGGGGAAAACCTGGAAATTAGATCCAGAGTTGCCCAAAGGGAAAGATTTGTTTTTCTGCTATATCAACAAAACCTAAAGGGATTAATAAATAATATTTATCCATTACACTTTGGGGTCAGGTCATATCAGCCTATTTATATTTAGGTGTCTACATGTTTTAAAATACAAAATTATGTTGAAAAAAATATTATAAGTGACCATTTCTCAATTAAATGTATTATTTTTTTGGCGCCAAACTTAAGCATAATTATTAAATAAGCCAATAGAAGTATACATTTTAGTCTTTTTTGATATGTAACAAAAAAAGTACAAAAACACATTTTAGGCTTACTTTTAGGAAATAAATAATTTTTAAACAAAATGTATTTGAAATAATTTGTTCTTTTCGTTTTTAGGATGTGAATGATTTTGCACCTGTATTTTCAAAAAGTGAATATTTTACAACAATTGCTGAAAATGCTCAAGAAGGCAAGACTCTTCTAATGATGAGATGTTGTTCTTAATACTAATAACTTGTTTGTTAACTTAAACATTTAATTTTTTATTACAAAGGACTGCAAAGATATATGGCCTGCAGTAGTACTATTCTCATGTAGACTGCATACCTCACTTGCATGCATTAAGTCTAATTCATGCTAAAATGCAAATAAACAAAAACAACAACAAACCAATATTTTTAATGTGTCATCAATAAAATTTTACTTTATTTGCAAAACAAAATATAGAAAAATAAATATTTTAACATTAATAAGATTGTAAAAAATGACATAATCATAATTAGCCCGGAGTCTATTATAATTAATCTTCAGAGTTTATAAAAGATATATTTTCTTAAGCAATGAAAAAGGAATTTTGTTTGAACTTAATTTTTTTAATTTGCGATGTTTTGAAGCATATTTGCTGTTAGTACAGTGATGCCCAACCTTTTTCTACCGGCAGGCCATTTTAATTTTCGACGTCGCGGGCCACATCATGGAATAAATTAACAAAATGAAATAGTGAATAAACCATTTTAAATAGTTTTATTACAAACTATAATTACAAACCCGTAGCAGTTCTAGGCGATTAAGTAAGATTGGTTTCATCCGTTGTATCAATGAAAAGTTTGTCTACTCAATGAAGTGCTTCTAAACATTGGGATTGTCTGAATGTCCTTAACACTTGATTGCGGAAATTCATACAAATTGGTGAAGAAATGTCTTGTCTGCATCGCTCTAAATTTCTCAAACAGGAATGTCTGGCTGTGTAAGTCAATCAGCTCCATTTGCAGATCTGTCAGAGCAGTCCTCAGTGGCAACAGAAAACATTTCAAAATCTGCAGCACTGTCGTTTAGTTTTTAATGGAAATTTGTACCAATATCGTCCGATCGTTTGCAATGCTTTACCTGTTTTTCTCCCCAGGACTAATTCTTTCATCACTGCTAGAAAACATTTTTTTACACTTCATTTCTCATAAGTTAAAACAACTCTGTAGTTTGCCCTTACCGTGGGCACAAATCTTATCTCTTTTTTCTCGTCAGTCGCTCAACTCACTCAACTAGGCGTAAGTTAGCGATTTTTTTCTTTGCGGCTCAAACCAACAATCTACATTCATAATCAAGTTTTTGTTCCTACGGCTCTACCATTTCATTAATGCACAAATATTCAATGGTACGTATTATTCTCTTTGATATCAAAAGAATGTTACCAAAATTGATACCAAATTGATGCCCTGTGTTACACACAACATATTTAGTGCACGACTAGCTCAAGACAGCAGCGGAATTATCCAAGAACCTAAAACAACTGTCAACACTTGTCACCGAACAAAATAAATGTTATATTCATTTAAAAAAAAATATGAATATTAGAATACATTAGATTAGAATGAAATCCATCCAAGAAAAAGTCCTAACGTATCAAAAATACATTTTTCAACCTTTTTAAAAATTTTCTTCACTTTATACCGATGTTTAGGCGGGCCGGATGGAGCCACGTCGATATGGCCCGCGGGCCGTAGTTTGGGCATCACTATGTTAGTACATATAGAGAGTATTTATTGTGAATTATGTTTTACAAAGAGCCAGAACAATAAAATTTCTAATTATTGTTTATATTTCTATGTTCTTGAAGGTTTGGCTGTCATCACAGTAGTTGCTACAGATTTTGATGGTACAAGTCCTAACAATGACTTTATTTATCGAATCGAGACCGGAGCACTGGACAAATTTAGAATCAACTTTCAGACGGGAGTTGTAGAAGTGGAGAGTGGAGCAGTGCTGGACAGAGAAACAAAAAAAGAATATATATTAAATATTTCAGCCATTGACAGGGGCACACCACCTTTAATTGGACTTTGTATATTGAAGGTATCTGACTATCAGCTCTTGCTATTTCCTTAAGTGTCAATATATTTTATATGCAAATTTTTAAAAATGGTTTCTTTTAGGACAAGGGAATGACAAAAAGCTGTTACAAGCAGATCAATAAATGAATTTTAAAAATCCGAACCACAGTTACACAATCATAAGATAACACATTTTTATTTTTCAATGAATAACTTTCTCAAAGTAATCACAATGTAACAATATGTATACCTTACTCTTCCATGCTCAGAATGATCTATTTACAGTCATTCCCCTATTTTATGCTATTATAAGGATTACCTTTAGTAGTGTTCCTTTCTTTTTCTTTTCAACTGGTTCATATAAGTAGGTCTAATCAAAACAAGCAAAACAAAAAAGATTACATTTTTTTAAAACAAAGCTTATCTAGGGTGAAGAACTGCTAATTGTTGCCATTTATCTTTATTTATTTAGCTTCTTTTCTGACATATAAAACAAAATTAATTAGTACTATTTGTTAACTAATTGGTTAATTTTTGGATTGATTTATGTATTGTCATCAACTATGGATTGTTGTTTTTTTTAATTTTTAACACATTGGCACAATTTAGGCCATGAATGACTTTGAATATTTATGCATGTGAAGTGGGGAAAAAAACCTGGTCAAAATGTAATAAGGGGATTAAATCCATATATACATACACATCTCTCGTTAAGTAGCAGTTATTCCATTATTTAGACATCATACAAAATAATCAATAACCTATAATTAATTAACCAATTGGTTAATTTTTTTGTATTCATTTTAATGTTGTACAAATTGTCCCTACCTGTACTAGCTCTATAATATTCAACAGATTAACTTGACAGATGTGAACGATGAAGTTCCAGTTTTTCCATTTCCCTCAAAGAGTGTTGAAATCAATGAGAACACACAGATCTCCTCCCCAGTCTTTCTGTACAGTGCATCAGATCCAGATCTGAACAGCAGTTTAGTCTACAGCATTGGTGAAGTTGTGGCATTCAGCAAAAATAGTTTAGAGGATAGAATTAATGTCACCAGCACTGGAGTTAAAGTAGGTCTAGTCAATAGTGTTACTGTGGCCTTAATGTGGAGTGCTAGGCTAGTGAAATTAAATTTTTGTGCTTCAAGATTAAGGCTAAAGCTGTTTTATTTCTCTAAGTCTATCTTCATTGTGTGCCTGTCATCTGTTGAGATTGGCATTCATCTTTACCCATACTGCCCATGTAAACCTTAGTTTACTTGCTACACAACCTTTTATTTACAAGACCTATATATCAAGACAAATCAATGTCAAAAGAACCATTATTAATTAATAATACCTCAGGTTTAGGATTTATTTGGGTTGTTAACTAGCTGTATACTATTAAGGTCCCGGGGTTCAACCTGACAAGAACATCACTCACACACAGTCGTACATACAGTAAACAACTAGGTGAATAGTTTAAATAACAACAAAAATAAATGAATTTTAATTGTATGAAACATATATGTGTATGTACAATGAAGATGATAAATAGACAATATATATATATTAGATAATAGGTATATATAAAGATATTTTACAATAATTAATTTAAGCACCTTTGCTACTGTTATCACTTGTCACCCTGGTTTTATGGTCCACCAGACTCTAACCGACGGGCGTCACAAAACTGCCAACCTGGTAATAGTAAAGTTAGACCTCAGATAATCGCCAATTTGACAATGATACTCGCAAGCAACGCCCACAACTCCAACACTGGCACCTTATAAACGAAATAAACACAATACTCTCAACTTCTACACTAAAAATAGAAATAGTGACAACCTCATACAGCATACAATAATAGATATCACAAACGAATAACTCACCCTAAACAGGGGTCCCAAAAATCCAACTGAATAATAAGTCCGAGAAACTGGTACAGACAAATAACGTTTTACGGGCCAACACACCGTCCGCTACAACCAAACTCAGAGGGTGAACTGCCTCATGACAAAGAATGACCGATAGATGTCACCGGACTTTGTGACGTAGCAAAACAATTCAAAACAAAAAAATACAAGACACTCTCGCCCCGTACACGTACTACCAGTAGAGGAAATAAAAAAAAACAAGAGTTAGGAGAAAGAAATAGACACTTGTCTATACTGCGCGACATCCCCCCTCCTCGACGAACTGGAAATTTTGAAAGAAATTCCAGTAATCAAAAATCCTTTCGAAGACAAAACTTTGTAGAAAGAACAAGGAAGAACAAAAAGATCATAAGTGCATCTATGTGACATTTCAAAATGTAATAATGGAAGAAAAAAAATGATGGGGAGTCACCAATTAATGAACCAAGGAGACACAATACACGTCAAGATAAAGATCCAATAACAAAGAAGAGTTGGTTACCTTGACTTTAAAGGTGACCCATATCAACTTGGGCCAAGAACCAAGTTATATTACAAAATCATATTTACAAATACAACATTAATATAATATACCAAATTATATTCATGGTAAATAAATACACATTATATTCTTGAAATTAGTAGCATTTGCATAATATAAAACACAAGTTCAAATGTTATAACACATAGAGACATAATATAAATGGCGGATGGAAGTCTATATCAATCTTAAACAAAGATCAGCCAGCAGATTGTTCTCTCCCTTTACGTGGACAACGTCAAAGGAGTAGTCTTGTAGCATCAATGCCCATCTTGTGATACGTGCAATGGTAAAGTTTGTGCTCCTGAGATACGATAAGGCCTTGTGATCAGTCAGCAGGTGAAATCTTTTACCTGCTAAATACATGTCCAGTTTCTTTACAGAATATACTATGGCTAATCCTTCCCGTTCAATAATAGAGTACTTCTGCTCCCGAGGCAACAATTTACGGCTTACGTACTTTATGGGATGTAACACGCCTTTGATACACTGACAGAGAATGCGAGAAATTCCGTTATCTGAAGCATCTGTCTGAAGAAAAAAAAAGCTAGAGAAGTATCAGGTAAACGAAGAATAGGATACTTACTCAGACAAGTCTGCAGCCTATTCAATGCCAACGCACACTTGCAGTTCCAGTTTACTCCCATATGTCTAAATATTGGAACGTTTGACCAACAAAGCAAATATATATATAAATATATATATATATATAAAACAGAGAATCAAAGTTATCATATCGTTACCCCCGCGCACTTATACGATGTGGGACAACTACAATAGTCCTACCTCCGAGTTTGGACTTGTCTAAATATTTAACTGCTCTCGCAACATCGGCCAGGTTCCTTAACTTTACATGACCTACGCCCATCGACTTTCTGTTTGCCATTAAAACCTCCACAAATCCCACTAAACCAACATCTCTAAATCTATCTTTTAACTTCTGCCAGTTAACATTGAATGGCAAATTTTGAACAGTTACTGTGTAGCGATCCGGCACTAACTTATACCCACGGCGACCATCCGAATCCGCATCTATGTCTTGACCTTTGATCTTGATCGCTGACAATATCATTAGAGTTCACATCTTCAACATCAATCTCGTTAGACGGGGAAACACCTTTACGGCACTCGGTTGAATTATGCCCCTTTTCACCACAACTGAAACACACAATTACCTTTCTTTTACCCACAGGTTCACAACATGCTGCCGCCACATATACACTCTCTTCCTTACAAATCGGCTCATCTGACCCAGCAACCTTAAAGCCTTCTATAACTTCCAGCATGTTCTCTACTGTTCTGTGCTTGCTCAAAACCAGTTGCCTGTATACACGACTCGATACGCTTTCTAAGATCCTATCTTTGATCAACAGATCTTTTAACTCCTCCACTGTTTTACCGACTTCGGCCATCTTGCACCAATTGTCTAAGGCCGTTTTCAATTCTGTTACATATCTCCTAAAGTCATTTTGACTAGGTCTCACGCGATGGAATCTTTTGCGGCAGGTTTCCGCGTTGATATCTGCATGGCGAAGAAGTGCAGTCTTGACTTCTTCATAATTCTCGCTAAGGAACAGACTGTCCCTTAGCATGAAGTTTCTGAGTGCGGTGGTCAGTTTATATGACAACAGCAAAGACCACTCTTTTCTCTCTATTTTCACCTTGCTGCAACGGCCTCAAAGTGTGTTAGGTAAGCTAGGAGGTCGTCGTCATCTTTCATACCCTGGAAACTCTTGTCAAGCCTGTCTATGACATTCTTGTATCGCACATCACCTGTCTGTCCTACCGCCCCGCCTGCCTCTAGCGCAGACTTTTCTTTAAGCCTAGCAAGTTCCAACTCCTCTTTCCTCTTGATTGACTCCTTGGCATCTCTTTCCTTCCATCTTTCGTGTTCCTCGCGTTTGGCCTTCTCATCACGTTCAAATCTCGCTTCTTCCTCTTTCTTCCTAGCCTCTTCTTCTGCCTTCGCCTCTTTCTTTCTAGCCTCTTCTTCTGCCTTCGCCTCTTTCTTCAACTTCTCCTGCAGCTCAAACCTAACCTCTTCCTCTGCCTTCGCGACTTCCTTATCTCTATCATATTCAGCTTTCCATTCCTTCACATATTTCTCTAACCTTTCCCCTTCGTACCCCATAGCACGGCCATCACTAATAAACTGTGACCTTACCGTTAACCTGGTTTCCATGGTCTAAGTGCCTTACTGTGTTCAGCTAAATCAACTAATACTATTATTATTATTACTATGATATACTATAATATACAGACATAAGATGTAAACTAAAACTTAGAGTGTGTCGTATGGCAAAGAAAGAAAACCTATCTGAGCAGTATCCAACGTCGGAGAGAAAACGCCTCACTCCAGGCCTATGCGTAGAAAGATAGCTGCTACAGGGACTTCCAACACACCAATATAGGAAAAATAACATGAAAGAAAAATTAAATAAATGAATATAAATCATAATCTTGAAATATCAACACCTATAGTCATATGATGATGAGTTCAAAATCATAAATGATGAATTTAGCATTGGTACAATCCTCAATATCAACAATCAACACATATAATAATATGGCGGTGAATTCAAACAAATTAATGATAAATTTAACAATGTGTCAAGCCTCTGCTACTTTTGATGTACCGGTACATGTCCAAACAATTATGAGAAGTACACAAACAATTTTTTTTTCTTCAGCACATTGTACCCAATAACATCAAATATAAATACAATAAAGGGGTATTAGGCAGTATATTTTTATTTTATTTTATAAGATAAGAAGAGATAAGACAATCTATGACCTAGTAGTCACAGCCGGACTCTGAGCCCCCATTTGTCAGGTTTAGGATTTATTTGGGTTGTTAACTAGCTGTATACTATTAAGGTCCCGGGGTTCAACCTGACAAGAACATCACTCACACACAGTCGTACATACAGTAAACAACTAGGTGAATAGTTTAAATAACAACAAAAATAAATGAATTTTAATTGTATGAAACATATATGTGTATGTACAATGAAGATGATAAATAGACAATATATATATATTAGATAATAGGTATATATAAAGATATTTTACAATAATTAATTTAAGCACCTTTGCTACTGTTATCACTTGTCACCCTGGTTTTATGGTCCACCAGACTCTAACCGACGGGCGTCACAAAACTGCCAACCTCGGTAATAGTAAAGTTAGACCTCAGATAATCGCCAATTTGACAATGACACTCGCAAGCGACGCCCACAACTCCAACACTGGCACCCTATAAACGAAATAAACACAATACTCTCAACTTCTACACTAAAAATAGAAATAGTGACAACCTCATACAGCATACAATAATAGATATCACAAACGAATAACTCACCCTAAACAGGGGTCCCAAAAATCCAACTGAATAATAAGTCCGAGAAACTGGTACAGACAAATAACGTTTTACGGGCCAACACACCGTCCGCTACAACCAAACTCAGAGGGTGAACTGCCTCATGACAAAGAATGACCCATAGATGTCACCGGACTTTGTGACGTAGCAAAACAATTCAAAACAAAAAAAAATACAAGACACTCTCGCCCCGTATACGTACTACCAGTAGAGGAAATAAAAAAAACAGAGTTAGGAGAAAGAAATAGACACTTGTCTATACTACGCGACAACCCCCTAACATTTGCACAAAAATACAAATCATCAAAAAAAAAAAATCTTTTTACAAAGGTTAGTTGTTTTGTTTCTCTACAGTATTACTTTGGTATGAATTCCAAAACTGGGCAAATCTTTGTGAACAATACACTTGACAGAGAGACAGCTGTCGGAGTTATTTTGCAAATACTTGTGGAAGATGTTTATTCACAAATAGGAAAACAAGTGGCTACAGGTAAAGATAGATCAGAATGTTTACAAAAGTAATTTGATTTTTGTCTTTAGCATGTAGAGCTAATTAAACTTTAAACAATTTTCAAAAATATTTACCTATGTTTCTTTTCTTTTTCTTTAATCGTATGTGTTTGTTTCCAGTTAGCATCTTCTATTGCTTGTAGATTGAATGTTCTGTTTCTCTCACAGCTACTCTAAGTGTCACTCTATTAGACTACAATGACAACCCACCAAAGTTTGTGCCATCACCCATCTACAATGTCAGAATCAATGAAATGGAAAATGTCATGGCATTAGTTGTACAGCTGTCAGCAACTGATGCTGACGATGGACAGACAGTTACCTTCAGTCTGGGGGCAGCTACTATTGATGCTTTTGCTGTCAGCAGTGATGGTAAGTTTTAGCACCAGCTGAAAATTGAAATTATTTAGCTGTATAATATGTATTTTAATGAAAAATTATGACTAATTAATGTTTGATTCCTAACAATTAGTAATAGTGTTTGGTCAGCTATGTAGCAATATTTTATCAAACTAAGATGTCTCATTTCATTCTGTTATTTAAACAAAAATGTGTGCAGGTACTGTGCAGCTTAAAGCCAAACTGGACAGAGAGAAGAGTGACAAAGAAATATTTGAAGTGATAGCAAGAGACAATGGCTATCCCCAGCTGACTTCAACAGCCACAGTCACAGTGACTGTATTAGATGCCAATGACAACTCTCCAGTCTTTGAGCCTTACAACATGACCTACGGAGTCCTAGAGAATGAGAGTGTTGGTTTCCTGGTGACCAGATTTGCAGCCACTGATAAAGATATTGGGGATGCTGGGACTGTGTTCTACACACTTGATGGGGAGGACAATGATGGCAGTTTTTCCATTGCTATGAATACTGTAATTGTTTTGTTTTCTATTATATGTTCTGACTGTTCTTTCATATTTGAAGATAATTACATCCTAGACCAAACTTCATGCAGTACAGCAGGGTCATTGTTCAAACCCAGGACCATTGAGACGACTGTGCCACACAACTAGGCAGTTAACTGGTTTCATACTTTTGCTATTCTTCCTATAAAATTTCAATTGCTTTAAATGTTTCTTTAAAAGAAAAAAATGACTTCATATATTGTAGTCATTGGAATTTGTGATAAAACATTTTATGTTGGAATCCTTTGGAGTAAAAATAATCTTAAAATCTAGATTAGTTTAAAATGTTTACAATAAAAGTAATACACATTATTATATAAATAAAGGATATTTTAACTAGTGTATGATAAATATGTTTATCCATGCCAAATGATTTTGATTCATTTAACTTGAAGATCTTGATATTAAATGAACTTTCAATTCAAACTTATATTTTGGACTTTACAAATACATCATATCATAGACTATACAGCACTTTCATTTTAATCCCAGTGCTTGAGGGCTGGCTATAATTGTAGTTTTATTTGTTTCATCTATTCTAAAGTAACTGTAGACCAATACATGTTTTTCAGATTAATTTATAATATTTAATGGGATTTCTTCAAATGTATTGTTCTTCTTATTTCCACCAGGGTGAATTGACAGTTGCCAAATCTCTTGATCGGGAAACGAAGCCATTCTACAAACTTGAAATAGTTGCTTCTGATTCCAAAGCCAACCCAGATGACAGGAAAAGTAATCGTACCAATACAATTACATTTATCATCCTGGATGTAGATGACAACCCTCCAGTGTTTACCTCTGTCAGCCCGGCAAAACCTTCTATACCTGAAACAGCTGACATGTCAGTATCAGTGGTAACACTGGTGGCAGATGATGCTGATGACAAAACTACAGACAATGGGAGAGTAATGTTAGTAAACTTTGTCTCAGCTTTATGCTTTATAGTAATGATTAAAAAAAAAGTAAACATACCCCTTTAAGACCTTGCAATTTATAGGGAAGTTGATGTAAGGATCTGTTTCTTTCATTAATGGTTAACAAGAAAAATAATTAACAGCAGGAAAAGGAGTGGGTTGTTTGACATTTTCAATATCAAAGTTATTGCAGTGCATTTCTCTACCAGCATGCTAAGGAAAGGCTAGTTAGTGCCTATTTGGTGGGTGCAAACCGAACCACCCAGACTCAGCAAAAGCCATGCCAGTGAGTCCAGCTCTTGCTCATAGGGAGGCCCAGGAATCAGCCAAAAACCAGTAGATCTTGGCTAATCCTTCAGTATATCCTGTGCTATCTACTTTTCAGAAAACCCATGTTCTTCTTCTCACTGTGACCCTGGGCCCCAGTGGGGGAGGGAAGGGTTGGACATAACCTCTGAATAATGGGGTCTGACTGGAATGCCAAAGGAAATGCAAATCAGATCTTCATTCTTTTTAATATGAAAGTCTTTATTATTCAATATTGAACTTGTTTTGAAAAAGCATGTGCTTGGCTGATGAACTTGTCTGTAAAATGTGTTTAATGCTGCTTAATTTTTACCAGGAAATTGTTAAAAGATGTAATAAAAGATGAGATTTAAAGCCATTAAATAACTAAATTTCTGTTTTTTATGTGAACCTCAAGTTTGAAAGCAATATTTTTTCCATTAGACAATTAGGTTGTTGCAACATCATTAGTGTGTTGCTGTTCCTTTATCTCCTCTACGTATAGAGCTACATATGATATTGTATTTAGCATATTATTTTCATTTGAAAAAATTGTTAAACTAGAACCTACAATTTTGAAACTTCTTAACATACTTTAATAACGCTATTATTGTCTAATTAAAAAAAAAGATATGATAAGCTTTAAGTAACTTACCAATACTTTCTATCAACAGCTACTCTCTAACATCTGACTCCAATGCCACATTGAGTTCAGGAACTAGTTTCTTCAAGATAAACAATAACACTGGAGTTATCTCCCCTGCCATGTCCATTCATGGGTATGCAGGCTTTTACTATGTGACTGTCATGGCAACCAACAAGGCCCAGAAGTTTAATGCCACCAAGAAAGTTGTTATTGAGATAGTGGATGTGAATGATAATGTCCCTCAGTTCACACGACCAAGTACTAGTACAGCCATGGCTTATGTGCAAGAGGTAAACTGATATATGCTAGAGATGTCACATTAGATCAGCACACAGAAGGTTAGGTCAGTGGTTCAAGCGAAAAATTGAACTGAATAACTTTTAAAAACTTCTGTCATAGCTCATTTTTTATTTGTTTGAGAAATAATTGAAAAAAAAAAACAATTAAGTCCTACACACTGTAATCTGTTTTATATAATGATTTTCCCATTTATTATGCTCTCAAATTCAAGTGTGTTTTTGTTCAATATATTTTTATGTATTTTTAACTTAATGACAACTTGTATGAACTGGCATCTGCAGAATGCAGAAATCGGGACATCTGTTTTTAAGCTGGAAGCATTTGATGCTGACAAAGGCAAAAATGGAGAAATTCATTTTGCTATTTCCCTTGTGAACAATCAATATGATGGCTCCAAAGCTTTTGCTGTGAATGAACTGTCTGGCTTGATCACCACTAAAGATGAAATGAATGCTGAAACTCAATCTCGTTATGAGGTTTGGCCATTTTTATTGGAATAATTTCTTAAAAGTATTTCTCAAATAGTTTGAAATGACTAAATATACCAACTACTTAAAGAAACTTTTAAAATTCAAGAAATTTCTTAAATATTGGCAACATTTATTTTTAGCATTCAGGCATTTACAACACAATGAGTTTTATTTTTACAATTTTAAGAAACAATTTCAGAGAGTTTTAAAAAAATTCACAGTTTAAGAAATATTTGACTTGCAGCTGAAACTTGAGGCCAGAGATCAAGGTGTGCCAGTGCCATTTACTGCTACTGTGACTATGACCATCATTGTTATCGACAAGAATGATCACAAGCCAGAATTTGTTAATCTCCCCGCCCCCTTCCCTATTGCCATTGTGGAGAATCAACAAAGCTGCACCAATGTAAGCTTGGCGATTGACAGAGATTTGAACTCTACCTATACAGTCATTTGTTATTACTTGATAGGTATGTAATAAAATGGTATCATGTTATCAAATGTCACAAGAATTTTTAATAACTTTTTGAAATGTTATAATTACGCTAATGGTTAGGCTTGGGAATTACATGAATGTAAGTACATGTTCATATGTTTCCTTGAACAGGTGGTGATGATGTGATTGCTTTTAAGAAGAAAAAAAGATGAGTGATGGAAAGTTTATTCTATTTTGTGGCCACAATCTTCAGGCAGTCTTATAAGGCCACTATGTCTAGGCTTTCCTATAGGGTCACTATCTCCAGGGAGTCTGGCAGGGTCACTATCTCCAGGGAGTCTTACAGGGTTACTATCTCCAGGGAGTCTTACAAAGTCACTATCTCCAGGGAGTCATGCAGGGTCACTATCTCCAGGGAGTCTTACAAAGTCACTAGCTTCAGGGAGTCTTACAGGGTCAGGGAGTCTTAGTGATGAGGCCACTATCTACAAAGTCTTATGGGGCTACTATGTACAGTCAATTTTATGGAGTCCCTAGAGGGAGTCGTGTGTGGCCACTGTCTCCAAAAAAATGTTGTGGGGCCACCAAAAATACCATACTATTATAAAGCAGGTATCAGTATGAAACTGAACCCATTCAAGTAATTCAGTCCATACCTACCATCACTGTATTTCCACAAAAAGCTGAACCTAACCTTTATATCTGCAGCCATTGACTTGATCATTTAATCACCTCATTTATCAGAATATACATAATAATTCCTAAGTAAAATAGTCCTGACCAGGATTTAAACTGCCATGTCTTTAGTATCTAAACAAATTAATTTACAATGTTCCTTAGTCTGTAGTCATATTATAAGATAATATTCTATTGTTTTTTCTAACACTTGGTTTGTTAGGCAGTGTTGAATGTTAAAAAGTCTAAATAACTTGTTTCAGGATCATCTCTGCTTGAGACTTTTATTTTAGATACATTTTCTGGGATGTTGTGTTTGAATCAAACTTTGGACAGAGAAAGTAACCCATTTATAAATATTGTCATCCAGGCACTTGATGACTGTTTCAAGTATGTTTTCTAGACTCTTGCTTTTTTAAGTTTCTAGCCATAATAGAAAAGACTTTTTATGTAGTTTTATTATTATTTTTTTAACATTATAATTTTATAACAATTATTATTATTGTAAAAACATCATTATAGCTAAAATTATTCAGTATAAAGTCCAACTTTTGTATTTATATTATAGTTCAATTAAAACTATATGTCATTTTAAAACATAATTTAGAAATAAAAAGTTTTGGTAAATAAAATGACTCATTTGTATGTATGTTTGTGTGTAACAATATTGTTGTAAATTTTATTGTAGGACTGTCACCACTGATAAGATTTATCCTTTTGAAAAGGGTCAACTGTATCCATCAATGTTTAGGCCAACTAATACTGACAAACTGTGGATAGAAGTACAGGTGACTTGTTCAATAAATAGATTCATTCAGTCTAGAAAGTTGAATTTTCATTATGTTTGTTGATCTACTAGATTACATCCCTCTTGGCTGATTGGTTACAGGAAATACAGTTATATATATATATATATATACATTGCTTTTTTGGAAAAAAAAAAAAATAGCTGCCTCTACTAAATGATGAATTGCCTAACTTTTAACTACTTATAAATTAATAATAAATGTTAAAATACAGCAAAAGTAATACATTTTTCCCCACATTGAAAAAGGTGTCAGTACGCTATACTGGTGCGTACCGTCACAAAAAAAGTACTGTATAATATATACATATATATCTCTCTCTATATATATTTATTTATTTATATGTATACACTGCATTCCTCACTAATCAAGTCTTATTACTATTATATATATATATATATTATGTAGTAAATACTGTTCATTGGAATAACAATATTGTTTTTACTTACAAGGTCCAAGATGTTAATGACAACCCACCACAGTTCAAAAGTAAGGAGCTGACACTGGGCATAACAAGGGTCACACAGTTTGGTAAATTTATTATGGAACTTAAGGCAAGTAAATAAAAGATGAAATAAATATGCAAAACATTTGCTTTAGTATATCTTTTATACATATTTATTCTTTTAAGTAACAAATAAAACTTCTTCATTTTTGATGCAATGGATTTGTTTAGATGAAATAATTGTCCTTAAGAGGTCTTTTTTTCTGATTGGTTCCATTGATAACAGGTGATAATATGTAAATATTTTTAAGCTTTGCAAACTCAATTTTATATTAGAATTTTTCATACTTTAATAAAATATTTCATTGTAAACACTTCATTATTATTATTTCTTAAAAAGTATCACAATGATAATATAATGTATAATATCATATAATGTAACAGAAACAATGACATTTATTTTGAAGTTGTATATTACAATGTTACCTTAGGATGTTGTTGAAGATAGAGACTCTGAAAGATGGGGCGTGGACTTCTTCAATTCTACATCCAACTTTGTTGCCCACCCAGACAATTTGAATCAAGAGTTGCTCAATCTTGGCATCATTGAGCCTTTCAAGCTCTTCAGCAACGGCTCCATCAAAACAAACATGTATTTTAAAACACAAATGTCTGGCTTCTTCACTGTTGGTCTGAAGGTATCAGATAAAGGAGGGCTTACAGATACTGCCACACTTAGAGTAAGTTACTAGACTTACAAATTTGTATCTTTCAATTGTTTATTATTGAAACTTGATTTTCAAGGCTATTTTATAATCCTTATAGAGAGCATAATGTTGCTTTTCAAAGAAGTTGTTCTAATCATCTTTGGCAGTAATTAGGGGACAAAATTATGTTTTAAAACTTCATGCAAACTTCAATTGTAAAGTGAGAAATCATGTAAACTTCAATTGTAAAGTGAGAAATCTTTATGAAATTTTAATTGAAAGTGAATTAAAAATAGCTGCTAATTTTGTTGTTGATTTGTTTCCTAAAATATTGCTACTACTTTTAAGACATCCACTGTTTTTAGAATCTCTTTATATTTAAGAATTGTCATATATTTAAACAATGAATAAAAATATTAATTTATGTTTTTAATTTAAATAATATGACAGTACTACCTAGCTAATTGAATACCTTGCTGAATGGCTTATCAGTTGAAAAGCTTTTTTTTTTCCTTTTTTTTTCATTCTATTTAACTGACAATTTGCTTTCTTGTATAGCCCAGTTAACCTCATAAACAAGTTCATGAGATTAGCTATTTACCTGTGCATTTATGCTGGTTCCATTTTATCCTGCTGCTACTTGTTCTTTCATAAAGGCAATTTTTTAAAGTCTATATTGGCTTGTATCTGTATGGATGATTTATTAATTAATCATTTAGTAAATTTGCACAGTTCGTTGATGTTTTCTATATTGTACTGTGTAAATTATAATACATTTCTTTGCTTTGTTTTACATTTCTTTATTTCACCTAGATCTCATTGATCAATGATGACCAGAGGCTGAAGATAATCTTCAGAAGGTCTATTAACAGTGTAGGAGAATTTAAAGAAAAAATTGTTAGGTAAGCTAGTCAGTAGAATATTTAATATGCAAGCAGAGGATTGGTTAGAAATTAAACAAGAAATCATTCACCTATTATTCATTTCACTCACACAATCACTAATTCCTGATACATAATTTTACCTCCAAGATTATTTACTTTCACACATGCATAAAATCATTATATTTCAGTGACCTAAGTTCAAAAGTTGGAGTTCGTATTGTTATGGATTCAATCCAGACTCATGAAACTGAAACTGGTCAAGCAGACACTGCCCAGTAAGTAAAAAGTTCTATTGAAGTGTAAATCAATGCAATATGTTTACTGTTTCTATTATGTCATCTATAGAATGACTCTGACCCATTGATCATTGTGTGACAAAAAGTTGAATCAATGTAATAATTTGTTCTCTTTTGACTTGGTTTATGAAACAAAATGACACCATTGAATGCCTTTGTTAATGTACTTAGGGACAGATGTTTTACATAGATTCACTAAAGATTTACTAAATATTTTGTTCAATCAAGCACTTTTTTATCCATGTAATTAATATTTTTGTTCAAACACTTGTATTTATCCTAGGACTGACATGTTTATCCATGGGGAAGATTATCAGACTAATGAAGTCATTCCTGCTTCAAAACTTTTGAGGTATCTTTGAGTAGGAACTTTTATATAGTGACATCTATTTAGTTGAAATGTCTAGAAGTCTTAGAAAATGTATTATTACAATTCTTTTTAAAATAATAACAATTCATTCCAGCATATCATTGATTGATTGTATTTGCTATTTCCTTTTAGCCTAATAGATTCAAAGAATGCATTGCTGATTGGGATTCTGAATGATTATAATGTATTACAAATTGTGGTAAGTCTTAGTTTTTACAAATAGTTTGTTGGTGCAATATTTCTATCTTGACTTGTCTGATGTAAAATCACTATTACTCTTTTTTTTTTTCAGTCTTGATTCATGAATTTTTTATTTCAATAATTACCTTCATCATGAAATTTAATTATTTAAAAGCAAAATTTATTTGTGATAATATTTCTTCACTCACTTCTTTAGACTTTGACTAAACCTTTTGAATTTTTCCACTCATGTGCTATCTGCAGTAGTCCATCAAATGTCTAGTCAGCCTAATGATTCAAGCTTTGCAAACTTCCCTTTTGACCCTTTTTGTGTACTTCATCTGCGCTACCCTCAAACATCATATTGGTCTAAGAATTATATATCACAATGTTTTAAAAACATTTTCCTCTTTAAGTTGTGTAAGATAATGAAACAGATATTCAGTGCAAAAAAGAATCTAGTTCAAAATATTTGAAAAGCAACTTAAAACAACATCTATGGCGTCCTTTAGTCGCGAAGTGACTATGCATCATCTCGGTGAGATGAATGCCTGGGCATTAGCTTTGGTCAGAACGATGTCGCCCACACATCAGTTACCCCCCATCAGTTTCCCCCTCTCCAGCTGATGTATTCAAAGAAACGACACTGCAGATACAGTTTGGGGTCAGCGGCGTCGCTCAATAGATAATCTTGTTTCCTTTTTCAGTTACATCAAAAAATTATATTAAAACAATTTAATAATGATAACAAGAAAATATAAAAATTACTTTTAAAAAGAAAAACAAAGCTTATCTTAGGTGAAGAACCTTACATTTACAACTAAATCTCTCAATAATGGAGAAGTTATTTCCCCTTTTCAATATCCAACAAAATAATTAATTGCACATAATTAATTGACTAATTGGTTAATTTTAAAATTATTTCATGCTTTGTTAGGTACAATAAATAATTTTGTAAAGTTTCAATTTCATCCAATAATTGGTGTGCAAGAAATAAATAGTTATCTAAAGGGACAAAGCTATAAATATTTAGCCATATCTCTGAATACTGAAGAATTATTTTCCCTTGTCAGTATCAAAAAACATTTTTAATGAGCAGTAATTAATTGACTAATTGGTTAATTTTTAAAAATTGATTCAAGTATTGTCTTTGCCAATGAATAATTGTGCAAAGTTTCAACTTGATCCAAGAATGGTTATGGGAGAAATAACATTTTCAAACTTTTTACCAGATTGACAGACAGAGTGAGTTGATACAAGCTTTGTAAAAACAATTGACTTTCAAAATAAACTCTGGAAACATCTGTTCTATCTTTTAAAATTTATGGTTTGCAGGAAAATACTAAATTTCATTGTTTTAAAAAAGGTATCAATTTTTATCTTTATTTTCATGCATTGTTGTAGCCTGCTATTCAAGAACAAGTTGATAGTAGTATAGAAGACAAGTTGAAAATGGCAGTCATTCTTATAGCTGTAGTTCTTGGATCTGTATGCATTACATTATCTGTGGTTCTCTACTATGTCTACAGGAGGTAAAACCACATTTGTTTAGTTTAAAGGGAAACTCCGATGGTTTTGACAATTTTTGATATAATATGTGTTTTGATTTACAGATAATGAATATATGATTCTTTTTTTCTTCTTTGCAATAATAACTTAGTAATTGATGTTTTTCCGACGTAATTTTTCTCCACATCCAAAACAGTCAGACTTTCACCGGGTTTCTATGTGACGTCCCAAATGTGTTTTAATCTATTGACTTATTGTATAACAGGAGACCATACAGCAAAGTTTACATTCTCGTAAAAGAAATATATCTTGGTCTATGCAGTTAGATATAGGATCTTGTAAGCAAAGAAAAAATGCGTATTAAAAGTAGATTTACATGCTTGACTAACCACGGCAGTGTGTATTTTCTCACCAGACCACTCAACACACAACAAACACTATCGGTTGTCTGTCATGACCAACTACACGTAGTCTCGACTAGCCTTACACTGACCAGTTTGTTCGAAGTCAGACACACGATCTATTTACTTCTTGGGACAGAGAGAGGCTTAGATGAAAATGTTTCTCTTTTTCTCGAGTTGATTATCCTAATGCTTTTAGATCTATCTATACATGTTTATATATATATAACTGTATCATAGCTCTGGACTAGGCTGTCACTAAGCCTAGCAGCCTAACAGCTACTGTAAGAATGAAGCGATACGATTGGTCAAATCTAGTTTCTCTTTCAGTATTGTTTAGGGAAGTGCCGTATAAACTAGCTTAAAACAAAATCTCATAGAATCCCGTTTTTTTTTAGATGTCAAGAATGTACTGACAAATTTATTAAATATAAATGTTTCTAAGCATTTAAATAAAAAATGGTAAAATGTTTACTATTACAACTTTTTACGCAGAATTTAAATATGTCAATAACTCAAATTTGAAAAACCATCGGAGTTTCCCTTTAAAATCTGTTCAACTTAGAATCTAATCAAATTACATTTGGAAACAGTTTTGAATAAAAGCTTTTTTTTTTCTTAACAGATATCACCGAAAGTTAAAAGCTGCTACTGCAATGGCTTATGGTAAGTCATTTTGATTATAATATGTGAATACACACTTTACATTAAGCTTGAAATGTAAAAAAAATAAATATTCTAAAATAAAATAATAGTTAATTACAATATTTACTAGGAATAAATACACATCTACCAATGTGTAATATATATTACTTAGTCAATTTAGTATTCATAAATTAAAAAAAAAATGTCTAATAAAATTTGTTAAAAATTAGATGCTTTTCACAGCATTACAACTAAATAAGTAACTTATTGACATATGATCTAATTACAGTCAATACTGGATTTGGTAGGATAAATGTTTGACATTGTTTGTTGTTTAAAGTTATTTGATTTTGTCAAGTTGTCTGAGTGCTTTGAGATTCGTTTCTTTTTCAAAATGATTTCTTGTGATATAGTCTGCACTGTACTTCATGTGTGTGTATATATATATAATATACACACATATATAAATATATATATATATATATATATAAATAAAAGTTAATTATAAAAGTATTAATGTAATTAAAAAAAGAAATGTATGTTATGTTTTTGTTTAAATGTATGATGTGATATATATGTTATATATTTAAGGGCAGCACTAGAATAAAATATTATTAATGAAAGAAAATTCAATTGGTCATTTAAATATGTGAAATCAATGACTAGTTTGTCACAAACCCTGAACCTCATAGTTGGCAACATTGCCTAACAGCAAATGGGATGTCATTAATATATCACACATGGGATGTAACTAACTTCTCATACAGTGGTCTAGATCCTCCCAAAAATAATTGATTTGGTCAGTAGAATTAACTAGTATTTGAAATACTAGAAGCCATGCAGCCACATGACTGCCTATGCCCTGTCCACATTACCCCCCACTTTACCAACAGTTCAACAGCCAGGCACAAACAGGATGCTACAAGGCTTTTCATTAGACAGACCCTGACTTATTAGTCTTTGTTTCAACAATACAACATGCATACATTAACATATTGATGCTCCTCTGAAGCAGCAGGAATTAAGTAATAAGGTGTAAATTTAAAAATTGGTATGCAGCAAAGTGCTGAAACAATAATACCTATATGATAGTTACATCAGAGTATTTTACATAGGTGAATACAAATTTCACTAAATCTTTTTTTTTTTTTTTATTTTTTATTGGGGGGGGGGGGGGGGAAATCATATGAGAAGTTAATCTTGTCCCTGTATGCTGGTGGTCTTGAAAAGTCAGAGGTCAGGAGTTCAACCCTTTGCTTTTCCATATTAAGTTCACAAAGTTTCTCTATTTAACAATTCTTTACCAGTGCTACCCTAACACATGTGACATCATTAATTGTTTCAACCTTGAGTTTCACAAATGTATTTGTGTTTAAATACAAGATTCACTTTTAACACAATATTTAAGTAGGGAATAGACATATTATATTCTCAGTTCTAATGTTTACACTTTTGTGTGTGTGTGCAATTAATAAGTGCTAACAAAACTTTAAGGGTTTAATTAAGACTTTGAAACATTTTTTTCTCTATATCACCCCCCCCCCACTCCCCCCTCCTCAAAGAGATTTGTTTTTCTTTTACCTTATTTAAAATTATAATATTTTTATGCTTAAATCACAATACAATATTAATAGGAATAGCTGATATATAATTTACTTTATTTAGAGTAAACGTCTAAATATTTTCTATTTACGGGATTGCTTTTAAATTTGTTGGTTACTGAGTCGAGTCAATACCAAAATATAACACTCTTTACAAATTTGTTTCCAAAGTTGTTACTAGTAGTTACTGAGACCAAGACTCCACAGCACTATTATAAATAAAAGTGAAAAAAAAACGTATTGAACCTTCATTCTATTAATTTCTTTATATTTTACTTTCCTTTTAAAAAGAATTAGATTCCACATTCAAAGAATCATTACAATTATTATTATCTTAACACACTATTTCAGTTCCAAGTGACAGTGATTTATACAAAGCTGACATCCCTGGTACACAGATTAATTCTTTTGAAAAGTAAGTTCTTCAGCCTTATATGCAACTGCTTTTAATTTTAATGACTTATCACATCTCTAGAAATTTAAATACTTAGAGTTAGTTTTTCAGTAAAAATTATTTTGAATTTTTGTTGTATTCTTCTTTTAAAAAAAGTAGACCTATAGAGGATTTGAGTATATACATAGAGATAATGATGTTATGCTCTTAACAATATTATTTACTTGTTACTTTTACACATTTTGTATAACATTTTATTAAGATAAAAATTTCTGTTAAATCAGTCAGCTAGAATATTATAACCTATAATTAAAAATTGTGTAAGTCCTGTAATAGTTTATACCAGATACACTTAAAATACTTTCTGTACTATCTAATTTGTCAAACTTTCATTACACTTGGCTAAATTGTGTTGGGAGAAAGAATAGTCATGTTAAAGTTTAGTCATTTGTTTGTGGTGAGGAGGTGTGGCTCTGGTAAAGGTTTTGTTTTGTTTGTAGTAGATTATTTTTGTTAAAATTGTGTAGTGCTGTGACTCATTAACATCAGCCATTACTCCTAGTTGATGTTTGGGAAAGGATGCTTTTGTTGGACATCAACAACAACAACCAAAAAGTAAACAACCACATGACAAAAAAAAACTATTCTACTAAAGCAGGGTTCTCAACCTGTGGGTCGTGACCCCCCTTGGGGGTCGATTGACAATTTGCCAGGGGTCGCCAAAGACCATCAAAAAAATGGATTGTTTTTGTCTGTTCTTCTATTGCTGTGTGTATTTGCGGTGGGTGGGGTGGGTGAGCAGCAGAGTGGGGGATTAAAAAAAGGGGTTGCCGAGCATAAAAGGTTGAGAACCGCTGTACTAAAGTGATACAAATCCAAACATTAACATTTTTTTTTAAATATCATTTTAAGAAACCAAAGAAATTGTTTGTGTTTTCTTTGTAGTTGTATTAAAATTCTAATGTTTTATTTTTTTATTATTTTTTTTTAATTTTAATTTTCATTTTTAGACCATATCTATTGTTTCTTTCACTTTTGTTGACTTTTTTAAAATTAGTTTTTTTTATTTTCTATGATTTTTTTAAAACCAAATCCCTTCAGGCCAAGATTATTTGAGGGACAAACCAGATTTTGATTTGTATGTATTCCTTGGTTACCATCAGTTTTGTTTCAGTTTTTGCCGCCCACGTTATTGTCTTGCACAATAAATCTTGTCTCTCTCACACACACTGTTTCTCTTGTGTTGAAAGTTTTTGCCTTCCAGGCCTCCATCTCATGGATTTAAATTTTAGTTAGTCAGTCCCTTGGCATGACTTTATTTATAATTACAGCTTTTAATATTGTCTTACAAACAATGTGTTCAATGGAATGGATAGTTTTTTTCTAGGCTATTAGTAATATTGTGCTGCGTGTATGTCAAAGCATGATTTGTATCTCAGTAAATGGAAAAAAAAAAGATTTTCATGCCAAATATTCTGATTATGTATATTGGGTAGGTCATTAAGGTGAAATTTCAATTTTTTGTAGATGTTTAAAATATCAACACTTTCTTATATATACTTAAAGTATTTTTAAATCCCCCAAATATGAATTCACTGTTTACATTATTTAATTATTCTTGAATTTTATAGAAATCCACAGTAATACACATTAGTGTTTATCATACTGTGTATTTTGAAGCCTTTAAATGGTGGTGTGAAAAAATGCTTTTTGAATTTCAGTTCTATTACCTACATTAGTCCACCTAGGCGAACACTTACCTCAGGTAACTGGTATGGCTTGACATTATTTCCAACAGCTGTAATTTACTAACATTTGGAAAGAAATTTAGTTCCATGGTGTCATTCCCAACACATGTTTGTGCAAGTCAAAGTAGCGGAGTAAAATATATGCCATGTTGTCTACTTGTTCATTCTAACTATGTGGCTTCTGGTTACAGTTGTCTAACCTTATTGTATTGGCTACAATTGGCTCATTTATTTTGTACTGGTTACTACTTCAGAGAAATGCATGTTGTTTTTTTTCTCATTACTGTTCTTTTTATGTGTTCTTTAGACTTGGGGAAATCTTTAAAAATTTCTAGTTTCTAAAGGGAAAAGCATTTTTAATTTACAAAAAAAAAGGGCAAAGAAATTTAAATTCAAAACAATGCAAATTTTGAATGAGTTCGTTTTCTATGATGAAGATGTTGACATTTGTTGTATTATGAGTTTGTTTGATGATATAAATAGCTATGTGCACTTACCTCTTTCCCAGCGCCAACCCTATTTTCTTAGAGAAGATAATGTTGGAAAATCATGTTGATGGGTAGGTGACTTTGTTTTAATATTAATTGTGAAGATAGATTAGTAGACCACTTTTCTTTTTAATCAATAAAGAGATTTTAGGTTTGTGATATTTAATATTACTAATCAGAGTGTTAAAATTAATATTACTTGACTTTAAAAATGTAAAACAAACTACTCATTGCAAGTACTCAATTTCTTGCTATTCATCCAATTCATTTTGGATGTCTCCAAAAACTATCCATTTAAAAAAAAAATTAATGGGTTGCTGTGCGCATGAAGAGAACAAAGATGTAGTTTCTTTTAATGTTTCAAAGTGCATGCTGATTTTACTGTTTATCATAATTCATGAAATTTCATGATCACTTTTAGAAGTGTTTCATCACCTGATATTTCAGTTTATTTAGATCTCATTGGTTCATGGCTCATGTAGTGAAATGAGAGTGCTTGTACTAATCATACCAAATTTTTGTATCACTTATATAGTCCTTAACATTTTTTGAGAGCATTTCTTCTGTGGGAGTTATTAGTTTAAAACATAAACAATTAGCTACTGAAAAAAGAAATTGAATTTTTAGAAAACAAATATACTTTTTTTTACAACTAAAGCAAGGAATATAATAATAAATAATAATAATAAATTACATTAATGGAAATAAACAGCAAATGACTTTTACATCCCATGAGAGCATGTACGCATTTGGTTTTACCTGGCAAATTTTTGCTAATTAGAATTTTTTATTTTTTGACTTGCTAGAATTAACTCGCCAAACTAAAATGTTGACATGTCATTATTAGGTCTTTAAAATAAGATTATTTGATGTAACATTTTCACTTTCAAGGGCTGGTTGTATCATGCTTAAATCTATTAACCAACCATTTGTTCTGTTAACACTATTTTATAGAGCTACCACTGTTGCCTGAAGGTAGGGGCCACACTTACATATATGTATATATATATTAATAGCATGCATTAGTACCTCTGATTCTTATTGCTTTGAAGGCATAGACATGGAAGATTTAGTTGAAAAGTTCCTTTGTTATCATTAATATTTTGTTGTTTTATTTTTAAGTTTATTTTGTTTTTTACTTCCAGCTACCTGAAAGACTTAGTTTGTTTATACTTTTGTATTTCAGTCTTCTATTTTCTTTCTTCTTTAAACTTTCTAAACAGTTAAAAGTGTGGGGAGGACTTACTTTTCTTTTAATAGTTTTTTTTTGTTTCTGTGCATATGTTTTGTGAAGGGGACTGGACTTGTCATTTACTTTATCCATCATTTGAGTTTTGTAGTTAGCATACTTGTTTCTATTTGAGCTACAGTTTAAGTTAATTATTATAAACAGAACTATAAGGTATTATATTAGTTCAGAAGCTTTTAAATATTTCATAAACATATCTTTGTATTTTTTTATTTGTTTCTATTTTGATGTCAAATATTTGTTTTACTCAGTACAGACCTATATTCATTTGTTAAATTTGAACTTTTTATACATTATATTTCTATTTTAGTATTTAAAAAAAAAGTTGTTTTTTTCTTTTTTTTTAGTTTTGCACTTTCTTAAATTTCAGTACAGAATGAAAATGGCATAAAAATAAAAACGAATAATAGCAGGACTAGTAACAAATAAAACTTATTCATTTTAACTTTTAGAAATAGAAAAATAATAGAAACAAGAAGAAATTGAGGCAAACTTCTTGACAGTATATCATGACCAAAAAAGTATTAATAAAAATCCAATGATAAACAAATTCAGTGACTGAATTTCAACAGTATACACTCGTACACCATTTTTTGTTACAAGCCTATATGAACTTGCTCTATCCGTCAGGTATAAATTTTGTACACTTTATTTCTCCCACTTCCAGTTCTCTGATCAAGATGAAAGCTTGCACAATTATTTATTGCCCCTTAGAAAACTTGACGCAATAAAAAAATTAAACAATTATTTTTATTAATTAGTCGTAATTAATTAATTATTATTTAGAAACTCACCAGGCTAAGGGAAGATAAGACACGTGTAGAGAATTAAATTTTTTTTAGATAAGGGGAGAAAAGCCTGATGAAATGGAAATTAATTTGTTTATTTATCTTCCCTTAACTCAATATAAGCTTTGTTTTTGAAAAGTATTTTGTATATTTTGCTTGTTAACCCAATGAATTCATTTAAGTTGTTGTTTTTTTAATAGAAATATATTTTTAATGTTATTCATACTGATAAAATAGAATTTGATTCTTTTACTTCATTTAATTAGTAATAGTCATGATTATTATGTATTTAATACTAGGAATATAAATTGCAGTGCATAAGTTACAGAAAATTTGTTATACTTTGATTGTATGCCCAACATTTCACTTTCTTTGTGACTCCCACTGGTCTTCAAAGTTACAGTTGTATTACATTAAAATATTCCAATGCTCAGACACAAGGAATAGTGTAACTTCATGTGAACTATCTCACTGATTATCCAAAGTACATGTCAGTAAGCTGTTTGACTAGTCAGTTACTGTTCTATTTATTACTGGAAACATCTTAATTTTCTGGTGTTTAAGTAAGAAAAATGAAGGGGGAAAAAAAATATACAATCAAATTAACTGATGTACATGCCTGGCTTTGCCTTTGTGTAACCCAACCCTCTTAAATATGAGAATTATTTTCACTATTTATACGTTTACTTTTAAGGTGTTTTTAGAAAAAGTAGGATAGTGATAGTGAGAAAACATTGTTTCTTACACTACTTGTATAGTTATAAGTAAATTACATTTCATTCAGTCTAATTATTTACACTGAAATTAAAGCTATTCTAGTTCATTCAAATTTAAGTTTTTTGTTTGTGTTTTTACTTTTATTAATGTTATGAGAAAACTTTCAAAGGAAAACTAACTCTTGATTTCACATACTTTTTTCTTCAGTCTGAGTGACCTGGAAGATGTTGCTGTTGTAAGCCAAAGTTCATTTGAGGAAGGTCATTCTTTGTCCAACAGAGAAACTCTTGCTGGTTCTTCAAACTCTGTTCAAGCTAATAACTCATCTCAGGCAAACAGGAAAACAGGCAGCAGAAGTAGAAATCATGTTCTAGATATTGGAGATATAGACAATTTAAGCCTTCGTGATAGTGGCATAGAAGAACGGTCAGGTCCTTCAGAAAAATCTGGCTACACTATTTATAACCAGATCTATGCTGAGCCTAAAACTAAACCTAATAAAACAAGCACTCTGAAAAATGGCTCTGCCACTGGAAGTCTAGTTAAACCCACAAGTCAGCGGCCTACAGCACTCTCTAAATCAAACATGTCTAAAAAACCTAAAGCTGCACCATCTAGCAAGCCTCGTGCCAGCAGTGAGACTTACAAAGGTGTTGTCAATAGGAACACTGGTATGGATCAAGAGTTGCCTTACGCTTCTTCAGCTTCCTCTGATGAGACTCCAACAGAGTACTTAGATTTTAGGAATGGTTTATATGGCAGTAATGTGGCTATTACAGATTTATAAATTTGTCAGCTAAGTTTTGTTAAAAGCATTCAACCTTTTCATACAGTAATTTAAAAAGAATGAATCTTCTTGGAAATATGCATCTTTGTCCTTAATTGCCAGAGAAGCTCATAAGTGACTAGACTTTGGCATGCTGATTAGAAATGTTTCAATCTGCATTAAGTACATAACATTCATCTCATTCCAATTCTTCTGTTTCTATTTTTCAAAAAAATGAGTTAGTAGGCAGGTAAAATTACCCAAGCCTATATCAATGATTGTCATGACATTAATTGGGTAAATTTTTTTAGGGCATATAGAAAAAATAATGTGTTGTAATTTTGCACATAAATTTTGTGTCTTAAAATTTCAGATTGCTTACAAAATTATGTAGAAGTCAATAAAGACCACACTTTTGCTTCTGTGCTTCAATAATGGTTGTATTTTAAAAATAACTTCTACTGCTAGGCCAGATTTTATAAAAGTATTTATTTAAATCTTTAAATTAAATTATTAAAGCCTCTTTTTAGAAGCATAGTTTACATGTAAATCTTAAGTAGGCATAATTAAGAAAAATTAGTCTTATGAGAGAAAAACTATAAAGAAAAATTTGATTATTTTAAAAATTACTTATTCATCAAGTAAGATATTTTGGCATTTGTTAAAAGTACTGGAGTCACAAAATAAATACAATGTCAAACTTAAATATTCCTTAGACTTTTGCATTAATATTTGTTTCTTTCTTAGAATGTAGGCAAACATTTATCAGAAATCTTTATTTCAAGGTTTGTATGACAATGTTCAAAATGAAGAACTCTAGTCTCTAAGGAAATGGATTTGAACTTTATGTTTTTATGTCTTATTTTTTTCTGTTCATTGGCTTTTTTAAAAATTAAAGTCTAAGAGTTATGTTTTTTTCTTTGCTTCAATTCTTGCACATTGTGTAAGTTCTGTAAATGTCCTACTTTGTGCTACTAGATAGTAGCTGCTAGTACATTGTATCTCTAAGCTGTGAATATCCAGATAAAATGTTTTTTATTATTACACTACAAAAAATCTACTTATTGTTGATGTTTTTATGTTGTTTAGATCAGTAGGCCATACAGAGTTGTGGATGTTTTCATTTCTACAAAGGCATTTATGTTTCATTTCATGTACACATTCCCATCCTTTTAAAGTGCAATGAAGAGTAATGTCATGATTCTGTACATAGAGTTGTACAAATTGCAAAGTATCTTTAATTTATTTGTATACATCTACCAGAATGTTTTCTTTTATTGTGTTTAAACATTTTATTTTGACAGCTCACATCATCAAAAATATTTGTTTGTTTATTGTTAATTAGAGTTTGACCTATTTAACTCTGACACTGATAACATAGAACTCTCTTCCCTTTTCCAACAAGCAAAAAGCTGTAAAAAGTATCTACTATCTCAAACAAAACATTGTTCCAAAGGTGGAAAATCATTTTTAGTCTCTTTTGTTTTTTAAAAGGACACATTTTATTTTCAGCCTTGGCTATTTGAACAAAAATGTGAAGGGTGACAAAATAATTGAGACATAACATATACATTTCTTCTATTCTGTCTTTTTCATATAGACACTTTTATATCACATTTTTTAATATAGTTTTTCTTAATACTTTGACATTAACTCCTTGTCTAAATTCTAAACCAATTTTAAATATTTTGTTAGTTAAAAAAAACAACATTTGCTTATTTTGTAATTTTATTTATAGAAAACTAATTAAAAAGCATACAGATAATTGGGGAATGAGTGGTGATGTTTTTATAAGATGCGGAGTACTTTATTTTTATTTATTTGTCATTTTATCAGTTAACTTTCATTGGTAACTAATGATTTCAAAATAAAAAAAAAAATTAAAATGCTGAAACATATTACTACTATCAGCGACGTCTTTTTAATAAAGTAAAATGTATGTATTTTGATAGAGAAGAAAGATAATTAAAATAGTTTCGACAAGTGTTGACCTATGACCTAGTGTGCTTTTGCTCAACACTTTTTGTGATGTCTGAAAGTAGAAGAAACAACTCTGGGATAGAATGAAATTTTTAACTATGATTCTCTTATCAATTTTTTTAAATAGCACAATATTAAATAATGTAATTTTTTTTTAATGAACAAAGTGTTGCATTGGAACAAACTCTACATTTTAATGAACTAACAAATCAGATATTTTAAAATGTATTTCTACTACATACAAATGTCTTGAAGGCAGTAGGGAAGGAGGTATAGGATTGGACAACTTCCTTGTATTATTCTTACATTCTTGTACCTTTTTTTTAGTTCTCACAACTGACCTCAACAATTTTGTCCCTCATTTCTTGAGTTGCCTCTTCTCACTGACAATTTCACCCTTTGTCCCTCTGCCCCTTAAAATGGAATTCAATAATTTTAGTTTTAATCAATTAGTGAATGAAATGACTATTACAAAGTTTTTTTTTTAACGGTTTTAAACTTTTTGTTTCTCCTGTATTTGGCCTCCTGTTGACTTGTTGACTAAATCTCTTTCATGTTTCCTCAAGCTAGCTGTGAAAAGATACATGTTTTTATTCATATAAGTATTTCAATTTGTGTGTGTGTGGAGAAAAACCCAATGACATTACTATACATTTGTATGATATTTTTTGTATGCTTGAAAGTTGCTATTCCACTTATATGTGAAAACATAAAAACTATTGGAGATCACTATTTATTATAATTCAGTGAGACAAATATAAAAAATACTTGAAACAGAACTCACACAATCATGTCAGTGACAGCAGTTAAAAAAAACAACATAAATAGATAGATTGATATAATATTGTATAAAAAAAAAGGTGTAGGCTAGTTTTTATGCTTGAACAATGACATTTTTAAAAAGTTATTTTTTCTTTAACATACTGTATATAAAGGAATATAGGCCTCGACTTAAGGTGTAGACAGCTTTTTGAAAACAATAAAAGATCATCAAAAAAAAATGAAATTCATATCAATCTTGTCAAACGACAAAAATTACTTAAGAGTTTGATAGATGCAAATCTTGAATATATGGTTGGAAAAATGTTTCTAAATGCATTAAAAAATTAAGAAAAGTCAAACTTTAGGGTCTGTTTTTTTAATTGTCAGTTGTCTTTAAATACATTCCCATTTTAATATATTCCCGTTTTCACTACATTCCCGTTTTCACTACATTCCCGTTTTAAATACATTCCTGTTTTAAATACATTCCCGTTTTAAATACATTCCCGTTTTAAATACATTCCAATTATTATTTTGACAAATGATCAGTGTATATAATATAATTTTAAAAAAATACTTTTAAAAATATTATCAATGAATCAAATGATCATTTTCAATCATCTGAACTTAGCTATTTATTCATTATTTATTCATGCTATGTTTTGAATGAAATTTTTGTATTAGGGAAAATTCAGTGGCATTGCTCAGCAATGTTGCCGTGAGGTAATGAATGACATGACTTGTGTGTTCATGAGTTTGTTTGATAATAGTCTGATCTTTTTTTCTGTTTCATGTCTTAATTTATAAATAAAATGTTTTATCTCACTATTGATCTCTTATTTAATGTTTGAATAATTCAACATTAAAAAGTTGTCAAGATTTATTGGTTGAAATAAAAAATGTTCCATTCATTTGTGAACGAATTTAAGGTATTTTTTTTTACTAATATGCTCATTTACTAATTAAAGTAAAAGGATAGATAACATTCCTCCATTTCAGACCTTGTAATTTACAGGGCAAATAAATACACTAAATTCATTTGCTACTTATCTTCTTATCTTATATAATACAGACGTTACTTCAAAAAAGAAGATGATTACGTCCTACGCGTCATGCATTCAGAATGACTTAAATTCTGCCAAGTCACTGGTTTTCCTGGCTAGCTCAGGCAACCCATTCCATGCTCTTATAGCACTATTATAGGGAAGAAGGAGTATTTGTACAAATTTGTCCTAGCATATGGGATGAGGAATGTGCCTTTATCTTTGTGTCTTTCTGAGTATTTTATTAAATTTTGTATTTGAAGATTATGGTTCAGTGTATAATTGCTACTTTACTTTTGAGTCTTCTGTCCTGAAGGCTTTCTAAATTGAGTGATTTTACTAAAGGAGCTACTATGTCCAATGGTCAACAAGAGTTTTATGTGGCCAGCACAACAATCAACTGCCTTCGCTTTCCAAACATATGTCAGAAACCCATTAGGCCTACAGTTGTTTAACTCAGGGGTGACAAAGACAAGGCTTTCGTGACAGCCGCATCCTTTCACAAGGAGCCATTTTTTTGGAGAACACTTCATGAATGATGTGGTAGAGAAGAAAAATGGAGGAGGTTCCCTTCCCTAGTGTGCACGGCCTTCAGCCTCGCCTCTAGTTCTAATAGTCTTTGGATACGAACCATCGGTAATAGGGAAGTGATTTATTTGCATCTAATTGTTCAAGCGGAGGAGTAGAGTTTCAAGAGTCCTAGACTCAATTTTTATGACAACTACAAATTTGGACTGGGGGCATCCTAAAAATCTCAGTCTTCACGGGATTCAAACTCGGTTCATAAGCCAAGCGCTTTGTCACTCAGCTACCTTGACCAACAAGGAAAACAAGCCACACAATTTAAGAGTCAAGAAAAACAAACTAGTTCCTACACATATTAAGTTCGAACCTTCAACTCTTTGTAAAGTTTTACATAACGTTAGACATGATAATTTGTCCAAGATATTATCCTCCAGGATACTATGGAGATAAGCACATGTTGCTGAAAGGGTAGCTGGTTAGACTAAGTAAGAGTGAACTCAACTGCCTTTTTTTCCCCTAGAATTGACTAGTATTGATAGTCATGTGGAATAGACAGTAGACTTTGTTATATAGGCCTACTCGTCAGAGTAACCCCCTTCAAATGTTTAGGAGTGAATCAAACTAAAGGTACAATAAATTTGCTAGCATGGTAAAAATCTATTTTGAAAATCTATGATTACGAAAAGGTTTTCGGATAAAAAGATAGGCCTTATGCCGCATAATAAAATGATGAAGCTTAAATGATGGCAGTCGACTTTCTGAAATATTACCATACCACACTGATGGACAAAAAATTCAAACACTATCTGACAACCACTGAGTTATTATAGATTTTTAAAAAAATATGCTTGCCTAGATCTTGATCTACAATTAACCCTTCTAGATCTAGTAAAAAAAACTGTGTTAATTTAGACTGTATTATATAAGATAAGATAAAATATTCTAGATGTAGATCTAGATTAAATATAATTATTACTATTAATCTAGAATCAGCGGCGTAGCTTGGGTTTTTGATGCCCCGTGCGGCAGCTCACAGTGATGCCCTTTAAAAAAGATACGAAATAAAACAGTGAAAAGATTTTTTTTTTCAAAATAGTGTGTATCCAATTTCAAAGTATTGCTAATTTGCAAAAAAAAAAAAAAGAATTATTTTTTTAAAAAAGGTACTACAATTGAATCTTACATGCTCTCATTCTGACAAACTAGCTACTTTCATCAAAATAAGTTTGTTTTCTACTGTTCAATGGACAAAACTGTTAAATTATTAAGTTGTTAATTTGTCATTGTTGATCGCAAGTAATTCTTGATCAAATTAAATTTGTCAGAAATATCTGAGGATTCAATACATCAACTAAAATTCATATTTATCTTCCACATCATCATCTTGTACTAATTGGGTGATTATTTCTAGAACTATTCAGTCCAATTAATAAACTTCCAACATATTTCTTTCTTGTGTGTCAATAAACATTCTTTAATGTTTTCAGTTTAAATGTGCAGACTTGAATTGACAATCCTCACTTTTTTAAGGTAGACTTGCTTGTTACTGATTTCAGTTAATACAGGGGCACAAAACTCAAGGTAGGTGAGAAAATTAAAAGACTAGTAACTAACAATCATATCAGAAATTTCGTCTGAATTTTCATTTGTACTAATCAATGACTCCAAAAGTTTCTATAATTTTGTAAAATGTATTCCTTAACGTTTAAACGTCTTCTCCTCTGGCGCTATTTGATGAGGACGTCCTAGCGATGTGTTGAAGTTGAGAAAAATGTTTGTAAACCGAAAACTCTGTGACTTAAACTTCAGTAGTTTTCAATTGTCGACGATAACCTCCTCCACTCATTGATGACATGATGGAAGTGAAATGTTCATGTAGTATTTGATCTTGTTGAGAAGAGTCTGCAGAGGAAACAGAATAAGGATTCTTTTTTTCAGAACATTCTCGCCGTCAGACATTTCCCGGAAGTGTCCGGAAGAAGCAAGCTTTCTTCGCATTTCCTTTTGCTGATTCTTTGTTTCGATGACACTGTTGTTGTTTAGTGAAGGCTACAACTAAAGATGTGACTTAATCAAAGGAAAGCTTTAAGTCTTCACATAAAGCTATGAAAGGTGTCTCTATTCATTATTGTGTATATTAGTCCACATTGTTATAAGTCTCTTCAATTGGAATGAAAAGAGACCCAAACTTTTCGTAAGTAAATTTTGAAAATGATCCAATGCTCAAAACCGTATTGGATATTTTGTCCTGACCTGAAAGTGGTTACAGTTACACTTCTGCTTGGCTTACAGTTAGGTGACATGAAGCCTATGTGTTGTTCTTTTGGGTCTGTGCAACAGTCAGGGTGAAAAAAAACAACAGCAATCATTGCAAAATAGCATAGCGCTTGCTTAGCGCTGAGCAGACTGTTAGTAGAATGTATTCTACCAAATCACTCGCCAACTCATATTAAGTCTTCCACCATTAAACATTGGTTTAGACAAATATTGTTTCATTGCACTAGATTATCCTGGAAATAGTTTCTAGTATTTTAGTATCTGAAGTTTAGCTTATTGGAAATGTAGGCTAAATAAATGCGGAGTTTTTATTTGCCTTCCAAATAAACACACTAATACTTGATGAGACATTCAGACCAAGTCTTACCTCGATGCCTCCCTGGAACTTACAGCTTGCTATTGATTTGTTAAAGTAGTGCAGGAGTGGGACAGACAAGCTGAAAACTTCACTGAAGTAGAAGACATGCCAAAAATATATACAACGTATCTGAGGTTGTAGTCTATAATTATTAATTATATACTCTTGATATTGAAGGATCAATGATTCACTTAAAATCTACACTGCAAAGCTAAGTAAGCCAGATTTTACAAATAACAAATGTCTTGTTATTTTTAAAGTCTTAAAAAGAAATATAGAGTAGTTATTCTTAGCTGATCAGGATTTAAAGAAATATGTTGTCAATATGTTGATGTTACCAAGTGTACAGGATAGAGAGCTACCTATAACTAACGTCCAGGAGTGACATCCACCAGGGCCACTGATCGTGTAGTGCTGTAGGAGAATCTTTACACTATTTATCATGGCGTCAACTAAATTGATATTAAATATTTTTTGAGATTCATGATCTGATTACATAGAACTTGACTATTGACTATATCTGATGTGACTACATAGAACTTGACTATTGACTATATCTGATGTGACTACATAGAACTTGACTCTTGACTATACTCATGTGACTACCTAGAATTTTGCCATCTGTGATGTGACTACATAGAACTTGACTATATCTGATGTTATTACACAGAACTTGACTATTTCTGATGTGACCACATCGAACTTGACTATTTATGATGTGACTACACAGAACTTGACTATTGACTATATCTGATGTTACAACACAGAACTAGACTTTATCTGATGTAACTACATAGAACTTAAAAGTAAAAGAAAAAAAAAGGACGAAAGACAAAAGTCTCACACAGTCCATTACTTCTCATGCTTCTGTCGCCTCTTTCTTCTAGAGACATTTTAACAATCACGCAATGGTCACTAAAACCTGGACAGATTTATTTTCAGAACCAAGAGAGAGCACTTCGCGTATTGATTAAGTCACATCTAATGTAACCATGGACTCCAAACATACACAGACTGGTACTGAAGCTCTTTACTTTACTGACTACAACCTACTGCAAACATACACAGACTGGTACTGAAGCTCTTTACTTTACTGACTACAACCTACTGCATATAATTTTTGTAGAAGAAGTCTATGGCAGACTCTTCCAATAACGGAACACTTCGCACATTCTGAGTATTAGCGAAGAGTTTCCTTTTTTTTTTTTTAACTCACGTGGTGGCCTACTAGTTAATTATTGCAGTAGTTCGTGGAACACCCAATCAGGCCTCGCGGAACACAGTTTGAGAAACACTGGCCTATGGAATACACAATTTGAGTCCTTTTAATTTGACTTATCAGAAATGGATGAATAGTTTCTCACTATCCCGGCTATCTGATGGTTAGTTTTCGAAACTAAATACATAAAGCTTGCATCAGATCTGAAACTAACGACTATCACTTTGTCTCCCAGGTTCAACTACAGACTATCACTATGTCTCCCAGGTTCAACTACCGACTATCACTATGTCTACCAGGTTCAACTACCGACTATCGCTATGTCTCCCAGGTTCAACTTCCGACTATCACTATGACGCCCAGGTTCAACTTCCGACTATCGCTATGTCTCCCAGGTTCAACATCCGACTATCACTATGACGCCCAGGTTCAACTTCCGACTATCGCTATGTCTCCCAGGTTCAACTTCCGACTATCACTATGACGCCCAGGTTCAACTTCCGACTATCGCTATGACGCCCAGGTTCAACTACCGACTATCACTATGTCTCCCAGGTTCAACTACCGACTATCGCTATGACGCCCAGGTTCAACTTCCGACTATCGCTATGTCTCCCAGGTTCAACTACCGACTATCGCTATGTCTCCCAGGTTCAACTACCGACTATCACTATGACGCCCAGGTTCAACTTCCGACTATCGCTATGTCTCCCAGGTTCAACTACCGACTATCGCTATGTCTCCCAGGTTCAACTTCCGACTATCGCTATGTCTCCCAGGTTCAACTACCGACTATCACTATGTCTCCCAGGTTCAACTACCGACTATCACTATGTCTCCCAGGTTCAACTACCGACTATCGCTATGTCTCCCAGGTTCAACTACCGACTATCGCTATGTCTCCCAGGTTCAACTACCGACTATCGCTATGTCTCCCAGGTTCAACTACCGACTATCGCTATGACGCCCAGGTTCAACTACCGACTATCGCTATGTCTCCCAGGTTCAACTAACGACTATCGCTATGTCTCCCAGGTTCAACTTCCGACTATCGCTATGTCTCCCAGGTTCAACTACCGACTATCGCTATGTCTCCCAGGTTCAACTAACGACTATCGCTATGTCTCCCAGGTTCAACTACCGACTATCGCTATGTCTCCCAGGTTCAACTACCGACTATCGCTATGTCTCCCAGGTTCAACTAACGACTATCGCTATGTCTCCCAGGTTCAACTAACGACTATCGCTATGACGCCCAGGTTCAACTACCGACTATCACTATGTCTCCCAGGTTCAACTACCGACTATCGCTATGTCTCCCAGGTTCAACTACCGACTATCACTATGTCTCCCAAGTTCAACTACCGACTATCACTTTGTCTCCATGGTTCAACTACCGACTATCGCTATGTCTCCCAGGTTCAACTTCCGACTATCACTATGACGCCCAGGTTCAACTTCCGACTATCGCTATGTCGCCCAGGTTCAACTTCCGACTATCACTATGACGCCCAGGTTCAACTACCGACTATCGCTATGTCTCCCAGGTTCAACTTCCGACTATCGCTATGACGCCCAGGTTCAACTACCGACTATCGCTATGTCTCCCAGGTTCAACTACCGACTATCGCTATGTCTCCCAGGTTCAACTACCGACTATCGCTATGACGCCCAGGTTCAGCTACCGACTATCGCTATGTCTCCCAGGTTCAACTACCGACTATCGCTATGACGCCCAGGTTCAACTACCGACTATCGCTATGTCTCCCAGGTTCAACTTCCGACTATCGCTATGACGCCCAGGTTCAACTACCGACTATCACTATGTCTCCCAGGTTCAACTTCCGACTATCGCTATGTCTCCCAGGTTCAACTACCGACTATCACTATGTCTCCCAGGTTCAACTACCGACTATCGCTATGTCTCCCAGGTTCAACTTCCGACTATCGCTATGTCTCCCAGGTTCAACTACCGACTATCACTATGTCTCCAAGGTTCAACTTCCGACTATCGCTATGTCTCCCAGGTTCAACTACCGACTATCGCTATGTCTCCCAGGTTCAACTAACGACTATCGCTATGTCTCCCAGGTTCAACTTCCGACTAGCGCTATGTCTACCAGGTTCAACTACCGACTATCGCTATGTCTCCCAGGTTCAACTACCGACTATCACTATGTCTCCCAGGTTTAACTACCGACTATTGCTATGTCTCCCAGGTTCAACTACCGACTATCACTATGTCTCCCAGGTTCAACTACCGACTATCGCTATGTCTCCCAGGTTCAACTACCGACTATCGCTATGTCTCCCAGGTTCAACTAAAGACTATCGCTATGTCTCCCAGGTTCAACTACCGACTATCACTATGTCTCCCAGGTTCAACTAACGACTATCGCTATGACGCCCAGGTTCAACTACCGACTATCACTATGTCTCCCAGGTTCAACTAACGACTATCGCTATGACGCCCAGGTTCAACTACCGACTATCGCTATGTCTCCCAGGTTCAACTACCGACTATCACTATGTCTCCCAAGTTCAACTACCGACTATCACTTTGTCTCCCAGGTTCAACTACCGACTATCGCTATGTCTCCCAGGTTCAACTACCGACTATCACTATGTCTCCCAGGTTCAACTACAGACTATCACTACTATCACTATGTCTCCCAGGTTCAACTACCGACTATCGCTATGTCTCCCAGGTTCAACTACCGACTATCGCTATGTCTCCCAGGTTCAACTACCGACTATCGCTATGTCTCCCAGGTTCAACTACCGACTATCGCTATGTCTCCCAGGTTCAACTACCGACTATCGCTATGACGCCCAGGTTCAACTACCGACTATCGCTATGTCTCCCAGGTTCAACTTCCGACTATCGCTATGTCTCCCAGGTTCAACTACCGACTATCGCTATGTCTCCCAGGTTCAACTACCGACTATCGCTATGACGCCCAGGTTCAACTACCGACTATCGCTATGTCTCCCAGGTTCAACTACCGACTATCGCTATGACGCCCAGGTTCAACTACCGACTATCACTATGTCTCCCAGGTTCAACTAACGACTATCGCTATGTCTCCCAGGTTCAACTACCGACTATCGCTATGTCTCCCAGGTTCAACTACCGACTATCACTATGTCTCCCAGGTTCAACTAACGACTATCACTATGTCTCCCAGGTTCAACTACCGACTATCGCTATGACGCCCAGGTTCAACTACCGACTATCGCTATGTCTCCCAGGTTCAACTACCGACTATCGCTATGACGCCCAGGTTCAACTACCGACTATCGCTATGACGCCCAGGTTCAACTACCGACTATCACTATGTCTCCCAGGTTCAACTACCGACTATCGCTATGTCTCCCAGGTTCAACTACCGACTATCACTATGTCTCCCAAGTTCAACTACCGACTATCACTTTGTCTCCCAGGTTCAACTACCGACTATCGCTATGTCTCCTAGGTTCAACTTCCGACTATCACTATGACGCCCAGGTTCAATTTCCGACTATCGCTATGTCGCCCAGGTTCAACTTCCGACTATCACTATGACGCCCAGGTTCAACTTCCGACTATCGCTATGTCTCCCAGGTTCAACTACCGACTATCGCTATGTCTCCCAGGTTCAACTTCTGACTATCGCTATGACGCCCAGGTTCAACTACCGACTATCGCTATGTCTCCCAGGTTCAACTACCGACTATCGCTATGTCTCCCAGGTTCAACTACCGACTATCGCTATGACGCCCAGGTTCAACTACCGACTATCGCTATGTCTCCCAGGTTCAACTACCGACTATCGCTATGACGCCCAGGTTCAACTACCGACTATCGCTATGTCTCCCAGGTTCAACTTCCGACTATCGCTATGACGCCCAGGTTCAACTACCGACTATCACTATGTCTCCCAGGTTCAACTTCCGACTATCGCTATGTCTCCCAGGTTCAACTTCCGACTATCGCTATGTCTCCCAGGTTCAACTACCGACTATCACTATGTCTCCCAGGTTCAACTTCCGACTATCGCTATGTCTCCCAGGTTCAACTACCGACTATCACTATGTCTCCCAGGTTCAACTACCGACTATCGCTATGTCTCCCAGGTTCAACTTCCGACTATCGCTATGTCTCCCAGGTTCAAATACCGACTATCACTATGTCTCCCAGGTTCAACTTCCGACTATCGCTATGTCTCCCAGGTTCAACTACCGACTATCACTATGTCTCCTAGGTTCAACTACCGACTATCGCTATGTCTCCCAGGTTCAACTTCCGACTATCGCTATGTCTCCCAGGTTCAACTACCGACTATCACTATGTCTCCCAGGTTCAACTTCCGACTATCGCTATGTCTCCCAGGTTCAACTACCGACTATCACTATGTCTCCCAGGTTCAACTACCGACTATCGCTATGTCTCCCAGGTTCAACTTCCGACTATCGCTATGTCTCCCAGGTTCAACTACCGACTATCACTATGTCTCCAAGGTTCAACTTCCGACTATCGCTATGTCTCCCAGGTTCAACTACCGACTATCGCTATGTCTCCCAGGTTCAACTAACGACTATCGCTATGTCTCCCAGGTTCAACTTCCGACTATCGCTATGTCTACCAGGTTCAACTACCGACTATCGCTATGTCTCCCAGGTTCAACTACCGACTATCACTATGTCTCCCAGGTTCAACTACCGACTATTGCTATGTCTCCCAGGTTCAACTACCGACTATCACTATGTCTCCCAGGTTCAACTACCGACTATCGCTATGTCTCCCAGGTTCAACTACCGACTATCGCTATGTCTCCCAGGTTCAACTAAAGACTATCGCTATGTCTCCCAGGTTCAACTACCGACTATCACTATGTCTCCCAGGTTCAACTAACGACTATCGCTATGACGCCCAGGTTCAACTACCGACTATCACTATGTCTCCCAGGTTCAACTAACGACTATCGCTATGACGCCCAGGTTCAACTACCGACTATCGCTATGTCTCCCAGGTTCAACTACCGACTATCACTATGTCTCCCAAGTTCAACTACCGACTATCACTTTGTCTCCCAGGTTCAACTACAGACTATCGCTATGTCTCCCAGGTTCAACTACCGACTATCACTATGTCTCCCAGGTTCAACTACCGACTATCACTATGTCTCCCAGGTTCAACTACCGACTATCACTATGTCTCCCAGGTTCAACTACCGACTATCGCTATGTCTCCCAGGTTCAACTACCGACTATCGCTATGTCTCCCAGGTTCAACTACCGACTATCGCTATGTCTCCCAGGTTCAACTACCGACTATCGCTATGTCTCCCAGGTTCAACTACCGACTATCGCTATGACGCCCAGGTTCAACTACCGACTATCGCTATGTCTCCCAGGTTCAACTTCCGACTATCGCTATGTCTCCCAGGTTCAACTACCGACTATCGCTATGTCTCCCAGGTTCAACTACCGACTATCGCTATGACGCCCAGGTTCAACTACCGACTATCGCTATGTCTCCCAGGTTCAACTACCGACTATCGCTATGACGCCCAGGTTCAACTACCGACTATCACTATGTCTCCCAGGTTCAACTAACGACTATCGCTATGTCTCCCAGGTTCAACTACCGACTATCGCTATGTCTCCCAGGTTCAACTACCGACTATCACTATGTCTCCCAGGTTCAACTAACGACTATCACTATGTCTCCCAGGTTCAACTACCGACTATCGCTATGACGCCCAGGTTCAACTACCGACTATCGCTATGTCTCCCAGGTTCAACTACCGACTATCGCTATGACGCCCAGGTTCAACTACCGACTATCGCTATGACGCCCAGGTTCAACTACCGACTATCACTATGTCTCCCAGGTTCAACTACCGACTATCGCTATGTCTCCTAGGTTCAACTTCCGACTATCACTATGACGCCCAGGTTCAATTTCCGACTATCGCTATGTCGCCCAGGTTCAACTTCCGACTATCACTATGACGCCCAGGTTCAACTTCCGACTATCGCTATGTCTCCCAGGTTCAACTACCGACTATCGCTATGTCTCCCAGGTTCAACTTCCGACTATCGCTATGACGCCCAGGTTCAACTACCGACTATCGCTATGTCTCCCAGGTTCAACTACCGACTATCGCTATGTCTCCCAGGTTCAACTACCGACTATCGCTATGACGCCCAGGTTCAACTACCGACTATCGCTATGTCTCCCAGGTTCAACTACCGACTATCGCTATGACGCCCAGGTTCAACTACCGACTATCGCTATGTCTCCCAGGTTCAACTTCCGACTATCGCTATGACGCCCAGGTTCAACTACCGACTATCACTATGTCTCCCAGGTTCAACTTCCGACTATCGCTATGTCTCCCAGGTTCAACTACCGACTATCACTATGTCTCCCAGGTTCAACTACCGACTATCGCTATGTCTCCCAGGTTCAACTACCGACTATCGCTATGTCTCCCAGGTTCAACTTCCGACTATCACTATGACGCCCAGGTTCAACTTCCGACTATCGCTATGTCTCCCAGGTTCAACTTCCGACTATCACTATGACGCCCAGGTTCAACTTCCGACTATCGCTATGTCTCCCAGGTTCAACTTCCGACTATCACTATGACGCCCAGGTTCAACTTCCGACTATCGCTATGACGCCCAGGTTCAACTACCGACTATCACTATGTCTCCCAGGTTCAACTACCGACTATCGCTATGACGCCCAGGTTCAACTTCCGACTATCGCTATGTCTCCCAGGTTCAACTTCCGACTATCACTATGACGCCCAGGTTCAACTTCCGACTATCGCTATGTCTCCCAGGTTCAACTTCCGACTATCACTATGACGCCCAGGTTCAACTTCCGACTATCGCTATGACGCCCAGGTTCAACTACCGACTATCGCTATGTCTCCCAGGTTCAACTACCGACTATCACTATGACGCCCAGGTTCAACTTCCGACTATCGCTATGTCTCCCAGGTTAAACTACCGACTATCGCTATGTCTCCCAGGTTCAACTTCCGACTATCGTTATGTCGCCCAGGTTCAACTACGGACTATCACTATGTCTCCCAGGTTCAACTACCGACTATCACTATGTCTCCCAGGTTCAACTACCGACTATCGCTATGTCTCCCAGGTTCAACTACCGACTATCGCTATGTCTCCCAGGTTCAACTACCGACTATCGCTATGTCTCCCAGGTTCAACTACCGACTATCGCTATGACGCCCAGGTTCAACTACCGACTATCGCTATGTCTCCCAGGTTCAACTAACGACTATCGCTATGTCTCCCAGGTTCAACTACCGACTATCGCTATGTCTCCCAGGTTCAACTTCCGACTATCGCTCTGTCTCCTAGGTTCAACTACCGACTATCGCTATGTCTCCCAGGTTCAACTAACGACTATCGCTATGTCTCCCAGGTTCAACTACCGACTATCGCTATGTCTCCCAGGTTCAACTAACGACTATCGCTATGTCTCCCAGGTTCAACTAACGACTATCGCTATGACGCCCAGGTTCAACTACCGACTATCACTATGTCTCCCAGGTTCAACTACCGACTATCGCTATGTCTCACAGGTTCAACTACCAACTATCACTATGTCTCCCAAGTTCAACTACCGACTATCACTTTGTCTCCCAGGTTCAACTACCGACTATCGCTATGTCTCCCAGGTTCAACTTCCGACTATCACTATGACGCCCAGGTTCAACTTCCGACTATCGCTATGTCTCCCAGGTTCAACTACCGACTATCACTATGTCTCCCAGGTTCAACTTCCGACTATCGCTATGTCTCCCAGGTTCAACTACCGACTATCACTATGTCTCCCAGGTTCAACTACCGACTATCGCTATGTCTCCCAGGTTCAACTTCCGACTATCGCTATGTCTCCCAGGTTCAACTACCGACTATCACTATGTCTCCCAGGTTCAACTTCCGACTATCGCTATGTCTCCCAGGTTCAACTACCGACTATCGCTATGTCTCCCAGGTTCAACTAACGACTATCGCTATGTCTCCCAGGTTCAACTTCCGACTATCGCTATGTCTACCAGGTTCAACTACCGACTATCGCTATGTCTCCCAGGTTCAACTACCGACTATCACTATGTCTCCCAGGTTCAACTACCGACTATTGCTATGTCTCCCAGGTTCAACTACCGACTATCACTATGTCTCCCAGGTTCAACTACCGACTATCGCTATGTCTCCCAGGTTCAACTACCGACTATCGCTATGACGCCCAGGTTCAACTACCGACTATCGCTATGTCTCCCAGGTTCAACTACCGACTATCGCTATGACGCCCAGGTTCAACTACCGACTATCGCTATGTCTCCCAGGTTCAACTACCGACTATCGCTATGTCTCCCAGGTTCAACTACCGACTATCGCTATGTCTCCCAGGTTCAACTACCGACTATCGCTATGTCTCCCAGGTTCAACTAACGACTATCGCTATGTCTCCCAGGTTCAACTACCGACTATCGCTATGTCTCCCAGGTTCAACTACCGACTATCGCTATGTCTCCCAGGTTCAACTAACGACTATCGCTATGTCTCCCAGGTTCAACTACCGACTATCGCTATGTCTCCCAGGTTCAACTACCGACTATCGCTATGTCTCCCAGGTTCAACTACCGACTATCGCTATGTCTCCCAGGTTCAACTACCGACTATCGCTATGTCTCACAGGTTCAACTTCCGACTATCGCTATGTCTCCCAGGTTCAACTACCGACTATCGCTATGTCTCCCAGGTTCAACTACCGACTATCGCTATGACGCCCAGGTTCAACTACCGACTATCGCTATGTCTCCCAGGTTCAACTACCGACTATCGCTATGTCTCCCAGGTTCAACTACCGACTATCGCTATGTCTCCCAGGTTCAACTAACGACTATCGCTATGTCTCCCAGGTTCAACTACCGACTATCACTATGTCTCCCAGGTTCAACTAACGACTATCGCTATGACGCCCAGGTTCAACTACCGACTTTCACTATGTCTCCCAGGTTCAACTTCCGACTATCACTATGACGCCCAGGTTCAACTTCCGACTATCGCTATGTCGCCCAGGTTCAACTACCGACTATCGCTATGACGCCCAGGTTCAACTACCGACTATCGCTATGTCTCCCAGGTTCAACTTCCGACTATCGCTATGACGCCCAGGTTCAACTACCGACTATCGCTATGTCTCCCAGGTTCAACTACCGACTATCGCTATGTCTCCCAGGTTCAACTACCGACTATCGCTATGACGCCCAGGTTCAACTACCGACTATCGCTATGTCTCCCAGGTTCAACTTCCGACTATCGCTATGACGCCCAGGTTCAACTACCGACTATCACTATGTCTCCCAGGTTCAACTTCCGACTATCGCTATGTCTCCCAGGTTCAACTTCCGACTATCGCTATGTCTCCCAGGTTCAACTACCGACTATCACTATGTCTCCCAGGTTAAACTACCGACTATCGCTATGTCTCCCAGGTTCAACTACCGACTATCGCTATGTCTCCCAGGTTCAACTTCCGACTATCACTATGACGCCCAGGTTCAACTTCCGACTATCGCTATGTCTCCCAGGTTCAACTTCCGACTATCACTATGACGCCCAGGTTCAACTTCCGACTATCGCTATGTCTCCCAGGTTCAACTACCGACTATCGCTATGACGCCCAGGTTCAACTACCGACTATCGCTATGTCTCCCAGGTTCAACTAACGACTATCGCTATGTCTCCCAGGTTCAACTACCGACTATCGCTATGTCTCCCAGGTTCAACTTCCGACTATCGCTATGTCTCCCAGGTTCAACTACCGACTATCGCTATGTCTCCCAGGTTCAACTAACGACTATCGCTATGTCTCCCAGGTTCAACTACCGACTATCGCTATGTCTCCCAGGTTCAACTACCGACTATCGCTATGACGCCCAGGTTCAACTACCGACTATCGCTATGTCTCCCAGGTTCAACTACCGACTATCGCTATGTCTCCCAGGTTCAACTACCGACTATCGCTATGTCTCCCAGGTTCAACTACCGACTATCGCTATGTCTTTCAGGTTCAACTTCCGACTATCGCTATGTCTCCCAGGTTCAACTACCGACTATCGCTATGTCTCCCAGGTTCAACTACCGACTATCGCTATGTCTCCCAGGTTCAACTACCGACTATCGCTATGACGCCCAGGTTCAACTACCGACTATCACTATGTCTCCCAGGTTCAACTTCCGACTATCACTATGACGCCCAGGTTCAACTTCCGACTATCGCTATGTCTCCCAGGTTCAACTACCGACTATCGCTATGTCTCCCAGGTTCAACTTCCGACTATCGCTATGTCTCCCAGGTTCAACTACCGACTATCACTATGTCTCCCAGGTTCAACTACCGACTATCGCTATGTCTCCCAGGTTCAACTAACGACTATCGCTATGTCTCCCAGGTTAAACTAACGACTATCGCTATGACGCCTAGGTTCAACTACCGACTATCGCTATGTCTCCCAGGTTCAACTAACGACTATCGCTATGTCTCCCAGGTTCAACTACCGACTATCGCTATGACGCCCAGGTTCAACTACCGACTATCGCTATGTCTCCCAGGTTCAACTACCGACTATCGCTATGTCTCCCAGGTTCAACTACCGACTATCGCTATGTCTCCCAGGTTCAACTACCGACTATCGCTATGTCTCCCAGGTTCAACTACCGACTATCGCTATGACGCCCAGGTTCAACTACCGACTATCGCTATGACGCCCAGGTTCAACTACCGACTATCGCTTTGACGCCCAGGTTCAACTACCGACTATCGCTATGTCTCCCAGGTTCAACTACCGACTATCACTATGTCTCCCAGGTTCAACTACCGACTATCGCTATGTCTCCCAGGTTCAACTACCGACTATCGCTATGTCTCCCAGGTTCAACTACCGACTATCGCTATGTCTCCCAGGTTCAACTACCGACTATTGCTATGTCTCCCAGGTTCAACTACCGACTATCACTATGTCTCCCAGGTTCAACTACCGACTATCGCTATGTCTCCCAGGTTCAACTACCGACTATCGCTATGTCTCCCAGGTTCAACTACCGACTATCGCTATGTCTCCCAGGTTCAACTACCGACTATCGCTATGTCTCCCAGGTTCAACTACCGACTATTGCTATGTCTCCCAGGTTCAACTACCGACTATCACTATGTCTCCCAGGTTCAACTACCGACTATCGCTATGTCTCCCAGGTTCAACTACCGACTATCGCTATGTCTCCCAGGTTCAACTACCGACTATCGCTATGTCTCTCAGGTTCAACTACCGACTATCGCTATGTCTCCCAGGTTCAACTACCGACTATCGCTATGTCTCCTAGGTTCAACTACCGACTATCACTATGTCTCCCAGGTTCAACTACCGACTATCGCTATGTCTCCCAGGTTCAACTACCGACTATCGCTATGTCTCTCAGGTTCAACTACCGACTATCGCTATGTCTCCCAGGTTCAACTACCGACTATCGCTATGTCTCTCAGGTTCAACTACCGACTATCGCTATGTCTCCCAGGTTCAACTACCGACTATCGCTATGTCTCTCAGGTTCAACTACCGACTATCGCTATGTCTCCCAGGTTCAACTATCGACTATCGCTATGTCTCTCAGGTTCAACTACCGACTATCGCTATGTCTCCCAGGTTCAACTACCGACTATCGCTATGTCTCCCAGGTTCAACTACCGACTATCGCTATGTCTCTCAGGTTCAACTACCGACTATCGCTATGTCTCCCAGGTTCAACTACCGACTATCGCTATGTCTCTCAGGTTCAACTACCGACTATCACTATGTCTCCCAGGTTCAACTACCGACTATCGCTATGTCTCCCAGGTTCAACTACCGACTATCACTATGTCTCCCAGGCTCAACTACCGACTATCACTATGTCTCCCAGGTTCAACTACCGACTATCGCTATGTCTCCCAGGTTCAACTACCGACTATCGCTATGTCTCCCAGGTTCAACTACCGACTATCGCTATGTCTCCCAGGTTCAACTACCGACTATCGCTATGTCTCCCAGGTTCAACTACCGACTATCGCTATGTCTCCCAGGTTCAACTACCGACTATCACTATGTCTCCCAGGTTCAACTACCGACTATCGCTTTGTCTCCCAGGTTCAACTACCGACTATCGCTATGTCTCCCAGGTTCAACTACCGACTATCGCTATGTCTCCCAGGTTCAACTACCGACTATCGCTATGTCTCCCAGGTTCAACTACCGACTATCGCTATGTCTCCCAGGTTCAACTACCGACTATCGCTATGACGCCCAGGTTCAACTACCGACTATCGCTATGTCTCCCAGGTTCAACTACCGACTATCGCTATGTCTCCCAGGTTCAACTAACGACTATCGCTATGTCTCCCAGGTTCAACTAACGACTATCGCTATGTCTCCCAGGTTCAACTACCGACTATCGCTATGTCTCCCAGGTTCAACTACCGACTATCGCTATGACGCCCAGGTTCAACTTCCGACTATCGCTATGTCTCCCAGGTTCAACTACCGACTATCGCTATGTCTCCCAGGTTCAACTACCGACTATCGCTATGTCTCCCAGGTTCAACTACCGACTATCGCTATGTCTCCCAGGTTCAACTACCGACTATCGCTATGTCTCCCAGGTTCAACTACCGACTATCGCTATGTCTCCCAGGTTCAACTACCGACTATCGCTATGTCTCCCAGGTTCAACTACCGACTATCGCTATGTCTCCCAGGTTCAACTACCGACTATCGCTATGACGCCCAGGTTCAACTACCGACTATCGCTATGTCTCCCAGGTTCAACTACCGACTATCGCTATGTCTCCCAGGTTCAACTAACAACTATCGCTATGACGCCCAGGTTCAACTACCGACTATCGCTATGTCTCCCAGGTTCAACTACCGACTATCGCTATGACGCCCAGGTTCAACTACCGACTATCACTAAGTCTCCCAGGTTCAACTACCGACTATCGCTATGACGCCCAGGTTCAACTACCGACTATCGCTATGACGCCCAGGTTCAACTACCGACTATCGCTATGTCTCCCAGGTTCAACTTCCGACTATCGCTATGACGCCCAGGTTCAACTACCGACTATCGCTATGTCTCCCAGGTTCAACTACCGACTATCGCTATGACGCCAAGGTTCAACTACCGACTATCGCTATGTCTCCCAGGTTCAACTACCGACTATCGCTATGACGCCCAGGTTCAACTACCGACTATCGCTATGTCTTCCAGGTTCAACTAACGACTATCGCTATGTCTCCCAGGTTCAACTACCGACTATCGCTATGTCTCCCAGGTTCAACTACCGACTATCGCTATGACGCCCAGGTTCAACTTCCGACTATCACTATGTCTCCCAGGTTCAACTACCGACTATCACTATGTCTCCCAGGTTCAACTACCGACTATCACTATGTCTCCCAGGTTCAACTTCCGACTATCACTATGTCTCCCAGGTTCAACTACCGACTATAGCTATGTCTCCCAGGTTCAACTACCGACTATCGCTCTGACGCCCAGGTTCAACTACCGACTATCGCTATGTCTCCCAGGTTCAACTACCGACTATCGCTATGTCTCCCAGGTTCAACTACCGACTATCGCTATGTCTCCCAGGTTCAACTACCGACTATCGCTATGACGCCCAGGTTCAACTACCGACTATCGCTATGTCTCCCAGGTTCAACTACCGACTATCGCTATGTCTCCCAGGTTCAACTACCGACTATCGCTATGTCTCCCAGGTTCAACTACCGACTATTGCTATGTCTCCCAGGTTCAACTACCGACTATCGCTATGACGCCCAGGTTCAACTACCGACTATCGCTATGTCTCCCAGGTTCAACTTCCGACTATCGCTATGACGCCCAGGTTCAACTACCGACTATCACTATGTCTCCCAGGTTCAACTTCCGACTATCGCTATGTCTCCCAGGTTCAACTTCCGACTATCGCTATGTCTCCCAGGTTCAACTACCGACTATCACTATGTCTCCCAGGTTAAACTACCGACTATCGCTATGTCTCCCAGGTTCAACTACCGACTATCGCTATGTCTCCCAGGTTCAACTTCCGACTATCACTATGACGCCCAGGTTCAACTTCCGACTATCGCTATGTCTCCCAGGTTCAACTTCCGACTATCACTATGACGCCCAGGTTCAACTTCCGACTATCGCTATGTCTCCCAGGTTCAACTACCGACTATCGCTATGACGCCCAGGTTCAACTACCGACTATCGCTATGTCTCCCAGGTTCAACTAACGACTATCGCTATGTCTCCCAGGTTCAACTACCGACTATCGCTATGTCTCCCAGGTTCAACTTCCGACTATCGCTATGTCTCCCAGGTTCAACTACCGACTATCGCTATGTCTCCCAGGTTCAACTAACGACTATCGCTATGTCTCCCAGGTTCAACTACCGACTATCGCTATGTCTCCCAGGTTCAACTACCGACTATCGCTATGACGCCCAGGTTCAACTACCGACTATCGCTATGTCTCCCAGGTTCAACTACCGACTATCGCTATGTCTCCCAGGTTCAACTACCGACTATCGCTATGTCTCCCAGGTTCAACTACCGACTATCGCTATGTCTTTCAGGTTCAACTACCGACTATCACTTTGTCTCCCAGGTTCAACTACCGACTATCGCTATGTCTCCCAGGTTCAACTACCGACTATCGCTATGTCTCCCAGGTTCAACTACCGACTATCGCTATGACGCCCAGGTTCAACTACCGACTATCACTATGTCTCCCAGGTTCAACTTCCGACTATCACTATGACGCCCAGGTTCAACTTCCGACTATCGCTATGTCTCCCAGGTTCAACTACCGACTATCGCTATGTCTCCCAGGTTCAACTTCCGACTATCGCTATGTCTCCCAGGTTCAACTACCGACTATCACTATGTCTCCCAGGTTCAACTACCGACTATCGCTATGTCTCCCAGGTTCAACTAACGACTATCGCTATGTCTCCCAGGTTAAACTAACGACTATCGCTATGACGCCTAGGTTCAACTACCGACTATCGCTATGTCTCCCAGGTTCAACTAACGACTATCGCTATGTCTCCCAGGTTCAACTACCGACTATCGCTATGACGCCCAGGTTCAACTACCGACTATCGCTATGTCTCCCAGGTTCAACTACCGACTATCGCTATGTCTCCCAGGTTCAACTACCGACTATCGCTATGTCTCCCAGGTTCAACTACCGACTATCGCTATGACGCCCAGGTTCAACTACCGACTATCGCTATGACGCCCAGGTTCAACTACCGACTATCGCTATGACGCCCAGGTTCAACTACCGACTATCGCTATGTCTCCCAGGTTCAACTACCGACTATCACTATGTCTCCCAGGTTCAACTACCGACTATCGCTATGTCTCCCAGGTTCAACTACCGACTATCGCTATGTCTCCCAGGTTCAACTACCGACTATCGCTATGTCTCCCAGGTTCAACTACCGACTATTGCTATGTCTCCCAGGTTCAACTACCGACTATCACTATGTCTCCCAGGTTCAACTACCGACTATCGCTATGTCTCCCAGGTTCAACTACCGACTATCGCTATGTCTCCCAGGTTCAACTACCGACTATCGCTATGTCTCCCAGGTTCAACTACCGACTATCGCTATGTCTCCCAGGTTCAACTACCGACTATTGCTATGTCTCCCAGGTTCAACTACCGACTATCACTATGTCTCCCAGGTTCAACTACCGACTATCGCTATGTCTCCCAGGTTCAACTACCGACTATCGCTATGTCTCCCAGGTTCAACTACCGACTATCGCTATGTCTCTCAGGTTCAACTACCGACTATCGCTATGTCTCCCAGGTTCAACTACCGACTATCGCTATGTCTCCCAGGTTCAACTACCGACTATCACTATGTCTCCCAGGTTCAACTACCGACTATCGCTATGTCTCCCAGGTTCAACTACCGACTATCGCTATGTCTCTCAGGTTCAACTACCGACTATCGCTATGTCTCCCAGGTTCAACTACCGACTATCGCTATGTCTCTCAGGTTCAACTACCGACTATCGCTATGTCTCCCAGGTTCAACTACCGACTATCGCTATGTCTCTCAGGTTCAACTACCGACTATCGCTATGTCTCCCAGGTTCAACTACCGACTATCGCTATGTCTCCCAGGTTCAACTACCGACTATCGCTATGTCTCTCAGGTTCAACTACCGACTATCTCTATGTCTCCCAGGTTCAACTACCGACTATCGCTATGTCTCTCAGGTTCAACTACCGACTATCACTATGTCTCCCAGGTTCAACTACCGACTATCGCTATGTCTCCCAGGTTCAACTACCGACTATCACTATGTCTCCCAGGCTCAACTACCGACTATCACTATGTCTCCCAGGTTCAACTACCGACTATCGCTATGTCTCCCAGGTTCAACTACCGACTATCGCTATGTCTCCCAGGTTCAACTACCGACTATCGCTATGTCTCCCAGGTTCAACTACCGACTATCGCTATGTCTCCCAGGTTCAACTACCGACTATCGCTATGTCTCCCAGGTTCAACTACCGACTATCACTATGTCTCCCAGGTTCAACTACCGACTATCGCTTTGTCTCCCAGGTTCAACTACCGACTATCGCTATGTCTCCCAGGTTCAACTACCGACTATCGCTATGTCTCCCAGGTTCAACTACCGACTATCGCTATGTCTCCCAGGTTCAACTACCGACTATCGCTATGTCTCCCAGGTTCAACTACCGACTATCGCTATGACGCCCAGGTTCAACTACCGACTATCGCTATGTCTCCCAGGTTCAACTACCGACTATCGCTATGTCTCCCAGGTTCAACTAACGACTATCGCTATGTCTCCCAGGTTCAACTACCGACTATCGCTATGTCTCCCAGGTTCAACTACCGACTATCGCTATGACGCCCAGGTTCAACTTCCGACTATCGCTATGTCTCCCAGGTTCAACTACCGACTATCGCTATGTCTCCCAGGTTCAACTACCGACTATCGCTATGTCTCCCAGGTTCAACTACCGACTATCGCTATGTCTCCCAGGTTCAACTACCGACTATCGCTATGTCTCCCAGGTTCAACTACCGACTATCGCTATGTCTCCCAGGTTCAACTACCGACTATCGCTATGTCTCCCAGGTTCAACTACCGACTATCGCTATGACGCCCAGGTTCAACTACCGACTATCGCTATGTCTCCCAGGTTCAACTACCGACTATCGCTATGTCTCCCAGGTTCAACTAACAACTATCGCTATGACGCCCAGGTTCAACTACCGACTATCGCTATGTCTCCCAGGTTCAACTACCGACTATCGCTATGACGCCCAGGTTCAACTACCGACTATCACTAAGTCTCCCAGGTTCAACTACCGACTATCGCTATGACGCCCAGGTTCAACTACCGACTATCGCTATGACGCCCAGGTTCAACTACCGACTATCGCTATGTCTCCCAGGTTCAACTTCCGACTATCGCTATGACGCCCAGGTTCAACTACCGACTATCGCTATGTCTCCCAGGTTCAACTACCGACTATCGCTATGACGCCAAGGTTCAACTACCGACTATCGCTATGTCTCCCAGGTTCAACTACCGACTATCGCTATGACGCCCAGGTTCAACTACCGACTATCGCTATGTCTCCCAGGTTCAACTAACGACTATCGCTATGTCTCCCAGGTTCAACTACCGACTATCGCTATGTCTCCCAGGTTCAACTACCGACTATCGCTATGACGCCCAGGTTCAACTTCCGACTATCACTATGTCTCCCAGGTTCAACTACCGACTATCACTATGTCTCCCAGGTTCAACTACCGACTATCACTATGTCTCCCAGGTTCAACTTCCGACTATCACTATGTCTCCCAGGTTCAACTACCGACTATAGCTATGTCTCCCAGGTTCAACTACCGACTATCGCTATGACGCCCAGGTTCAACTACCGACTATCGCTATGTCTCCCAGGTTCAACTACCGACTATCGCTATGTCTCCCAGGTTCAACTACCGACTATCGCTATGTCTCCCAGGTTCAACTACCGACTATCGCTATGACGCCCAGGTTCAACTACCGACTATCGCTATGACGCCCAGGTTCAACTACCGACTATCGCTATGACGCCCAGGTTCAACTTCCGACTATCGCTATGTCTCCCAGGTTCAACTACCGACTATCGCTATGTCTCCCAGGTTCAACTACCGACTATCACTATGTTTCCCAGGTTCAACTTCCGACTATCACTATGTCTCCCAGGTTCAACTTCCGACTATCACTATGTCTCCCAGGTTCAACTACCGACTATCGCTATGTCTCCCAGGTTCAACTACCGACTATCACTATGTCTCCCAGGTTCAACTACCGACTATCGCTATGTCTCCCAGGTTCAACTACCGACTATCACTATGTCTCCCAGGTTCAACTACCGACTATCGCTATGTCTCCCAGGTTCAACTACCGACTATCACTATGTCTCCCAGGTTCAACTACCGACTATCGCTATGTCTCCCAGGTTCAACTACCGACTATCACTATGTCTCCCAGGTTCAACTACCGACTATCGCTATGTCTCCCAGGTTCAACTACCGACTATCGCTATGTCTCCCAGGTTCAACTACCGACTATCGCTATGTCTCCCAGGTTCAACTACCGACTATCGCTATGACGCCCAGGTTCAACTACCGACTATCGCTATGTCTCCCAGGTTTAACTACCGACTATCGCTATGTCTCCCAGGTTCAACTACCGACTATCGCTATGACGCCCAGGTTCAACTACCGACTATCGCTATGACGCCCAGGTTCAACTACCGACTATCGCTATGTCTCCCAGGTTCAACTTCCGACTATCGTTATGACGCCCAGGTTCAACTACCGACTATCGCTATGTCTCCCAGGTTCAACTACCGACTATCGCTATGTCTCCCAGGTTCAACTACCGACTATCGCTATGTCTCCCAGGTTCAACTACCGACTATCGCTATGACGCCCAGGTTCAACTACCGTCTATCGCTATGTCTCCCAGGTTCAACTAACGACTATCGCTATGTCTCCCAGGTTCAACTACCGACTATCGCTATGTCTCCCAGGTTCAACTACCGACTATCGCTATGACGCCCAGGTTCAACTTCCGACTATCACTATGTCTCCCAGGTTCAACTACCGACTATCACTATGTCTCCCAGGTTCAACTTCCGACTATCGCTATGTCTCCCAGGTTCAACTACCGACTATCACTAAGTCTCCCAGGTTCAACTACCGACTATCGCTATGTCTCCCAGGTTCAACTACCGACTATCACTATGTCTCCCAGGTTCAACTTCCGACTATCGCTATGTCTCCCAGGTTCAACTACCGACTTTCACTAAGTCTCCCAGGTTCAACTACCGACTATCACTATGTCTCCCAGGTTCAACTTCCGACTATCACTATGTCTCCCAGGTTCAACTACCGACTATAGCTATGTCTCCCAGGTTCAACTACCGACTATCGCTATGTCTCCCAGGTTCAACTACCGACTATCGCTATGACGCCCAGGTTCAACTACCGTCTATCGCTATGTCTCCCAGGTTCAACTAACGACTATCGCTATGTCTCCCAGGTTCAACTACCGACTATCGCTATGTCTCCCAGGTTCAACTACCGACTATCGCTATGACGCCCAGGTTCAACTTCCGACTATCACTATGTCTCCCAGGTTCAACTACCGACTATCACTATGTCTCCCAGGTTCAACTTCCGACTATCGCTATGTCTCCCAGGTTCAACTACCGACTATCACTAAGTCTCCCAGGTTCAACTACCGACTATCGCTATGTCTCCCAGGTTCAACTACCGACTATCACTATGTCTCCCAGGTTCAACTTCCGACTATCGCTATGTCTCCCAGGTTCAACTACCGACTATCACTAAGTCTCCCAGGTTCAACTACCGACTATCACTATGTCTCCCAGGTTCAACTTCCGACTATCACTATGTCTCCCAGGTTCAACTACCGACTATAGCTATGTCTCCCAGGTTCAACTACCGACTATCGCTATGACGCCCAGGTTCAACTACCGACTATCGCTATGTCTCCCAGGTTCAACTACCGACTATCGCTATGTCTCCCAGGTTCAACTACCGACTATCGCTATGTCTCCCAGGTTCAACTACCGACTATCGCTATGTCTCCCAGGTTCAACTACCGACTATCGCTATGTCTCCCAGGTTCAACTACCGACTATCGCTATGACGCCCAGGTTCAACTACCGACTATCGCTATGTCTCCCAGGTTCAACTACCGACTATCGCTATGTCTCCCAGGTTCAACTAACGACTATCGCTATGTCTCCCAGGTTCAACTACCGACTATCGCTATGTCTCCCAGGTTCAACTACCGACTATCGCTATGTCTCCCAGGTTCAACTTCCGACTATCGCAATGACGCCCAGGTTCAACTTCCGACTATCGCTATGTCTCCCAGGTTCAACTACCGACTATCGCTATGTCTCCCAGGTTCAACTACCGACTATCGCTATGTCTCCCAGGTTCAACTACCGACTATCGCTATGTCTCCCAGGTTCAACTACCGACTATCGCTATGTCTCCCAGGTTCAACTACCGACTATCGCTATGTCTCCCAGGTTCAACTACCGACTATCGCTATGTCTCCCAGGTTCAACTACCGACTATCGCTATGACGCCCAGGTTCAACTACCGACTATCGCTATGTCTCCCAGGTTCAACTACCGACTATCGCTATGTCTCCCAGGTTCAACTAACAACTATCGCTATGACGCCCAGGTTCAACTACCGACTATCGCTATGTCTCCCAGGTTCAACTACCGACTATCGCTATGACGCCCAGGTTCAACTACCGACTATCACTAAGTCTCCCAGGTTCAACTACCGACTATCGCTATGACGCCCAGGTTCAACTACCGACTATCGCTATGACGCCCAGGTTCAACTACCGACTATCGCTATGTCTCCCAGGTTCAACTTCCGACTATCGCTATGACGCCCAGGTTCAACTACCGACTATCGCTATGTCTCCCAGGTTCAACTACCGACTATCGCTATGACGCCAAGGTTCAACTACCGACTATCGCTATGTCTCCCAGGTTCAACTACCGACTATCGCTATGACGCCCAGGTTCAACTACCGACTATCGCTATGTCTTCCAGGTTCAACTAACGACTATCGCTATGTCTCCCAGGTTCAACTACCGACTATCGCTATGTCTCCCAGGTTCAACTACCGACTATCGCTATGACGCCCAGGTTCAACTTCCGACTATCACTATGTCTTCCAGGTTCAACTAACGACTATCGCTATGTCTCCCAGGTTCAACTACCGACTATCGCTATGTCTCCCAGGTTCAACTACCGACTATCGCTATGACGCCCAGGTTCAACTTCCGACTATCACTATGTCTCCCAGGTTCAACTACCGACTATCACTATGTCTCCCAGGTTCAACTACCGACTATCACTATGTCTCCCAGGTTCAACTTCCGACTATCACTATGTCTCCCAGGTTCAACTACCGACTATAGCTATGTCTCCCAGGTTCAACTACAGACTATCGCTCTGACGCCCAGGTTCAACTACCGACTATCGCTATGTCTCCCAGGTTCAACTACCGACTATCGCTATGTCTCCCAGGTTCAACTACCGACTATCGCTATGTCTCCCAGGTTCAACTACCGACTATCGCTATGTCTCCCAGGTTCAACTACCGACTATCGCTATGTCTCCCAGGTTCAACTACCGACTATTGCTATGTCTCCCAGGTTCAACTACCGACTATCGCTATGACGCCCAGGTTCAACTACCGACTATCGCTATGTCTCCCAGGTTTAACTTCCGACTATCGCTATGACGCCCAGGTTCAACTACCGACTATCACTATGTCTCCCAGGTTCAACTTCCGACTATCGCTATGTCTCCCAGGTTCAACTTCCGACTATCGCTATGTCTCCCAGGTTCAACTACCGACTATCACTATGTCTCCCAGGTTAAACTACCGACTATCGCTATGTCTCCCAGGTTCAACTACCGACTATCGCTATGTCTCCCAGGTTCAACTTCCGACTATCACTATGACGCCCAGGTTCAACTTCCGACTATCGCTATGTCTCCCAGGTTCAACTTCCGACTATCACTATGACGCCCAGGTTCAACTTCCGACTATCGCTATGTCTCCCAGGTTCAACTACCGACTATCGCTATGACGCCCAGGTTCAACTACCGACTATCGCTATGTCTCCCAGGTTCAACTAACGACTATCGCTATGTCTCCCAGGTTCAACTACCGACTATCGCTATGTCTCCCAGGTTCAACTTCCGACTATCGCTATGTCTCCCAGGTTCAACTACCGACTATCGCTATGTCTCCCAGGTTCAACTAACGACTATCGCTATGTCTCCCAGGTTCAACTACCGACTATCGCTATGTCTCCCAGGTTCAACTACCGACTATCGCTATGACGCCCAGGTTCAACTACCGACTATCGCTATGTCTCCCAGGTTCAACTACCGACTATCGCTATGTCTCCCAGGTTCAACTACCGACTATCGCTATGTCTCCCAGGTTCAACTACCGACTATCGCTATGTCTTTCAGGTTCAACTACCGACTATCACTTTGTCTCCCAGGTTCAACTACCGACTATCGCTATGTCTCCCAGGTTCAACTACCGACTATCGCTATGTCTCCCAGGTTCAACTACCGACTATCGCTATGACGCCCAGGTTCAACTACCGACTATCACTATGTCTCCCAGGTTCAACTTCCGACTATCACTATGACGCCCAGGTTCAACTTCCGACTATCGCTATGTCTCCCAGGTTCAACTACCGACTATCGCTATGTCTCCCAGGTTCAACTTCCGACTATCGCTATGTCTCCCAGGTTCAACTACCGACTATCACTATGTCTCCCAGGTTCAACTACCGACTATCGCTATGTCTCCCAGGTTCAACTAACGACTATCGCTATGTCTCCCAGGTTAAACTAACGACTATCGCTATGACGCCTAGGTTCAACTACCGACTATCGCTATGTCTCCCAGGTTCAACTAACGACTATCGCTATGTCTCCCAGGTTCAACTACCGACTATCGCTATGACGCCCAGGTTCAACTACCGACTATCGCTATGTCTCCCAGGTTCAACTACCGACTATCGCTATGTCTCCCAGGTTCAACTACCGACTATCGCTATGTCTCCCAGGTTCAACTACCGACTATCGCTATGTCTCCCAGGTTCAACTACCGACTATCGCTATGACGCCCAGGTTCAACTACCGACTATCGCTATGACGCCCAGGTTCAACTACCGACTATCGCTATGACGCCCAGGTTCAACTACCGACTATCGCTATGTCTCCCAGGTTCAACTACCGACTATCACTATGTCTCCCAGGTTCAACTACCGACTATCGCTATGTCTCCCAGGTTCAACTACCGACTATCACTATGTCTCCCAGGTTCAACTACCGACTATCGCTATGTCTCCCAGGTTCAACTACCGACTATCGCTATGTCTCCCAGGTTCAACTACCGACTATCGCTATGTCTCCCAGGTTCAACTACCGACTATCGCTATGTCTCCCAGGTTCAACTACCGACTATTGCTATGTCTCCCAGGTTCAACTACCGACTATCACTATGTCTCCCAGGTTCAACTACCGACTATCGCTATGTCTCCCAGGTTCAACTACCGACTATCGCTATGTCTCCCAGGTTCAACTACCGACTATCGCTATGTCTCTCAGGTTCAACTACCGACTATCGCTATGTCTCCCAGGTTCAACTACCGACTATCGCTATGTCTCCCAGGTTCAACTACCGACTATCACTATGTCTCCCAGGTTCAACTACCGACTATCGCTATGTCTCCCAGGTTCAACTACCGACTATCGCTATGTCTCTCAGGTTCAACTACCGACTATCGCTATGTCTCCCAGGTTCAACTACCGACTATCGCTATGTCTCTCAGGTTCAACTACCGACTATCACTATGTCTCCCAGGTTCAACTTCCGACTATCACTATGTCTCCCAGGTTCAACTTCCGACTATCGCTATGTCTACCAGGTTCAACTACCGACTATCGCTATGTCTCCCAGTTTCAACTACCGACTATCGCTATGACGCCCAGGTTCAACTACCGACTATCGCTATGTCTCCCAGGTTCAACTACCGACTATCACTATGTCTCCCAGGTTCAACTACCGACTATCGCTATGTCGCCCAGGTTCAACTACCGACTATCGCTATGACGCCCAGGTTCAACTTCCGACTATCACTATGTCTCCCAGGTTCAACTTCCGACTATCACTATGTCTCCCAGGTTCAACTACCGACTATCGCTATGACGCCCAGGTTCAACTACCGACTATCACTATGTCTCCCAGGTTCAACTACCGACTATCGCTATGACGCCCAGGTTCAACTACCGACTATCGCTATGTCTCCCAGGTTCAAGTCTGTGCCAAAATATGTTTTTAAGCTTTGTTGACAGATGTTTTGAAACTTTGTTCCTGGAAGTGATTGTGTGACCTTGACAGTCTGGTTCTAATTTAACGACTCATAGCTTCTTTGACCTATAAATAGAAGTCAATCGCAGTGTTTTTGCATATGACTCTCTCCGAGTTTCAATCTCACATAAATAATAAAATTGTAGATCTAGATCTAGCTAAACAGCCGTTTAAACTGTAGACACACAATTTTAGTATAAAGTACACAATAGTCACACTGAATTTAAAAAATAAGAAGTAAGAAGATAAAAGGGTTTAGCACTTTTAATGTTAATTTTGAAAACCAAACTTTAACCTATTGAGACAACATGCATTTTGGTTGCAATAACAAGTTAAAAATCCTGGAAATCTAAATACGGACAAATACATTCCCCTGCTCATCCATTCCTATTTTTCAGACCTAACCCTTACGTTCTATTCATAAACTGTAAAAGACATTGTTCAATGGCCGACTACCGAGAGCTTGAGATTGTTGACACCGAGAAGCGTTGTTTGTATCCGGGATATTATAAAGTGGGTGGAAGGTTATGTCAGATCGACTCTAATACATGCCCTATTTATGCATGTGTGTTTGGTCATGCAAGACGACTGACTGAGTTGTAGTACATTTCTTTGAAAATGTTGCTGCTATTTTAAAATATACAACGAATTGATATGCTTAGATCGTTTCATATAGAACAAACAAGCAAAGAATGAATGCAGGAATGGCGCTGTTATGAATGTGATCTCGGTATGAGCATCATTTAAAAGTTGCACACCTCTAGATACTTTTCTCTGTTGTTAATTGGTACAGCACGAAAGTAATGTTTGGACTGTTATGACGCAGACGAGCGATGACGTCAGAGAGAAAACATAGGGAATGTTGGTTGCCGTTGTTGATGGCGTGGTTTTAGGTCCTATTAAGTAACTATGTTATGGTGACGTTCTTGTATGATGGCGAATAGCGGCAGAATTAGAGAGGAGACTATCCAATAGTCCTAAAGCTGAGAAGCTCTAGATGGAAGGATCCTAAGTATCACCTTCATAGACCGAATTACAAATGAAGAAATTCGAAACCGAATAGCAATGGCAATTGGGCCCCATGATGACCCGCTGGCAATAGCCATATCACGAGGTCCTCAGGGCTTTCAAAGATATTTTTGCAGGGAACAGTACCAGGGAAATGAAAGAGAGGCAGACAGAGAAAGCGAGGAGAAGATATAAAAGAATGGACGGGCCTGTCATTGACTCTAGTCAGGAGAATGGAGATGTCCAACAGCTGAAGGTGAAAGTGAAGTAGTCATGTCATGATAATGTCTGCTGGATTCAGGATGAACGTATTGTGACGAATCTAAGTCAAGCTCTTAACGAAAGGAAATGAATAATAGATAATCATTGATGATAAGTTTATTTACAGTTACAAAACACACAGACATGGAGTCCTTTCTTCCACCGAAACCTTCATACTAACTACATACACACTTCCAAGTGTTGCTCCTTAATCCAGTTCTCTGGTAGCACGAAGGACGTACCTTAGTTCCAGACAGCTCAGACTCCCCCCTCTCTTTCTCTTGCTGATCATTTCAGCCCTATCTCAACACTGCTCTCCACATGGTGTCTATTACTCGCGCTGAACAGAGCTCTGGTGCGGCACCATAAACTTCGGCACAGGAGCAGAGTTTTAACAGTATAGATCTACAGACAGTCATTCACTATGGGCAACTTGCGAAGGACACAAGAAAAAAAAGTCCCCCACCTCCACTATATCATGCGGTATCTCAGAGCAGTGGGTATCTTGACTACTGGAAAGACAGCCTTAGACCGTACTCTGCGGTATCTCAGAGCAGTGGGTATCTTGACTACTGGAAAGACAGCCTTAGACCGTACTCTGCGGTATTTCAGAGCAGTGGGTATCTTGACTACTGGAAAGACAGCCTTAGACCGTACTCTGCGGTATTTCAGAGCAGTGGGTATCTTGACTACTGGAAAGACAGCCTTAGACAGTACTCTGCGGTATCTCAGAGCAGTGGGTATCTTGACTACTGGAAAGACAGCCTTAGACCGTACTATGCGGAAAGAAATGTTGACAAAGAAAGACATGGACTGTGAAAAAGCAATAACCTTAGCTGTGAAGGATACTAGTCCTACAAGAAAAATGGCTGGTTCCTCAACTACCAAAGCAACTGCCACCTTTACGTGAGTTATCTGAAGACGGAAATGACAATTCAGAATAGGGCTCTACAATTACATGAAGTACTGTACGAGAAAAACAACAGTACTTCTACAGCTGACGGAATGCACATAAATCTACCATAGAGAAGTTGTAGATCTCGTTTCTTTTTTATTTCTTTTTGTTAACCGAAGTTAAAAAACATATCTGGTGAACTTATACAGGTTAGTGGAGAAACCTTGATCAACGCGCTTTTTTACAAAGCTAATATCAACTCACTCTGTCTGTCTGTCTGTCCGTCTCTCTGGTAAAAAGTTTGAACATGCTTATTCTCATTATCTCCCATTATCAGATCAGGTTAAACTTTGCACAATTATTCATTAAACCTTGCAAGATATGAATTAATAAAAAATTAATCAATTAGCTAATTAATTGTTGGTGATTAATTGTTTTGTTTGATTTCGAAATAAGGTGAATAAATGCTACTTAGGCTAATGAGAAATGTGAAATAGTTATCTGGATTTACTGCTGCGACCTGAAACATCTTGATAATAAAATTGGTCAGCACGAGGTTTCTGTAAAAAAAAATCACCTTAAATGTTTATAAAAAATTTTAATCAAATGTTTCGGATGTTCCTACAGAGTTGAAGATAATCTACTTCCTAGCCTAAATCTCCCTCAGGACGACGGGGCATGGTAACGGGCAAGGTATAAACACGGGACCATCGAGACAACCGAACAACAGTCCAGCGCTCATACCGCACGGTCATGCAGCCATCCATACTTATAAGTATGTGCCAGCCACTGGCGGATCCAGGGGGGGGGCGGTAGGGGCGATCGCCCCCCCCCACTCGGCCGATCCCCCCCCCCGAAGGGGGGGGGCGGACGAATTTTAGTATAGAATTCACACAATTTGTATACGAATTTATTACTTATGTTAGTAATATATACTAATTATTTATATTTCAACCTATTTTTAGATTATTTCCCCTCCCCCCCTCTAGTATGTTGGCCGATTTGATGGGGTCGGGAGGGGGCGATGGTATCAATCCCGCCCCCCCCCACCCATACACTTTCGAGTGGGGGGGGGCTGTCCAATTTATTTCTAGAAATCACAGCTTGCTAACAGAAACAATTAAATATATATATGGTTAAAACTTGTTATTAATATTTTAACCGATCTTTATATTATGTTGTTCCCTGTTTGCCGACTGGGGGAGGGGGGCGAATACCTCTACTGCCTAAACCCTTTGAGTGGGGGGGGGGCGGTCCTACTTTTATGGAGAAATCATAGTTTGTGTACAAAATTAATTCAATTAATATATAAATTTTATATTATGTCAATCCCCTTCTGGTATCTTGGCCGATTCGATGGAGTTGGGGGGAGAGTGATTGCATGTACTGCCCTCCCACTCTAGCCCTCTGAGGGGGGGGGGGCGGTCCTATTTTTATGGAGAATCATAGTTTGTGAACAAAATTAGTTGAGTCGCCCCACCCCTATTCTTTAATGCCAAATGCAATCTTAAGCAGAAATTATTAAAGGAGCGAGGATTAATCGTTTTCACTCTACCGCCCCTCTCATTTCCAGACATAGTTTATGTAATTTCACATGAATTTATCATAATTATTTTAAGAAAGTTAGAATTCAAACGAAATGTTTAGTATAAGAGTCATGATTGAGAAGTTCTAAACCCAAATAATTCCAAACATAGTCGCCTTTTCCCAACCTTTACTCAATCTGAAATTTTTCTAGTTAAATAAATTTGGGACTATAACTCACAATTTACACTTCAATTTTATTGAATATTATTTATCGAATAATTCTTTTTTCGGCAGCGATCCTCAAAGCCAAATCTAAATATGTGGGGTATCTTATCTTCTCAAGGAACAAATCGGTTTTATTTGCAATGTATTAAGGGCCTATAAATTCATATTAGAATATTTTTCAAGTACAACATTATTCGAATGGTCTTTTTTTAATAGTATGAAAAATTAGCTTTAGGTCAGAAGAATGCGTTTCTTCTATGAAGTATGCAAGAAAAGGATTTTGGCGTCGGAACCCACTGATGAATAATGAGCTGTAGTTGTCAGGAGAATGCGTTTCTGCAGTGAAGAAAACGCTTTTGCCGAACTCCATTGATAAAAAATGAGCTGTAGATGTCAGGAGAATGCGTTTCTGCATTGAAGAATGCAAGAAAACGCTTTTGGCGTCGGGGCTTCGCCCCGAATTCTTTTTATGAGCAATGAGCTGTATATGTCAGGAGAATGCGTTTCTGCATTGAAGAATGCAAGAAAACGCTTTTGGCGACGGGGCTTCGCCATTGATAAATAATGAGCTGTAGATGTCAGGAGAATGCGTATCTGTATTGAAGAATGAAAGAAAACGCTTTTGGCGTCGGGGCTTCGCCCCGAATTCTTTTTTGAATAATGAGCTGTATATGTCAGGAGAATGCGTTTCTTCAGTGAAAAAAGCAAGAAAACGCTTTTGCTTTGCCCCGAAACCCACTATGGAACCTTATTGCGCTGCCCCAGTTGTTTTGTTTTTCGCCGACGAAGGTTGAGAAATGCTGCGCTTTTTTTTCTCATATATATATATATATATATATATATATATATATATATATATATATATATGCTGCACGTTTATGCATAGGGTTAGGGTTTACTGGGCGTTAGGGTTAGGGTTTGGAAAAAAATCGCCCCCCCCCACTCCAAAGTTCTGGATCCGCCAGTGGTGCCAGCTTGGTTGGATTAAGCTATGAGAATGTCCAACGGTAGCGCAATGAATGACTTAATGCTAGAACAAATTAGAAAAGAAAAACTGCATTAGCGCGCAGTCTTAGCAAGAGATCGTTCAGTACCTTGCCAAAAAAAAAAAAGCGCATTTCGTGAGAGAACAGACATACTTTATGCGCCAAACAACGGTCAGTCTTTAGGCTTGGAAGAGATGCTTGACAGATTCGACCCAACCATGTAACATGATGTAAGAACATCTTCGGCGAATTAAGAAAGCCTAGGCTCACGACCAGTACCTCGGATATAGGATTCAAATCGAGCTTTAAGACCTGATGGCATATTTTGCCGTCATCCTTGACTGCACGCTTGATGTTAGCCACAAAGAACACATGTCTTTTACATAGCGTTTTGTGGAGGTATCAGATCCAGAAGTTAAGGTGGAGAACACTTCTGAGTTTATGCAGTTAAAAGGCTAGTACAGTACTTCAGCGTCAGAGGCGGACGATCCCGTTAGCGTGACGTAGTACGATAAACATAGTCTTCCCTGACGGCTCAGGGCCCGCATAAGACTTTCGCCCAGGGCACCGCGCACTGCTAAGGCCGCCTCTACCCCACGGGCACTTTGGTACGCCACTGATGTGATGAACTCAAATAGGATATAACAAATGTATTTTTAGCTGGGTTAATATAAGGGAAATAAACGTAAAATATTTCAATATACTTGTACAAAATATAATTTAATCAATGACCTTTCAGAAGAACAATTAATTTGGCACAACCTCAAAATAGTATGAATTCCTAATCTAGACGAATTAATTAGACATGTGAATCGTGTTATTGAATTCCTAACCTAGAAGAATTCATGTACAATGTAAATCATACCACGTGACAATCTCATTTTTTTAAAACTAACTTTAAGGTAGCGAGTTTCACCAACATACCTTTGGACCCAGACAAGAGGATACCCTGCTACTCCACTGGAAGAGATTAACTGATCTGGTGATGTGCAAGATGTCCTCAGCTTATGGTGTGAATATCTATGTCGAAAAAAATACAAATTATGACCAAAAGCCTACAGGGATTTAAAAGGGACATTAGTATTGGTGGATAAAAGCTTGCAAACTAGCAATGGAATTGAGATGCTATAAAGGGATACTAGGTAGCACCTAAAAAGACCAGATCACAAATGAGGAGACCTACTGATACAACTAAATCACAAAGTCCTCAGACCTCACAAAAACGTTCCTTCGGGGAGGCAGACTGATCAAAACGATGGGAAGACACATTAAAAAATAGACGGGCCTGTCACTGAAATAGATTCTTGTCAAGGCAAAAGACAGAGATTAATTGTCCAACAGACTATGGGACAGTGAAAAATAATTTTAGTTTTGTTTTGGCTGAGTTTTTTTTTTTGTGTTTGTTTTTTTAACAAAGCTATTCAAAGTCCTATTAGAACAATCTTACTAAACTTTTTTTTAAAGTATATAAGTTGATAATCCATTTTTAAATGTAGACACCTGTACGTGGAACTTGTTGGCCAGGTAAGTGTCACACGTGTGATCTAATTAAAGGAAGTTCACTCGCGAATATTATTCAAGTGACAGATTGACAAACTTCTCTGGAAAACGCAATTTTTTTTTCCGACCAAGTTTATTTTTTATTTAATGACGTACTACTAATATTTTTTTAAATTCATAAACAAAATATCAATGTATAAATATGTGTGGGCAATAAACCTATATAGACATAAACAACATATCACTGTATAAATATGTGTGGGCAATAAACCTATATAGACATAAACAACATATCAATGTATAAATATGTGTGGGCAATAAACCTATATAGACATAAACAACATATCAATGTATAAATATGTGTGGGCAATAAACCTATATAGACATAAACAACATATCAATGTATAAATATGTGTGGGCAATAAACCTATATAGACATAAACAACATATCACTGTATAAATATGTGTGGGCAATAAACCTGTATAGACATAAACAACATATCAATGTATACATATGTGTGGGCAATAAACCTATATAGACATAAACAAAATATCAATGTATAAATATGTGTGGGCAATAAACCTATATAGACATAAACAACATATCAATGTATAAATATGTGTGGGCAATAAACCTATATAGACATAAACAACATATCAATGTATAAATATGTGTGGGCAATAAACCTATATAGACATAAACAACATATCACTGTATAAATATGTGTGGGCAATAAACCTATATAGACATAAACAACATATCAATGTATAAATATGTGTGGGCAATAAACCTATATAGACATAAACAACATATCAATGTATAAATATGTGTGGGCAATAAACCTATATAGACATAAACAACATATCAATGTATAACTATGTGTGGGCAATAAACCTATATAGACATAAACAACATATCAATGTATAAATATGTGTGGGCAATAAACCTATATAGACATAAACAACATATCAATGTATAAATATGTGTGGGAAATAAACCTATATAGAAATAAAGAACAATAAATTCGGTTATTTCAACCCTTTGAATGCTGATTATTTCAAGTCACGTTTGTTGACATCCGGAGATGTTCAGTGTCAGCTTGAGTCTGTTATTATACAGTTCACTCTTTATAGTTCGACGGTAATGATAAGGGGTGAAACGTGGGGGTCGGATTGTCGAAAAAGTCGTCTTACGAAAGGTTAGCTGTACTTTAGAGAATTTGAGATGTATGTATGCTGTAATAAGATATTCTCTTCAGACTTTCAAGGGGTAAAATAAGCGATAGACGAACATGAAAAAAAATGAAGTAAAAAATACAAAACTTATGATTTTAGCTTTTACATCTAGATTCTAAAAATATACTTACTACAGGAGAGATGAATTACATGAGTTGCGTAGAGATTAATTACATGAGTGTGTGCAGGTGTATGTAACAATTAACAATCTATACAAGTCTTTTGTTTTCTACTCATCAATCTGTCATGACTTCTACAAAGTTTCTATCAACTCACTCCGTCCGTCTGTCCGTCTGGAACACTTTTCGAACACGTCATTTCTCCCACTTCCCATATTTGGATCAAGTTGAAGCTTTGCACAATTATTCGTTGTCCCTAACAAAACATGAATCAAGCACAAAATTAACAAGTAATTAAATATTTAGCTTTAATTATTTAATTTTGTTGATATACAAAAAAAGAACAATATTACAGTATTGAGATATATGGCTGTAAATGTGCAATTCTTTGCTTATATAAGTTTTTATATTTTACTTGTTCTTGAAATGAACATCTGATACACACACACACACCGTTGCCTCGTCGGATTAATAAGTGTCGGATTATCAAGAGTCCTCTGTATCTTAAATTAAATAGAAATACAGAAACACACACACTTGATCAATTGGTTTATTAAAAACAAAATGAACAAATCTCTGTGTGTAAGTTATGAAACAAAAAAAAATCGCTTTCAATGCATCAGATGACGTCATACCAGTTTTCTTCTCAATTTTTTTTCAGCCAGCAGCTTTTCACCTGTCACATCACAGAGACTCTCACTTTGTGTCTTGTTTTAACCGCAAGTTTTGGTCATAGACACTGTGTCCGCTTCACTTCCTCTCTCTCAACAAGTGATAGGACAGGAAAAGTTGAGTGAGTGTATCATCGAGCGTGTGTCGTGTGGGATTCTTTATACCTTCTTTTTTTCTTTCTATTACTGTAAGTAAACAAAAAATGTATCTTTTAAATTGTCTAAATCAATATATTTTAGCTTAATTATGTTTATTGGCTCTAAAATGATCATTATGCTACTCCATGGTGCCCAGTTCCCACAAGTTAGGCTCCTGTAGAGTGTCTACACTCTATTAGCGTGGAGCAGTGTAGAAGCAAAGGCTGTTACAGCATAATATGATTGCAGGCTTTTCTTCTTGTAGGCCTATTGAATCATTGAAACTCACCTTACCTACGTTTGGACCAAGGGAGGTAATTCTCTTGATATCATAAGACGTCTGAAGATGACATTTGTTTTGACATCCGATGTCACGATTTGTGTTTGAAGAGAGACGTGTGTTGTATTGTCTCCACAATCATCCGACATATGTGGATTCGAAGGTGCCGTTGATATATAGTTCAATCACTACTAAGACACAATGAAATGACCCAGTGTTAGATATAACTTAGAAATTATTTTATTCTAAAAAAAAATAAAGACTTAGACCCTACCTTATTACTATTATTATTATTGTTATTATTACTAAAATGATTATTATATTAAAAATTTTTATACCTTGTTTGGAATATTTTACAATTTCGCAATGGTCCAATATCTCTAGTGGCCTTTTCCCCTGTTGCCGTCAATTGTGGGTAAAAGTGTGGAAAACATCTTGAAAAAAAAAAGTAAAACATTAAAATTTGATTTAGTTGGTTTCAAATGTCAAATATATGATGTGCGGATTGAAATCTTGGCGCCAATCAATTTGAAGGAAGCAGACGAAACTTTTAACATTTTGGTCACTTAGTTTTCTCTCACGGAATTATGTCAACATTTGTGTTCAGAACTGCTGCTGATCGGAAAGACATGAGAGAGTTGATTGTCCCAGCACCCTTGCGTCGAAAGTCAAGGGACAGATGATGATCTTGTGCTTGTAGCTCAATGACAGACACACGATCTCTTATGGTTGAGGCTTAAAATTGTCTTTTCCAGAGTACATGATAGACTTCAGTTACGTCTGTAATTCCTCTTACCAGGTTTCCTAAGGAAAGAAAAGTTAAATTTTATGGCGCCAATCAGGTAAACGAGGCCAGTGTTTATGCTGAGTACCATTGAAAAGTCCATAACTTTATTATTATTTATCCATGTCCTATGTTTTGACGGGACACTGCTCCAATGTCTTGCGTACCAGGATGTGTTCCATATTGACGTATACGTCTCACGTTGTATTGGTGTCTATTGTACCAGGATTCAAATGATACATCTATCTCTATCTATCTCTTTCAGTTTTGTTTTTAATGTCGTTTTAAGAGTGTGTGTGTGTGTGCGTGTGTTTGAGAGAGTGAAATGGAGAGATGCGGAGAGAACAGGGTGAAAAATAAAGCTAATACACAGTGCACAGAGAAAGAGATAGATAGATAGATAGATAGATAGATAGATAGATAGATAGATAGATAGATAGATAGATAGATAGATAGATGGATATGGATATAGATATAGATATATATATATACATACATGTGTATATGAGGCAAATAAAATTCTATTCAACAAATCTCCAGTGTTCAATTGTTTATCCCTTATAATTGTCATCCACCTTTCATTCAAAGTCAGGACTACATGTCTCTTTAATTTAAACAATTGTTGGTGTATATTTTTTGAAGAGATCTTGTTATAAGTAAAAGACACAATCCAATGAACGCAGATTTATAGACCTAAATTAAAGTACCTATTTACTATGTTTCGATCTCTAAGGCAGATGATGTCAAAGTCTCACCTGTTTTCTATGTGTACGGCTCACGAGGGTGTTATGGAGCCAGCACTACGACCAGCCGTCTTTACTTTCCCCCAACTTATGTCAGGTACCCATTGGAGTTGGATGGACTCAGGTGTATCCTACAGATCTCGAATTTCTAAATACCTGCCTTTGCCGAGACTCGAACCCAAGACCTCTCGGTTTGAAAGCTAATAGCTTGACCGCTCAGCCACCACACAGATTTTTACTACGGACTAGAAAGTGAGTCATCTGTATTAAATGGATGCAAATAAAGGTAGACAGCTCTCGCCTAGTCTCCAATTTTTTTAAAATACAGGGCAGGCTTTATTTCACCTTTCCCTACTTGAGATGGTCAATTTGGTCACCCCCTTGTCCTAGTCACAAGGGACGTTACTTGATGTGGCGACCTTTAGTCAATTACCACCACCCTCCCCCGATTATTTTTACCCCCCCCCCCTGTTATGTCACTATGAACTGTGTTTATGATCATCTTCTTGTTTGGTTCAACTCCGAGACAGAAATAATATTCAACAGCTAACCGCCATTCTTCCAGTGGTATGGGTAGAGATTTGGGGGTCTTGGGGGGGGGGGGCTGTACCTTTTAGGGGCCCCTGCATTTTGACATTCGTCATCATTTAATGAGGGAAAAAAGGACATTCATTAGGCGGACACCTTCAAGAGGGAGCCCGCAGGGACTTTCGAATTAGGACTCCCCCCCTCTCCCACCGTAGCTACGCCACTGCATTCTTCACAATCTTTTTACAACAGACTTAGATCTAAATAAAATCAACAAGTAGGGCCAGGCTACATGAAGAGTTTTGTATTCTATGACATTGTGTATGTCATGCTTGTTGTTGGTCGGTCGATCCCAGGCCTAGTTCCTTATATATACACACAATTACTCCGCAACGTTCACCTGTTTGGAAATTACCTGTAACATTTGCTCTGTCTCTAGTAGGTCTCGTTAATACAGACGTTGTTAATCTTTCAGTTCATTTTGTGTTTGCATATTTGAGAAAAACAACAACAACATGTCGCTGAACAAGCAAAATTAATCTTTATTAGGGTTTAATATAGATCTATAGAAAATAAAACTGTAAAAAAAAAAAAAACTGGATTTAATTTATTATTATCAATTAAGAAATAATATTTTGGGCATCAAATCTTATAATTATTATTAAATATTAAGCTTTTTAAATATGATCTTTTATCGTAACGCAACGGAACGAAAAAATAAAGGCCTGCTAATTAAATATAGGCTTACAATCAAGAGATATTAATAAACTTATTTTAATTTTTTTTTAGTTGGCCAATTACTGGATGGAAAAGCTTCAGTCACGTGTTCAGGACAAAGGATTATTACTCCGTTGGGTAAGTCATGGCTTTTTAAATTTTAAATTTAACCTTATTTCCGCTTCTGAGTTGTAGGATGTAACTGAGACATATATTTAGCACTAATTAGTCATAATTTAAACTAATGAAATGTCTTCTCGATATGCAAGGAGACTTGTCTAACACACACACACACACACACGCACGCACACACACACACACATACAAAAAAATACATACATACATACATACATACATATATATATATATATATATATATATATATATATATATATATATATATATATATATATATATATATATATATACAATACTGTTTTATAAAGATTTGCGTGGGGCAGTGAAACTCAGTAGTCTAGAAGAAATATTCCAAAGGTTTACAAACACAATAACGCTTGGTAGGGCTGTTACTAACCTGTTAGTACATTTCGTTTCTGAGATATACACACTCAGCTTATATCAACTGACAACTCACTCTGTCTGTCTGTCTGGTAAAAATTTTGTACACGTTATTTCTTCTCTCAAACTCGGGTCAAGTTGAAATTTCGCACAATTATTTCTAGTACCTGAAAAAAACAATAATCAATTATTTTTTTTAAATTAAATAATTAACTACTAGTAATTAATTATTTTGTTTGGTGTCTCGAACAAGGGAAATAAGTCATTCTTGACAGATGTGGTAGTATACATTGAATTAGTCCCCTTAAAGAGGCTTCAGCCCTGAGTTCGAATGCAACTTTTTTTTTCTGTATGCATTTAAGAAGCGATCACGCTAACACTCACAGGATACCCCCCCCCCATTCTTCCCCGCGCTTAGCAAAAACAATTGGTAAAATATTTCTAATCAGACAGATTTATTATTGTTATTCTAGATTCTAGATCGATTAGAAACTAATTGATACAATTACTCTTAATATATGTGTTGTGTTGTTTTTACAAAACTTATATCAACTCACTCTGTCTGCCTGTCTGGTAAAAAGTTTGAACCTGTGTCTACTGTTGATTTGCGAACTCCAGAAAGAACCAAACGCCCAAAAGAATAAAAGAACTGAAGGCAATGAAGATTAATTAGATAATTTAATGTATATATATATATAGGGGAGGTGGAAGGGGAAAATCCCCCGATCCCTCTCCTTTTTTTTTTGAAAAATAAATCCTTTCTACGCCCATGATCTAGATCAGTGATTCCCAAAGTGGTCTATATTGACCCCTAGGGGTCTACGAAGACTTTCAAGGGGTCTACGAAAGTTAAAAAGAGAATTGGGGGTCTATGAGATGTGCACGGGGACTACGATAAAGAATATCAATTCAGCATGTCGTGACTTTAATTTCGACAATTGGAATTTTTTTCATACACACTATGATTTGTACCTTAGGAAATCCTTAAAACTTTTATCCTGCTAATTGAATGAAAATTGTTTTATTTAATTTAATAACAATATTTAAATAGTGTAGTTTTGTCTAGTTATAACTGTAACAAAAAGAAATGTAGACTGTACAGCGTTAAGTATTTGAAATTGAACTTCCATTACTTCCTTGTCAAACAAGCGAGTGTTAATGTGCCATTTTTTGTATGATGCTATGAGACCAATTAAAAAAATATTCATATTTGTGTTTTGTGACCGGTGTCTTCTTTTGGGCCTCTTGATGAAGAATGCAACTTTGAAGACATGGTCGGCATTCTCTGGTGACACTCCAAAAAGGCAAAATGCAAGGGTCACAATTTTGAGCTTCCGGAACATATGTTTTCTCATTATGATGTGTACGGTTCTGATGTGAAAAATTAGAAGTCCTATCGGGATATTTTATAATAGGTGTCATCTTTCTTGTATATCGAATGACAGCTTGTCCATTCTCGTTTTTATAATTCACTACTAGTTTCTTCATTTCTTCCGGATAGAGTGCAATGTTCAAGTGTGTATTTGTTTTCTCACATTTGGCAAGTGTGTCAGCCTTCTATTTCAACATTGGAGAACAGCGTTCTTGCTGTTGCTGTTGAGTTTTACAAGGTCATCAATATGTTTTGTACAAAATCTTTTCGATGTTCCTTCAGATTATGTGGATAATTACATCCTAGCCTAAACCTCCAGACGGGAGATGCGAGCAGGTAAAGTGACCACCGAACGTCAGGCTTGGCATCATGAGTTGTTTTATTCAGGAGGCATCAGAGTTTGTTAAGCTTTGAAGGACTGTTTTTATATTGGTCAAGAACAAAATTTAACTGTTTGGCAAACTTAGCTGATTCATTTGCATGGTAGCTGTTAGCTCCAGTGCTCCTATTTATTCTCTGTGGTTGTCATAGAGCTCATTAGTTACAATGAACTAAATTTTTAAATTATTTTTTCCCCATTGGGCCATTCAATGAGTATCCAAGCTCCTCCGTTTGTGGTGGCTTTCAGAGAACCATCCATGCAAACTCCGACCCATTGGTTGTTAGGGCAATGGATTTGTAACTTTCATTAAATTCTTGAACTCTGTTGGAATTTAGTCAAATTTTTCTTTCTTCTTATGTAAGTCTCTGCAAACGACACACTTCTGCATATTTTTCTCTATACAGCTAGCTGAGTCAACCTTGTCTGGTAATGTTTTTTTTTTTTATTCAAATTATTATCGCTCAAGAAATTCTCGAAAAACTGCTCTTTGTGAAAACTTTTACTATGATACTTAAGGCACATTAATATTTAATATTCTGAAGAACTATTTCATAAAACAACAAATCCCTATATGAAAAATAATCTCCGTAGCAACTGTTGGTGAGCTTGCAAACCTTTAAAAACATAAAGTTTCCAATGTGTTTAGTGATTGTATGCTATACTTATTAACTATTACATAATGGGTTTAAATTGAATTTTGTTAATAAATTTAAAAAAAAATAGATTCATCTTAAAATTTAGTTTTAAATTACTGTTTCACTCCTCCTGTCACTGGTTAGAAATGATTTTAAACAAAATGTGTAATTTGAACTTGATGAATTTTTAAAAAATCAATATAACTTAAGCAGGGGGTCTACGTAAAACCAGAAAACATGGCAAGGGGTCTACGAGACAAAAAAGTTTGGGAACCACTGATCTAGATTAAGTTATACCGGGATAGGACTTTTAAAATAGCACCAGCCCACTCAAATGTTATGACTCTGTCTTACGTTAGCATAAGGCTACCTAAACTCTCTGATCTCTTGTCAAAAAAAAGGTCACCAACATAGTCACATACACACAAAGGTCAGGCTTATGAGTTTCTTAGTCATAGCTTCATTCTTACATACCTGAGGATTTTCACCTCAGCAGAGTTAGTAACAACAGATCAGGCCCAAGAGTCCTTTTTTTTTATTTGGACCGGCAGGGTTACCTCTTGGTATGTTGATTGTACTTTCTATACAGTCGTTCACCCCTGCAGCAGTAACTCTTTGTTAATTATTTTTACGATTAACTTTCTTTTACATTAAATAAAAAAATCCATTGAATCGATTCTAGATGTAATTATAATATTTTCCTTTTTAATTGATTCATGTCTCTGTCAATGAATAATTGTGCAAAGTTTTAGCTTGATCCTAGTTTGGGTGTGGAAGAAATAACATGTACACACGTTTTACCAAACAGACAAACAGAGTGAGTTGATATAAGCTTTGTAAAATAAATAAGTTGGCACCTGGGCGTATTTTGCCCATTACTCTACAAAAGAGTGACCGTCATAGATGACAAGTTTATGACACGATTGTTAGGTCTTTTACGTCTGAAGACGTTGTACTGACCTTTGTCACGATATAATTGCAAAGACCTTCTCGTAAGATACATTATCGCTTTTTGTTCCAACGATCAGGGATTTAGTATATAGCATCTACTGTACTGATGATCAGGGATTTAGTATATAGCATCTACTGTACTGATGATCAGGGATTTAGTATATAGCATCTACTGTACTGATGATCAGTGATTAAGAATATCACAGTCAGAGATTCACATGCAAAATATAAAATAATCCGTTTTAAAAAAAAACATAGCTTATCTAACGGCAAAAACTCCGCACTTAAAACTATATCTATCAACAATGTAGAAGTTATTTCCCTTATTTGATGTCCAAGAAAAAATTAATTACCAATAATTAATTGACTAATTGGTTGTTGTTTTTTTTATTGATTCGTATTTCGTTAGGTGCAATAAATAATTGTTTAATGTTTCAACCTTATCCAAGAATAAGAGTGGGAGAAATAACGTGAACAACCTTTTTACCAGACAGACAGACAGACAGACAGACAGAATGAGTTAATGTAAGCGTTGTAAAAATAAAGCACTTTCTGTTCCGTTGATCAGATGTTGATAAAAGAAAAAAGAAAGGACTAATAAACTGGCAAAGGAAGTAATGCCACTTGATACAAACCACTTAGCAGTTCAAATCCCGATGCAAACCAGGAAATTTGAAAAGAGTTAGATTCGAGCTGAGTTGTGTTTGCTAAGTGCCCCACCCCCTCCACCGCAAAAAAATTCCTCTTCCCATACCCACCCATCCCCAACATGCTCACAAAAAGAGATCGAGCAATTAGTGCGATATACAAAAGTAATTAAACAACAAAGAAATACAATAAAAAGACGGAGATGTTAAGGCTCTTGCGTTGTTTTCGACCAAATGACCTAAGAAGATGACCTAACATATCAAGCAACAGGAACTCAGTTTACTGTCAATAAAATTATGCATAGACGAAAACACCATTTACTATTCCAAGGTGAATAAGCGATTGTAGCTAATCAAAGTCACAGCAAAACATTCAGAAGTACACTTAATATGATAAATATCAACTGTGAAAATAGTTGGCACTTGGCCGAGCCATTACCGTCAGCCAGGTGGAGACGTACTTTTAACAGTCTAAATACACAGACTTGGCCAAATGTTTAATTCAGGAACATAAAACTAAGACTGGGCTTCTGTTGGTTTGTAGGTCCTACATCTCGCTGAACCGTTCCCTGCCGCCTCGCTCAAGGTTTAGACTAGGACGTAATGGTCTCCAGAAGTTCCACACCCAATCTCGGAGCAAGCTGAAAGTTTGATCAATTATTTCTTTGACCTGACAATACAAGAATCAATAAAAAAAAATTAACAAATAAGTAAATTAGCTATTGGTAATTAAAATTTTATTTGGTATTTCGAACAAGGCAAAGAAATTTTACTTGACTGAAATGGTGGAATAAGCTGAATTAGTCCCATTTATAGGTCGCAGCTTTAAAGCAAGTTTGAAACAAATAATACATAACTATACAATCTTCTATTCTATAGTAATAAGCACCTTACTAGCAGAGTGGTTAGTATGTAGGCTTGAGGAGGCGTGAGTCATGAGTTCGAAGTCAAGCCATTCCCTTCTTTTTTTGTATATGTTTTTAAAAGTCGACTACGGTAAAATTCATCCAGATATCTTATTCTTTCTCCCCACCCCCTAAACACTTTTTCCCAACTGGTCCAGATAAGTCATAGGATCGTAGCGTATCGAAAAAGCTTAAAGCATGAAATAGCGCTGAACAAAAACAATTGGTAAAAATAGTTTTAATCACACAGATTTATTGTTAGTCTAGATCAGCGGTTCTCAACCTTTTAGGCTCGGCGATCCCTTTTTACATCCCCCACTCTGCCGCGACCCCCACCCCCACCCTTGCACACGCACAGACACCAATAGAAGAATAGACAAAAACAATTTTTTCTATGGTCTTGGGCGACCCCTTGTAAATCGTCAATCGACCCCCAAAGCGGTCGCGATCCACAGGTTGAGAACCCCTGATCTAGATCTATTACATATTTAATGACATGACTGATCCAAACCAATTAATACAATTGCACTTCGTATAAGCCTTTTTTTAAGTATTTTGTTTTTCTAGTTTCCGTTATTGACTGGACAATAGATAGGCTTGCATTTTGGGGGTAGGAATAATTTCATTTTTTACTAACTGTTGTAAAATCCAGTAGCTCTGAATATAAATATTGTCAGGATAAGTGTCAGGGTAGAAATTTTGTGTCTGTAAGCAAAACTAAAGGCAAAATAAAACTTGAATTTGTTGCCAAAGTGTGGTATTTGTTCAATCAAGCAAGTCTGCTATTTTACCCACATGTCAGTAGATGAGTAGAACAATTACTATAAATGGACAGGATATAAACGCAGTGGACAAATTCACATATCTTGGCAGCACACTCTCCAGAAATGGAAAAATCGATAGTGAAATCGACCTGCGTATTGCCAAGGCCAGTGCATCCTACGGCAGACTGTCTACAAATGTCTGGAACAGACGTGGTATCACCACAAACACCAAGCTAGGGGTCTATAGAGCCGTCATCCTCCCTACACTGCTCTATGCCTCAGAAACATGGACAGTGTACAGTAAACATGCAAAGAAACTAAACCACTTCCACATGACTGTGACAGGTGGGGAAATGTGACGTGTGTTTGGCGCGTTTAATGTCTAGGGGATGATTATTTTTGAAAGCAATCCCACCCCCACTTATCAGCATGTGAATCGGGAGCAGGCACGCAACGAGACAAAGCAATGAAAGATAGATACAAAAGTTAAAATAAAGGAAATTTATTTACATAAATATACATATAATAATAAAAAGGGGGAGGGTTTGCATCTATCTCTAGTATATTCTATGTTTAATCATCACTCTTGCACATAATAAGAGAGTATGTCACTTTGTCCTCTGACTTAGCTGGTTGTCCTGTTGATGTCGCAGCTGGCTGGGTCCTGGCTTGAGGTTCTGCAGCTGGAGGTGGCGCTCTAGCGGATAGAGGGACGCCGGTGATATAGTTCTTGTGGAGTCTCAATCCCCAAAATCTAATATCTGTAGTGGGCACAGTAGGGCGGGTGGCCGGCTACCGTGGGCACAAGGTTACTGCGGGCAGAGCGGATCTGCCGTGGGCAGCGTAGTTGTTAGGATATGTCCAGTGAGTTGTAGAGGGTTGGCGTAGCTATGACGTCTCACACAGATCTGAATCCATAGGGACGTCGCACCTAATAGCTTGACAAGTGGGCTGTCGAATAGGCGGGCAATGCCGATAGCGCCAAGTGGTAGAGTTGAGTAGATCTCAGTAGGCAAGTGCAGCGCTGAATAGCACTAAGCACAAATGCAGGTAAATATATCGTTGATCCAATGAATAAATAGGCAGGTCAGTGAGCTAGGGCAGTGCTGAATAGCACTAAGCACAAAGATAGTAGGTGATTCTTGATATCAACTAAATAGGCAATAGGTGATTCTTGATATCAAACAAATAGTTGATCCAATAAATAGGCAATAGGCAGACACCTGAGGGAGGCTGCGGATAAATAAAGACAAGTTAGGACATGTCTCTCATGCATCTTATCGATGCCCTCGACTGAGGTGCATTCGTCAGATTGGTAAAAATGCTTTTGAGCACAAAAGGGGAGATGATGACAAATGGGATTTGGAATAATAGATGGCAGATAGTAGCAATATAAAATGTACATAAAAGGGAAAGTAATAATATAAAAATGTACATAAAAGGGGAAATAATAATCTCAAATGAACAACACAGGTGGATAGAGAAAGAAAAGGGGGGGGGGGTTGAATTGGGCGGTGGTCAGCGACCCAGATGATTGTTTACATATGACCGTGGGTCGAGAACAATGGAGCGCGCTTGAATGGTGTGTCCGTTCAAGCGGCGCAACTCTCATTAGGGTAAAATGAGTAAAGGGGAGATAATTCAATACAGGGGAGATAACTCATATCTCCTTTCTAAGCGCAGTATTAGTGCGATAGTAAAATCATCAAGGCGATCAACCGAGATAAAGGAAATAAAATAAGGTGTACAAATATATACACGGTTGCATCAACGATCAATTGAGCAACGTAGCATTAATAGATTAATGCAATACCAAATAAATACATAGGGCATGTTTATGTTTTCTATATACGCCAGTGAGAAATACACAATGCACTAATTAAATATAAATGAACTAAGCAAAATACACATGATGATATCCAATGGAAATAGCACAAAAGTAATTAAGATGGAACTTGTGATTAAGTTCGGCTTACCACCAGGTATTCCTCTAGGAGGGAGAATAAATGATATAGTCCAGACTCGATCGACAGCGATAGAGGAGTGAAAGGGTCTGGCTTGATTTGAATCTACTTATATACACCTGGGAAATGTGGGCGGACACAGGAAACGTCCTGGGCTAAGAATTATCTTAGGCGTGGGTGGATTCGACTCGAGGTGGGAGCCGCACCTTGGAATATCACGCGGTGTGTTGACCAGGGTAATCTCTTAGATCAAAGAGAGACGTGAGAGAAGGGGGGGGGGGAGAAGGATTAGCTTGCACTCAAACCAAGGTGGTGTCAACCGCGACCGTCCTTCAGACATCCGGCGGGCACGACAAAAGAGATTGTGTGTTTACCTTTCCCCGATCAAGGGCAGATAAATGAAAGGACGCGCTTTAGCTATCTCCAATGTGGTCAACTAAGTCTAGCCTGGAGCGGAAAAGGTGTGGCGGGTGAATAATTTAGGGGTAGGATGGGGAAATAATTAAAATAAAATAAATAAATAATGAAAAATAATAATTAATGCTGTGATAAATTTGAGTGACTCTGACAGCGAGTTTTTGACTTGTCACAATGACATGTCTGAGAAAAATACTAAATGTCAAATGGCAAGACAAAATACCAGATACAGAAGTCCTTCGAAGAGCGTGTCTGCAAAGCATCCAAACAATCCTGATGCAGTCCCAGCTGCGATGGGCAGGTCACGTCTACAGAATGGAAGACCACCGCATCCCTAAACGACTCTTGTATGGCCAACTAAGCGAAGGAAAGCGCTCGCAAGGTGGTCAAAGAAAGCGCTTCAGGGACACCCTCAAAGCTTCTCTGAAGGCGTTCAGTATAGACCCAGGCACCTGGGAGACAGAGGCACATGACAGAGCATCATGGCGTCGCGCTGTGAAAACTGGCGCACAGGTTGCTGAGGAAAAAAGAACAACGCTGGCAGAAGAAAAACGCCAGAAAAGAAAAGCAAGGCCCACGACACTAGCTCCAGCTGGAATAACCTGCCCAGTGTGCGGCCGAACATTCCGGGCTCACATAGGTCTCATCAGCCACATGAGGAGGCATAAAACCCCAGTGCAAAGCCCTCAGTCCCCTGGATGACAAAGTGGTCATCATCGAACCACGATGGACGAACTATATCTATAAAAGAACAATGTATTCATGCTAGAATCCAGTGAGCCTTACTAATTCGTTTCAGTGTCTGTCTGTTGTGTGGTCAACATAATGCAGATATTGACCAAGTATTGAATGTGTTGTATTTACACATTAGATTTACAAACGGACATATAGTGCCCTTTGTTTTTTTGTTATACACATTCAACCCGGAACCGGACTCTTGATTTGTTGATTTCTAGCTTACAATATAAATAGTGGTCACGTGAAAGCTACTCCATCGCCACAGTTTTATTACAGCACGTGTGGATGTAGTTAAAGATGGAACTAAAAGAACTGGTTTTGTCTTCAAATTATTTCAAGACATTTTTGTTCAAAATGAGGCTTACATAAATATTCTTTGACACATTATTTTTTGACATTCTGCACATTGTGTACGTCAGTTTGACGTCAGTGCTGACCTTTGACATTACACCCAGTGACATTTGTGTAAATTGTGTTGCCAGTCAATGGCCTCGGAAGTTTTCAACCAATACTTTAAATCTCCAGCTTTGATGTTAAGGATTGAAAACACGGATTTAGGTAAAGGCTTTTTAATACTCAAGTGATACTAGAGTGATTTGTTGCTATCGATACTGTAACAACATGCAGATGGTACGATGTGTTGTTATGCCGGGGATTTTACTTGAATTCAATAGTTAACAAAAAATGACGATCTAGAATCATAATTAACGATTCTTTGATAAAACAAAACTCTTGAACTTTATTTAAATACAACGTAAGTACAGTTTATGTACAAATTACAAATCAATGAGTATGAAACATATTACAAAGGCTTTTCAAACGGAGCTCTTAGAAACGTGACTGTCTACTAACCAATTATTTTATCGACTCTGGCGTTACTTTCTTACTCTCGCCAATTCTCTGGCGCTAACTCTTTTAAAAAAATGTCTTTGTTTAATTTCAAATCAACCAATAGATTTCAAACTTCATAATCACGTCCCTTGGGTAAATCCTGACGTGCTGTCAAGTGTCTAAATTTGAGGGGTAAATCCCGAGGCTCATGTCGAGGGCTTATATTTCTTTCAAATGTGAAATGTACACACAATTCTATAATGTAATCTGTGACATATTACCCCCACCCTCCATTTAGCATTTGTATGGTAATAGAAATGCTCATAAGTATTAAAATTATTTAAATATACACAAAATACCATACATGAAATTATAGAAAAATGGTTGAGGTAACATATGACAAAATAAAGTCAACTTGGAGATAACAACAATAATAAAAAAAAATGTAAATGCAGTGAATAAAATTATTGATGACTTTGAACACCTGTTTCACTATTCAATTGGTTATGAAAATGAGACAATGCTTGTCATGAACAATATCAAAAGTTGTACAAAGCATAATACTTGGATAAATTAAATCTTGAATTGAATAGGTTACTTCTCTTCATGGTGCCTTATGATGAAATTAAAATATGACATTATAACTCATTTGGTTAGTACTAATGTGAAAATGTGTACATGGAAAAATATATTGCATATGAAAAATTGACATAGAAAAAATAATTGTGATAGTACATGACAATCTTCTGAGAAAATAATACTCAATGTGATATAAATGTCAACATGTGTGAAGCAATGAAAATTCCAATTATATGTCATGTATCTGTACTATTATAATAGGATATATGCAATAATATTATACCTGAGATAAAATACCTGAAATAAAATGCTCATGATTTAAAAATTGAAATGTCTGATGCATGTCATATGCAAAGATGCTGAAACATAATAAACAAAGTATCTTGAATGAGTGACCTTCCTCGGTGGGTTGCTTGGTGCTAAAAATAAATGTAACATCTGATATAGAATACCTGTGGAAAAAATGAGTAGACAAATTAATTGATTAAGTACAACTGAATACTGTTCTTCCTTGACGAGTATGAATGATAATGGATCAAGTGGCACTAAATATGCTGTAGTACATATGTAGAGTAGAAATGTAAAGTTCGGAACCTTTCTGAATTGCCGACATGGATGTGCATGTGCGTTTTCTAAACTTGAAGAAAAGGTCTTTCAGTTTATGAAGCTGTTGTCTCCATGTCATAATGATCTCACAGATAATGTCTGATTGAACCGCGTTTGAGTTTGGTGAAAATAAGAACTGTCCGAAACCAAAACTCAATTTTCTGGTTGATGAACTTTGACGCTGTAGAACAATGGTAGCAGAATGCTTTGCATTAGAATGTTCAATAGAGCAATGACTGAACATGTCTGAGTTCAATCGGTCAATACAGCAATGTTGAAGAAGTTCATTTGTTCCTTTCTGAAGAAAAGTTGCCCTTTGAGTGGACGGAGGATGAAACTTGGTGTTGTCAATGTTGTTGCTTTCTGAGATTCTTTCAAATTGCAGTACTGGAAATGTCTCAGAAACACTGGTAAAGAAATCTGCATGGTCTGTAAACACTTTAATGTTCTTCACTGTTTGTAGTGCTATGTCATTCAGAGTGATGACCTTGGGAATGTCAATTTGATTTGATGCTGGTAATGAAACAACTATCTCAGGAATGGGTGTTGATGATGTTTCTTCTTCCTCAGGAATAGTTGCTAAGCTTGTAAAATGTTCAACTTCTGCTTTGATGTCTTCATTATCTGTTTCATGGTAATGTTCAAACATATGAACATGAAATACTCTGGTAAACTTGTTGACATTGATTTCATAAAGCAGGTTGGAAATCTTTCTGGTGATGGTAAATGGACCTTGCCATTTGTAAAACAGTTTGTTACTGAAATCTGGTAACAGTAATTTGACTTTATCTCCTTGATCAAACTGTCTTGATTTTATGTGTTCATGTACTATTCTTTGACTTTCAATATTCTTTGTTGTAATGGCTTCGTTAGTTGACTCATATTCTTTCAAATGAGGAATACTTGTATGAGTGATAGAGTCAGATTGAACAGTTTCACTTTTGTCTGGTATAGCCAAAGTTGATTGAGTATAAGTTTCTTTAATTTCTGCTTCTGGTTCTTGAGACTTGTCTTGATTGTAGCAAAAATGTTCAATGCATATCATAGTATTTGATGCAGATGCAGTCTTATTCAAGTCTTGATGTATGAAGTCATCATCAGTGGTTAGGGATGGGAAAGTACTTGGTAGGGACGGGCTTGTATTGTCAGGTAGGGATGGACCTGTATTGGGTAGGGATGGACATGTAGTAGGCAGTGATGTCCCTGTAGATTTACTTGAGTCATGATGCATAGATTCATTGTTGTCAATTCTGGTTTTGTAGTCTTCTTTGTTCTTTGTTTTAGTTATGTTGCTTTTCTTTTGAGTTTGTTTCTTCTCACAATAATCATGTTGACAATGTGAACAATTATTAATGTATTTCTTGACATCTTTGGTCAAGCTAGGCCAATAATATTCTTTGGCTATTCTCTTCTTAGTACTTGTTACACTCATATGTGTGGTGTCATAAAATTCATGCTTTGCTTTGATTATTTGTTGTCTGTACTTCTGTGGTACATATATTTGTTCAATTACATTGTACTTGCGGAAAATAATCTTCTTGAGAAATCCATCTTCGAGATATGCTGTACGCTTTCTTAATTGAGCTTTCTGGTATATTCTTGTTAATGTTGCATCATTCTTTTGTTCAGCTTTGAATTCGGTATTTTTCAATTTTAATAATTCTCGTTTTAGTTCTTCTTGCCGTCTTTTGTCATCTTCTCTGTCTATCTCAGCTAATTTATTATCAAACCATCTTTCTCGTTCATGTAAAGGAATATTGAGTTTTTCTGCTAAAGCTATGGCTTCACCTATTATGTCTGTTGTTAAAGTCATGTTACAATGTACTTTTGCTTGATATTCTTTTTCTTCCTGTCGATGAACCCATTCATCTGGTTTAGGTACTTGTTTTTCTTTAGCTATGTCAAATAATTCTAACCATCTTTGTGTTCTTGTCTTTGGAGACATGTTGAAAAATATACCAACTTGGAATGTAGAAATATAGTAACGTTTTGAATATAACAAATCAATGTTAGTTATGCCGTAACTGGCTATGAAGTATAACTTTGTTTTACAGTAGAAGTACTACTGGAGTCGTAGGAAGTGTAGATGTATGGATCTATTGAGCCGAGTACTTTTTTTTCTGGTTTAACAGTTGGTTAAATCTGGTCTTCTGTTTACTTTGTGCTGCACAAATGATTATTTACTGGTCTTCTTTATAATGCCAGTTATTTGATTTACTGGTCTTTTTTATAATGCCAGTTATTTGATTTACTGGTCTTTTATATTGCCAGTTATTGGCTTTACTGGTCTTTTATATTGCCATTATTATGTATATTGGTCTTATTCCTTTTGCCAATTACATATAATAATGGATTTCTTGAGTTAGACGTAACTCTAACGAAAATCTTTATAGAAGAATTATCGATAACCAACTGACCTGTTAAACACAGAAATTCTGTCCTCCGTTAAATAAGAATGAAGTTCCTTGGAAGAGTTTTAGAAATTGGTCCTAGATCTTGAATAAATTTCGTTAAAAGTTGTCCATGAACTTTTATTAGTCGGAGAGTGCCAGATGTAACAACATGCAGATGGTACGATGTGTTGTTATGCCGGGGATTTTACTTGAATTCAATAGTTAACAAAAAATGACGATCTAGAATCATAATTAACGATTCCATGATAAAACAAAACTCTGGAACTTTATTTAAATACAACGTAAGTACAGTTTATGTACAAATTACAAATCAATGAGCATGAAACATATTACAAAGGCTTTTCAAACGGAGCTCTTAGAAACGTGACTGTCTACTAACCAATTATTTTATCGACTCTGGCGTTACTTTCTTACTCTCGCCAATTCTCTGGCGCTAACTCTTTTAAAAAAATGTCTTTGTTTAATTTCAAATCAACCAATAGATTTCAAACTTCATAATCACGCCCCATGGGTAAATCCTGACGTGCTGTCAAGTGTCTAAATTTGAGGGGTAAATCCCGAGGCTCATGTCGAGGGCTTATATTTCTTTCAAATGTGAAATGTACACACAATTCTATAATGTAATCTGTGACAGATACTTTCAATAGAGTTTATATCTTGTCGTTGTGTACCATCATATGAATGTACATATAGGAGCTAAGAGGGACATGGATGTCAGGAAGAAAAGAGGGGAGGGAGTATTACAACAGCGAGGTGGCTGAGCAGTAAAGCGCTTGGTTTCCGAAACAAGGGTGCTGGGTTTGAATCCTTGTGAAGATTGGGATTTTAAATTTCTTGATCTTTGGGCGCCTCTGAGTCCACCCACCTGACATTAGTTAGGGAAAAGTAAAGGCGGTTGGTCATTGTGCTGGCCACATGACACCATCGTTAACCGTGGGCCACAGAAACAGATGACCTTTACATTATCGTCCCCATAGATCTCAAAGTCTGAAAGGGGCACTTTACTTTATTACAACAGCAACTCCAAATTGATATACATTTTAACATATTGTATGTTATATTCAACTGAACATTTAACTAGAGTTGTCAAATAAAAGACATAGTCTCTGAAGTGAGTCTGTAAACCGGAAGTAACTTGCCCAGTGTGATAGCGTCAAAGAAAATCTTGACTTGACACATTTAGTACACAAGCAAAGGAAAAGATTTTTCATTTTTCTCTTTTAGTGTTATAAGCAGCGGCGGATTGGGTATCTAAATCGGCCCTGACATTATTCGGTCCACTAATTGTGTTGCGTGTCATTTAATTGGCATCCATTAGTACCTGTTCTTATGTGTACATTTTGAAATACATCGAAAAATTAACCTATGCATGCGTGGGGGGTTATGTCACTTATTCTATTTTGTAGTTCAGCAGGATTATAGGTTAAATGAAATCATGGGTCTCAACTCGTTTACTTTCAAAATCAATATCCAACTAAATTTAGAACAAAAAAACGTTTCAGTTGGTCTTAAATTATTTTCAATCTAATAATTGATTATAATCCAAGTATCCAACATCACAAGACAAACCCTTACTTAAAAATTCTCAATGAAAGCACGTCCCAGAAATACATGGCGCCGAGCAGATGTCAAGCAGAGTGGTAAGATGTGGGCGCAGTTGGAGAGACTTGCCCAGAACTGAGACGCCATGAACGGTACTAGACTAATCATCTGCAAAAGATCTTCTCTAAATGGTACTGCGAGGACCAGTCGCGACGCTGAGTCCCTTTTTATTAAAAGAACTTTTCTTACAATTGTTAGTGTATTGTGGGCCTCATTGCGATTTTAAGCAGGTCGGTCTACCAGCCCAAATGCCCCTATAATCCGTACCTGTTTATAGTACCTCATAATGAATCATTTACTTTACATCCAACCCTATTATTAGCACATTTTTAATTAATTTCTCCTCTACAAAATGTTGACGAAAACGTTTCTTTCAAATGGCATTCCAGGTTACCTTGACCAATCTGGAGCAAGGCATGCTAAGCAGAGTTCCGACCTACTTTCTAGTCCGTGGTCAAGCCGTGAAGCGAGAATTAATATCAACAATAGTTGACAGCTAGCAGTACCTGTATCATTCTTGTCCTCCGATTTACCATACAACGCCCCCCGCCCCCCAGGGGGAACAAAACCGCTCCTAGCAAAATGCGTAGTGTCAATTAATAGCGCAAGTAAGAGTTGCGTGGAATTGTTTCATTATCTGCCCTTGTTGATTGTGTTGAGATGCAAGGTTAATTTATTTCAAGTCATATTCAAGCGCATACATTACTACTACTAATAATAATTTTATTTACAAAGCGCTGTTAACAAACCAAATGTAGGCTCAGGGCGCTGTAATAACATTACAAACACAAACACGACAGCTAGAATGACAATTAATCTAAAATAAGTTTTAAACAGATGGGTCTTAATGTTCTTCTTAAAAGAGATGTTAGCATGTTGTCTGAGATAAATGGGGCCAGTTTTTCTCAGTATCCTTCTTGGGACTCTATCGAACGGGAAGGGGGGGGGGGGAAACGTCCGCACTCCCCCCTACACCAATTATACAGTTACGCCTCTTTGATTACAACATAGCAGACTAGGGAGTTCCCAATCCCACAATCCTTAGGGTCTGTTGCTTTGAGTTTTGTTTGTTCCAAGAAGTTCTTGTTTTGGAGAAGACGTTTCTTGTTGATGTTTTCCCTTTCTTGAAGAGTAAGTAAACAGATTTAATTGACTGTCTCGATTGTTGTCATCAGTAGATCTCTGCTGTATGTTTACAAGGAGCCTGGTCTCTCGTTAGCTTTTGAGCCAGGCTAGTGCAGAGTCACGTCATGGCTGTCTAGATGCTACTGCAGAGTCACGTCATGGCTGTCTAGATCCTAGTGCGAGTCACGTCATGGCTGTCTAGATGCTAGTGCAGAGTCACGTCATGGCTGTCTAGATGCTAGTGCGAGTCACGTCATGGCTGTCTAGATGCTAGTGCGAGTCACGTCATGGCTGTCTGGATGCTAGTGCAGAGTCACGTCATGGCTGTATGGATGCTAGTGCAGAGTCACGTCATGGCTGTCTAGATGCTAGTGCAGAGTCACGTCATGGCTGTCTAGATGCTAGTGCGAGTCACGTCATGGCTGTCTAGATGCTAGTGCGAGTCACGTCATGGCTGTCTGGATGCTAGTGCAAAGTCACGTCATGGCTGTCTGGATGCTAGTGCAGAGTCACGTCATGGCTGTCTGGATGCTAGTGCGAGTCACGTCATGGCTGTCTGGATGCTAGTGCGAGTCACGTCATGGCTGTCTGGATGCTAGTGCGAGTCACGTCATGGCTGTCTGGATGCTAGTGCGAGTCACGTCATGGCTGTCTAGATGCTAGTGCGAGTCACGTCATGGCTGTCTGGATGCTAGTGCGAGTCACGTCATGGCTGTCTGGATGCTAGTGCAGAGTCACGTCATGGCTGTCTACACGCTAGTGCAGAGTCACGTCATGGCTGTCTACATGCTAGTGTAGCATGCTGGAGATTGAGGATCTTTGAGAGTTGTGCTTGTAACTGCAGGCAGTATGGTCATGTTTCAGTTTGTATGAGGTGCGTTAATACACAAATATGTTGTACTGTACATTGTTATAATTCGCTGTATAACAGACATGCATCAATCCTCAATTTAATTAGTTATTCAATGTTTATCTGTTAACATTTTTCGAAGTTAAAATTACTAGTTTATTTTGTGTTGCAGTCATTATCATCCAGTCGAGTGGGGGGGGGGAGGTGTACCCGACTAATTCAAATCATCCCCTAGTTAAACCGAGACTAATCTCAATCGAAGGCATGAACACTGACCTGCGACATCCCAACCTGTAGACAGGTTTGATCACCTGCTCGTTGCCACGTCACAGATCTAAACTGCCGACAAGTTGCTATGTCGCGGGTCAGTGTTTAGAACTTCTAAAACGATTGGTGTCGGTTAAACCCGTAAAACCCACCTTGAGATTGTGGTCTAAAATATTTTCTATAAACACTTTCACAATCTACTTAGTATTAAAATAGGGCGACTAAGGTCAAAGGTTCACCCCGATTAAAAGGCATGGAAAATGTTAATGTGTGCCTGAGAGTTTACAGATTGATTGATTTTCTTGTTGCATGACCCTCAGCTAAGCCTCGTTGTGTCCCGGGGTTTTCTTTTCCCAATGCTTCTAACATGGTCAGCGGAAGGTAAAAGTAACTTGATTTGTTCTGGTTTCTTTGAAAGTGGAATATTTTCATTTTCCCATAGCAATAAGCATGTTCTGCTTCAAAAACTTTGTTTTACGTAAAGTGTGCATTTGATATGACAACCTATTGGACTTTTCGTAAGAAAAATAAATCACAAAGCTTATATTGAATCAGTCTGTCTGGTAAAACATTTTGAACACTATTTCTCCCACGCCCATTCTTGGATCGAGTTGAATACATAATTTTAAATAACATTATTTGGGAAAGTCGTTGCGCTGGCCACATGACACCCTATAGATCGCATTAGTCTGAAAGGGTAAATTTACTTGAACTGTACTTATGGCTCATTCCAAACTATATTGATTGATTTTTTATGTTTATATAGTAGATGGTTCAATTACCAACTAATTTAAAGCTTGTGTTTTTCAACCTTTTATTTCGCCCCCATTCCCAGACAAAAAGTATTCCGTTCGTGCCCATATAGACAGCTAGCAGACGAAATAATATAAGAATGATAGCATAAATTATTTAGTTAAAAAAAAAAAAAGTAATTGTGTGGTTCTTACATCCAAATTGATACGTGTCCCCTCGCCCCCCCCCCCTCACCCCACCTTCCAGGTAGAGTTGGGGTGGGAGAGCCATCGCTTCTACCGTACCATTGGGGGGGGGGGGTGTTGAGACTGGCAACTTTATTGGGAACTAACCCTATATTAATCGAGACCCGCGGGTCTTAACTGTCAATTTTACAGGGAATAGCTTTAAAAAAAGATTTGAAATTGTATTATATTTTTTTGTATATGTTGAATTGAACTGAATTCATTTTGCACTTCATTGATATTGTTAGACAATTTCTGTGACTTAAGAGGAAGTTGTTTTTTCTTAGCTCTAGATGGTGTTGTTAAATAAATCTAACAATCCTACATTTGAGTTGTCCGCTAATAATCTTCACACACACACACATACACAAATGTAAGTGGAAACTTAACGGACACGTCCAGGTAATTTTGAATTTCACCTAAGTCACGCGCCAAGTTGTTTGAACTATTGTGTCAGTCAGGGCAACACCTAATGTGGCATTACTGTGTGAAGAACTGTGCCACGTAGTCTAGGATCTACCTGTCACGTCTAGGGCATGGGGCAATAGAGTAGGCGCAGTTCGGCCCTTTTGCGCTGGGCGCTGTTTGCTTCAAGGATATAAAATTTTTCATCCGACGACAGAATGACCCATTAAGTTAAGAGACCTATTCATTTAAGCGTCGGAAAGTGAACAGTGGAATATCTCATTTCTTTCTATGTTTTAATCAGGACATTGTAAAATGAATCAAAGGTAAGTCAGGACATTGTCAAATGAATCAAAGGTAAGTTAGGACATTGTAAAATGAATCAAAGGTAAGTCAGGACATTGTAAAATGAATCAAAGGTAAGTCGTCTGTTGGAGATCACCATCAACTAAACAATATCAAGGACGCTCAATTGAACTTTAAAATTAAAAACTAGATAATAGTTACAAACAGATGAGCTTTAAAATTTGATTCTGTACTGCTAAAATATGCGCAATAAACGTCATACAACTTTTAACAAAAATTAGCTTATCAATGCCTCGTAGGCCTGAATGTATTTTATTTGAAGTAGTTTGTGTTTTGTGCGATTAGTTGTCCTAAATCTTGTGTGTGTGTAAGACGTCATGCCTTAGTTTCGTGTAATTCTTCTTGTGCAGACGATGGTCTGGCTGTGGGCTCTGTGCTACTGTGTCCTCTGTTTCCTCGTTGTAACGGCGACGTAAGAACATAGATGTTTTAATCAGGCTTCATGTTCTGGTTTGCGCGTCGTAGATGAAGTTTTTTTGGATTAGCGGCATCGCTAGCTCTCTGCTTATTCTATGTTTCAGGGTGCTAGATATGGGTCGTGCTTTGATTAGTGCAAAGCCACGTTTCCGTTTATATGTTAGTATGCGTCTTGGGCCGTGCGGTCGGAATTAAGTGTATGCGTGTTGTGTGTTACTTATGCATAGTTATTATTATATAAATAGCCAAACACATTTGTTACGTATCCTAATGTTCTTCTTTTCTTTGCTAAAACAAACGAAGACTTTTTTTTTTAAAGATATGTCTTCAACTCTTTATTTATAAAAGCTAAGCTCTTTATTTCTTGATCACTTTAACTCTAGTTACCTCAGTTTATTGAAATATAAAAAAAAGTGCTTTGTTCACATACAGTTCATGTTCAGTATAAGATCAATAAATGTTCTCCCCAAGTAAAGCACAAAACTTAAAAGGACAAATCCAATCATAAAACATACAAGAATGGACCCAGGAAAGATGCTTAACCAAAGTGTTGTCTAGACTGTACTGATTGCAATTGAACCCATTAAGAGCGAACACTGCAAACCTTGAAGAAATGGGTCGCAACATTCACCAGTTACATCAAATTACTGCAACGGTAGCAAGAATATTAAAATATGTCCCAACCACAAACCACGGACCAACACAAAATTATGTAAGACTAATATACTTTTTAGCTTTGTCTTTACTCTACAGTCGAAAGCCCGTTGATTTAAGTATCACTTTGAATTATCCACTCCCCTTCCCCTTTACACTACCACAACAATAACAATAACAAAATATTGTATACTTATGGCGAACCCTAAAGTTTATTTAGCATCCTCCAATTGATCAACCACTCACCGCACACTTATCAGATTTGAATTCAAGATATAGCACCTTTTTTTTTTGTTTTGCGATGTAAGGTATTAGACAATGCTAATATTCCTTAAGACTACCAGTTTCAGGCATAGGAGAAAAAAATTACTTTTTTCGGAAGTCATAATTGAATGCCCCCTTCGCGTTCCCCACAATGCATTTTTTTTTTGGCATTGTGTCCCCTAAAACCAAGTATAGCCATTTGTTTTTATTCATGGCAATCGTTTGTTTGAGACCTTTTGAATGTAGAGAAAAGACAGTGCTATATTTATCTTATTTATATTTATCTTATTTACACACGTACATTGCTCTTATCTATCTCGAAAAAAAATCTTTTTGATGCTATTAGGATGTTTGTGTGTTCGTTTGTTTGTATACAGTGTCTAAAAGAACGCGAAATAATAGTACGTTATGACGTAAGCAAATTAAAAACTATATCGACTCAGGGAAAAAAGAAAGAAAATAGATTTTAAAAAATAAGGAATCCTTATTTTTGTACTATTTCTATTTATCTTATAAATTGCAGACGTTCTTTCAAAAGAGAAGATATTTACGTCCAACTCGTACCTATGTGTCCATGTAGTCATCCATGTTAACCAGTGACTTCATCATTGTTTTTCCAAGGCTGGTTCAACATTACGATGAGCAGGTTGGACAAAAAAACGCGTGACGCGTAGGACGTAATCATCTTCTTTTTTGAAGTAACGTCTGTATTATATAAGATAAAAACAGAGTTTTAGATGCAGATACAATAATTCACGGGCTAAAAAGTTTTGTATGTCTCTATTATGATGTCTACCTAGTCTCTGGTTTGTGTTTTGGACTGTTGTTCGGTGTCTCGAAGGGTCCCGGGTTCAAACCCTGCTCACTGCGGAAGGTTTGGGAAAGGATATAATTATCTTACTAAACTGAAGGAACATCCGAAACATTTAAAACAAACAAAAACAAAACATTTAAAACATTTTTGGTTTAATCTTGAGACGGGGCAGAATCTGGTGTGGCTAATCAAGCCAATTCTAGAACGGCAGACTTTGCCACAATTCATACATGTGTATGCCTCTGATTCAGGGCTAGCGGACAGGGCAGCTTTCTTTTTTTTTCTTCTCTTGATTAAGGCCGCTTCAATTCTTTTGTTCTCAGCAAGGGTTGTCCCAGCACGCACAGTCTGTCTCCATGCACTCCGGCTTTTGGCTATGTTTTCCCACATACTTTCGCTGATGCCTGTGGCTCTCATGTCTTGCTTGCAGACATCTCTATATGTTAGTATTGGAGTCATATTGTTAAGTATGGTCGGAACATCTTTTCCTTTTTTATTCTAACATTCAATCAATGGGCCACATTTTAACGATTCCCTTAAGATACTTTTTAGCCCGTGAATTATTGTATCTGTTACGTCAATGTAATACTTTTGGTAAAGTTCCTTCAATGTTGGGTATATGAGATCATGTTTTGTAATTCTTCCAATGGTTTGAAAGGTTAGAGGTCACTGCTCTCACCCACTCGTAGGACTAGTTCCTCTTTTGGAATACAGTTCAATCCACAAAAAGCTTTGTCCAAAGATTAGTCAGGAATGCAGTATTTCATGTGGCCACATCCAGCGCAGACATAACCATTGTCCGTCGGTGGTAGATTTAGATTTATATATTTTTTTTTTACGTCTGTCCTAGGCAGCGGATTTTCTTTTGGACACACATGTGTATACCACGGCCTTTTGTAAGTGATCGCCCAACTGTCTCGTTCTGAAGCCGCATTCACCCAGGCGCTCTCTTCTCTTGCATCTAAAGCAAGTTGGCGCCTTAGTTGGTCATTAAAGCGTTTCCGTGGGGGCAATATACGAGGTTTAACTCCAAGTTTAGCGCCTATCAAATTTGCACCATCGTGGTATCACTTGACACAACAGTTTTGAATAGTTAACACATTTTTTTAAAACTCTCCCAGTCATTTTCTAGTTCAATATTCTCCGGTAAGAAGTTTTTTTAATGATTTCACCGGTTGATGTATGACGAAATCTTAAGATAATTGACTTTTGTTAAAATTTCTAGTTTCTAGTGCATTTTAGCCAAATAACTATTTTTGCCTCTTTGTCTCTACGAATCACTTTATCGGTAACAGACTGAAGTGTTGTCAATTATTTTGAATAGAATTAGATTCAGTTGAATCTAGACGGCCAGATGCACACCTTTTAGTAATGAATCAACTTTCAAGGCGCCCAGCCCCCTCTCAAACCGTGAGGCCTTGGCCTGTTGACAACGTCATCCACGCCTTGCGCCGCCACTGCCCTTCAGAACTTTTGACCTAGAAATGAATAAAATATGTAAATATATATTTATGTATCGCTTGTAGATAGAAGCAAATCTATATTTAGGCCTACACGAGGTTACATAACAAGATCACGTGCTTATCGTCATTTGTTTTGACTGGCTGTATTGTTGACTGAGACATTGGATGTTTATAGACACCATAAATCTAGAAACTCTGTAGAGTAGTCTACCAGAAGTGTTCTCACTTTTTCACATGTCTATGGAACGCTAAGCGGCCTAACACCGTCGATCGATGCCACTGTCCAAGTCACTTCATGTTTTTATACAGTTAAGTGATGCTTTAGACGTGGGATTAACATGGGTCTCATCCGTTGCGTGATTTGGACTCATCAAGGGAGAAAACTGGACGTTTTGATTTTTTTAAAGAAGTTGTATATGTTTGTGGTGGTTTGAAAGAAGCACTTTAGGTTCTAGTTAAATTTCTAGTTAAAGTTCTGGTTAAGGCTCTAGATAGTTAACAACATTTCGGATTCCTAGTTCAAACCATCTATTGTCGTGTCATATTAATCACAAAAAAATGTTGTTTCCTAACCCTGCAAACAAGGGCAACAAAGATTATGATTACTAAGAAAAATGTCCTCCTTTAGTGTTGGCGAAAAGGCGTTGGCAATGTTTTATCACGCTCACATCTGCAGTGTTTTAAATTTGTCTACCACTGCCTGGTAGGCAATCTGAACATTACAAAAACAAAACAAGGTTACAAAAGACAGTTTGTGTTGAAACACAAACTCAAAATCGGCCCCCGAAGATGTCCATCCAGGCAGGCTTCAATATTTTGAGAAAGAACATCCAAATGAAATTATATCAAAGACAAATGAGAAATAAGAATGGAGAAAGAAAGTTTACAGATCTTGTGTAGTGCCCCAACGGTCCCACAGATCAAAGGATAGGTGTAAGTGAATGTAAAGTTAGATGTGAACCTGGCCTAACTAGTTCCCCTTTTAGACCTTGTGGTCTATAGGGCAGATGATGTAAAGTTCATCTGTTTTTGTGGCCTACGGTTAGCGAGGGTGTCATGTAGCCAGCACAACGACCAACCGCCTATACTTTTCCCCAACTAATGTCAGGTACCCATTAGAGCTGAGTGGACTCAGAAGCGCCCAAAGATTCCAAAGTTGAAAATCCCAGTCTTCACCAGGATTCGAACCCGGGACCCCGGTTCGAAAGCCAAGCGATTTACCGCTTAGCCACCGCGCCTCCCCTGGCCTGATGTCTTATAATTGATATAATTGTTTTGAATAGGCTCAATCTCAAAAAAAATTACGCTAAAAAAAAAAGGTTTAGAAAAATGATATTTATAAGATTACTATTCATTTTAAATTAGGTCTAGCTTATAATGCATACTAATTAGCTTTTTCTCTTTAAAAAACTGCTTGCATAACTGATTTTAAAAATTAGATTTTTCGCTTTCAGAAAAAAAAAAGTAGCCGTTGCATCAGAACTTTGAATGGTCTAAAATATTGTGATGTCGGATTTTCAATATCTTTTCTAGTTTACGAGATCTAAACGGGACGCACGGACAGATGGACAGACGGACAGACATTTCGCACAAAACTAATAGCGTCTTTTCCCCTTTCGGGGGCCGCTAAAAACTAAAAATCCTAAATGCTTCTGGTAAGGTCGTTGGACGTGATCTTGTTTACCGACTGGATGTTCTCTCTAGAGGCCTTAGAGGGGCTAGAGGGTGTCAGAAGGGTATGGGACTTCCTCACGTTTGGGGAGCGTCTCCTACGATTCGGTGTGAACGTTACCTTACAATGGGTGCCCGCCCATTGTGGAGTGGCTAGTCACGACTTGGTTGACCACCTCGCAAAAACCGCGGTCCAGACGGCACTCGTGTATAATGAACCGTGCATATACCAAAGTGTACGATCCCTGGCTGACAAAATATTGTTGGCGCTTTGGTACGATGGCTGGGATTCTTCGGATAAGGGCCGTGAGCTCCGCAGGCCAATGAGTAAACCAGACAGAAAGGATGAGGACACTGTCCAATTGGTGTTTACTTGTGAAAGGTGAATGGAAAACTACGACACACAGTGCCGCCACTGCATGGACGACTAGACAATAGAACACATTCTTTATGAATGCCGAGTTATGCATGAAAGACGATCGAGACAAAGTTTCGATAGAGAGAAAACTGGTGATTTTTTTTTTCTTTAAAAAAGTATTCAGTATGAACGAACTTACATAACTTAGCAATACAATTTTAAAAAATATATTTAATGTATTTTTTTAAAAAATCTTAAACCATTAGTATGTGCATGTTATTAACAAAGTAAATAGTTACCTTCCTTACTATTAATAGTGAATAGTTGTAAAAATGGTGTATTTTAATGAAAAAACTGCTTGCATAATTAATTTAAAATATTAGATTTTTCGCTTTTAGAAAAGAAAAAGTAGCCGTTGCAGAACTTTGAATGATCTAAAATATCATGATGTCCGATTTTCATTTTCTCTTCTAGTTTCTGAGATCGAAACGGGACGGACGGACAGACAGGCCACACAAAACTAATAGCGCCTTTTCCCCTTTCGGGGGCGCTAAAAAAAGAAAATAAGATATGTAAAAAGTTTTACATTTTATTATCACAAAGGAGATACAAGACAAAAAGACAGTAACTCTTTTATGGGAAATATCATATGCATGCCATAGATAATTCAACATATAAACATTCCACATGTAGTCTGGTGTGAATGTACGCTTTGGTTTGCTATAGTTATAAGGTTTTGTTTGATGTGATTCAAAATTTGTAAGACAAATTTCCGTATGCATAATAAAGATTATTATTATAATTGTTACAACAAATGCATTATTATATCTTATCATCTTATCTTATCGTTTAAATTAAAAACGTTCCTTTAAGCGAAAAAGATAATGACGTCCATGAGCTAATCTAGTAGTGCATGTTAATAAGAGACTTCAACTCTGATGTCATTTGTTTTCCTGGCTGATTAAACATACCATTCTAATGATAGGCCTACAAGTAGTACTAGGGAAGAAGTAGCACTTTTATGAATTTGTCCTTGCATATGAAAAAAGAAATGTGCCTCTATCTTTGTGTCTTTCTGATTATTACCTTAAGGTTGTTTTTTTTTATATTTGTCAGATATGGTTCAACGTTTTAAGTACTTTTGATACTTTAAATATGTCTTCTGTCCTGATGTGTTAAGTGATTTTACTCATGGTGATACTCTTGTGATCTCTAGTCAAAATATCATTGAGTTTTTGGTTAACACTGAAATGAGACTTCAATCATCTAGACATTGAGTGGTGTGTGCAACTGCAGTACTAGCATATAACATGCTTTGAAAGGCACAATCTGAAACAGCGTTTTAACTAAATAACTACATACCTTAATAAATACATATCTTTACAAATACAGGTCTAAGCAAAGAACAGTCTTTAAAATGCAAAAATATAATAATGAAATGCCTTAACAAAAACAATTCCAACAACCATATGCTTAAAAAATTATAATTACATGCCTAGACAGTTGCAATACCAACATGAGTTAGCTATGCTAAGAAAACAATGACATTTTTGTTCCGTTGTGTGGGTTATTAGCTCGATTAGTAGATATGTTTTTAAAAAATGTCTAATGTGTTATCTTTGCCCCATAGCTTCTTTTGTTTGTTCCTAATTAAATACATTGTAATGACTGGGACAACCACGCGGGTTTATTATGTACATAACATTCACTGGTTGATTTTATTTCTAGAAGTTGAGACAGTAGATCTGCCTGTGACATGGGCGTAGCCAAGCTTTATTTCCTGTACTTAAAAGAAAACCAAATGCATATTCTGAGGTACCTACAGTGCATTAAGAAATTATAATTCAAAAAACAAATCTGTTGGGGGTTCTAAGCTATAAATTTCTAGATTTTTTTTTAAACAAAATCAAAACCTCATTAGCTATGCTCTTAGAGAATAAGGTGACTGTAGTTTGCTTTAGAATAATATTGAAGAAGGGTTTTTAACCTCAAAACTCTCTGTAGGGGAGTTTTAAACTCAAAACCATTTGGAGGGGGTTTTAAGCTTAAACCCCTCTGGAAGGGGAGTTTAAACTCAAAACCCCTCTTGGCTACGCTCATAGAATCTGGTGACTGTCTTTTACATTACTTTTTGTTTTATAGAAGAGGGGGTTTTAACCTCAAAACCCCTTTTGTGGGAATTTAATCTCAAAACCCTCTTGGCTGCGCTGGGACAAGTGACGGTTTAACATTAAAATCTTACGTGAAATAAACAAAATTAAAGCTAAAATCAGTCACAAAGTCCCCCTTCCCCCTCTCGGGGGGGATTTCATTTCGGTGGGGAGGGGGTGAACCCCCAACTCCTCTGGCTACTCCCATGACTTGTGGCGTTCTTTCACCGAGATGAAAGACATAAAAAGCCCCCTCACAGAGCGCCTACACCTGGTGTTACGAATACAGTGAAAGATCTGTTTGACATTTTGAGGTTCACCGAGTTGACCTCCCATGGACGCATCACGTGACCAAATATTTACTTTTACAACGAGGCTAATGACAGAATGAACCAATAAGAAAACAGATACACTCTTCTTAAGGAAGAAACAATATGTTCTGTGTGTTCTGGTCGTGGGGCAAAGAATGCTTTTAAATAGAGGAGAGGTGTTGTGGTCACAGGTTAATACATTTAATGAGTGGTGTTGTGGTCACAGGTTAATGAATACATTTAATGAGTGGTGTTGTGGTCACAGGTTAATGAATACATTTAATGAGTAGTGTTGTGGTCACAGTATAATGAATACATTTAATGAGAGGTGTTGTGGTCACAGTATAATGAATACTTTTAATGAGAGGTGTTGTGGTCACAGTATAATGAATACATTTAATGAGAGGTGTTGTGGTCACAGTATAATGAATACATTTAATGAGCGGTGTTGTGGTCACAGGTTAATGAATACATTTAATGAGTGGTGTTGTGGTCACAGGTTAATGAATACATTTAATGAGCGGACAAGGAGTACGCTTAATGACGGATGCAATGGAGACGAGGCAAGCAATACGCGGGAGCTGTGGCCTCCAGCATACGTTTGGGCACCTGATTGATAAAAGACAGTCTGATATTTATTTTTATTGAGGAGTTTTAAAATGTGCTTCCAGACATTTCCCCAGGAAGTCACAAGTGTTTCAGTGTTAGCTAGGATTGAAAGACTAAAGTTAGCATTGAGACAAAATATTCTCAATTGACATTGCTAACATTGATAAGAAGGTTACATGTGTCGTTAATAAAAGTGTCACTTTTTTTTATATTTTTAGTCAGTAAGAGTTACAAAAGCACTGAATCGGGGGGGGGGGGGAGAAGTGAAAAAGGGGGGGGGAGGGAGTGTGAACACGGAAATAGAAAGAGTCCCTCAACTCCCTAGCATTAAGTGTGCTCATGAATATAATCTCTTTTTACAAAGCTTATATCAAGTCACTCTGTCTGTCTGTCTGGTTAAACGTTTGTATACGTTATTTCTCTCACATTCACACTCGGATCAAGCTGAAATTTTGCTGAAATTATTTATTTTACCTGACAACATAAAAAAATATTACCAATTAGTTAATCAACTATTGATAATTAATTATATTGTTTGGCATCTCGAACAAATGGGAAAGACTAAAGTGGTGGTATAAGCTGAATTAGTCCCCTTTATAGGTCGCCGCTTTAAAGTAAGTTTGAAGCAAACAATAGATAACTATACAATCTCCTCTTTTCATAATTATCTCACATGTAGAGTGGCATTAATTCTTTTTTTTTTTATAGATTCATGTTTTGTAAGTTCCCCTATTCAGACCTTTCGATCTATAGGACAGATAATGTATAGGTCATCTGTTTCTTTGGCCAGCGGAGTATCATATGGTCAGCACAAAGACCAACCCTTTTACTTTTCCCAACTAAAGTCAGGTACCCAGTAGAGTTGGGTGGACTCAAGGGCACGCTAAAAATCCTGAAATTAAAAAAACAAAAACAGTCATCGAGATTCGAACACAGGACCCTAGGGTCTTGAACCCAAGCGCTTAACCCCTCAGCCACCACGCCTATATGTGTTGTTAAGGAGAATGGAGAATTGTGCAAAGTTTCAACATGATCCGAGAATTGAGAAGGGGAGAAACAATGTGTAAACCTGGTACCAGACAGATACACGGAGTGAGTTGATATAAGCTTTGAACCAAGAGAAAACATCTACTTGTTCATTGCTGAACAATATATGCCAACATTCTTGTTTGCCATGGAATATTTTACATTTTTATTTGGTTTCCATTTTAGGTCAATTACAAGAGAGAGAGAACACCTTGAATAATATTGGAATCCACCTGGCCTGCAATGGTGATGTAACCATCTTCACTATCAAAGAGTAGATCTACCTGGAAACATCTATTCCTTAATCATCTGTTCGTTAAATATCGCAGTGTCTCGTAGATATGGCCAGCGCTGATTCTTCCAACACTGGACTACGAGAGCCAGTTTTTCTAGGCGACTATAGTTTTAACACAGGGAAACTAAAACAGTTCTCCTGGCTGGATTACGTCATCTTTGCAGGCATCCTTCTGGTGTCAGCGGGAATAGGTTTGTACCATGCCATCAAAGATCGCAAAAACAAGTCACTGGACAATTTTTTGCTGGCAGGCAGAAACATGAACCCGTTTCCGGTTGCGTTGTCCCTGCTGGCTAGTTTTATGTCCGCCATCACGTTGCTGGGGACGCCGGCGGAGATGTACAACTATTCAACGATGTACTTGTGGATAGGTGTTGGCTACTTTTTTGTCATCGCCGGAGCTGCACACATCTACATTCCGATATTCTACAACCTAGGCGTCACCAGCGCATACGAAGTAAGTAGTTATATTCGGCATAGTTTAATTCCAATGCCTGATTTACTTTTAAGAACAATAAGCTATGTCTATTTTATAAACCGACCTTTTTTTTTTGCAGAGGGACCTTAAGGGATGGCAAGTGGAGCAAAGACCCCAGGTCTTGTATCTGAGGGGGCCCCGCGATAAGATATTACGTTGTCATACAAATGTGTATAACAAATCAAATATGTCAAAATGACCTTACTTTAAAGGACTGAAACTTACAAATTATAGGTGGCGCATTAAAATCAGAAGTGAAAAAAACATTGGCGAATGGAACCAAAGGTTGGCTACCCCTGTTCTGTAGCATCTTAGCTTCGGTGGTCGAATGGTTAAGCGCTTGGCTTCCGAACCTGAGGTCCTGGGTTCGAATCTCGGTGAAGGCTGGGATTTTGAATTTCGGGATTTTTAGAAAGCCCCAGAGTCCAATGGGAAAAGGGTAACTCTAATGGGTGCCTGACACTAGTTAAGGAAAGGTGGTTGGTCATTGTGCTGGCCACATGACACCCTGGTCGGTAACCGTTGGAAAAAGAAACAAATGACATTTACATCATCTGCACCATAGGTCTGAACGGGGGTTCTTTATTTCAACTCTACTCTAGCGGATCCAGAACTTTGGAGTGGGGGGGGGGCGATTTTTTTTCCAAACCCTAACCCTAACGCCGCGTAAACCCTAACCCTATGCATAAACGTGCGTACAGCATATATATATATATATATATACATATATATATATATATATATATATATATATATATATATATATATATATATATATATATATATATGAGAATAAACTAGAGCAGTTTTTCTCAACCTTCGGCGAAAAAATAAAAAAGCCATGTTGAGGCCTTTCTCTTGCAAGCTTGGGGGTCTGGGGAAGCGCTGTAAGATTCTCCAGTGGGGTTCGGGGCGAAGCCCCGACGCAAAAAGCGTTTTCTTGCAATTTTCACTGCAGAAACGCATCCTTCTGACATCTACAGCTTATTATTTATCAGTGGGGTTGGGGCGATGCCCTGACGCCAAAAGCTATTTCTTGCATTCTTTATTGAAGAAACGCATTCACCTGACATTTATAGTTCATTATTTATCAGTGGGTTTCGGGGCTAAGCCCCGACGCAAAAAGCATTTTCTTGCATTCTTCACTGCATAAACACATTTTCCCTGCATCTACAGCTCATTATTTATCAGCAAAAAGCGTTTTCTTGCATTTATCACTGCAGAAACGCATCCTTCTGACATCTACAGCTTATTATTTTTCAGTGGGGTTGGGGCGAAGCCCCGACGCCAAAAGCTATTTCTTGCAATCTTCACTGAAGAAACGCATTCATCTGACATTTATAGTTCATTATTTATCAGTGGGGTTAGGGGCGAAAAAGCACTTTCTTGCATTCTTCAGTGCATAAACACATTTTCCCTGCATCTACAGCTTATTACTTATCAGTGGGGTTCGGGGCGAAGCCCCGACGCAAAAAGCGTTTTCTTGCATTCTTCACTGCAGAAACGCATTCTCCTGACATTTATAGCTTATTATCTATCAGTGGGGTTAGGGGCGAAGCCCCGATGCTAAAAGCCTTTTCTTGCATTCTTCACTGCATAAACACATTTTTCATACATCTACAGCTCATTATTTATCAGTGTTTTCTTGCATTCTTCATTGCAGAAACGCATTCGCCTGACATTTATAGCTCATTATTCATCAGTGGGGCTCGGGTCGAAGCCCAATCACGAAAAGCGTTTTCTTGCATTCTTCACTGAAGAAACGCATTCTCCTGACCTAAAGCTCATTTTTTATCCTATTGTAAAGGACATTTCGAATAATGTTGAACAATATTCTAATATAATTTTTTAGGCACTTAATACATTGCCAATAAAACCGATTTGTTCCTTGAAAAGATAAGATACCCCACATCTTTAGATTAAGGCTTTGAGGATCACCGCCGAAAAAAAATTATTCGATAAATAATATTCCATAAAATTCAAGCATAAATTCTGAGTTATAGTCCAAAACTTAATTAACTAGAAAAATATCAGATTGAGTAAAGGTTGGAAAAAGGCGACTAGGAAAAGATTATCTGGGTTTAGAGCTCATCTCAATTGTGACTCTCGTACTGAAAAAATTTGTTTGAATTATAACTTTTCCAAAGCAAAGTCTTTCTTAAAATAATTAAGATAAATTCATGTGAAATTACAAAAACTCTGTCTGGAAAGGGAAGGGGGCGATAGAGTGAAAATGATTAATCCTTACTCCTTTTTATAATTTCTGCTAATGATTGCATTTAGCATTAAAGAATAGGGTTGGGGCGACTCGATAATTTTATAGCATGTATAAATTATATTAGTGACAGATTTTTTCTAATTTTGAAATTTCTTAACTATAATACAAAAAGAAAAAGTATTGGTTTGTCCCATGGGGGGAAGATAATTGCATGTATCGCCCCTCCCTCCTGGTACAATCATTTTTCAATTTATATTTACTAATGCTTGGTGCGACATAATATACATATTGTTATAAGCCTGGTGGTGGCACAAATGGGGTAGTGGTGTGTGTGTAGTCAGCCGACGCAAATCGCCCCAGGCCAGCGCTAGACGAGCGGTCAACCGTGACGAGTTACGACGGTCAGCCGAGTCGAGTGTCAACAGGACGGTTCGGGAAGGATCGCCGTCGTGAACAGAGCTCAGGAGCGTCACGAGAGTTGTAGTCATCTGACCACCTAGAAACGTCGAACGGCGTTCTGTCCGGTTCGAGAAGGCCAGTAGGGACCCTATATAAGAGCGGAGGTGTCGCAGTCAAGAAGGTTCAGAAAAGGGGTTTAGAGCCCGGTTCACTACAGTCCGGTCGACTACAGCACAGTTCAGCGGTGTGGTTCTGTACGGAGCATTACGACGGTTCAGTGCGGAGTACTGTCAAGTACAGTTGAGCCGACCGGCGTCTTGATCTTGGTCTGCGATCGAGTCCGACACAACAAGCCTAGTGTGTGAAGTCAGTCCTGAACTGTTGAACCCAGTGCAAGCCCGGAACGAGACGAAGAGGCCAGTGCAAGAGTTGATACGGCGGAACGGTGTTATCGGAGAGATATTTGTACAGTGTACGTGTTGCCAATTGTACAGTATTGGCTGTTATTTATTCAACTATTAAACTTTTACGTTACTTTGGAGCCCTGAGTTGTCAAGTTCTTTAAGTTGGTGGTGTATGGTGCAGTTTGCAGAGAGCCTGGATAGTGAGATTCGTAACAATATTAATGAGTTCACGTAGTTTATATTATATACATATTCAACTAATTTTGTTCACATACAATGATTTCTCCATAAAAATAGGACCGCCCCCCCCACTCAGAGAGCTAGAGTGGGGAGGGCAGTACATGCAATGCCCCCCCCCCCCACACCCACCCCACCGAATCGGCAAAAATACCTGAAGGAGAGCGACATAATATGAAATTTATATATTAATTCAAATAATTTTGTTCACAAACTATGATTTCTCCGAAAAGTAGGACCGCCCCTCCCACTCAAAGGTTTTAGGTGGGAAGGGCAGTAGTGGTATTCGATCCCCACCCCATCGGCCAACAGGAGAACGACATAATATAAAGATCTGTTAAAATACCAATAACAAGTTTTAATTTTAATAGATATTCAATTGATACTGTTAGCAAGATGTGATTTCTACATATAAATTGGACCGCCCCCCCACTCGAAAGTCTAAAGGGGGGGGGCGGAATTGATGCCATCGCCCCCTCCCGACCCCACCATATCGACAAACATACTAGAGGGAGGGGCGGAATTGATGCCATCGCCCCCTCCCGACCCCGCCATATCGACAAACATACTAGAGGGGGGGGGGCGAAATAATCTAAAAATAGGTTTAAATATAAATAATTAGTATATATTATTAACATAAGTAATAAATTCGTATACAAATTGTGTGAATTCTACACTAAAATCCGTCCGCCGAGGGAGGGGGGCGGCCGAGTTGGGGGGGGGGGGATCGCCCCTACCGCCCCCCCCCCCCCTGGATCCGCCAGTGCACCAGCCTTAACGGCGCCTCTGATCAATAGTTAGGATCAGAGAGTTGTGTCTCGCGATGTATTATTAGAACTAGAGTATTTTTGTGACCTGTGCTTGATTTACAATGACATTATTTTTTCTTCATGACAAGGTCATAAAAATGTCATCATGTTTGTTTTACTGTTAATGGTTTTCTATTTATTTTCATGCAAGTATCTGGAAAAACGATTTTCAAGAGGTGTTCGCACTGCTGCCTCAATGACATTTGTCTTGCAAATGGTGAGTAGTCATACAGAGATATTGAGGGGGGGGGGGGCAGATGTAGCGGAGTTTACTGCTTCCGAAACATTGGTGGGGGAGTCTATTGAGTTGTCTCCCTTGAAATGTTGTCATAGATAGTCAATATAGTCAAATATATCTACTTTATTTATAGTATTGAAATATAAAATATATACATCAGCTAATAATTAAAATAGATGTAGTAACTTGTTACACAGTAAAGTCTGTAGTAGTTACATCCAGAGCTATTTTATTTGGTGTCGGTACTCAGTGATGGATGACCTAACTTGTAACTACAGGTTCGCACCTCGATGCAAGCTAAATCACAACTGCAAAGATATTAAATGTCTAAAACGATTTTATTTTATAATTATCAACTTAAATTGTTTTATTATTACTTTATTAAGCACTTTCGCATTTTATATTTTAATTTTTTAAAAATTCAATTTTGACAATTTAATAATATAATAAATTAATAATAAACGTGAAAATACAAGAAAAGTAAAAATGTTTTCCCCACATTGGAACACCAACTGGTTGCATCTCTATCTTCATTCTTTACTTTACATGTTATAGTCATTCTACAGATCTTCTATAGTCCTTATATCGGCAGACAATGGCTTTCTCTTTCAATATACGAATCAATCCAAAAATTAACCAATTATTTAATCATTTAGTACTAATTAATTAAGTTTATTTTATATAACAGAAAGGAAGCTAAACCGTTTAATCTTCAGATAAATGGCAGCAATTAGCGGTTCTTTCCGATAGATCAGCTTTGTTTTTAAAAAGTATTTTTTTTCTCTTGCTTGTTAAAATCCTGCACTCTTTGTTTATCTTGGAACGTGAGCACATTCTCTCACATTCTAGAATGATTTATGATCTGGTAGAAGCGTGACTGTCAAGCCATTTATTTCGTATATTATCTTTCAATGTTCAGCACGTTATCCGTCATGTGAGTGCCGCATTACAGAGTATTTACTGAACTGTGTGCATGTTAACAGGGCCGGACTTAAGGGAAGGGTTAGGGGACTACTGCACATAGTTCAATCCGGCTCTGCTTGTGTCACAACCGACCATTACAATCCAGCCCGGGCCTATTTTGACTCCCAGTCCTCCCTGCTAGAACTTTTTTTATTTGTAATTCGTTGTTGGCTACAGTGACGTCCTTGATATTGTTAAGTTTATCGTGAAACTTTCCAATTGTCAAAAGTCGTTAACAACCTATTTAAATTTAGAATAGTAGGCCTACGTTGAGGAACACAATTCAGATACATTTAATTAATTTATTTTTTAAAATCTACACAACAAAAATTCTATTTCCTATACTTCACAGACTCTGTACATGGCGATTGTGTTGTATGCACCTAGCTTGGCATTGAACGCAGGTAACTGAGATCTACTTCAGTAATGTCAAAGGTTATGTGTGATGTTATAGAGTCAACTTGAAAAATGTTTTTGTGTTCGACAACCAGAGTACGTCATCATAGTCATTCATTTAGGCTCTGACGTCTTTAGTCCATTTAGCATAAGCCTTATTCTTTCTCTGTCAACATACATTCTAATTTCTAAACCAAGGGTTGGGCAAATACAGCACTCGGGCCACATGCAGCCCTTCATACGAAAAAGGTTGCCCACCCCTGTTCTAAACCAAAGTTTTATTTTTCTAAGCGCTATTAGATATTTTTACAAGTGCCTTCCAGGTCATTCACAGTGTATCTCATTGGCACTCGTACCTAAGCGTGACCTCCGAAGGCACTCGTACCTAAGCGTGACCTCCGAAGGCACTCGAACCTAAGCGTGACCTCCGAAGGCACTCGAACCTAAGCGTGACCTCCGAAGGCACTCGAACCTAAGCGTGACCTCCGAAGGCACTCGAACCTAAGCCTGACCTCCGAAGGAACTCGAACCTAAGCCTGACCTCCGAAGGCACTCGAACCTAAGCGTGACCTCCGAAGGCACTCGAACCTAAGCGTGACCTCCGAAGGCACTCGAACCTAAGCGTGACCTCCGAAGGCACTCGAACCTAAGCGTGACCTCCGAAGGCACTCGAACCTAAGCCTGACCTCCGAAGGCACTCGAACCTAAGCCTGACCTCCGAAGGCACTCGAACCTAAGCGTGACCTCCGAAGGCACTCGAACCTAAGCCTGACCTCCGAAGGCACTCGAACCTAAGCGTGACCTCCGAAGGCACTCGAACCTAAGCCTGACCTCCGAAGGCACTCGAACCTAAGCGTGACCTCCGAAGGCACTCGAACCTAAGCGTGACCTCCGAAGGCACTCGAACCTAAGCGTGACCAACCGTCATAGAAGGCCTGAATACAGAGCTGTAACGGTCAGTGGAGACCATGTAACGGGCAGTGGAGACCATGCGCCTCTGGGAGGTCTATGTTATTAAAATCAATTAATTATTAAAATAATTTAGCTTTGATATTGTAAGGTCTAGGGGTTTCTAACGACATCATAGACCAGCGCGCATTAGGCTACAGGTTGGGAAACAGAACACACGTGTAACATACTATCAAGATAAGACTTGATTAAGTTTGAAACGAGGAAACTTGTTAATGTAATAAAAGATTAAATGGGAAGGGATGACAATGGTGTGGAGAAGAATGTTAAAACCTAAAGCAACCTATCTACGAAATGTTAAAACCTAAAGCAACCTATCTACGACTAAAGATAGACGAAATGATCAAATCCTCCTATTGACTGCTGATGATACAAACATGAGTGCCCTATTGTTTATAAACTTAGCTCTATTAATTCTGCCTTCACTTGGAGTCGTCTCAGAAGCGTATCCCTCTGCCTTGGTGCTGTAGACTGTTCCAGTCAGTTAGCCTGAGTATCAGCGTTGGGCGATGATTGATCACGTGATAGGTCAAGATAGACAATGCGATATCAGGTCATGATTAGCGCCTCCCCTTATTCGCGAATAATGGTTTTAAGCGTGACTTGCGTTCAGGGTCTAGATAACTGGGGAAGGGGATAGCCTCGTAAGATGAAAGAAGCTCAGATGGTCTGGCGCAAGCGATGAAGTCAACAAAGTTGATTGACATGACACTTGAATAGAATAATAGAGCCATTGGCCAGATGGGTAAACTGGTTAAGTGAAGGTGTGGGTAAATAGTCTGAATTCACACCTTTTCACGGCAAATATAAAATAATTTCTGCGTAATTGGATGAGGTCGGTTGTTTTTGCTCAGCGGACGAATCGTCACAGCTACCAGTGTTACAGCCGCGACCTCCACAAAATCTTAACAAGAAAGATAAAGACACATTCGTGATACATTTTGTAAGGTCGTACGTTGTTTAGTAATATACAAACCAGAAGCGTGCAGTTGGGTGACTTCAAGTAGTGCCCCAAGCCTAAGACTACAATTTACAACCTTCAGACAAATGTTGCAGTTCGTTATAAATAAATTGGAATAGGAACTTGGGAAGCTAACCAGGAAGAAATCATGAACTGGACAGGACAAAGTAGTCGATATCCACTGTCTAGTTATTGTTTAGATTAGTTTGAAAAATGCCTGTCTTTAATATAGGAAGTTAATTGTCGTCAGAACAAAAAAAAAAGGTTTGGCTACTGAGATGAAGGTCCCGGGTTCAAGTCTTGGTGTAGAAACACCTTTTGTTTTTCTCGCTACTCGAAGTCGTTTTGCATCACAACCAGGTCATGGGGTCTTTGAAAAGTTGTTCAAGGATATAAGTTCAAGTGGTCTTCTTTCAGATCCTCCCTTGTATATGGACGCCCTAATACCAAAAAAATGTTTTACTAGCATGTCATAGTACTAATGTGTATGTAATTGCTTCACGTTAATAAATGAATGCTAAGATGTTATGTTTCATTTATTCCCCTCCAGTGACTGGCTTCACGTTGTGGGGTTCTGTTATCTCTGTTGGCATTGTGTGTACACTCTACACAGCTTTTGTAAGTATTACTTGATTAGTCTATAGTCGAACCTAGTTTGTACTGGCCTTTTGTTCGGTGGTAATGTCTCCCTTAGCTACACTAAAAGTTACACAAATATTTTTGGGGAAGGGTGCGGGTGGGGGAAAGAGAAAGTGGAATGCATACACAAAAGTGTAACCAAACATCGTTTTTCACATCGCCTCTTCTTTCTCTTTAAACTCTGTCTCTGCAGGACTTTTTTGATTTACAAAGCTTAAATCAACTCACTCTGTGTCTGGTACACATTTTGTTCACGCTCTACCTCCCACTTCCCATTCAGGGATCAAGTTGTACACGGTCTACCTCCCACTTCCCATTCAGGGATCAAGTTGTACACGGTCTACCTCCCACTTCCCATTCAGAGATCAAGTTGTACACGGTCTACCTCCCACTTCCCATTCAGAGATCAAGTTGTACACGGTCTACCTCCCACTTCCCATTCAGGGATCAAGTTGTACACGGTCTACCTCCCACTTCCCATTCAGAGATCAAGTTGTACACGGTCTACCTCCCACTTCCCATTCAGAGATCAAGTTGTACACGGTCTACCTCCCACTTCCCATTCAGGGATCAAGTTGTACACGGTCTACCTCCCACTTCCCATTCAGAGATCAAGTTGTACACGGTCTACCTCCCACTTCCCATTCAGAGATCAAGTTGTACACGGTCTACCTCCCACTTCCCATTCAGAGATCAAGTTGTACACGGTCTACCTCCCACTTCCCATTCAGGGATCAAGTTGTACACGGTCTACCTCCCACTTCCCATTCAGGGATCAAGTTGTACACGGTCTACCTCCCACTTCCCATTCAGAGATCAAGTTGAAACTTTGCATGACTAGTTGCCCCTAACAAAATATGAATCAATCCAAAAATTAACCAGTTTATTGAATAATTAGTGGTAATTAGTTAATTTATTTTGATATTTAGTAAGGGAAACACATATTACAATATTGATAGATATGGCTATGTGGTTAAAACAGTGTGGTTGGTAATGTGTTCAAACTACACTATCAGTTGGAAGAAAATTGTAAACTTGAATGTATTCTATTACTGCCAGGGCGGGATGAAAGCCGTGTTGTGGACAGACAGTTTCCAGGTCATCATGATGGTGGCCAGCCTCTTGGCCATCCTAATTAAAGGTGACCTCGTAGTGGGCGGTATAGGCCAGGCTTGGGACTCATTAGAAAGAACCAAAAGACTGGATTTTACCGAGTAAGTTTTTTGAGAGAAACCAATTGTAAATAGACTTCGTCTTATTGCTTTGACTTTTTTGTTGTGTTTTGTTTTACATAGAACCGCAGGAAAACTATAGGGAAAGATAAAAGAAAAATTAATTAATTACTTATTATTATATATGAAATAAAGTTACAAAATGAGTATCATATAAAACTTATGTTGTACATGTTTATTAGCAAGAGTCCACAAATCTGCTGTATTATATGTAGGGTGTACGGCGTACCTGCACCTTTTTCAATGTGGGGAAAAATTATTAACTTTCTTGTATTTTAACGTATATTATTAATTAATTAGTAGTTAAAAGTTTGGCAATCCATCACTGAGTACCGGCACCTATATATATATATATAGATGCCGGTTTCTAATATCTATCTATAGGTGCCATACCGTCACAAAAAAGCACTGTATATAGCCTATAAATAATGAAAAAGTATTTATTAAATGTTTTTCTTGTTTGTTAATAAATTATAAATTATATCTTAATATTATAAATACATTGCTTTCGAAAAAAAACAAACAGTGTTAAAATTAAAAGAAATGAAGACTTGTATAATATAATTAAAACAAACAAACAAACAAACAAAAAAACAAACATGTATTTCGATCAAATGTATTTTCGACACTTTCAATGAGTTGCAGGATAGAAACACACACACTAGCCCGTAATTACACACTCGTTTAGTATACACAACAAAATAGAATCAATAGCTGAAATGTTGTCGTATCTAATGGAAACAGAAATATTGAATAAAAATATAAAGAAAACAAATGGGGATTAAATATCGATAGATTATATGTCGAACCAATATCACATTTTTAGTCGCTACATAATAATAATATACCTTAAGTGTACAAGACTGTACTAAAAGTAGTATGTTAGTATGCGTAACATAAGACCTAAATAATAAGCATAAAATAAAAATTATATAATATTTCAAATACTCACATATAGTTAGTGATGGGAACTAAACTAATTTTTTTTAGTTAAACTAAAACTAAGTTTGAACTAAAAAAAAGTAATTAAACTTTTAGTTAATCACAAATTGAAAAAATTAGTTAAACTAAACTAAGAAACTTTAGTTAAACTTTTACTAACTATTTTGACTTTTTTTAAGGACAAACAACCAAACATGAAAAATATAAAGCACAACCAATCTCTTTAGCAAAATGTAATAAACATTTATTTGTGCACATGAAAAAAGATTTAAATTTCCTTATGGGATAGATGTAGATCTTAATAGAATCACTAGAATGATACTATTATAGAAAGAAATTAGAAGTCATTGTCCAAGCTCTAATATAAGTTACCTTTAGAAGTAATGATAAAACTGCATGTTGACTCTAACTCTAGATTCTAGAATATTCTGGATCTAATATCTTCCACAAACGAAATGATCAGAAATATAATCTAGATCTAGAATTAGATCTAGCTACTAGATCTCGATCAAATAATTAATATTTTAATCTAAAAATAATCAAAGAAATACTAGTTACTACTACTACTACTAGATCTAAAATCTAGATAGAGTCTAGTAGATATCTTAGTAACTCTAGATCTAGAGATTTTAGATAATTATAATTTTGATTATAACCAGATAGGCCCCTATGGATATTTAGATCTATATACTCTAGTAGATAATAGTAGATCTAATAGATCTAGATAGTAGATTAGATATAATTAAGTAGGCTATAATTATAATAGAAGTAGATGTAGATCTAGTCTAGATTCAGTATTAGATCTAGTATAGTGACGACTATTATTAGTATTATAGTCATTATAGAATATAGATCTATCATCTATGTATCTTAGGTCTTAGTATAATAAGTAATCTAAATATATCTAGATCTAATCTAGACTCTAATTCTAGAATAGTAGAATCTCTAAAATAATAAATCTAGTCTAATAAAGTAAAGTAATATAGATTTCAATTAATAGATTTATATTATTGACTTATAATTTTAAATTTACATCTAGATCTAAGACTAAGTCGACTAAGACTCTACTTAAGAGTAAGAGACTAAAATAATTAAATATAGACTATTATGACTATAGATCTAATGGTGGTAATAGACTACTAGATCTAATACTAATAGATTAGACGCCACTAGACTGTAACTCTAGACACTCTAGTAAAAAGTTTTAAAATAAAAAGAGTCGACATTTCTTTAATACAGGAATACACTGGTGTTTAATAAAAAGCAGCAAAATGTAGATCTATAGAAGCAAGGAATTAATCAGGATTTATCAAGCAGCGAAACTTGCTAGAAATATAATGAACACGTTTATTTTTCTCGCCTTTCAAATAGTCTACCTTGAATTGGCGGGAATAGCGACCGGGTAAAGGTCAAAAGGCTTTCTAGTGACCTGTGCATCCTCTAGTTTATTCTCCTCTCTATTACCCATTATATATATTCTTCAAATTACATAGATCTAAATATTTATTGGTATGTATGTTAAAAAAGTTTGTAAAATTTGTAATTAAACTTTTTAGTTTGTAACTAAAAAAAAATAATTAAACTAGGATTTTAACTAAACTTTTTTTTAAAATTAAACTTTGGCCTTAACTAATTTTTTTTTAGTTAAACTAAAAGTTAGCAACTTTTTAGTTAACTTTTGCCCATCACTACATATATTAAAGCTATTTCAGATTGAACAAGATTATGAATGTAGTCTCTAGATTGATACTCACAAAAGATTCTGAATATTTCTCTTTACCTTTACCTATCCCTTAGTCTGTTGGTCCGTTGGGGCACCAGGCAAGATTTGTCGACCGTCTTTCTCCATTCCTCCCTTTTTTTTGCCTTGTTTAAAACCTCTCTCAATGGCAGGCCCGTCCATTCTTTAATGTTGTCCTCCCATCGCTTTTTCTGTCTGCCTCTTCTTTTTTCTGGTACTGTTCCCTGAAGGAAGGTCTTTGCGAGCCCCGTAGATCTTTTAATGTGGCCATAGGTTTTAAGCTTTCGTCTTTTTACAATAGTTAGCAGGTCGTCATGGGCTCCGATCGCTGCAGTAACCCTGTCTCTGATTTCTTGGTTTGTGATGCGGTCTTTGAATGTAATGCCTAGGATCTTTCTGTAGCATCTAACTAAGTAATGAACAACTGTTTTTCAGAAGGCATTAGGGACCAAATATTTAATGACTGAGAATGGTGTATTAAATATGGCGAAATAAGGGACAGCACTGATCTAGAAGGAATCATAGACCCTCTGATTCGACAACTCTACCTTGTAATTGAACGATGCCTACAAATGTTTCACCGCTTCCATTCACATTGACGTTTATGGCTACCTACCCACTGAAGCTTCTAGACCTAATGTATTTATGTTGTCCACTTGTTATACTGAGAGATAGACAGTTTATGGCTACCTACCCACTGAAGCTTCTAGACCTAATGTATTTATGTTGTCCACTTGTTATACTGAGAGATAGACAGTTTATGGCTACCTACCCACTGAAGCTTCTAGACCTAATGTATTTATGTTGTCCACTTATTATATTCAGAGATAGACAGTTTATGGCTACCTACCCACTGAAGCTTCTAGACCTAATGTATTTAGGTTGTCCACTTGTTATATTAAGAGATAGCCAGTTTAAAAATGTAATCATTGTTTACAAAACCTACATTAACTCTGCCTGGTAAAAAAGTTTGTTCACGTTATTACTCCCACACCCAATCTCAGATCAAGCTGAAATTTTGCACAATTATTTCTTTTACCTGACAACACAAGAATCCATTTAAAAAAAATCACCAGTTAGCTAATTGACTATTGGTAATTAATTAGTTTGTTTGGTATCTTGAACAAGGGAATAAAATTGTACTTGACTATGCGGTGGTAAAAGTTGACTTCTTTATACTTTTTAGAGTAATGTAGAGATAAATAGGTCGTCGTTTTAAAGTTTGAAACTAACAATAAAATCTTCTATTGTCATTCGCACTTTGCCGGCATAGTGGATAGTGTGTTGGATTGAGAAGCATAGAGGAGGCTTGAGCCCTCTAGTTCGAATTCAGTTAGTTCAACTTATTTTTTTTAATGCATTTAAAAAGCATTCTCAAGATACCCCCCTTTTTTTTCTCCCCCCCCCCCCATTTTTCAAACTAGCCCAGACAAGTGATAGGATCATAGCGTATTGAGAAAGCTAAAAGCATGAAATTGCGTTAAACAAAAACAATTTGTAAAATTTTTACTAATTGCATAGATTTATTATTGTTAGTTTAGATCAATTACAAATTTGAATTCATGACCGATCCAAACTAATTGATACAATTACACTTAATATAAACATTTTAAAAAAGTATTTTATATAATTTTCTTGTTTAATATATGCCTAAAGGCAAGCTGGGTCGGCTCTATTGTGAACTCTTGGTGAAGGCGAGTGTTGGATGCCCAGTGGGCTGGATCATGTGACTGTTGACCTCTAGTTAGCAAGGGCGGGCTAACGAAACTCCAGCTATCATTATGAATGAAAACACTGACTCTAATAGTGCGTCACCCTATTAATGAAAACACTGACTCTAATAGTGCGTCACCCTATTAATGAAAACACTACCTCTAATAGTGCGTCACCCTATTAATGAAAACACTGACTCTAATAGTGCGTCACCCTATTAATGAAAACACTACCTCTAATAGTGCGTCACCCTATTAATGAAAACACTGACTCTAATAGTGCGTCACCCTATTAATGAAAACACTACCTCTAATAGTGCGTCACCCTATTAATGAGAACACTGACTCTAATAGTGCGTCACCCTATTAATGAAAACACTACCTCTAATAGTGCGTCACCCTATTAATGAAAACACTGACTCTAATAGTGCGTCACCCTATTAATGAAAACACTGACTCTAATCGTGCGTCACCCTATTAATGAAAACACTGACTCTAATAGTGCGTCACCCTATTAATAAAAACACTACCTCTAATAGTGCGTCACCCTATTAATGAAAACACTGACTCTAATAGTGCGTCACCCTATTAATGAAAACACTACCTCTAATAGTGCGTCACCCTATTAATGAAAACACTGACTGTAACAGTGCGTCACCCTATTAATGAAAAGACTGCCTCTAATAGTGCGTCACCCTATTAATAAAAACACTAACTCTAATAGTGCGTCACCCTATTAATGAAAACACTGACTCTAATCGTGCGTCACCCTTATCTCTTCCGTATGGTTGCAAATTTAAAGTGGCTAAAAAGAGTTTAAAAAAACAAAATGAGATAATTTCAGAGCTCCTCCAATTGCCATGTGCCAAACTCTCCCCTACCTATTTTTTTTTAAATTTATTTCCAGCAACATACCAGTTGGGGCAAGTCTAGAGTCAAACTTACAGGTCGTACTGGAACACATTGGACAATCATTGCGAAGGATATATATTTATTGAATGCAATAATAGAGCCTACTACTTCAACGTTGTAAAACGTTTCAATATATCCAGATAGAATGTTGCTAGCTTCAAATATCTGAGACCTAAACGTTTCAATATATCCAGATAGAATGTTGCTAGCTTCAAATATCTGAGACCTAAACGTTTCAATATATCCAGATAGAATGTTGCTAGCTTCAAATATCTGAGAACTAAACGTTTTAATATATCCAGAGAGAATGTTGCTAGCTTCAAATATCTGAGACCTAAACGTTTCAATATATCCAGATAGAATGTTGCTAGCTTCAAATATCTGAGACCTAAACGTTTCAATATATCCAGATAGAATGTTGCTAGCTTCAAATATCTGAGACCTAAACGTTTCAATATATCCAGATAGAATGTTGCTAGCTTCAAATATCTGAGACCTAAACGTTTCAATATATCCAGATAGAATGTTGCTAGCTTCAAATATCTGAGACCTAAACGTTTCAATATATCCAGATAGAATGTTGCTAGCTTCAAATATCTGAGACCTAAACGTTTCAATATATTCAGATAGAATGTTGCTAGCTTCAAATATCTGAGACCTAAACGTTTCAATATATCCAGATAGAATGTTGCTAGCTTCAAATATCTGAGACCTAAACGTTTCAATATATCCAGATAGAATGTTGCTAGCTTCAAATATTTGAGACCTAAACGTTTCAATATATCCAGATAGAATGTTGCTAACTTCAAATATCTGAGACCTCAACGTTTCAATATATCCAGATAGAATGTTGCTAGCTTCAAATATCTGAGAACTAAACGTTTCAATATATCCAGATAGAATGTTGCTAACTTCAAATATCTGAGAACTAAACGTTTCAATATATCCAGATAGAATGTTGCTAGCTTCAAATATCTGAGACCTCAACGTTTCAATATATCCAGATAGAATGTTGCTAGCTTCAAATATCTGAGACCTAAACGTTTCAATATATCCAGATAGAATGTTGCTAGCTTCAAATATCTGAGACCTAAACGTTTCAATATATCCAGATAGAATGTTGCTAGCTTCAAATATCTGAGACCTCAACGTTTCAATATATCCAGATAGAATGTTGCTAGCTTCAAATATCTGAGACCTCAACGTTTCAATATATCCAGATAGAATGTTGCTAGTTTCAAATATCTGAGACCTCAACGTTTCAATATATCCAGATAGAATGTTGCTAGCTTCAAATATCTGAGACCTCAACGTTTCAATATATCCAGATAGAATGTTGCTAGCTTCAAATATCTGAGACCTAAACGTTTCAATATATCCAGATAGAATGTTGCTAGCTTCAAATATCTGAGACCTAAACGTTTCAATATATCCAGATAGAATGTTGCTAGCTTCAAATATCTGAGACCTAAACGTTTCAATATATCCAGATAGAATGTTGCTAGCTTCAAATATCTGAGACCTAAACGTTTCAATATATCCAGATAGAATGTTGCTAGCTTCAAATATCTGAGACCTAAACGTTTCAATATATCCAGATAGAATGTTGCTAGCTTCAAATATCTGAGACCTAAACGTTTCAATATATCCAGATAGAATGTTGCTAGCTTCAAATATCTGAGACCTAAACGTTTCAATATATCCAGATAGAATGTTGCTAGACCCAAAACAAAATCTGAAAGTTTCGTGTCGGCTTTTTAATTGATTTTGTCCACCATGCGAACTACAAGTCTTTGTTTTCATCTTTTAGTTTCCGTGTTGACCCTTCAGTCAGACACAGTGTTTGGGCTCTGACAGTGGGCGGTTACTTCACTTGGGTATCCATCTTCGGTGTGAACCAGGCACAGGTACAGAGGGCCGTCACGTGCCCAACATTGAAGAAGGCTCAGTAGTAAGTTCTATTTCTTGCTAAGATGCTCGACTAAATTTAGTATTTTTTTTTTTAGATACTCTGTTTTTAATCTCTAATCTCGTTCCTGAAACGAGGCATGGTTAAAGTTCAGTGTATTCACCCAGTTAAGTCTCGCAAACCTTTCTTCAGGAAACAGAACCAGGAAAGAAGAGGAGGAGAGGCAGAGAAAGCGTAGTAAGACAACATAAAAGAATGGACGGGCCCTGTCATTGAAAGAGATTCTATCCACGACAAAACACAGAAAGAAATGGAGAAAGAAGGTGGACAGATCAAGTGTGGTGCCCCAACGGTTCATCAGACTAAGGAATAGAGATGAATGTGAATGTGGAGGTTTTAGGACCGCTAAAGAAGTTGTGGTGTTAAAAAGAGAATTCTTTTAAATTTGTGCAGCCGTCATCCATATCAGATTTCTTCGATCAGAGTGAAGCTTGGACACAGCGCGACTAGAACATAGATCGGTTTCCACAGGATTCTAAACATCTTATTATCGGAGAGAATAAATGAAGAGTTCTTCAATGGAGTCTTGTCAAGTGTTACAAAATAAAGAAAGAAAACAGTTTTAAAGCTATATTTAAACATTACATACGTACATACTCTACTCTCTGTAGATTTACTCACTGTAGAAGCACACATTAGTGACGTATCTTTATATATTACTGTAAAAGCACACATTAGTGACGCATCCTTATATATATGATTATAGATGTATACATAATACTTATAGAAATCACACATTAGTGACGCATCCTTATATATATATGATTATAGATGTATACATAATACTTATAGAAATGGGCATCATAGATGTACACATGATGAATGTACCCACTAAGGATGTTCGTCTAGTATCTGCTCTATTGGTTCATCTCGTGCTCTCCTACTCTATCTTTCCCAGCCTCTACCTTTCAAACATTCTGCTTTTATTTATTCATATAAAATTATTTTTGTTTTCATTCAGTGCCATCTGGTTGAACTTTCCTGGACTTTGTATCATCTTGTATCTCTGCTGTTTTATTGGCATCTATATGGCGGCATTTTATGAAAACTGTGATCCGGTCAAACCTGGTTTGGTCACAGATACCAATCAGGTCAGTCCAATGTATACTAGAGTATGTCCGTATTACTATTTTCAATAGTAAATTGTTTTGACTGGGCAAATGCTGAAATTCTTATTTCGATCTTAAAAAATAATTTATAATAATAATACTTTTTCCACATACAAGCGCACGCATTGAAACAAATATATAGGCCTACACGCATTAAGTTTGAATAAAACATAATACTAATAATGATAATAATGATATCTAAATGACTTGTCATAACCCCCCCCCCCACACACACACACACACACACTTATCACTTTACTTAACAACGTTTGGCTCCAGTCTAGATTTCTAGACAATATTGAATTACTTGCCAGATTATATTTCTAAACAAAATTGAAATACTTGCCAGATTAGATTTCTAGACAATATTGAATTACTTGCCAGATTAGATTTCTAGACAAGATTGAATTACTTGCCAGATTAGATTTCTAGACAAGATTGAATTACTTGCCAGATTAGATTTCTAGACAAGATTGAATTACTTGCCAGATTAGATTTCTAGACAAGATTGAATTACTTGCCAGATTAGATTTCTAGACAAGATTGAATTACTTGCCAGATTAGATTTCTAGACAAGATTGAATTACTTGCCAGATTAGATTTCTAGACAAGATTGAATTACTTGCCAGATTAGATTTCTAGACAAGATTGAATTACTTGCCAGATTAAATTTCTAGACAAGATTGAATTACGTGCCAGATTAGATTTCTAGACAAGATTGAATTACTTGCCAGACTAGATTTCTAGACAAGATTGAATTACTTGCCAGATTAGATTTCTAGACAAGATTGAATTACTTGCCAGATTAGATTTCTAGACAAGATTGAATTACTTGCCAGATTAGATTTCTAGACAAGATTGAATTACTTGCCAGATTAGATTTCTAGACAAGATTGAATTACTTGCCAGACTAGATTTCTAGACAAGATTGAATTACTTGCCAGATTAGATTTCCGGCATTTTTTTAAAGAATCATTGCATTTTGATGACCGAACATTCAAATGTCTGCGTCACATGACCGTCCCATGATCCGTCCTTCAGTTGTCCCAAATGATTGATTACGACGATAGGAAAACGTTATGCCCATCAACTGACAAACTACCTTTCACGAAATAACCGCCTCTGCTCGCTTTTATTCTTATTTTAATAAAGTCTCAACATATGTGGACTCTTGAGGTCTGGGTTACTGCTGCATAGGCTTGGGAAAAAAATCATACAAAATGACACCATCACGACCAACAGCAAGCAATGCCTGTATAGTCAGAATGCTGTCGTCATTAATGCTTTCTCAGAGCTCAAAGTATTTTAGATTAAAGTGACCAGATATTTGGGGAGCGAGATGTAGATCGATCACTGGACGTAAAAAAATACGCTTCGATTTTTTTCAAGCAATATTTCATGAACTTCGACGTTAGTACAAACACATCCCATGTCTCACATGCATATGTTGCAGTTGGGATGACAATTGTGTTGAGAAGTTGTATTTTTGTCTCGAGCCCAATGGCTTGGCTTGTCCAAATAGGCTCCAGCCTTTGGAAAATGCTCCCTGCCTTTCCTATTCGGCACGCTACCTCATGGTAAACACATCCCAATGTAAACACATCCCAATGTAAACACATCACAATGTAACCACATCACAATATAAACACATTCCAATTTAAACACATCCCAATGTAAACACATCCCAATGTAAACACATCCCAATGTAAACACATCCCAATGTAAACACATCACAATATAAACACATTCCAATGTAAACACATCCCAATGTAAACACATCTCAGTGTAAACACATCCCAATGTAAACACATCCCAATGTAACCACATCACAATGTAAACACATCCCAATGTAAACACATCCCAATGTAAACACATCACAATGTAAACACATCACAATGTAAACACATCCCAATGTAAACAATCCCAATGTAAATACATCCCAATGTAACCACATCACAATGTAAACACATCACAATATAAACACATTCCAATGTAAACACATCCCAATGTAAACACATCCCAATGTAAACATATCCCAATGTAAACATATCCCAATGTAAACATATCCCAATGTAAACACATCCCAATGTAAACACATCCCAATGTAAACATATCCCAATGTAAACACATCCCAATGTAAACACATCCCAATGTAAACACATCCCAATGTAAACACATCCCGATGTAAACACATCCCGATGTAAACACATCCCAATGTAAACACATCCCAATGTAAACACATTCCAATGTAAACACATACCAATGTAAACATATCCCAATGTAAACATATCCCAATGTAAACACATCCCGATGTAAACACATTCCAATATAAACACATTCCAATGTAAACATATCCCAATGTAAACACATTCCAATGTAAACACATCCCAATGTAAACACATCCCAATGTAAACACATTCCAATGTAAACACATTCCAATGTAAACACATCCCAGTGTAAACACATCCCAATGTAAACATATCCCAATGTAAACACATCCCAATGTAAACACCTCATTGAAAGTACTTCAAGCGCACTGACATTCTGTCCTTCAATAAACAAAATTTCTTCACGGAATAGTCGCAATGTTGTGTACAAAATGCAGCTACAATTCAGCACACGGGTTTTTAAATGAAGCATTTGATTATGGTTGGACACTACTCTTGTATAAAGAAATATGATATCAAATAATCTCTCTATCGAAGGCTTTAGAGCTAATCACATGGTCTTTCCATAGCCCTGGTCTTCCATAGCCCTGGTCTTCCATAGCCACGGTCTCCCATTGCTTTGGTCTTTCCATAACCACGGTCTCCCATTGCTTTGGTCTTTCCATAGCCACGGTCTCCCATTGCTTTGGTCTTTCCATAGCCACGGTCTCCCATTGCTTTGGTCTTTCCATAGCCACGGTCTCCCATTGCTTTGGTCTTTCCATAACCACGGTCTCCCATTGCTTTGGTCTTTCCATAGACACGGTCTCCCATTGCTTTGGTCTTTCCATAGCCACGGTCTCCCATTGCTTTGGTCTTTCCATAGCCACGGTCTCCCATTGCTTTGGTCTTTCCATAACCACGGTCTCCCATTGCTTTGGTCTTTCCATAACCACGGTCTCCCATTGCTTTGGTCTTTCCATAGCCACGGTCTCCCATTGCTTTGGTCTTTCCATAACCACGGTCTCCCATTGCTTTGGTCTTTCCATAACCACGGTCTCCCATTGCTTTGGTCTTTCCATAGCCACGGTCTCCCATTGCTTTGGTCTTTCCATAACCACGGTCTCCCATTGCTTTGGTCTTTTTATAACCACGGTCTCCCATTGCTTTGGTCTTTCCATAACCACGGTCTCCCATTGCTTTGGTCTTTCCATAGCCACGGTCTCCCATTGCTTTGGTCTTTCCATAGCCACGGTCTCCCATTGCTTTGGTCTTTCCATAGCCACGGTCTCCCATTGCTTTGGTCTTTCCATAACCACGGTCTCCCATTGCTTTGGTCTTTCCATAACCACGGTCTCCCATTGCTTTGGTCTTTCCATAGCCACGGTCTCCCATTGCTTTGGTCTTTCCATAACCACGGTCTCCCATTGCTTTGGTCTTTCCATAACCACGGTCTCCCATTGCTTTGGTCTTTCCATAGCCACGGTCTCCAATTGCTTTGGTCTTTCCATAGCCACGGTCTCCCATTGCTTTGGTCTTTCCATAGCCACGGTCTCCCATTGCTTTGGTCTTTCCATAACCACGGTCTCCCATTGCTTTGGTCTTTCCATAGCCACGGTCTCCCATTGCTTTGGTCTTTCCATAGCCACGGTCTCCCATTGCTTTGGTCTTTCCATAGCCACGGTCTCCCATTGCTTTGGTCTTTCCATAGCCACGGTCTCCCATTGCTTTGGTCTTTCCATAACCACGGTCTCCCATTGCTTTGGTCTTTCCATAGCCACGGTCTCCCATTGCTTTGGTCTTTCCATAACCACGGTCTCCCATTGCTTTGGTCTTTCCATAGCCACGGTCTCCCATTGCTTTGGTCTTTCCATAACCACGGTCTCCCATTGCTTTGGTCTTTCCATAACCACGGTCTCCCATTGCTTTGGTCTTTCCATAACCACGGTCTCCCATTGCTTTGGTCTTTCCATAACCACGGTCTCCCATTGCTTTGGTCTTTCCATAGCCACGGTCTCCCATTGCTTTGGTCTTTCCATAACCACGGTCTCCCATTGCTTTGGTCTTTCCATAGCCACGGTCTCCCATTGCTTTGGTCTTTCCATAACCTGAATTTTATATTCGAAATCGACGACTTTGCTGTTGTTGTTTTCAAAGATTTCCCGCCAAGGGTGGCACAAAGAATTGTCCCATCAGGGGAAATAATTTTACTTTCCTATGGGCTGCTAAAAACTGGGCGTCACTAACTTGCTTCTTTACTTTGTTCAATATATAGGAGTCAAGCCTTTAGTAACGAATGCTTCACATTTGATTAAAAACTGTTATTATGGAAACAAAAAAGTATTTTAGACAAAGTATCTTGATCGGCTGCCTATTAATCCATCGTCAATGTATTTATGTTGAGAAGCACCTTAATGGAGGCTTACTACAAGCTACCATTTGAAAATTACGACCTGCATTCAGATGTCTGGTTTAATCCACATATACCATAGACAGCTGTAATCAACATTTCTAGCATCGCCCTCCACTGTGGTTGTTGATTTTCTATGCCCTCTTTGTACACGGTGAACTCTGCTTCTAGTCTATGAACTTAGATGTTCATTTTGTCTCCGACATTTTCTACCCTGTCATCGAAAGTCAAGCCAAGGACGACTGTATGCTGAAATTGATTAGTAGAATATATGGAGTGGGGGGGGGGGGAGAGGAAAAATCCCCCCTCCCAAGTCCCCCCCCCCCGAAAAAAATCACGGCTACGTTTAGTATCCCTATATTTGAATGACCTTAAAACTTTTCATATTTCTATATTTGTTTGTTCTCATCAAGATTTCTGTGACTTTGTTTTGTTCTCATATATGATGACATGGAAGTTTTTGTGATGTTACAGATAATCCCAATGTTTGTGATGGATGTACTTGGTGACATCATTGGACTTCCTGGTCTGTTTGTTGCTGGTCTTTTTAGTGGCGCTCTCAGGTAAGTAGGGCATGACACTGACATATAGACTGACACACACAAACACATATATGGAAATAAAAAGAGAGAGACAGAGAGAATTTGAAGGAGAAAATGTAAGAGAGTTGACCGATGGATGAATGAATGGATGGATGGATAGATAGATAGATAGATAGATAGATAGATAGATAGATAGATAGATAATTCTTTTACTCTTCCACAGCACTATCTCCTCAGGACTAAACTCTATATCTGCCTGTGTTCTTGAAGATATAGTCAGGACTTACTGTAGCAATAATCTCAGAGAATCAAGGGCGAGGATTCTCTCTCAAGTTTTTGGTAGGTTACAAAACATTTTTGGGGAAATATTCATTTTTTCTCTTTTATAAAATAATAAAATATCAAATCGAATACTGTCCTAACTTTTGTTTCACCATTAGGCAGAAGTGAATGAGAAAGAAAAGGATTTCCCAACTTAAAATGCTCAATGCTGTCCCTAATTTACAAAGAAACATATGTTAGCAGTATAGTTACTCGTCTAGAAACACTTATGCGTTGACAGTTGAACATTGATGGGTTATTACTGAACTGAAACATACAAATATCAGAAAGTCAGCAGAAATAGCACTTTTGAATGTATTTCATTCGCTACTACAAATTAATTCAAGAAAGCATTTTTTTTTTGTCTAATTGTCATCTGGTTGCCCGAATCTCACAAGAACATCAATGTCATAGTAAATGTTGCGTCTTTACTTAGCAAGAAAATCAAAGCTAACATCTGGATAAGTCAAGGAATTAATGGTCTACATCTATAGGGCTGTGGTCTGTATTTAGTTGTAGGAACTTTAGAGCTCTATAGTGTGCAGAAATCCTAGAATACTATTATCGTTCCATTAAGTGGAAACGTCACAATTCGTTAGTTCTTCTTGCGATAAAAGTTCGAAAAAAACAACAACAAATAAACAATTCATTCGATACAACGATACGTGGAACTTGACCTACAGTCGGAGGTATCAATTTTGCGACTCTTGCCTCCCCCCCCCCCCCGCCTTTTTTAAAAATAGATTTTTGTAATTAAAAATATTTATTTTAGAAGTTACATGTTTATTCTACCTACTGGCACATCTATACCATAGATTACAGAGTTCTTTATTAAACTCTTTAATATATGTTTACACACATACAGTACATCAAACAACATCAGTACACACTCAGAGAGCGACAAATATAGCATACACACACACATATATATACTGATACAAGTGAAATACAAGACATGCACACCTGCTAACATATACATACAATATTATCTTTCAGCAAGAGTGCTTCGTCACAATTAATTTGGGTAATAGTCGAAATAATAATAATTTTTTTAAAAGTTTTTTTTATTGTATTACTCTTTGCTTCCTGAGTAATATCTACAATGTTGTTAAAATAGAAGTATCAAAAGTCTAACTCATGTTCAAAATTCTATAATCAAAATACAAATTACGATCCTGCTAAGACACAAGAAACAAATATTTATTTATGTCACGTTCTTTTTTTTACAATACCTCTATTAAAGTTACTACTTCATTTAACCTGGGTGGGCGAACAGCTGATCTCTAAAACGGCTCTATACATTTTTTCTAGAAATTTAACAGTTAATGTAGGCTATTTCGCTGTGAAAAGAATTAATAGCCCGTTGGTCACACGAGAAAAACTATAGATTGACCGTTATAATTTTGCAAAGTAAAAGATAAATAACTGTAAATAAATAAACATTGCCTAGTCAGCGCATATTATCGTCAATGTGATAACAGATTTTAAGTTGCTTCAAGTTCATTGAAGTTTATAAGCGTTGCTTATCATTTTTTTCTAAATCTAATACACACTACATTATAAGGCAGAAAGAGTTTACAAAAAGTATATAAAAATTAAACACCTAAGCCAAAAAGTAAGCAGACAGCTGCAGAGTGAATACATAAACAATGTAATATCTAAAGATAACAACAAAAACCTATGGTCATACATTAAGTCTAAGAAAATGGAAACAACAGGCATTAAAAGATGAACATAACATAATACATAATGATAATGAAACTAAAGCAAACATCCTAAACAAATACTTTGCATCAGCATTCTCAGCCCCAGGAGACAAAGACATTACTTTTTTTGAACCAAGTAGACAACATAGAAGAAATAGTAGTACAGGAAAATGGAATCCAAAAACTATTAGCCAACACCAAACCAAATAAAGCGTCTGGACCTGATGGTATTCCAGCTAGATTACTCAAAGAGCTAAGTAATCAACTAGCCCCAGTGTTCAAAATACTCTTTCAGGCATCGCTTAACCAGGGCAGAGTACCAAAGGACTGGAAAGAAGCTAATGTCACCCCCTATTTAAAAAAAAGCGAAAAATCTGACCCAGGAAACTACAGACAAGTATCACTTACCAGCATCACATGTAAAATCATAGAACACATAATATGTAGCAACATCATAAACCACTTAGACAAACATAATGTTCTCACCCCATACCAACATGGCTTTAGGAAATATAAATCATGTGAAACACAACTAATAGGACTAATTGATGATTTTTCAAAAGGTTTAGATAATAGTGAACAAATAGATGCTATCTTACTAGATTTTTCCAAGGCTTTGAACAAAGTTCACCATCATAGTTTGCTTAAAAAATTAAAATATTTCGGCATTAATGGTCCACTGCATCAGTGGATTAAAGATTTTCTGATAGGGAGAGAACAAACTGTAATAATAAATGGCTCTAAATCAACACCGATAACAGTAAACTCAGGTTTACCTCAAGAAACAGTCTTAGGTCCACTACTATTTTTAATTTACATAAATGATTAACCAAATTGCATTACTTCAGGAACAAAAGTCAGATTATTTGCAAACGATTGCATAATATATAGAGCAATAAAAACAACACAAGACACAGATATTTTACAAAGAGAATTAGATGAATTACAGAAATGGGAATCAAATTGGAGCATGTCTTTCCACACAGAAAAATGTCAGTTGTTAAGAGTAACAAAAAAACTAAAACAAATTAATTCCACTTATCTTATTCATGGTAAACCAGTAACACAGACTAAAATCGCAAAATACCTAGGTGTTATAATAAATGAAAAACTGTCATGGAATCCACATATTGATGAAACTATAAAAAAAATCAAACAAAGGATTTATTAAAAGAAATTTCTATAAATCAAATAAGAACATAAAACTAAAATGTTATGTAACCTTGGTTAGGCCAATAATAGAATATGCATTCTCCGTTTGGGACCCCTCAACTCAAGAAAACATTAAGAAACTGGAACAGACACAAAATAGAGCAGTGAGATTCATAACAAACGAATATTCACATTTGACTAGAGTAACACCTTTAGTAAAATCACTAAATTTAGAAAGCCTTCAGGACAGAAGACTCAAAAGTAAAGTAGCAATTATACATAAAACACTGAACCATAATCTTCAAATACAAAAGCAAAATTTAATAAAATACTCTGAAAGACACAAAGATAAAGGTACATTCCTTGTCCCATATGCTAGGACAAATTTGTACAAATACTCCTTCTTCCCTAGTGCTATTAGGGCATGGAATAGGTGGCCTGAGCTAGCCAGGAAAACCAGTGACTTGGCAGAATTTAAGTCATTGGTTAATATGCATGACTAAATGCATGACGCGTAGGACGTAATCATCTTCTTTTTTGAAGTAACGTCTGTATTATATAAGATAAGATAAGACATTACATCTAGATTCTAGATCTAGAAGCAGATCTAGACTAGATCTAGATGTCCATATAATGAACATACCAATAAACAATCACACCAAATAAACTTTCCTCGCTGGCCGAATCAGAAAATGCATATTTTCTAGTAGCTGACGGTGTCACGCCCCGAATCGAAGCAAAAAATGTTTTTTATATTTTATTATATTTGAAGTTTAATAATGCAGGCATTTTCTTTTTAAAAAATATATTTTTAACATGTTTTTCTTGTTACAATTTTAATATGGATGGCTTGTTAGATGTAAGCAATAATCCTTTGTTACATTGAATGAAGTATTGTAACCTTGTTACATTCAATGTAGTATTGTAACTCTGTTACATTCAATGTCCTCCTCAGCTTTAATATTTGGTTTGATTTGTCTCGGCCTGACATTTGTGGCTGCCCAACTCGGCAGTATCTTACAGGTCAGTCTTTTGTTCCCTCAGTTGGATAGTAGTTTCTAATTCTGAGGTTTTATCTGTGTTTACATCTTTATGATCTGCTTGTCAATCTGTCACACTTGAAACTTCAACTAACAATCTTTTTAAAAGCTTGTGAACAATGTTGGGAACATAAATGAACTGACTTTATGATTACATTCTGACTAGCTTTGATATTCAATAAGCAAAATAAAATTATTGATTAAAAAAAAACGTATATAAGGAGAAATATCGCAAAATCACAGCCATATATCTCAATACTGCAGGAATAAGCTCAATTTTTATTTAAAACAAAATTAATAAAGTACCACTAATTGATTCACTTCATTAATCTTTTTATTGATTCATGTATTGTGATCGACAATGAATAATAACACAAAATTTCAACTTGATACGAGAATGGGAAATGGATGGAAAAGCATGTACAAAGAGACGTGTAATAAGGGAAGTAGCTCCACATATAGAAGGACCCTCAATAAGTAGCATTTATTTCCCTTTTTCAATACCAAACAAAATAATTAATAACCAATAAGTAAATAGATTCATGTTTGTTTGTTTTGTTCAAGTACAAAATAAAGTTGTGCAAAGTTTCAACTTGATCCTAGAATAGGAAGTGTCAGAAATAACATACACAAAAATTGTACTAGGACAGACAGAGGGAGTTCATAGACAGACAGAGAGAGTTCATAGACAGACAGAGAGAGTTCATAGACAGACAGAGAGAGTTCATAGACAGACAGAGGGAGTTCATAGACAGACAGAGAGAGTTCATAGACAGACAGAGAGAGTTCATAGACAGACAGAGAGAGTTCATAGACAGAGTGAGGTCAAAGACAGACAGAGAGAGTTCATAGACAGACAGAGGGAGTTCATAGACAGACAGAGAGAGTTCATAGACAGACAGAGAGAGTTCATAGACAGACAGAGAGAGTTCATAGACAGACAGAGTGAGGTCAAAGACAGACAGAGGGAGTTCATAGACAGACAGATTGAGGTCAAAGACAGACAGAGTGAGTTCATAGACAGACAGAGTGAGTTCATAGACAGACAGAGTGAGTTCATAGACAGACAGAGGGAGTTCATAGACAGACAGAGTGAGGTCAAAGACAGACAGAGAGAGTTCATAGACAGACAGAGTGAGTTCATAGACAGACAGAGTGAGTTCATAGACAGACAGAGTGAGTTCATAGACAGACAGAGGGAGTTCATAGACAGACAGAGTGAGGTCAAAGACAGACAGAGAGAGTTCATAAAGCTTTAAAAAAGGGATCCCTATTAATAAAAAAAAAAAAAAAAAAAAAATCGTCCAATATTTCTACATACAAATGAAGAATTTCTTTAAAAAGAATTATAAACTTGGTATACTGTTGTAGACCCAATAATATAAACTACTTTAAAGTTAATACAACCGTATAGTGTAAGTGTATACTGGTATATAGTATATAGTTAGTATATATCTCTCTGTGTCATTAGTGACACTTTTAAAGGAGTGTCCTCTGTGACGTAGTTCTCTATTTAAAAAATGCTTTATAATTTGAGGTGTTGATTTCTGGCGTTTATTTATAGTGTCTGGTTAACAATTGTTTGATTGTAGGCTGCGCTGTCTCTATTTGGAATGATTGGTGGACCACTGCTAGGACTCTTTTCGTTGGGAATGTTTTTTCCTTGGGCCAACAAATGGGTAAGTTGATATTTATTTCTGAAACAAGCTAGATCTAGTGTTTTTTTTGTGAAGAATTATTTCTGAAGCAAGCTAGATCTAAGGTTGTTTTGTTGAGATTTTATTCTGAAACAACCTAGATCTTGAGTTGGTAAGTTGAGACACATTTCATAAGTTCCCCAATCATACCCACTGCTATTCCCTACCTTCCAGTAAAGTAAAAAAAAAAAGTAAAGTTCCCCTTTCAGACCTTGCGATCTATTAGGGCAGATGATGTTAAGGTCATCTATTTCTTTGACCAATGGCTAACGAGCAGGGTATCATGTGGCCAGTAAAACGACCAACAGCCTTTACTTTCCCCAACTGAAGTTGGCTACCCACTAGAGTTGGGTGGACTCAGGGGCGCCCTTAAAAACCCGAAATTCAAAATCCCAGTCTTCAATGTCATTATAACCCAGGACCCCATGTTCGGAAGCCAAGCGCTTAACCACTCGACCACCGCGCGCCCTCTAATTGAAGTGAAAAACAAATGAATATGAAAAACTGCTTTTTATCTAAACATGTATACTAGATCTATATGATATGATTTGTATGATTAAGGTATGTCTAGGTTTAGAAGTTGCAAAAAGTTCATGAATAATGTATGTATGTAAAATAGAGTCGTCACAAAGTTCAACAGAATTTCAAAATTTCGAAAAATTATTTCACATCATGAGTACATTTATAAGGCAACTGCTCACTCAGTAGTTTTTTTATAGCTTCTTGGTAGCTTCTTGGTAGCCTCTTGATAACCTCTTGGTAGCCTCTTGATTGCCTCTTGACGGCCTCTTGGTAGCATCATGATTGCCTCTTGATAGCTTCTTGGTAGCCTTTTAATAGTCTCTTAACGGCCTCTTGGTAGCATATTGATAGCTTCTTGTTAGCCTCTCGATAGCCTCTTGGTAGCTTCTTGTTAGCCTCTCGATAGCCTCTTGGTAGCTTCTTGTTAGCCTCTCGATAGCCTCTTGGTAGCTTCTTGTTAGCCTCTCGATAGCCTCTTGGTAGCCTCTTGATAACCTCTTGGTAGCCTCTTGATTGCCTCTTGACGGCCTCTTGGTAGCATCATGATTGCCTCTTGATAGCTTCTTGTTAGCCTTTTAATAGTCTCTTAACGGCCTCTTGGTAGCATATTGATAGCTTCTTGTTAGCCTCTCGATAGCCTCTTGGTAGCTTCTTGTTAGCCTCTCGATAGCCTCTTGGTAGCTTCTTGTTAGCCTCTCGATAGCCTCTTGGTAGCTTCTTGTTAGCCTCTCGATAGCCTCTTGGTAGCCTCTTGATTGCCTCTCGATAGCCTCTTGGTAGCTTCTTGTTAGCCTCTCGATAGCCTCTTGGTAGCTTCTTGTTAGCCTCTCGATAGCCTCTTGGTAGCCTCTTGATTGCCTCTCGATAGCCTCTTGGTAGCATATTGATAGCCTCTTGGTAGCCTCTCGATAGCCTCTTGGTAGCCTCTTGATTGCCTCTCGATAGCCTCTTGGTAGCTTCTTGTTAGCCTCTCGATAGCCTCTTGGTAGCCTCTTGATTGCCTCTCGATAGCCTCTTGGTAGCATATTGATAGCCTCTTGGTAGCCTCTCGATAGCCTCTTGGTAGCCTCTTGATTGCCTCTCGATAGCCTCTTGGTAGCTTCTTGTTAGCCTCTCGATAGCCTCTTGGTAGCTTCTTGTTAGCCTCTCGATAGCCTCTTGGTAGCTTCTTGTTAGCCTCTCGATAGCCTCTTGGTAGCTTCTTGTTAGCCTCTCGATAGCCTCTTGGTAGCTTCTTGTTAGCCTCTCGATAGCCTCTTGGTAGCTTCTTGTTAGCCTCTCGATAGCCTCTTGGTAGCTTCTTGTTAGCCTCTCGATAGCCTCTTGGTAGCTTCTTGTTAGCCTCTCGATAGCCTCTTGGTAGCTTCTTGATTGCCTCTTGGTAGCCTTTTGATAGACTCTTGGTAGCATTATGGTAGTCTCTTGATTTCCTTTGATAACCTCTTGATAGTCTCTTGATTGCCTCTTCCTCCCGGTGGATTGATAGGACTATGAAGAAATTCATGGTTCTCAATTAGACAAAAGAAATGTCAAGTGACTAATGTAAAAGTATTACACAATGCCCAGTGTATGGCCTAGATTGATTGAATTACATACCTAAACATTTTCCAGGGCGCTTATGCAGGATTGTTTGGCAGTCTGATTCTCATGTTCTGGATTGGCGTCGGGGCCAGTGTAGTGAAACCACCAAACGAACAAGCTCTTCGCTTCACTAACAACTGCAACTTGAGCGCCTTCAGTCTGGATGCTTTAATGTCTATGAATAAAACAACGACGACAGTTGTGGACGACACGTAAGTCAGGGGCAGATAACTTGTTTTCTTTTTAGTTTAATATTGACATTTGAAGCTGACATCTAAGGGTCGTTTTAAACTAGAATTACTTAGGTAGAAATAAATCAATACAATAAAATCAATACAAATCAGAACATTGTTTCTTATCCTCCATATTCCCTCCATTTAAAGAAAAAAAACGAGCTTATAAATTTTATTTATACATTTTTAAAATGATCTTTATCTATTTTTTAACACTTTGTGACGTTAAATTTAAAGTTTACACCCACAATCATATTAAAAAGTTGGCATTATTTAAATATAATCACACTGAATTTTTTATATTCTAAAGAACTACACTTATAACTCATGTTTTTTTTTTACACTTTTTTAGAGTTCCGGCCTATGGTCTGTACACGCTGTCCTATATGTGGTATAGTTTAACAGCGGTATTAGCCTGTATAGTCATTGGCTTAGTAGTCAGTTTCATAACAGGTAAGCTTAAGTGTACATTGTCAACTACTTCAGCTAGAAACATCGGAACTAAGAGCTATATGATCAGTGAAACAAGTGGTGTCAAACCTACGGGACCGGGGCCAAATCCGGTGCAGGATGCATTGCGATTCGGTCGCACAAAACCTCTGCCAATAGTGCATGATAAAGCCAAAGAGCTTTGTTCAATTAGACTCAAACATTTGTATTACCAAGGTTATATGAGCCCACTCTGTTTGTCCGGTACAGACTTTGTAAACTTTGCACAACTATTCGATGTACCTAACAAAACCTGAATCAATTTAAAAAATATAACAAATTAGTAAATAAATTATTGGTAATTAATTATTTTCTTTGGAATCGAAAGCATGCTGTATATGTGAAGTTATTCCTCATATTTCGTTTTGTACAGATTTTTCTCCCACTTCCCATTCTCGAATCAAGTTGACATTTGGCACAACTATTCAGTCAAACATGAATCAATCCAAAACATTAACCAGTTAGTTAATATCTTAGTATTAAAGAAAAAGGGAGCTAAACCCTGCATTATTCAGATAAATTGCAGTGATTCTGCGATGCTTTCACTTGTATTTTTTTTTTTTTTAGTTTTTTTTTTTTATATTTTGCTTTTTTTTTTTCGCGATTTGGCTGATGAGATTGAAATTTATTTGGCCGCGAGACCGAACAAGTTTAGGGCACCATTGGTTTCAACTCAATTCTAGATAAGTAAAAAAAAATGTGTAATTACAAGTGGCACGTTTTAGCTTCCTATGGTACAACAATACATACTGGGACTATGAGACTAACTATTAAGTACATTAGAATAAAAGATTATCTTTTCGATCACTTCTATTAGTTTAGAAATTCTTTCTATAAGACCAACATTATTTTATAGCCAATATAATGGGTAGTGAAGACACTACCACTACTCATCCAAGATGTTTACTTTGTTACACCAGGTGCAGTGAAAGCCAAAGAAATCGACCCAAAATTGATGTGTCCCTTATTTGACGTCATATTTCCTTTTTCATTTCTGCCTGAAAGTATCAGGAAGCCCCTGCGGTTAGGAGTTCAATATAAATCGCAGGTAAGTTTATGTTATGTTACACCCAGAGGCGCGGTGGTTGGGTGGTTAAGTGCTTGGCTCCCCAACCTGGTGTCCAGTGAAGACTGGGATTTAGAATTTCGGAATTATTAGGCCCTCCCGACTCTAATTGGTACCTGACTTGAGTTGGGGAAAGTAAAGACGGTTGGTCGTTCTGCTGGCCAATGATACCCTGCTCGTTAACCGTAAACCAGAGAAAACTATGACATTAACATCATCTGTCCTATAGATTTTAAGGTCTGAAAAGGAAACTTGCATCCACAATGGTTATGTTGAAGACCTTGGTACATTCAAGTCAAGCATGCAACATTCTTTTTGTTGTACATTGGTTCATCAATCAGTGAGCTTGTTCATTGGTTCATATGTTGAGTACGGATTGTCATAGCTTATATGATCATTGATTGGTTCATATGATCTGTTAGCTTTTTCACTGGTTCAAATGTTCAGATAAAATTGTCCCAGCATTCATTGCACTTACTTAAGCATTTATTATAAATCATATACATATTACTCTAATACCACTTAACGGCTTCTATCGGGTTAATGACGTCAACTATCAAAGTAGTTCTGGAATGTTGAAACTTTTGGCTTTATATCAAAGCATTATTTGACCTATATGCACTGTCCACAGGCGTCCACCCTATCGTTGAACATAATCTTGAAGATTTGAATGCATATTTGATTGATGGTCTCCATCAGTCTTTATCTGCAAGGCCGGCACGTGAAGATGTGCCAGGTAGTGTGTTGGGTAGGACAGTGAAGATGTACCAGGTAGTGTGTAGGGTATGACATAATAAAATGTTATTATACACTCCAACCAACGTAATGGAACCTTGTATAATTTGACCAAGAAAAGAAATACTCGTATGACTCAGTCAGTTTACCTTTGCATCGTAAAAGAGGCCACTTTTATTCAACAAGTGCTAGACCATAAAAACATTGATAAGTTCTCTTCTTTTATTGGGCAAACATAGTATATATTGATATACGGCAGCAGACGCACAATACACACATCTTGACATGAACTAAACAGAACTAAATGATTGAGATGAATTGTTTAAATCTGAAATATGTTCGTTTCTTTTTTTCCCACAAAAAAAAACAACAATTTGAATAAGCTTATACTCTATATACACTTTTCTAATAGTTGAGGTCCTCAGGGCCGGTCCTAGTAATGCCACATTCCAGCTGCGTGGGACCCTTCAGCTGTCGTATATTATACACGAAAAAGTGTGATCTTAACTATCCCGAAGCTCGGACTAACCCCTCCTAGGCACAGGATCATGTCTCGGTCTGAAAAAAAAGAAGAATGTCTTCACATGCCAAGTGTGGTCTAGTAGCATACAACAGTCTGATAAAAATAATTGTCCCTTCTCGAGTTTGTTAATCAACGTATGCGCTTTGGTTTGTAAAAAAAAAATGCACTGAAAATAGCGCTATCCTATTGAAATGTAATTTTATTGTCCAAAATTAAATGCAAATTTTAACTTCCTTCCCGCAGACGGAGAAAAGTGAAACTCTTCCAAATGGACACAACATGAAGGAGAACGAAAAAGTCCAAACAATATCAAATGGTCACAGCCTGACAGACAAGCCCCAAGACCTTGACATCAAAATAATCGTGACCAAATCAAGTGAGGAGCGCCTGGACAATATAGCGAATGGCAAGCCAACAGGCCACTCCGACATCGGCCATGCTTGCTACACCAACATCCTGGCCACCAGCATTAGCAGCGAAAGTGTTCAGAAATACGACACTCCTTTCTAATGGTAGCGAGAACCTTCAGGACACCCTCTCTAGGGCAGTCTCGTCAACTCTGAAAATAAACTGGAGGTGAAGAGTAAAATAATGAGAGGCTTCACTAAGAACCTGTGGCGTCGCTAGTGGAGAGGGGAGGGGCTTATGGGGGGAGGTACGGACGAACTGTACCATGTGACACTCAACAGGGCCAGACACAAAAAGTAAATCTTTAAAAAAATTATTATTTTTAATTGTATGTTATTTATTTATTTTTATCTTGATCAAAGAAGATAATATTTTAAAAGAAAAAAAAGTAATGGTTTATATTTGGAAAAAAAAATATTTTGGTAAAATATTACTGCGGCGGGGTAACACATTTTTAAGTAACAACACTGGATTTCACCAGTCCTAGTGACGCCTCTGTAAAGGACATCCTGATACAATCGAACTAGTTTAATTGCATAGCTAGCGTGCAAGGAGCTGCTGAAGGAGTCCAAGTGAAAGAATATAATATGCATTTGTATTGTTTAAAATTGTAAACAATTATCCGAACATTGCCATTATGTGATATGCTTTTAATCGGGTTCCACTGTACTTCATCCAATTGAAACTACAAACATTATGATCGATCACAATCAATTGTCCTACAAGCAGCGAGTCTGTGTACTTATGTAGGCCATAGTCACATACTCTGCTTGGTGAGAATAATTTATTCGGCACAAAAAATATATAGTTTCTATTGTTCAGAGGCGGCCTTGGCAGTAGGCAAGGCATTGGGCAAGTGTCATAATAGGGGCCTTATATTAACTGAAAGCTTAATACCTTACTAATAGCCTTCGCTCTATTTAACATAGGTGCTGGAAAGGCTTCAACAGCAAATGTTTCCCCAATAGATTCACCACGCTGTATGTAGAATTCCAGAGCGTACTGGTATATGATGGCCTGATGGGGACATATGGATCTCCAATACACAGCCTTTGCTCAGACGCGGGACTTTAAAGGTCCCGTAAACTTGTTCGCCACCACCAAAGGCCACCTCTGTAGTTTTCTTTGGTATTATTGATATTTCAAAATGGTAGAATATTTTATTTTCATTGTATATATAATTTTATATTATGTTAAGTAGTGCTTTACTTATGTAATATTTCTGTAATACTGCCTTTGTAAATATTTGTCCCTTGTGTTCTTGATTACCCGGTATTGTATTTAATAAAGTTATTTACGGTGCATCATTAATGTTTTGTACAGCGAATATTTATCCCCTTTCTAATACTAGACCCAGATTACAATCTAAATTAGTCGTACATTAATTAACCCAACTTCTCGTACCTAACCTAGATTTCATAAATAACAGTAGACTTAGTACTTGAGTTCAAATACAATGAAGACCCGCGGCCCACTTCTAACATCAACGCGAGATTTGAACCATTACTTACTGTACTTTGTGAAATATTTTTATTAAACTTTGACAAGACCATTTCTGTGTTTTTGTAATCTAAGTGTTTTAAAATGGAATTTCTTCAGTCACTAGAGTCAGTACTATGTCTCGTGTTGGTTTTATATGTGTTAACAGTGAGCATGATCCGGTCCATGACAGATCTTTCTACATGTTGTATTAAATGAAACGCATCTAAGTATAATAATAATAATAATAATAATAATCTTTATTATCCGTAAGGAAATTTGTCTTACAATTTGTGCATTACACCAAACAAAAAACATTATAACTATAAGAAACCAAAGTGTACATTCACACCAGACGCACTCATAATTTACATGTGACAAAGTTTATACCAGATTGCTCTTATTTAATGATTTGATTGCCAGGGGAACAAAAGAGTGTTTGTGTCTGTTTGTCTTTGCTATCGGTGTCTTGTATCTCTTTTGTGATGGTAAAATCACAAAATCCTGACACAAAGGGTGATTCTTTATTTCGAGGACCTTGTTAGCTTTTTAATAGATGTTTGTCTCAAACAACTGCCCAAATGGGGTTTGTTTTTTGCCAATGATTTTGCCAGCAGCATTTAGGATTCTATTAAGTTTAGTACTTGACTATCTGACCAATATCTTGTCCAAATACTCACCCATAAATTAAACCTATTGTTAAAGTAAATCTCCATCACTAATCATTGAAGTTATTCTTAGAACCAAGAAGTCAAATAATTACTTGTAAACAATAAAAAAAGTGGCCAAAAGTAGCGATGGCTAACAGCTTCAATGTGGTGACTCCCGCCCAGTCTCACTTTATCAAACTGTTGCACGTAGAAACCGTGTGTTTAAAATATAGGCCTACTTTCACTCACTGGCGGATCCAGGGGGGGGGGGGCGGTAGGGGCGATCGCCCCCCCCCCCACTCGGACGAATTTTAATATAGAATTCACACAACTCGTATACGAATTTATTACTTATTTTAATAATATATACTAATTATTTATATTTAAACCTATTTTTAGATTATTTCGCCCACCCCTCTAGTATGTTGGTCGACATGGTGAGGTCGCGAGGGGGTGATGGCATCAATTCCGCCCCCCCCCACCCATAAACTTTCGAGTGGGGGGGACGGTCCAATTTATAAGTAGAAATCACAGCTTGCTAACAGAATCAATTGAATATCTATATGATTACAACTTGTTATTGGTATTTTAACCGATCTATGTCGTTCCCCTCTTGGCCAATGGGGTGGGGATCAAATACCTCTAGTGCCCTTCCCACCTAAAACCTTTGAGTAGGGGGGCGGTCCTACTTTTCGGAACAAAATTAGTTGAATTAATATATAAATTTTATATTATGAGAAATCATAGTTTGTGAACAAAATTAGTTGAATTAATATATAAATTTTATATTATGTCGCTCTCCTTCAGGTATTTTTGCCGATTCGGTGGGGTAGGGGGGGCGATTGCATGTACTGCCCTCCCCACTCTAGCCCTCTGAGTGGGGGGCGGTGCTATTTTTATGGAGAAATCATTGTATGCGAACAAAATTAGTTGATTATGTATATAATATAAACTACGTGAACCCATTGTAATCTCAAATTTTTTAATTAGTAAATATAAAATGAAACAAGATTACAAAGAGAGTTTGTGTTACACAAACTCAGAGGCGGCCCCCGTCGAAGTCGGATCCCTGTCGGATCTGCATATTCGCAAATAATATTCAAGAGGTGATTTAATTTTGATGTAAAATGTTTTACACGTTTCGGATGTTCCTTCAGAGTTGAAGATAATTACTTCCTAGTCCAAACCTCCCGCAGGACGACGGGGGATGGGAGCGGGCAGGGTTTGAACCCTGGGCCATCCATAAATCTAAACGACAGTCCAGCGCGCAAACCGCACGACCAGGCAGCCATCCGATGGTCAAAAGTAATAATGTTTCAAAGATTCATTTGCCGTAAATTTAAATTTAATAAAAAAATAGTAGATTAGTTTTAGTATATTAAAACATTACAATATTGATCAAAACGTTTGGAAATGAAAATCTACACTTTTTTTTTACACTTTAAGTTTAGAAATTGAAATTCTACATCTTAATCTAGTCTATTTTAGTCTAAACTAGATCTAGAAATTCTAGATCTAGACTCTAAAATAATTTTAATTAGAATATAAATCCAGATCTAGATATACTGTAATAAAAATCTAGATCTAGTTTAAAAAATCTAGATTAGATCTAAATCAAGATATCATTCCTTTTTTAAACGCGAGTCACATAACGAGGCTTAATAAACATTACTATACCGAGTTCTTTTTTCATTTCATTTGAAGAATTAATTCCATATAACGTCAGAGGGAAAAAAAACACTACATCACACGGCCTAGCTAGACTAAAAATCGCCTTCATCTATAAGAGCCTTTTATCGAGTGTTCATAGACTTTGGTGCACCGAGTGCGTTCTTTTAGCATTTCATTTAAAGAATTCATTCCATGTGACGTCAAAGGAAAAAAAACACTACGTCACAAGGCCTAGCTAGACTAAAAATCACCTTTATCAACACGAGCCATTTCTCGAGTGTTCATAGACATTGGTGCACCGAGTGCGTTCTTTTAGCATTTCATTTAAAGAATTCATTCCATGTGACGTCAAAGGAAAAAAAAACACTACGTCACACGGCTTAGTTAGACTAAAATATGTTTTCATTAATACAAGCAATTTTTTCGAGGGTTAATAGACATTGGTGCACCGAGTGCGTTCTTTTAACATTACATTTAAAGAGTCCATTCATATGACGTCAAAGAAAAAAAATTCCATTACCTCACAATAGGCTAGTACCGGTACCATAAAAAAAAATGTCTTTATTTACACGAGATATTTAACGAGGGTTCATAGACATTGGTGCACTGAGTTCTAATAGATATTATTTAAAAAGGATCAAAGCCACATTGTTTTTGCGTTTTGTCTGTCAGTCGGTCTGTCCGTTATCTTGATATAAAAAAACAACAACTAAAAGTTATTAAAAATTGATTAACCTTTATTTTACGTTTCAAAACATCGCAATAATTTTTAGGTATGAACACAATTGAAAATTTTATATAATAGATTGTTCCGGATGTTTGTATAAATAGTAAAAGAAAAAGAGAATTTCAGATAAATGTAATACCGTTAATTAAATTTTTTGGATGGTCTCGTATAAAAATTAGATGTACTAAAGCCACGTGGAGAGATTTTCATACCTTACTTTGGTGTTTGGATTCTGTTTTCCTTAAAAATCGGAACATAATATTAACGATAATTAGATTTTTTAATGTTTTAGTTAGAAAGTTAAATGTACTGTAAGAGAGTAGTGAGTTAAAATATTTTTCATAAAATCCGTAAAAACATTATTTCGTAAATGATAAGATTATTTGTTTATTAATTAGAAGAGGGAGTTCAAACAATTATTTGGCGTTAGTAGATTTTTAAATAAATTCGGAAATTTCTGGCGACGATTTGTAAGAAACAAAATCCGGAACTTTCTTTATCGATTACAAAACTTCTATGTTATGTTTTACAAGAAAATTAAATGTCTAAAAAGTAATTTTCAGAAATCAATTCTAGTAAATTACTTTTTTTAAAAGCCTTATGCGATTTCAAACAATCATTAGGCATAATTCATGTTTTATAAAACAATAGCCGGAACATTTTAACACTTAATGAAATATAAGTCAGTATAGAGATTATGATTTAGCATTAATATGCTATTTACATAAAAAACGGAACAACATATTATTGATAATGTGTTTTTGCAACGTTTAAGCATGGAAATTGAATGTAATATAAGTTAGAAGAGCAAACAAACATTTGTTGGCGTTGATTAGTTTTGCAGAAAAAAATCCGGAACAATCAATTTTAGATACTTAAAACTATTGAGATGTTATGGGAGGAACATTAAAGGGTAAATCAGATTTTCAATAGCTTTTAGAGTTCTAGTTTTTTAAATCTAATCGTGACGGACAGACCGACCAACAGACAAAACGCACAAAAATAAGCTTCTTTTATTCGGATGGGGGCACTAAACAAAAAATAAATAAAATCTGATTTTTAAAAAAAGTTTAAGGAATTGGTTTAGCACCTGATCATGTTGCGACGTTACGCTACTGCACCAAAATCGCTGCATAAAAAGTCCATTTAAAAAAATGTGCGTGATATTTACATACAAAGTGCATTATTAGCCTTTATAAACAAACAGAAATGTTTTCTTTTAATTTTAGCAGCTAGTTGACCAGAAAAAACGTCTTTAACTATTATTTGTATTTGTTTTAAACATTTCCTGTACATTTTAAAAATATATTTGACTTAGTGATACTGAAAATACACAAAAATTGTCCATCTTTGTTAGCATATTGTAACATTGCCTCCCTTACATTTACGTAATTGTTTTAGAATTGGTGTATTTTTATGAAAAAATCGCTTGCATAATTAATTTTATAAATTAAACGGTTTGCTTTTAGAAAACCAAAAGTAGCCGTTGCACCTAAACTTTTCAAGCCGGATTTAATGATGAAATAATATTTTTCATATCTCTTCTAGTTTTCGAGATCTGAGTGTGACAGACGGACAGACGGACAGACGGACAGACGGACAGACGGACAGACGGACATTTTGCACAAACCTAATAGCGGCTTTTTCCCCTTACGGGGGCCGCTAAAAAGGTTGTACCAGGTGGGAGAGGCGATACATGCAATCACCTTCCCCCCATGGGACAAACCAATACTTTTTCTTTTTGTATTATAGTTAAGAAATTACAAAAAAAAATCTGTCACTAATATAATTTATACATGCTATAAAATTAAATTCTTATATCAAGTCGCCCCAACCCTATTCTTTAATGCCAAATGCAATCATTAGCAGAAATTATAAAAAGGAGTGAGGATTAATCATTTTCACTCTATCGCCCCCTCCCCTTTCCAGACAGAGTTTATGTAATTTCACATGAATTTATCTTAATTATTTTAAGAAAGACTTTGCTTTGGAAAAGTTTTAATTCAAACGAAATTTTTCAGTATAAGAGTCACGATTGAGATGAGTTCTAAACCCAAATAATTTTTTTCCAATCTCCTTTTTCCAACCTTTACTCAATCTGATATATTTCTAGTTAAATAAGTTTTGGACTATAACTCACAATTTATGCTTGAATATTATTTATCGAGTAATTTTTTTTCGGCGGTGATCCTCAAAGCCTTAATCTAAAGATGTGGGGTATCTTATCTTTTCAAGGAACAAATCGGTTTTATTGGCAATGTATTAAGGGCGTAAAAATTTATATTAGAATATTTTTCAACAGTATTCAAAAGGTCCTTATAATAGGATGAATAATGAGCTGTAGGTCAGGAGAATGCGTTTCTTCAGTGAAGAATGCAAGAAAACGCTTTTCGTGATTGGGCTTTGACCCGAACCCGACTGATGAATAATGAGCTATCAATGTCAAGAGAATGCGTTTCTGCAGTGAAAAATGCCAGAAAACGCTTTTAGCGTCGAGGCTTCGCCCCGAACCTCACTGATGAATAATGAGCTATCAATGTCAAGAGAATGCGTTTCTGCAGTGAAAAATGCAAGAAAACGCTTTTTGCGTCGGGGCTTCTCCGAACCCCACTGGGGAAATCTTACAGCGCTCCCCCAGACCCCCAAGCTTGCAAGAGGAAGGCCTCAACATGACTTTTTTTTATTTTTTCGCTGAAGGTTGAGATATGCTGTACGTTTATGTATGGTTAGGGTTTACTCGGCGTTAGGGTTAGGGTTTGGAAAAAAATCGCCCCCCCCCACTCCAAAGTTCTGGATCCGCTAGCACTTTCACTTCTGTTCTACTTATTGCACTTGTACCAAATCCGCTCACTAGATGAGATGGCACTATTGCCAGACTATGTCGAAGGCAGGACTTAGATGACTTTTTAAGATTTTCTTTTTAAACCTCAACGTTGATGTCGCCTGTTACCAAATTCAATGAAGTAAAATACAGTGGTTCTCAAACTGTGGTACGCGGACCATGAAGGGTCCGCGAGAAGGCCGTAGGGGTCCACAGAAAGATGAAAATTTTATACAATTATAATAACTTCTTCGCTGAAGGCAAATTTAATCGGATCAAATAATGTGAATAATAAACAACTGGTCGCTCACTACTGGTTACTATGTTCTAGTACGAACTATGCTATGACCAACTTGTCGCTCACTACTGGTTACTATGTTCTAGTACGAACTATGCTATGACCAACTTGTCGCTCACTACTGGTTACTATGTTCTAGTACGAACTATGCTATGACCAACTGGTCGCTCACTACTGGTTACTATGTTCTAGTACGAACTATGACCATTGTGGAGGCAGATTGGCCAAACAACAATGAGGAATAGAAGTCCTGGGAGAGAATTACAGTTTGCGCTTGAATAGAAGTCCTGGGAGAGAATTACAGTTTGCGCTTGAATAGAAGTCCTGGGAGAGAATTACAGTTTGCGCTTGAATAGAAGTCCTGGGAGAGAATTACAGTTTGCGCTTGAATAGAAGTCCTGTGATAGAAATACATTTTGCGCTTGAATACTACATTATTTTACAAACGTATTGCTCGTTGTAATAAAACCTCAGCTATAGATGTGGGCCATTCCAAGAAGAAGACAACACGACATGATCACCTTTTAGGATGAAGTCTTACATTTGACAGAAGTACTTCGTGTTAGTCCACACACCCATCTAACCGTTAGCTCATGGACAAATATTGGAAGCGTAAGCAGACATCTGAAGAAGAGTAAGAGTGTAATGGGAATGGTGACAATAAACTGAAACACGATGCCGTAAGAGAGGCCGGAAAGCGTAAGGCGAAATTGCGTAAAAATACTCCTAAATATTTACAATTTGGATTTCTTCCATACAAAGGCAACAGTCACAATGTGTCATATGTCTCCATGCGTTATCGAGCGAAAGTTTGAAATATGCTATTTGGGCATGTCGGGGGTCCGCTAACATCGTATGGCTTGTAAATTGGTCCCTGAGCTGAAAAGGTTTGAGAACCTCTGTCATACGGTAATATAGCCTGACGCTTAGTGACGCCCTTAATTCAAAATTGAAATGCGGTTTGATTTTAAAGAGAAATGCTGCATGCTTTCAATTAGTATAATTAGGCCTACCTACCTGGGCAGCACAGTGTCCAACGATGCGTCACTAACAAAAGAAATAGACAACCGTCTCGCAAGGCCAACAGCGCTTTTGGTCTCTTCAGACTGAGAGTATGTCGGAATAGGTCTTGTACCTAGCAACAAAAATCAATGTTTATAAAGAAATGGTTCTCATCACACTTTTGTAGGGCTCCGATACTTGGGTTCCGTATCGAAGCTGCCCCCCACCCCTCGGTAGGTGCTGTAAAGATCAACTCAGGCGCCACTTCTCCCACACTGGCATAGAGGAAATCAGCTGGCAGCAGATGGCCTTTAAACAAGACAGAGAGCTCTCACGAAGACTGCGGAGCACACATTTGAGACCCAAATAAAGCCATTATTGAAGACAGGCGCAGAAGATGGAAAGAAAACTTAAATAGGCCGCCGGTGGACAACTGCTTTGTCTTCACTAGATGTGAAAGAAAATACAGGTAGCAAGCTCGCAACTGGGTTTGGGTAGTCATGTGAAGCACTGCACTCATCCTTAATATTCAGAATCGAAGACACTCTCGTTATTATTTTATAGACTAAGTTACAAGAAAGTACTCCGTTTATTCAGCGACCATCTTGATATCGAAAATAGAAGAGACCAATGACTTATGTTGTTACGTTTTTAACTAGAGAAATTATGTAAACATCTCTATTTTCACAATTTATTCTCATCAAATTATATTAGTCATTACAGTTGATGCCGAAACACTATAAAAAAAAATCAACCAGGGCTCTGAAAATTAGGCTAACCAAAGAACTAAAGCTCCAGCCACAGATCCAAGATTCTGAACATATATCTAAAGCTCTAACCACAGACCCAAGGCTCTAACCACAGACCCAAGGCTCTAAGCACAGACCCAAGGCTCTAAGCACAGACCCAAGGCTCTAACTACAGACCCAAGGCTCTAACCACAGACCCAAGGCTCTAACCACAGACCCAAGGCTCTAACCACAGACCCAAGGCTCTAACCCAATGTTTCTCAAACTGTGTGCCGCGGCACATTAGTGTGCCGCCGAAGATTTGCAGGTGTGCCGCGGGAGTTTTTAGAACGCCACACGTGCAGCGTTACACAGGTCTGCCTAATATTAAATTTTGATTTTACGTTGCGATGACATCTCCACTTGCAATGACCAGTAGTAGTAGTGGATCTTTCCATTATGACGGAAAGGGGTGTTAGCTATTCAGGCTAAGGAATGGTCCACTACACATATATTATTATAATGAATAAAATGTTGGCCGCCTTAGCAGACGCACAGCAGTTCTCGAATTGGTAACGATAATAATAAGCGATGTGTTTCAAGTAAATTGGTTAGGTGTATGCTAATAATAACAAATTAATAATAAGCCTTATTCATTGTTATCGATGGAGAAATATGTTAGCAAGAATGAAACTGCGAAAGCGTTAAATAAAAAGCAAGGAACCAAACGAAGGTACAAAGAAGATTACACCAGATATGGTTTCATATCTTCTGAACCATTGCCATTCTGTCTGATCTGCAATGCAACTCTGTCGAATGAGACGCTTGTTTCAAGCAAATTGAAGAGACACTTGGAAACTAAATATCCAGCTGTAAAAGCGCAACCGAAGAAATACTTTTGAAAACATCAGGGCTCAACAAAATAAACAAGCTAAGACACTTACGAACTACCTAAAGCTGCCAGAAAAGGGATTGATTTCAAGTTGGATTTTCTATTCATGACGAGATCTGGTGGTTAATGTGACGTTTCTCTCTGATTTATTTGACAAATTAAATTCAAGGACCATCGGAAACCATCATCACTGCATCCTCAAACTGAATCATTTGGTGAAAAATTGTCTTTGTGACAAAGTAAGATCTCGAAAGGAGTCTTCGACTGCTTTCCTACTTACAATGAATGTGCTTCAACTAAAGAAATCACCCCCGAAATTCTGGACACTTTGACACACTTGCAGTCAGCATTGTGGCATTAATTTTCAACAGTTGGAAGTAATGAATATGGATGGGTCAGTTATCCATTTGGAAACAATGAAGCTACAAATTTGACAACTGAAGAAGCAGAGAAGCTAATTGATTTAAAGAAACGATGCCGTTCTTAAGTCAAGTTTTGCCGAGAAAAGCCTGGATGTGTTTTAGATTTCAATCAACAAGTTATATCCTGCAATCAGTTTAAAAGCAATCAAAATAATTCTTCCATTTGCATCTTCATGGTTTTGTGAGTTTGGATTTTGAGCACTGAATGAAATCAAAGTCTAAGAAAAGAGAGAGACTTCTTACAATAGACGATGAAATGTGAGTTTGTTTGTCGACTCTGAAGCCTCGATTAGATCACATTTGCTCTAAAAAAAACAGGCACACCCTTAACATTAAATATATTACTTAAAAACAGGTAGGGCCTAATATTTTTTTTCTTTTTATTATAAAACAACTGTTGCTCTACGTGGTGTGCCGCGAAACTTTTGTAGTTTTTTTTACTGTGCCGCCAGACAAAAAAGTTTGAGAAACACTGCATTCTAACCACAGACCCAAGGCTCTAACCACAGACCCAAGGCTCTAACTACAAACTCTCTAATCCTAAATGCAAGGCTTTTAAAACAGATAAAGGCTCGAATAATAGACCCTAGTATCTAACACAGACAAATGCTCAATTAACAAACTCAAAGCCCTAACAAAAACAATGATTTTAAAAAACAATTCCAATACTCTTCTTAACACAGACCTCCCCTGGACACATTTCTCCAACACAGACCTCCCCTGGACACATTTCTCCAACACAGACCTCTCCTGGACACATTTCTCCAACACAGACCTCCCCTGGACACATTTCTCCAACACAGACCTCCCCTGGACACATTTCTCCAACACAGACCTCCCCTGGACACATTTCTCCAACACAAACAGAACGTGTGAAAATAATTTAATGCACAACTTTTTTTTTTGTTAGCGTTGTTTCCTAGTTGGTCTTGTTTGCACCTAATAGCATTAACTTCCTGTTACAACAAAACATGGCGAACTTATTAAGGGTATCATTACAAATACGCTTTATTTTTGTGTTGGTATTGTTATTTCATTACTTTATGGTACACGATTGTTGTCTTAAATACAATAGAAACTTACAGGCTAAATGATGGAAGAACAAAATAACAGCCATGATTTTAGATACGTCAGACTTAACTACATACAGGAGTTTAATGTTAGATCTAAACTACTTCATTTATACATTACACTAGACAGTTTAAGACTCTAGATCCTAGATTAAGTCCCTTACCTCTACGCCACAAATACTCCAAGTGAACCGGACAAAACTCACCAACTTCAAAAAAAAAAAAAAACTTGAACAATAGAATCGTGAGATTTAAAGCAAACGAAGGGTCACATTGGAATACAGTAATACTGTTAATTAAGTCACTAAATTTAGAGACCGTTCAGAACAAGAGTAGCAATAATCGTAAAACACTTAACCATAAAATACAAAGAAAAGACCTAATAAAATACAAAGAAAAGACCTAATAAAATACAAAGAAAAGACCTAATAAAATACAAAGAAAAGACCTAATAAAATACAAAGAAAAGACCTAATAAAATACTCAGAAAGACACCAAGGCGCATTTCTTATTCCAAATGCTAAGACAAATTTGTACAAGTGATCTTCCCTAGTGCTATGAAAGCATGGAATGGGTTGCCTGAGCTAGCCAGGAAAACCAACCACTTGTCATATTTCAAGTCACTGATTAACATGCATGACTAGATTTACTTAGGACGTGATTATCTTTTCTTTTAAAGTAACGTCTGCAATTTATCACCTTCACCTTTACCTAACCCTTAGTCTCACACAAAATTTTATTTTTCAACCATCTTTCTTCAATCCTCTCTGTCTTTTGCCTTGGATATAACCTTTTTCAATGGCAGGCCCGTCCATTCTTTTTCCTGGTACTGTTACCTGAAGGAAGGTCTTTGCAAGCCCCGAAAACCTTGAAATATGGCCATGTCTCTAATCTTCTCGTTTGTGATGCGGTCTTTAAATGTAACTTATACAGTAAGATACGATCTAGAATATACATTTGAAATAGGTAGACCTAATTAAGTGTATATATTATTCTTTCGTATCACACTCAAGGTTTTATTCCATTACTTGAGCTGAGTTGAGCTGTTTATCAAAACAAATTTATCTAGGATCAATCTAGAATAAATTTAGATTTTTTATCTGGTAAATTTCAGATTCTTCTTCAAAAAGTCAAGTTTATCTCTCAGACCTTGCGATAATGTAAAGGTCATCAGTTTCTGTGGCCCACGGTTAACAAGGATGTCAAGTGGCCAGTACAACGAACAACCGCCTTTACTTTTTTTTCCTATCTTATATCAGGTACCCATTAGAGCTGGGTGGACTCGGAAGCCCACAAAGATCCCGAAATTAAAATTAATTAGTTCTAGCTTCAACAGACGCTAAATTCCTAACATTCACCATAGACCTAGATCTTTAGCCTACCACTTATTTAGAGTCTTAGAGCACACTAAAGTTGCATTGAATATTCTAACAATTTGTCGTGTCCCTATTAGGTAAAGCAGGAAGTTTAGTATTGTTGTGAGCAAGTATGTTTATCTTACTTCTGTATCGTAAACTGCAAGAGCGATTCCAGTGACGTCATCCAAGAATGTCCACCAACACGGGTCCTCGAAGTCCAATCTACTATGGAGGTTACAGCTTCAACACCGGCAAAGTCAGGCAGTTCCAGGTAGTGGATTACACGATGTTTGCCGCCGTCCTAATCTTCTCTGGTGCCATCGGGATGTACCACGCCATCAACGACCGCAAGAAGAAGACGCTGGAGCAGTTCTTCCTGGCCGGCAAGGACATGAACCCTGTGCCCGTCGGCCTTTCCATGCTGGCCAGCTTCATGCCGGCCATCACCTTCCTGGGCTTACCCGCAGAGATTTACACCTACAACATTATGTCCGTTTGGATAGGGTTGAGCTACTTCTTTGTCATGGCAGTGGCTGCTCATGTCTACATGCCCATCTTTTACCACCTCCAGGTGACTAGCTGTTTCCAGGTGAGATGTTTTGTCTTCTTTTAAATGTTTTTAGTGTTACTTGTAATATTACCATAAAAAAATTAAAATGAAGATGCTAATATTCCAAAACCAACTGTTTACGAGCATTCGATTGGACGCTTCTGTTACTATAACTCTGGATTAGTTTAATAATGTGTGTGTAGGAGGGTCTAGTATTAGCAATACTAGAAAGACATATAATTCTACATGGATTAGCCTCGTGTGATCTCATTAAGTTTCAAATTACTACTTCCCTTTTATTTATCATCATTCCTCCATTGACTTTCGTCGTAGGGGGCGCTGTAACGGTTCGAGTAAACAAATCACTCTATTCTACCTGGTCAGCAACTGTTCTTGGTAAAATATCAAGAGAGAGGACGGTCCATTGTTTCACATTGTCCACTCAGCTTTTTTTGGACGACCCTTTTTGTCATGCTCCCTCTACTGTACCTTGAAGAATGCCAGAAAGTCGTGTCTTACAATGATCAAATCAAGCTTTCATCTCTTACCAAACCCAGCTTTCATCTCTTACCAAACCCAGCTTTCATCTCTTACCAAACCCAGCTTTCATCTCTTACCAAACCCAGCTTTCATCTCTTACCAAACCCAGCTTTCATCTCTTACCAAACCCAGCTTTCATCTCTTACCAAACCCAGCTTTCATCTCTTACCAAACCCAGCTTTCATCTCTTACCAAACCCAGCTTTCATCTCTTACCAAACCCAGCTTTCATCTCTTACCAAACCCAGCTTTCATCTCTTCACAGTCTTGAGGAGTTCCTTCCTTATACCAGTCAGAGTGTTGGCTGTAAAAGTACGAACTCATTTGATTTCTTGACCTGTTTTCTGTAACATTTTCTCTCAAAGGCTTGAATTCTTCTTTCAGCATCAGCGTCCAATTTTCACAACCAAGATGGTGTCGCCAACTTTGAAAACATTCTAATGTTACATTATAATCTAACATTCTAATGTTACAGATTTGTTCAGCAGTTTTTCAACCTGCTCTCAGGTTTTTCTATTCTTCTGAAGGGAACTCTTCGGCTTTTTTCGTGAGTCTGCTGAGAATTATTCTTAGCATTATCTTGTAGTATGACCTATCAGACTTACGTTTGGGCTCATTCTTTCGCTATGTTTTTATTCTCCCCATATTGTTTTGGCATCTTGTTATACATGAGTCGCCACACAGTTAAAGTTCTTAAAGGTGTGTTACCCAGGTGACTTGCATACTTTAGGTGATCTTATTGCATACTCAATTTGTGACTAAAGCTGAAGCGTACTTATTTTCATGTGTATTTCTTTGTTGATTGAATTGTATTCTTGTGTTGTTGTTTTTTTCAGTTCTCCTCTTGCAGCACATAAATCAATGATGTCATTTTTGACCCATGGCTTAATTTTCTTTTGTTTTTCCCAAGGAATATAGAGGCTGACTCATTATCAGATAAGTTACAGACAACTCTTGCGAAATGGTTTAGATTTGTAAAAGATGTGACGTCTATTAACTAAAACATTTTAAGCCATTGGTATTGATAGATGTAAATCATCGTCTTTCCACTGCCCCCCCCCCAATCAGATCAAAAAAGGTTAGGGTGCCTTTACTTTCTGTAGCTGCAGCTGACTGTGTAACAGTGTAACGAATTTAACAATATAACTGGTTTAGTGTTTCACTTAATTTAGTACGTTGTAAAGATTATGTCATGTGTGTTGTTACCGGTGATGTTGTTGTAGTGAATCAACATTTATTAATCTTTCATCGGTAGTACCTTGAGAAGCGGTTTAGTCGAGGTGTCAGGTCTGCTGCATCGCTGTGTTTTGTGGTTCATATGGTGAGTTGGTCCTTTTAAGGTTTTTTAATACTTACTAGTATTCATCTCTCTCTCTCTCTCTCTCTCTATCGTTCTCTCTCTCTCTCTCTCTCTCTATCGTTCTCTCTCTCTCTCTCTCTCTCTCTCTATCGTTCTCTCTCTCTCTCTATCGTTCTCTCTCTCTCTCTATCGTTCTCTCTCTCTCTCTCTCTATCGTTCTCTTTCTCTCAAGTATAAATCGAGTTCACTTTTGGCATCACTATTTTGAAGCAATAGTCACATTTCTATCTCCTGTACAGGTTGTCTATATGTCTGTTGTCTTGTATGCTCCTAGTCTCGCGTTAAATGCAGGTATGATTAACGTTTTTGAAATGTACTTTGCTAGATAAATATTTTAAGATCAAATTATTTTTATACTCTTAGGGTACCCTGCAAAACTAGTCTTCAAAAACTGAGACCTAAAATCGAATCCACTTCTAAGCCTGCCAAATGTAGAACTCTTTTTACAATACCTCTATTCTAGTCAATTCTTCATGAAGAAACCTGGGTGGGTGAGCGGATAGCTGTTCTCAAAAATGGCTCTAATGATTTTCCAAGAAATTTAACACTTGATGTATATCGCTGAGAAAAGAATTACTAGCTCGTTGGCCACATGGGGAAAACTCTGGTTTGATCGTAATAATTTTTCAAAGTAAAAAATAAATAAATTTAAATTTGGTCTGACTAGACTAAGAAAAAAACAAGGTTACAAAGGCAATTAAATTTAGACATTTTAATCGAGATTATGTGTAAAATCACTCACTAAATTTTTTAATATCATTTGAATTTAAAGTGCTTGTTAAAATAAAACAAGAACAATAATAAACAAGGTTACAAAGACAGTTTGTGTAGAAACACTAACTCAAAATCAGCCCCCGAAGAGGTCCAGAGAGAGTCTTCACCAGGATTTGAACACGGGACTTCCGATTCCAAGTGCTTTACCCCTCAGCCACAGCATCTCCATATATTCATTTAGAGTACATTTATATTTTTTAAAATAATTATTATTATTAGATCTAAAATTAGATATAGAACTAGATCTTGATCTAGATCTAGAACTACAATATTGATATAGAATCTGAATCTAGATTAGAATTCGTATGATTTTACACGTTCAATCTTAAAATTACTGACCTAGGCCAGTGCTATGATCAGAAATAGTAGGGCTTTTGGTACCGGGTAATGGTGGAGATCTACTATGGCAGACTATGCTGTTTCGTATCCGATTCACTTCTTAATTAGATACTACTGTTTACATAATAAATAACTCTGCACCCCTAAGCTGTCAGAAGATAAGCTATTGCCTTAATAATTAAAATTTTGTTCAAATTATTAATACATTTCTAATATATATATATTATAAATATTTCTAGATCTGGGCTCTATTTAGTTTTATTTAGACTGTCAAGTATATAATGACGATATGTCAAAACTGCGCGCTATAAAAGTAGTTTGTTGTTTTTGAAACTTATAACTAAAATTAAGTTCGTATCAAAAGTTTTTATTAAAAACAACATTTCAATCAGTATTCCATTCAACGAGTTAGTAATAAATGGAACCACTGGTGGATCCAGAACTTTGGAGTGGGGGGGGGCGATTTTTTTCCAAACCCTAACCCTAACGCCCAGTAAACCCTAACCCTATGCATAAACGTGCGTACAGTATATATATATATATATATATTCGATATATGAGAATAAAATAAGACTGTTTCTCAATCTTCGGCGAAAAAAACAGAAAAAAACCAGTCTTTCTCTTGCAAGCTTGGGGGTTTGGGAGAGCGCTGTAAACTTTTTCAGTGGGGTTCGGGGCGAAGCCCCGACGCCCAAAAGCGTTTTCTTGCATTTTTCTCTGCAGAAACGCATTCTTCTGACATCTACAGCTCATTATTTATCAGTGGGGTTCGGGGCGAAGCCCCGACGCCCAAAAGCGTTTTCTTGCATTTTTCACGACTGAAACGCCTTCTCCTGACATCCACAGCTCATTATTAATCAGTGGGGCTCGGGGCGAAGCCCCGACGCCAAAAGCGTTTTCTTGCATTTTTCACTGCTGAAACGCATTCTCCTGACATCTACAGCTCATTACTTATTAGTGGTGTTCGGGGCGAAGCCCCGACGCCAAATGCGTTTTCTTGCATTTTTCACTGCAGAAACGCATCCTTCTGACATCTACAGCTCATTATTTATCAGTGGGGTTCGGGGCGAAGCCCCGACGCCAAAAGCGTTTTCTTGAATTTTTGACGGTTGAAACACATTCTCCTGACATCTACAGCTCATTACTTATTAGTGGTGTTCGGGGCGAAGCCCCGACGCCAAATGCGTTTTCTTGCATTTCTCACTGCAGAAACGCATTCTCCAGACATCTACAGCTTATTATTCATCAGTGAGGTTTGGGGCGCACCCTTGACGCTAAAAGCGTTTTCTGGCATTCTTCACTGCAGTAACGCATTCTCGTGCCCTACAGCTCATTATTCATTCTATTATAAAGTGCCTTTTGAATAATGATAAAAAATATTCTAATATGAATTTATAGTCCCTTAATACATTGCAAATAAAACCGATTTGTTCTTTGAAAAGATTAGATACCCCACATATTTAGATTAAGGTTTTGAGGATCGCGGCCGAAAAAAAAAATTCGATTAATAATATTCAATAGCATTCTAGTACACATCGCGAGTTATAGTCCTAAATTTATTTAACTAGAAAAATATGAGATAGAGTAAAGGTTGGAAAAAGTCGACTAGGAAAACATTATCTGGCTTTTGAACTCATCTCAACCGTGACTGTTATATTGAAAAATTTCGTTTGAATTATAACTTTTCCAAAGCAAAGTCTTTCTTAAAATTGTTATGATAAATTCATGTCAAATTACACAAACTCTGTCTGGAAAGGGCAAGGGCGGTAAAATGAAAACTATTAATTCTCGCTCCTTTTTATAATTTCTGCTATTGATAGCATTTTGCATTAAAGAATAGGGGTTGGGCGACTCGATAGAAGAATTTACTTTATAGCATATATAAATTATATTAGTGACAGATTTTTTTAATTTTGTAATTTCTTACTATAATACAAAAAGAAAAAGTATTGATTTGTCCGATATTCGACTAATTTTGTTCACATACTTTGATTTCTCCATAAAAGCAGCACCGCCCCCCCCCCCCACTCAAAGGGTTTAGATAGGAAGGGCGGTGGAGGTATTCACTCTTCCCCTTCCAATCGGCCAACAGCTGAACGAAATTATATAATGACCGGTTAAAATACCAATAACAAGTTTTAATCATATAGATATTTAATTGATTCTGTTAGCAAGCTGCGATTTCTACAAATAAATAGGACCGCCCCCCCCCACCATAAACTTTCGAGTGGGGGGGGCGGATTGATGCCATCGCCCCTCCCGACCCTACCAAATCGGCCAAAATACTAGAAAGGGGGGGGGGCGAAATAATCTAAAAATAGGTTGAAATATAAATAATTAGTATATATTATTAACATAAGTAATAAATTCACATACAAATTGTGTGAATTCTATACTATAAATCGTCCGCCCACTCCCCCTTGGGGGGGGGGGGGGGGTCGGCCGAGTGGGGGGGGGCGATCGCCCCAACCGCCCCCCTCCCTGGATCCGCCAGTGAATGGAACACATATTTTATTTTGATCCATTGACACTTTGTCCATAGTGTCCTTAGATGCAAATTTGTTTGTACCAAAGCGCGAATCTATGAATGAAGCTTGAGTTGTCAATGAAGAAGTCTGTGATCTTTATAAAAAACGTACCTCCCCTGAAGTTTTTCATTGAAAAGTTGTGTATTTGTTTGAAAAATCTGCTTGCATAGATAATTTTAAAAATTAGAGGGTCACTTTCGGAAAAGAAAAAGTAGCCGTTGCATCAGAACTTTGAATGATCTAAAATATCATGATGTGCGATTTTGATTTTCTCATCTAGTTTCTGAGATCTAAACGGGACGGACGAGCAGACAAACTACACAAAACAAATAGCGTCTTTTTCCCTTTCGGGGGCTGCTAAAAACATGGTATAGTCAGCCATAGTGTTCCGAAATTATACGATAACAGAGTAAATTTAAAGTTCCTGTAATTTTATTGAAAGAATATCTAAGCTTTACTAATATTTTTTTTTACGTAAATGTAATATAGATTACTTCTAGATCTAGAAGGAGATCTAGACCTAGATTAACTCGTAAGTTTTAAATCTGAAGTCTATGTCTAGTATTAGTTCTAGATGTCCATATAATGATAATATCAATAAATGATCACACAAGAATGAAAACCGCAGTCTGAATTGGTAAATACATACTTTGACACATCTGGCGGATGTCTTCTATACGGGCTCGATACCCGGTTTGCACTATTTTTATTTTCATTTTTTTACTTTATTATAATTTAAATAGTCTAATGGTTTTTGTAAGTTGTTTTAAATGTATTTTTAAAATGTTTCCTTGTTTAAAATGTAACAAGAACTCGCTATCTTAGCGAAGGATCATAACAAGTAGAACATTAATAAACGAATTGCGATCAAAGTTGATATCTGACTACTGTATCTATGCATCATCTTTACAAGAGAACTAATATCAAAAGAAAAAATCGCGAAAATTATGTAATTTTATCAGAAATAAAATAAGTTCCAAAAGGGTGAAAGCATAAAATTGATTGCTTATACAAATGTTATAGAAAAAACAGAAAAATTTGAACTAAAGTAAAAACATTATTCATGTTTCCAGTAACAGGATTTACGTTATGGGGATCTGTTCTATCAGTTGGGGCTGTTTCTACAGTCTACACAGCTCTCGTGAGTAGTATCAATTAGACTCTAGACTTGGGTAGATCAATATAATTAATGTTTACTTTGTTAAAACTTTGAACATTTTATAGGTACTGTAAGTTGTGGTTGTGTTGACTTGGCGATTGAGACGATAGTTCTAAAGACGTTTAATATTTTATTACCAATACTCTCAGACTTTCTTTCAAACTTGGTCATTGAGCTTCCTACACAATCACTGTGAGGGACTTTAATTACAAAATAATGTATTGTAAGAAGCTAACTATTCAAAGTCCTTTTTTAAAGAACAAAGCCTATCTAAGGGAAATAACTTCGCACTCATAACTATACATCACAATACTTTAGAAATTATTTCCTTTATTCGTTATCAAATAATATAATTAATTACAAATAATTTATTGATTAATCGGCTAATTTTAAAAATGTATTAATGTTTTGTTAGATAAAATAAATAATTGTTTAAATTTTCAACATGATACGAGAATGGGTGTGAATTTTTTACTTTTTTGTGGAGGTGTGGCAGGAGGATCTATAAATAGATCGGTTGCTAAGGTTGATGATTACAGAAGTTGAAAAACACCTTTTTTTACAAAGCTTCTATCAACTCTCTCTGTCTGTTTGGTCAAAGGTTTGTACACGTTATTTCTCCGACATCCAATCTCGGATCAAGCTGAGGTCAAGCCCCCCCCCCCCCCGGGCCCCAAAACAATGGAAAATTTCTAGCTACGCCCCTGATTGTTTGTCTGTGTAAGTTTGGAGAAACTAACTTAGATTACGACTCATAGATAAATGTGCAATTGTTCCTTCGTCAGGGTGGCATGAAAGCAGTTCTGTGGACAGATACATTCCAGGTCTTTGTCATCTTGTCAAGTTTGATTGTTTTGCTTATGAAGGGACAGCATGCTGTTGGCGGTGTCATGGCAGCGTGGGGGTCTATAGAGAGGACAGACAGAGCTGAATATTTAGAGTAAGTAAGTGGATCTAGTTTTGGCATTGTTAAAAGATGTTAGTGAAAAGATAGATAGATAGATAGATAGATAGATAGATAGATAGATAGATAGATAGATAGATAGATAGATAGATAGATAGATAGATAGATAGATAGATAGATAGATAGATAGATAGATAGAACACTAAAATACTTAATATTCTCCAGACTTGGCCTATATCCGTCTGTCAGGCACAGCGTGTGGTCACTGGTCATAGGAGGTCTCTTCTCCTGGCTTCCTATTTTCGGAGTGAACCAGGTGATGGTTCAGAGGGCTGTCACCTGTCCGACATTATGTAAAGCAAAAATGTATGTAGCAATTGAAACATATAATATAGTTCATGTTTCCTCCCATTAAAACACAACATATTAGTTAACCAATGTTAAGTGTTTTACTTGTAATGTAGTTGGTACACCCAGGACAAAGAATGTGTAGCAACTGCTTTGAAACAACGAGTAAGGTCATTTCAAACTCAATTATTTTTGTGATCTTATATAACAGCAGATCAAGTGGAGAAAAAAACGTCATCATACAAAAAGTTCAATTTATTACATTATTAATGATACATCTTTTGAAAATCATTGCAAAGAAATTATTAAAATAACACTTCTACAAAATTTATAGAGAAATTTGAAAAAAAAAATAAATTAGAATCCTGCTTAAGCAAAAAAAAATTATTATTGTTATGACTGATGAATAAAACACACTACTGGAAATTACAAATTAAACATTGAAAAGATCTGAAGCCTTCACTACTATACACGATTAAATTTGTCTTAAAGAGAAGATATGACTTTAATCAAATAACCTCATCCAGAGAGAATATACTAAATAGTCCAATTACAAAAACTGTTGGAGAGTCAATACTACATAGCCTAACTACTAGAATGGTTGCAGTCTATACTAGATTGTCTACAAGCACAAGAAGCATTATGGTATTGGTTTCTACGAACCAAGAGCCTTGATAGAAAGATGAATTAACCAGGATATTATACATTCTTAAGAATATCAATGGTGAGACCAGTGTTGGTGAGGCCAGTGTTGGTGAGACCAGTGTTGGTGAGGCTAGTGTTGGTGAGGCTAGTGTTGGTGAGACCAGTGTTGGTGACACCAGTGTTGGTGAGACCAGTGTTGGTGAGGCTAGTGTTGGTGAGACCAGTGTTGGTGAGACCAGTGTTGGTGAGACCAGTGTTGGTGAGACAAGTGTTGTTGAGACCAGTGTTGGTGAGGCTAGTGTTGGTGAGACCAGTGTTGGTGAGACCAGTGTTGGTGAGACCAGTGTTGGTGACACCAGTGTTGGTGAGACCAGTGTTGGTGAGGCTAGTGTTGGTGAGAGCAGTGTTGGTGAGACCAGTGTTGGTGAGGCTAGTGTTGGTTAGACCAGTGTTGGTGAGACCAGTGTTGGTGAGACCAGTGTTGGTTAGACCAGTGTTGGTGAGGCTAGTGTTGGTTAGACCAGTGTTGGTTAGACCAGTGTTGGTGAGGCTAGTGTTGGTTAGACCAGTGTTGGTTAGACCAGTGTTGGTGAGACCAGTGTTGGTTAGACCAGTGTTGGTGAGACCAGTGTTGGTGAGGCTAGTGTTGGTTAGACCAGTGTTGGTTAGACCAGTGTTGGTGAGACCAGTGTTAGTGAGACCAGTGTTGGTGAGGCTAGTGATGGTTAGACCAGTGTTGGTTAGGCCAGTGTTGGTGAGACCAGTGTTAGTGAGACCACTATTGGTGATACAAGTATTAATTGCACCAGTGTTAGTTAGATACGTTTTTCTCGATCTTCTAATAACGCCCCTTACGGTAACACACTACATTCACGCCCCTGTTAGTCAGTTGGTTGAAGGAGCACTGTAAGTCCCCAGCGGTATTCCCACGCCAAAGCAATGAGAGCTGCAGAAGTGCATTTTCTTGGAGTTTACAGCGCACTGAGCAACCTAGTGCAAACAAAAAAAAAAAAGCGGGATAAATTAGGTAAAAAAAAAAAGGGGAGTGTGACCATCAAAGCTCTTGCGCCAGTACGTCTGTATTGAGCGTGATCGTCGTGAGAGATCATCTTCGTGTTACTCATTTAGACGTCTTATAGAGGGCGCTTGTTTTGTTCACGTGAACAGAACGCCCACACTGTGACGAGATCTGTACGTTGTGATGTCTGAAAGACTGACTCTAGAATCGCATGACGTATTAAAATATTTCCTTCTATAGAACGTTTGGACTCGATCTTCTTGTCAAATGTTTGTCAAATATTTGACATGTTTCGGATGTTACTTCAGAGTTGAAGATAATTTACTTCCTAGTTTAAACCTCCCGCAGGACGACGGGGGATGGGAGTTTGCAGGGTTTGAACCCGGAATCATCGATATGTCCGAACGACAGTCCAGCGCGCAAACCGCACGACCAGGCAGCCATCCTGTTGCTGATACACCTCTGGAAAGTAGTGTGCTAGATTTCTTAATTATATAAATTACTTTTTAAAACCTTACAGTTTGAGAGGCGCTGGGCTAGACTACAATTAGTAAAGCAAAACTTTTCAATATACAGCTATTTGTGTTCAGAGCACGTGATGTGTCAAGCAGTATTTTATAATCCAACCGGTAACAAGGCTGTTGTACAGCCAGTACAATGACCTACAGTCTTTACTTACTCGTCACGATGGTTGCAGTTTGGATTTCAAATCACATATTAATAGCAAGGCATCCACCAGGTCCTGAGAAATTCTAAAAATAAATCTATTTGATGGCCTACGTTGTGAAATATCCCTACACTGGGTGCGATAGGCTTATTTTTTTTCAAAGCTTCTATCAACTCACTCTGTCTGTCCGTCTGTCTGGTACAAATTATGTCCAAGTTATTTCTCCCACTTCTCATTGTCGGATCAAGTTGAATCTTTGCACAATTATTCATTGTCTATGTCAACGCATGAATCAACCAAAAAAAATAATTTTATTAATTATTGGTAATTAATTATTTAAAAAAAAAGAAAATATTAAGATACTGGTATAATCGTGCATTTTTTTCCTTTTATAAGTTTTTATTTTCAAAGTATTTTTTTTCTATTTTGCTTGTAACTATTTACTATAGTGTGTGTGTGTGTGTGTCTTTTAGAGCGATGTGGGTGAACCTGCCGGGCATGAGCCTCATTCTTTACCTCTGCTGGTTGATTGGTTTCTTCATGTCGGCATTCTACGAGAACTGTGATCCGATCTTAGCTGGATTAGCCAAGTACCCTGGACAAGTGGGTCTCTTTAGATTCTCATCATCAATTACTTTTAAATAGGATGGTCTTTTTATTAGTTTTTTGGGGGGAGAGAGGAAGGGGGTTAAAGTCAGACTAGGTGTTACATTACTTTGCCCAGCGCATACGTCAAGAAATTGGTTCATCAAATTAGTATAATTCAAATAGTTCGTCAAATTAGGATCATCCTATTAGTTTAATCAGAGCCATCAAATTGGTTCTTCAGATAAGGTTCTTCAAATTTGGATATCAGATGAGGATCGTCAAATGAGATCATAGAATTACCTCATTAGATTAAGGCCAGTATCATCAGGTTAGGGTCATCCAATTAAATAATCAGGTTAAGGTCATCCAATCAGATCGACGGATTGAACAACAAGACTAGGATTTGAGTTTTAACGAAAGAAAACACAGAAACAACCCAATTGTTTTAGGACACCCAATAGAGGAGTGTGACAAGGTTGCATTCTCTCTCCAGCTCTTTTTAACATATTTCTAGAGTATAATATGATGGAAACTCTAAAAGGAATTTCTCCTAACTTGACCATAAATGGGCGGCCTATTTCCAATCTCAGGTAAGCAGATGATATATGTATATATGCTAAGTCCCTCGGGACTTAATTTGCGTATCACTGTCGATATAGTCACTGAGAGTGTTTTGGAAACAATTAAACGAAATAATAATGCTATAAGAAAGCGAATGCGTGAATTTAAAAAATAGTATGAATGGAGCTATCAAAATAGTTAATCGACCTAGATCTAAATCTATTTTTTTAAATAAAAACATTTGCTTGTAGGTCTACATATATTAGATTAAAATATGAAATGAATAGACTTTATTTTGTATGTTCATGTGTTAAAGTATAAAGTAGTTATATCATCTTGAGTTAGAGATAGCCTAGATCTAAACTAATCTAGAGTTAAATATTGGCTTGGATAGAGTTCTTTCTGCTCGTGTGTGAGGCTTCGCTCTGCGCATGCATCTTATCTTATATAATACAGACGTTACTTCAAAAAAGAAGATGATTACGTCCTACGCGTCATGCATTTAGTCATGCATAACCTTTGCATGACCTTTTTTATTAGATGTACGGAATCATGAATGGAACTATTAAAATGTATGTCAATTCGGCTTAGCAGCTATAGCGAACGAATGTATAAAAATGCTTTAGAAAAACAAATTTGAATGTTAATTTGATTAAAATATGAAATGAATAGACTATAATTAGTATGCTTATATGTTAAAGTATAAAACTATCTTTGCGAAGAGAAGTTCTAACATCTTATAGTTTAGACCTAGGAATAGATAGATGTGTAACATTTCGGTCTTGTCTAATGTAAAAATGTAAGTCAGGACTAAAATTCGCAGATATAAGGAACGAATTTATGTAAAAATGCTTTTGCAAGACAAATTTGAAAATTAATTTTATTAAATAATGAAATCAATAGATTATATTTTGTAATTTTCATGTGTCAAAGTAAAAAACTATATGTGCAAAGTGTAGTTCTTAAAACTAGATCTAGATCCTTTCGATCTTTTCTCATGTAAACTTTGGTAAACATGGCCTAGATTTATAAGATACTAATACTTTCATAGAGTTGGGCAACTTTTTTTTTGAGGGTCTTAAGTTTGTTTTAGGGCTACTATACATACGTTACCGTTCCAGTTGGCACCCAACGAACATTTCTGTCAAGTTTTAAGAAGATTGCTCAAACGGTTTTGATTTCTATGCAGGACATACATAAATACATACATATATACTTACAATTTAGAAATGGCGACTCTTGTTGATTTGTTCCTGGGATAAATATATTGTTTATTTTGATCATTACTCCCTCTTCCACATAGTATTCTGGCAGGAAACCCCAACCTCTCCATTTTTTCCACTTCCAGTTAAACAGTCAGATTTTTTAATAAATATAAATCAATCTTAATTTAATGCAGCAGTTATTTAGTTCCACACCACCCTTGTCCAGACTAATTCACGGCATTGATACAAAAAAATTACCCACAAGATAAATGTGAAATCGATTTCATTGGACTTGTGTGTTGCAGATCGTCCCACTGTTCGTAATGGATGTCCTCAGTGATATTGTGCTGCTCCCTGGTCTGTTTGTAGCAGGTCTTTTTAGTTGCTCACTCAGGTTAGTCAGAGGTGTGTACAGCTACACAAGTGAGTCTCTTCATCAACGCTTCGAACACTAGTCAAATATCTCTTTTGTTTTTTAAATTATTATTTATTTATTAAAATACATCTTCCTGATATAAGCTAATAATTTCATTCTGTCATTTTTTGTAAGTTAAGGGGGCAAATATACCTCATTTCAGACTCTTTCATAGCTATGAGAGAGATATTGTAAAGCAACATGTGTTTGAACTGTTAACAAGGATGACATGTAGCCAACCGAGACCATTCGTTAATGAAGAACTCAACACTGACCTGCAACGTCACAACCTGTAAGCGATGGAGACCAATAGCTAGTTGCCATTTCGTACTGACCTGTGACGTGCAAATTAGCTATTGGTCTAAACTTCCCACAGGCTGTGACGTTGCGGGTCAGAGTTAAGACTTTCCATAACGAATGGTCTCGAGCCAACACAACAATCTTTACCTCCACAATGTAACTCATTAGAGTGTACTGTTAACAAGGGTGTCATGTAGCCAACACAACAATCTTTACATCCACAATGTAACTCATTAGAGTGTACTGTAAACCAGGGTTTAATGTAGCCAACACAACAATCTTTACCTCCACAATGTAACTCATTAGAGTGAACTGTTAACCAGGGTTTAATGTAGCCAACACAACAATCTTTACCTCCACAATGTAACTCATTAGAGTGTACTGTTAACAAGGGTGTCATGTAGCCAACACAACAATCTTTACCTCCACAATGTAACTCATTAGAGTGAACTGTTAACAAGGGTGTCATGTAGCCAACACAACAATCTTTACATCCACAATGTAACTCGTTAGAGTGAACTGTTAACCAGGGTTTAATGTAGCCAACACAACAATCTTTACCTCCACAATGTAACTCGTTAGAGTGAACTGTTAACCAGGGTTTAATGTAGCCAACACAACAATCTTTACATCCACAATGTAACTCGTTAGAGTGAACTGTTAACCAGGGTTTAATGTAGCCAACACAACAATCTTTACCTCCACAATGTAACTCATTAGAGTGTACTGTAAACCAGGGTGTCATGTAGCCAACACAACAATCTTTACCTCCACAATGTAACTCATTAGAGTGTACTGTAAACCAGGGTGTCATGTAGCCAACACAACAATCTTTACCTCCACAATGTAACTCGTTAGAGTGAACTGTTAACCAGGGTTTAATGTAGCCAACACAACAATCTTTACCTCCACAATGTAACTCGTTAGAGTGAACTGTTAACCAGGGTGTTATGTAGCCAACACAACAATCTTTACCTCCACAATGTAACTCGTTAGAGTGAACTGTTAACAAGGGTGTCATGTAGCCAAAACAACAATCTTTACCTCCACAATGTAACTCGTTAGAGTGAACTGTTAACCAGGGTTTAATGTAGCCAACACAACAATCTTTACCTCCACAATGTAACTCGTTAGAGTGAACTGTTAACCAGGGTTTAATGTAGCCAACACAACAATCTTTACCTCCACAATGTAACTCGTTAGAGTGAACTGTTAACCAGGGTTTAATGTAGCCAACACAACAATCTTTACCTCCACAATGTAACTCGTTAGAGTGAACTGTTAACCAGGGTTTAATGTAGCCAACACAACAATCTTTACCTCCACAATGTAACTCGTTAGAGTGAACTGTTAACCAGGGTTTAATGTAGCCAACACAACAATCTTTACCTCCACAATGTAACTCGTTAGAGTGAACTGTTAACCAGGGTTTAATGTAGCCAACACAACAATCTTTACCTCCACAATGTAACTCATTAGAGTGTACTGTTAACAAGGGTGTCATGTAGCCAACACAACAATCTTTACCTCCACAATGTAACTCGTTAGAGTGAACTGTTAACCAGGGTTTAATGTAGCCAACACAACAATCTTTTCCTCCACAATGTAACTCATTAGAGTTGGGTGGACACTGGGTAGTGCTAAATCCCAAATCAAATCCCAGTCAGGATTCAAACTAGACACTCCTCGGCACAGAAGCCAAGCGTTTTACCACTCGACTACCACGAAGCTAATTTCCTGAAACTTAAAAATTGCATTACCTTTGTTTCTCGGACTTCGGTTTCTGTGTATAAAAATGCAAGGGAGATAATGCCAATAAAGTTGGACGAGTATGAGATGAATATAATTCAATCCCTTTACTGTAGTGCCACACGCAAATATTGTGACACAAGTTACACAAGTTATCTATATTATAAAGTAGAATGTGTGGTGTATGTATGTATGTATGGATGTATGTTACTTATAGACATCAAAACCGCCGCTTGACCAATCTTGATAAAACTAGGCAGGAATGTTCCTGGGGTACTAACTTAGACCGTAGTGTATGTATTGTAGCCCTAAAACAAACTTAAGACCCTCAAAAAAAATAAAGTTGTCCGACTCTATTACAGCTATAGTATTTTATGGATCTAGGCCATGTCTACAATGTTGACATGAGAAAAGATAGAAAGGATTTAGACCTAGATCTAATTTTAAGAAATACACTTCGCGCAGATAGTTTTTTACTTTGACACATGAAAATACAAAAGAAGATCCATTGATTTCATTATATAATAAAATTAACCTTCAATTTTGTGTTTCAAAAGCATTTTTTACATTAATTAGTTCCTTATATCTGTGATTACAGATTTCCTGACGAACATTCTTTCATTAGACAATTCCGTAATGAATCGCGTACTAAATATTAATTCGTTTAATTGTTTACTTTATAATCCCATCCCTAGATCTAAAACTCTAATTCAACTCTAAGATGATAAAACTTCTCTTCGAACAGATAGTTTTATACTTTAACACATAAACATATTAATTAAAGTCCATTCATTTCATATTTTGATCAAATAAACATTCAAATTTGGTTTTCTAAAGCTACATACACTTACGAAAGCTGCGAAGCCGAGTTGAGATAGGCCTAGATCTATATTCATTCATGAATCGCGTACTAAACATTATTTCGTTTAATTTTTCACTTTATAATCCCATTCATTTAACAAAGCTATCGCTCTTTTCGCTTTTAATAGATAGGAATGTATCGACTTCGGGTAAACCCATTTTCTCAAAACTAATTTTATTTTCGTAGCGAAAGAGAAATAACGTGAAAGGATCATTAGCTACGTTTAACATACATCTAAATCCAATCCACTAGATTACCCAAAAGCATTTTTTACATAAATTAGTTCCTGATATCTGTGACTACAGATTTCCTGGCGAACATTATTTCATTAGACATTACCTAATGGTTACACATTAACACATCTCTCTACTGAGTCTATTCCTAGCTAGGCCTAGGTCTAAAACTCTTATTGAACTCTAAGATGATAAAACTTCTCTTCGCAAAGATAGTTTTATGCTTTAACACATAAACATACTAATTATTGTCCATTCATTTCATATTTTAATCAATTAACATTCAAATTTGTTTTTCTAAAGCATTTTTAATATATTCGTTCGCTGTTCGCTAAAGCTGCGTAGCCGTGTTGAGATAGGCCTATATTCATTCATGAAAAAAAGTTCACGCATGCGCAGCACAGAATGAACTCAATAGTCTATTAAAGCTCTAGATTAGTGTAGATTTAGATCTATGTCTACCTCAAGATCTACTTTATACTTTATACACATGAACATACAAAATTTAGTCTATTCATCTCAAATTTTAATCAAATATATGTAGGCCTACATTTTTTTTAAAAATGGATTTAAGCCAATTAGCTATTCTGATTTGATAGCTTCATTCACACTATTTTTACATTGACACATTCGCTTTACTTATTACATTATTATTTCGTTTAATTGTTTACTCTCACTCTCAGTTACTATATCGACAGTAATGCGCAAATAAAGACCCGCGGGTCGCGGGTAACATATGTCTAGTACAACTATAAACTTTTGTTGACAGTCCGAATAATTGGTTCATTTTCAGCACGATGTCATCAGGTCTAAACTCTGTGGCTGCCTGTCTGATGGAAGATCTGGTCAAGGCTTACTTTGTCAAGGATATCAGCGACTCCAAGGCCAGGTTTCTATCCCAACTACTAGGTGCGTTCATTGTCTAAATAGAACAAGAAGACATTCTATTGTAAATAATACCGTATTTGGAACATTCTATTATAAATAATGCCGTATTTGGAACATTATATTGTAAATAATGCCGTTTTGGAACATTCTAATGTAAAAAATGCCTTATTTGGAACATTCTATTGTAAATAATACCGTATTTGGAACTTCCAAACCTTGCGGTCTATAGGTCAGATGATGTAAAAGTCGCATCTGTTTTTATGGCTGACGGTTAACGGAAGTGTCATGTGGCCAGCACAACGACCAACCGCCTTTACTCTTCCCCAACTAATATCAGGTACATATCGGGGGAGTTGGGTGGACTCAGGGCGTCCTAACAATCCCGAAATTCAAAATCCCATCAATAATATATTTAAGTATCAGAGAGGAAGGGAGAAAGACGGTCGACAGATCATCGTGTGGTTGGCGAATGTAATATATTCATTTATATTCATTTTCATATTTATTTATTACAATAACTCTACAATAACTCTACGGTACAAAAACTCGTTCGTACCTCACTCGGTCAGACTCTATCACCGCTACTCATTGATCAGGGAACATGAAAAGCATCAAGATACCTGTGTGTAGTCGCTGAATGAACTCTTTATGTTGTGTCTGTTGTATTTATGTGTATTTTTCTGTTGTGTTGTCTTTATATGAGAAAAGAGTCCTTGTAATCACAACAAATTTCCGTAAGGATCAATAAAGCAGTCTTAGTCTTAGCCTAACTCTATTCAAATCAGAAGTTATTCAGAACTTCATAGAGCCTGGAACCATCCAGAAATCAACATGGACAGCCGATCTCAAAAAAAGCTTTAACGATTTTCCTAGAATTTTAACAGTTAATATATATATATAGCTGAGACAAGAATGACCAGCTCGTTGGCCACACGGAGAAAACTTTTGTCTGACCGTTATCATTTTGGAAGTAAAAAAAAAAAAAAAAAAATTTAAATTTGGCTTGTGACTTAGATATAGGTCTTGGTCCAACATCAGTTTTTGAAACGGACTAAATGGGGTACTGTCTTTTGAAAAAAAAAAGTATTTAAAAATATTTTTCTTGTTTAGTATGTATATATTATTATAAGGGGAAAAAAGCCATTAACAAAAGAATGTTCTCAAACGTTTCTGACTTGGTCTCAGCTCTTCTTCTAGGAGCAGCGTGCCTAGCTATGACATTCGTCGTCGCTCATCTTGGAGGAATCCTGCAGGTAATTGGTTCGGATTTCATGAATACATGGAAGATCATCTCAAAAAAACAACAACAACAGTTAATGTATATCGCTGAGACAAGAATTACTTGCTGTTTGGCCACACTCCAGTTTTACCGTTATAATGGGTAGCATCGTACTTTCGAGGAGCTCTTGGTGTCATAATCAAGAGTTTGAAACCCGGTTTGAACTACAAAAAAATGTTTATTAATTATTTTTTTTTTGTGGTTATTTTAAGTTGTAGAATGGAAATTCTGTCATTTTTTTTAAATTATTTCTTTCTATTATTTTTCTTGTTTTCTTTTGACAAGCACTTTAAATTCAAATAATATTCGAAATTTAGTGAGTGATTTTACATGTAATCTTGATTCAAATGTCTAAGTTTAATTTTATTAACAATTTACTTATTCCTATTTAGCGGCCTCCCAAAAGGAGAATAGCCTCTTTTAGTTTTGTGCGGTCTGTCTGTCCATCAGTCTCATTTAGATCACACTTTAGGGGGCTGATTTCGAGTTTGTGTTTCCACACAAACAATCTTTGTAACCTTGTTTATTAGTAATTTTTTCTTTGCAATTCTTATATTATTAGAAAAATGTATTGTTGTTTCAAATTTTATAGTGAACTATCGGCCAATCACTTCTCAATGGAATTTTTTTTATCAAGAGTTTTTTTTTCAATTTACTCTGTCTGTCTGTCTGTCTGGGAGGATTCTTTAACACGTCTCCATTCTCAGATCAAGTTGAAATTTTGCACAATTATTCATTGTCATTGAATACTCATGAATCAATCAAACAATTAACCAATGAGTTAATTAATTTGTGGTAATTAATATTGTTTTAAATTTTTAAAATGGAAATAAATCTTGCAGTATTGAGATAATTAGCAGGCGGTTTTTTCGTTATATAACCTCTTTTTAACACTTTTTTTGTTATTTTTTTCTTTGACTTGTTTTTTTATTACTTTTCTATAAGGGCGACTTTCCTAATCAAGCTCAGTAAGTTCTGGACCTATCTCTTTTGTGGTACCTGAGGAGGGGGGATATGGGAGAACTTTTCTGTCGTGGCTTTAATTAAGGCAGATCTGCAAACTTTCAGCTCGAGTCGGGATTCAAACTTGATAGGTAGCCAAGCGGTTTGTGTCACTCAACCATAATAATATCTGTTATGATTTTAGACATCACTGTTAAGATAGCATTCAATTCTCATGGCGTTATAGAATTAGTGACCAGCTTTCGGACTAAACAAAACTAGTGACCAGATGTTCTTTGTATACCAGGAAATCCACCAGCCAGTAGAACACTAATGAAAACTCTTGTCCTAACAGGTTGTGATTTCACTGCATGGGCTTTTTGGAGGTCCTCAGCTTGGTTTGTTTTCTTTGGGAATGTTTTTCCCTTGGAGTAACTCCTTGGTAAGGTCTTAGATAGGTACAGTTAACGTTTGCAAATTGTCTGCACTAAATATCTTCATTCATAGAGTTGTTCACCAAGTTTATGTCATAGCTGGGTCACTGTGTTACAATGTGAAATTACGCATTGTACTCCATCAATCAGTCGTCACAGAAACGACGTTTCGAAGTAGCAAAGGAGCGCCCCTCTAACCCCACTCTCGAAGTGGCAAAGGAGCGCCCCTCTAACCCCACTCTCGAAGTGGCAAAGGAGCGCCCCTCTAACCCCACTCTCGAAGTGCTCCTATACCTTGGCCCCAAGTTCTTTTCCCAGACATTATATAGCATGTGTTGGTGCTAGTTTTGATTAACTACTAAACAAGCTCTAACAAGAAACTACTGTCATCTATCATTTGCTTTAAGTTTTCATTGGCTTAACCGGGATACAGTGTTAACCCCGCCCTCGAAATTAAATGAAATCCACCCCGCATGGCGGGGGGTAGGGATTTAGTTTTTGCTTTAATTTTGTTTATTGTATGTGATATTTTAATGTTAAACTATCCCTTGCATCGGCGCAGCCCTGGCGGTATTTTATATTTTTAATTTTAACACACTCGTCTTCTAGAAAACAACAAAGGAAACAAAAAAGTCAGTCACCCTAACCCTGAACGTAGTTACAAACCTTCTCCAAAGTTGTTTGTTGTTTTTTTTTTTACGTTAACTCAGCTCTGCAATAGAAAAAAACTAACGCAAACTACAGTCATCAAATTATATGGGCGTAGCCGAAGGGAATTTTAGTTTAAACCCCCTCCAGAGGGCTTTAAATTTACCCCCCCCCCTTTAGAGGGTTTGAGCTCAAAACCCCCTACAGAGAATTTTGAGGTTAAAAATCCCATTTAAATATTAAACTAAACTAATTAACTACAGTCACCTCCTCTATGAATGTAGCTAAAGGAGTTGTGAGTTTAAAAATCCCAAACAGATGGTTTTGACGATAAAGTTCTCCCTTTCAATAAAAAGCTAAATCAAACTACAGTCATCAAATTTCTTGAGTGTAACCAAAAGGGATTTTTATGGTTACCCTCAATCTCCAATAAAAAACTTAAGCGAAACTCGTTACCAATTTCTATCAGTCGTTGACTCCATTAATGAAGTGCAGTGAATAACAGATTTGGTTAGGGAAGAACAATTTTTGAATAGTAGTGCTGTAGGATAATGCACTACAGATACATCAGACTATGCATTTTTTTTTTCAAATACCGGAAAATATTTTTGGCGTCGGGGCTTCATATAAGCCCCCCTACCTAGCAAGGTCGGGGTGTCTACTGTCTTTCCACTAACTCCAGAAAGAGCATATTGTCTCTCTCTCTCTCTCTCTCTCGCTCTCTCTCTCGCTCTCTCTCTCTCTATTTCGCCAGTTGTTTTGTTCTTCAATAAGTCATATATGTATATATATATATATGAGGGGGCCCCCAAAAACACTAAAAAAATAAATTCCTGGCTACGCCTATGCAAGTCTTTAAATCGATAATTTGCAGCTTTTTGTTTATTAGGGACAAATCATCGTCATCCTCATTTTATTATCCTAGGCAGTTATGAAAACGGATAACAGAATATACAAACTCAATGTGTGTGTTATTGTACCTAATTAATCCAGCCTAACTGTATAATATATTCATAAATATCCGTTTTATGGTATACTACTAGTAAGCACACAGAGATGTCACGCGCAGTAGGTCGGGAAAAAGGTTATGTGTCTTCCTAACGCCAATTCTATTGGAGATTTTCACGACAATCTAAACAATTTTGAGGACTCTAAACTGAACATCACTGTTGCCAACTAGCTACAACTAAAAGATGACCTATAATAGGAACATTTAACTATCTCAATGCGCGACAGTTAATCTTAGTGCCAAATCTCCCTTTTTACCGCCCGTTGTTTTGTTCTCACTAAGTCGTAAGTCGTAGAGAGTGGCTCCTCTATAGTAAAAGTAGTCTGTGCTACAAACACAAGTTCTAAGAAAATGTCATTCTAATGAGCTTCAAAGTTCACACCAAATTCTCAGATACTTTTGAACAAACCTGCCTTATGAACTCTTCCTTTACTTTCTACACCGGAGGCACCAACAAGCTTGTAAAGGTTTTCCACCATGTATGAACATCTCAAAAAATCGTCACGATAAAAGATCACGTGATTATCCAGAACGTTGGAGAAATGTCAAAATAAAGTATGCTATAGTCAGATTGCTAGTCACGGTCGTCATGGCTACATTGTTTATCGATACCGCCTTAACAATTTGACACTTTTTCGCTTTTTATTTTTTAATCTTCATAAAACTGAATCGATGTCTTCAGAAATCTTAATCGATGACTTCATAAAATTTAATCGCTAACTTTATTGCAACTTGTATTTAAAATGCTCACAGGGCGCCTACGCAAGCCTTTTAGGGAGTCTGGCTTTAATGTTGTGGATTGGCATAGGCGCTGCCGTAGTCAAACCACCACAAAAAGAAGCGCTCTACTTCACAAACAATTGCAATGCAAGCGCCTTCGGTCACAATTTGCTGAACAGGACTTTGTCTCCAGTGGACAGCAGGTAGAGCCTTTAGATTGTTGTGTTTCTTAACCTGCTTGTGTACTGCAGGCACCCCGATCTCTTTCCTGCTCTATTTGCTTCAACCACATAAGTTAGGTGCATATGTAATTGAATAAAACAAGAAAATACAACAACAAAAATAGTTTGGATCAGTCATGTCATTAAATTTGTAATAGATCAAAACTAACAATAATAAATCTGTGCCATTAGAAATATTTTAACCAAATGTTTTTGTTTTGCGCAATTTCATGCTTTTAGTTTTCTCACTACGCTATGCTCCTATCACTTTCTCACTACGCTATGCTCCTATCACTTTCTCACTACGCTATGCTCCTATCACTTTCTCACTACGCTTTGCTCCTATCACTTTCTCACTACGCTATGCTCCTATCACTTTCTCACTACGCTTTGCTCCTATCACTTTCTCACTACGCTATGCTCCTATCACTTTCTCACTACGCTTTGCTCCTATCACTTTCTCACTACGCTATGCTCCTATCACTTTCTCACTACGCTTTGCTCCTATCACTTTCTCACTACGCTATGCTCCTATCACTTTCTCACTACGCTTTGCTCCTATCACTTTCTCACTACGCTATGATCCTATCACTTTCTCACTACGCTATGCTCCTATCACTTTCTCACTACGCTTTGCTCCTATCACTTTCTCACTACGCTATGCTCCTATCACTTTCTCACTACGCTATGCTCCTATCACTTTCTCACTACGCTATGCTCCTATCACTTTCTCACTACGCTATGCTCCTATCACTTTCTCACTACGCTATGCTCCTATCACTTTCTCACTACACTATGCTCCTATCACTTACTCACTACGCTTTGCTCCTATCACTTTCTCACTACGCTATGCTCCTATCACTTTCTCACTACACTATGCTCCTATCACTTACTCACTACGCTTTGCTCCTATCACTTTCTCACTACGCTATGCTCCTATCACTTTCTCACTACACTATGCTCCTATCACTTTCTCACTACGCTATGATCCTATCACTTTCTCACTACGCTATGCTCCTATCACTTTCTCACTACACTATGCTCCTATCACTTACTCACTACGCTTTGCTCCTATCACTTTCTCACTACGCTATGATCCTATCACTTGTCTGGACTAGTCGGAAAAGGGCTGGGAAGAAAATAGCGGATATCTGGGGGATCATTTTTTAAATGAATTTATAATTTTAAAAAAAATATTAAAGGACGACCTGAATTCGAACTTGAGGACTAAAGCCTCTCCAGTTTTCTCAGGCCAATACGCTAACCACTGTGCCAGGGAAGTGCTTATGAAAATAGACGATTTTATTGTTGTCTATTGTTAGCTTCAAATTTTAAAGTGGAGACCTACAAAGTATCTATATATATAATTCTCTTCATGGCTCAAGAGTTTGGACACTTAAGAATAAGTAAAGGAAAGATCACTCTTTTATTTCTGCAAGTCGGACGAACTAGAGTTACCCTATGAAGAAAAGAAAAAGGGGGGGGGGGCAGAACAAGTAGTAGGCTATTCACCCGTGACAAAATAGCAGGGCCGGACCGTTGTGACCAAGAAAGATCACTTTTTTTTTTAATTTCTACCTCAAGTAAATTTAGCGGCGAAAACAAAAAAGGGGAAGGGGGGGGGGGAGAACAAGTAATCTACTCTGTATTCACCCGTCACTAAAACGTTATGAGTTATAAAATGGTTTAATTTAATAATTTAAACACCTAGAATTAGCGCGGGTCCTATGAAAGTCCGGGGGCCCACTGCGTGCGCATAGATTGCAGTGGCCTAAGGCCGGCCCTGCAAAATAGAGGCGTATGCTACGCCGCCGATCGACTAGTAAGGTATATTGAACTTATAACACCTTATCAGTGAAGTGCAATTTCTTTCCCGTTTGAGATACCAAAAATAATAATTAACTACCAATAGTTAATTAAGTAATTGTTTTTTTAATTGATTATTGTTTTGTCAGGTAAAATAAATAATTATGCATAATTTTAGCTTGATCAAAGATTGGGTGTGGGAGCAATAATCGTGTACAACTTTTGACCGGACAGACAGACAGAGTGAGTGATTGAACGGATGGACCGACAAGCAATTAGGAGGAATGCTGAAAATGAATAGATAGATAGATAGATAGATAGATAGATAGATAGATAGATAGACAGATAGATTTGATAGATAGATAGATAGATAGATAGATAGATAGATAGATTTGATAGATTGATAGATAGATAGATAGATAGATTTATAGATTAATAGATTGATAGATTAATTGATTGATAGAAACATTCATTGTAAACTAGGTTACAGAGATTAGTCTAGATTGGACATATCATAATGTTACGTATTTCTGAATCTTCTGGCTAAATGTACTAGTAGGCACACAAATAAAAACACTGTAAAGAACTTGACGACTAAACTTTCAGTTTCATATAACTTTATTGACTATTAACTCTAACAATTGTCACTGTAACATGTAGCGTAGAAGACTGTACAATATCTGTCAGTTTACAGTTAGCTATACTTCGTTGCAATTCATCTCTTCACTTCGTGGCAATTCATCTCTTCTCAACTTGCATCGAGCCGTATTCCACAGAACAGACCAACGACACACTTCCCAGTGTCGCTCCAGGTCTCCCAAAGCTGAACCAAGTCGTACTCAAGTTTACCACATCAGAGCCGCACACGTCTTACATTGACGATATCGACTGTAACGGCTCAAGTCCACTGTAGTTCACCGTATAGACTTTAACGACAGTAGTCCATTCCAGTTAACTCTACCCTAGTTTACTTGCATCGAGTCGTACACATCTCTCTTCTACTGTCTCGCACAGTAGACAACAGTACCGACGACTCACTCACGACTGACTATCACATTAACTCTCTGGCTTATATAGAGTCCCTAATCGCTTGTCCAAAGTTGCACAAACACGGCTAGTATCCTCTGGAATAACACGTGAGGAAACGTCACATCCTGTCTTTGTTTATACATGTAGATTCCAGAAAACATCGGCTGCAGTGTCATCTTGCCGGGGTCACAAGTTGTGACCTCTATCTGTCACTGGACATTGCTAGTACTTTCTGGAATAACACGTAAGGACACGTCACATCCTGGCTTTGTTGATACATGTACATTCCAGAGAACACCCGCTGCTGTGTTATCTCGCCGGGGTCATACGTTGACCTCTACCTATCACTGTCATTTGTAACAATAATAATAATTTTAATAATAATAATAATAATTTTATTTATAAAGCGCTCTTACCAAACAAAATGTAGGCTCAAGACGCTGTAATAACATTACAAACACAAACACGACAGCTAAAATGACAATTAATCTAAAAAAGTTTTAAACAGATAGGTCTTAATGTTCTTCTTAAAAGTGGTGCAGCATGTTGTCTGTCTGAGATCAATGGGGTGTGAACTGAAAAAGCCCGCAGACCGTAGCTTTTGAGGGAGAAACGTGGCACTACTAAAAGCGTTGAGTCCATTGAGCGCAGGGCTCCCTGGGGGACATATGGAGTAATCAGTTCGCTAAGGTACAAGGGCATCTCATTGTTATATATACACTGATGACAAAGTGTGGCGACCTTGTAATCGATTCTCGCTTTCACGGGAAGCCAATGGAGCGTGCGAAGAGCGTAGTAGCAGAATTTTGTCTTGTTTTTCTAAGTACTATTCATTCGGCGTTGTTCTGTATACGTTGCAGCTTGGCTATTTTGTCATCAGGTCTACCTGCTAGCAGGTATAATCTGTTTCATTCAGTTTTTAGTTATTTATGTTACATGTTTGTTTCTGCCCTACTCACCAGTATTCCCTTGTATGACGTGTACACTTTATCCTATATGTGGTATGGTCTTACTGGATTCCTAGCTGCATTGGTGATTGGTACAATAGTGAGTCTAATCACAGGTATGTTTTCAAACATGTTCAGCCATTCGTTTACATAGTGGCTGGGGCTAAAGGCAGAACTTCAGGTAGAAAATAAATTCCTTGCCTCTAATGTAACACCCTTCATGCTCAGCGACGAGAACAAGATGGATGCTCTCTAGTAATTGAACACTATTTTACCTGAAGTTATCGAGTAGAACATTAATCTCAGTGTCGTTAACCAATAATCTAACACTATTTGATGTGGTGTTATTATGTACCGTAAAACCTGTCTTAATTAAACTAAACGAAAATGTACTTAATTTTAATGATGCTGTAGTGCTGTAGTGCAGTGGTGCCCAAAATATGACCCTAGGGCTAAATCCGGACCGCGATGCAGGTCTATCCGGCCCGTCAGAATTTCTGTCCACAATACAATGGGAATGTAAAATATATGATAAAAAATAACCGAAGGGTGTTTTTGCTATTTGTAGTTGACTACTTTTTGATAGCAACGTGAGTGGTAGCCTGCTGGTCAACATTGGAGTGTTGATCAAATGGAAATGCTGAACAAAAACTTGCCTTTGAGTGGACACAAAAAAAAAAGTGGACATATTTTTACTTTTTGTACCACACAACTAAAGTATTTTGCTTTTAACACAAGTCTCTGTGATGTTACCCATTCATTAAACACACGTCTCTGTGATGTTACCCATTCATTGAACACACGCTCTGTGATGTTATCCATTCATTGAACACAAGTCTCTGTAATGTTATCCAGCAATATTTTATATAACGCAAGTCTCTTTGATGTGATCCATTCCTATCAGACGTGTTGCTGTATTGTTATCCAGCAATATTTTATATAACGCAAGTCTCTTTGATGTGATCCATTCCTATCAGACGTGTTGCTGTATTGTTATCCAGCAATATTTTATATAACGCAAGTCTCTTTGATGTGATCCATTCCTATCAGACGTGTTGCTGTATTGTTATCCAGCAATATTTTATATAACGCAAGTCTCTTTGATGTGATCCATTCCTATCAGACGTGTTGCTGTATTGTTATCCAGGTGTCCACAAGCCAAAAGAAGTCGATCCTAAATTAATCTGTCCATTTTTCGATATTGTTTACCCCTTCGCTCTGTTGCCAGAATGTATCAGAAAACCATTGCGCTTTGGAGTGGATCATTCCAGTGTAAGTCCAGTGTGACCTTGTCAACGTCCTTCAGTTTGTTTAACCTTTGACCTTTCTCCTTGGTTTTCTACTTTGTCATTCAATTCTTGTCAAACAACATCTCGCCTACATCAATACAGAACATCTCGTCTACATCAACACAGAACATCTCCCCTACATCAATACAGAACATCTCGTCTATATCAATACAGAACATCTCGTCTACATCAACACAGAACATCTCTTCTACATCAATACAGAACATCTCCCCTACATCAATACAGAACATCTCGTCTACATCAATACAGAACATCTCACCTACATCAATACAGAACATCTCGCCTACATCAATACAGAACATCTCGCCTACATCAATACAGAACATCTCGTCTACATCAATACAGAACATCTCGTCTACATCAATACAGAACATCTCGCCTACATCAATACAGAACATCTCGCCTACATCAATACAGAACATCTCGTCTACATCAATACAGAACATCTCGTCTACATCAATACAGAACATCTCGTCTACATCAATACAGAACATCTCGCCTACATCAATACAGAACATCTCGCCTACATCAATACAGAACATCTCGTCTACATCAATACAGAACATCTCGTCTACATCAATACAGAACATCTCGTCTACATCAATACAGAACATCTCGTCTACATCAATACAGAACATCTCGTTTATATCAATACAGAACATCTCCCCTACATCAATACAGAACATCTCGTCTACATCAATACAGAACATCTCGTCTACATCAACACAGAACATCTCCCCTACATCAATACAGAACATCTCGTCTACATCAATACAGAACATCTCGCCTACATCAATTCAGAACATCTCGTCTACGTCAATACAGAACATCTCCCCTACATCAATACAGAACATCTCGCCTACATCAATACAGAACATCTCACCTACATCAATACAGAACATCTCGCCTACATCAATACAGAACATCTCGTCTACATCAATACAGAACATCTCGCCTACATCAATACAGAACATCTCGCCTACATCAATACAGAACATCTCGTCTACATCAATACAGAACATCTCGCCTACATCAATACAGAACATCTCGTCTACATCAATACAGAACATCTCGTCTATATCAATACAGAACATCTCGTCTACATCAATACAGAACATCTCGCCTACATCAATACAGAACATCTCGCCTACATCAATACAGAACATCTCGTCTACATCAATACAGAACATCTCGCCTACATCAATACAGAACATCTCGTCTACATCAATACAGAACATCTCGTCTATATCAATACAGAACATCTCGTCTACATCAATATAGAACATCTCGTCTACGTCAATACAGAACATCTCCCCTACATCAATACAGAACATCTCGCCTACATCAATATAGAACATCTTGTCTACATCAACACAGAACATCTCCCCTACATCAATACAGAACATCTCGCCTACATCAATACAGAACATCTCCCCTACATCAATACAGAACATCTCGTCTACATCAATACAGAACATCTCCCCTACATCAATACAGAACATCTCGTCTACATCAATACAGAACATCTCGCCTACATCAATACAGAACATCTCGTTTATATCAATACAGAACATCTCCCCTACATCAATACAGAACATCTCGTCTACATCAATACAGAACATCTCGTCTACATCAACACAGAACATCTCCCCTACATCAATACAGAACATCTCGTCTACATCAATACAGAACATCTCGCCTACATCAATTCAGAACATCTCGTCTACGTCAATACAGAACATCTCACCTACATCAATACAGAACATCTCGCCTACATCAATACGGAACATCTCGTCTACATCAATACAGAACATCTCGCCTACATCAATACAGAACATCTCGCCTACATCAATACAGAACATCTCGTCTACATCAATACAGAACATCTCGTCTACATCAATACAGAACATCTCGTCTATATCAATACAGAACATCTCGTCTACATCAATACAGAACATCTCGCCTACATCAATACAGAACATCTCGCCTACATCAATACAGAACATCTCGTCTACATCAATACAGAACATCTCGCCTACATCAATACAGAACATCTCGTCTACATCAATACAGAACATCTCGTCTATATCAATACAGAACATCTCGTCTACATCAATATAGAACATCTCGTCTACGTCAATACAGAACATCTCCCCTACATCAATACAGAACATCTCCCCTACATCAATATAGAACATCTTGTCTACATCAACACAGAACATCTCCCCTACATCAATACAGAACATCTCGCCTACATCAATACAGAACATCTCGTCTACATCAACACAGAACATCTCCCCTACATCAATACAGAACATCTCGTCTATATAAATACAGAACATCTCGTCTACATCAATACAGAACATCTCGTCTACATCAATACTGAACATCTCGCCTACATCAATACAGAACATATCGCCTACATCAATACAGAACATCTCGTCTACATCAACAAAGAACATCTCCCCTACATCAATACAGAACATCTCGTCTATATCAATACAGAACATCTCGTCTACATCAACACAGAACATCTCCCCTACATCAATACAGAACATCTCGTCTACATCAATACAGAACATCTCGCCTACATCAATACAGAACATCTCGTCTATATCAATACAGAACATCTCGTCTACATCAATAAGAACATCTCGTCTACATCAATACAGAACATCTCGCCTACATCAATACAGAACATCTCGTCTACATCAACACAGAACATCTCGCCTACATCAATACAGAACATCTCGTCTACATCAATACAGAACATCTCGTCTACGTCAATACAGAACATCTCGCCTACATCAATACAGAACATCTCGTCTACATCAATACAGAACATCTCGCCTACATCAATACAGAACATCTCGTCTACATCAATATAGAACATCTCGTCTACATCAATACAGAACATCTCCCATACATCAATACAGAACATCTCGTATACATCAATACAGAACATCTCCCCTACATCAATACAGAACTTCTCGTCTATATCAATACAGAACATCTCGTCTACATCAATACAGAACATCTCGCCTACATCAATACAGAACATCTCGCCTACATTAATACAGAACATCTTGTCTCAAATCTTTGTCTATCTCTTTTTGAAAGCCATAAATATGAAAAATACCATAAAAGATACAAGGAAACAAATAAAGTTAATGACGATATATGTTGCTGTTTTTTGTTGTTGTTGTTGTTTTGTGTTGATGCTGTTTCGTTGTTCTGTGCTGATGTTGTTTGATTGTAGTTTTGTTGTTTTTATTTAGTGTTTCTGCTGTTTTGTCTTGTTGTGCTGGTTTATTGTTGTTGCTGTTGTTGCTTTGTGTTGTTTTGCCAACCATCTATCTTTAAATATCTCCTCTCACGTAGTTCAGATCACTGTTGTTAAGAAGACAAGCTTATGGAAGTAGGAGGAAAGAAATATCTAGACTTTAGTGCTATTGAAAAACATTTCAGTGTCATCAGTATGAAATAACGAAATGAAATCTGAAACCTGAACTAATTTAGCTGTAATCTTAAAACAGTTTATGTTATAATTTGACTTCTACAAAAAGGCGTATCGTCTTCCCGTTTCTCCCTATCTAGCATCACAGACTCAGAGAAATGGATGGTTAACATTTCCACAGTATTGCCACCTTATTTGAAAAGATGGCCCTGGTAGTGTATTGTTATCCAATTATATATTTATATATGTTCAAAATAAAGCGTTGAGCTAAAATAACCAATGAGGACGTGCTACAAAGAGCATGGTGCCAGGACATTCGCGCTGTTATCAGCAGCAGACGCCTTGGCCAGTAGGTCGACTTCCACAAGACATTCTGTATGGCGATCTAATAGAAGGCTGAAGAGCCGCTGGGCTCCCACTTTTAAGGTATACTCATGGCACACCAGAAGTAGAAAGAAGGGTGAAAGTGCTTCTTCAGCGTCTAGAATTACAGATGCCCAAAGATTGGCCTCTCAAGCCACAGGAAGAAATCGTTTCTTAAGACGTAAAATACAACGGAAGAACGATTACTGACACACACTCCTCCTCTCCAGATTACTGACACACACTCCTCCTCTCCAGATTACTGACACACACTCCTCCTCTCCAGATTACTGACACACTCCTCCTCTCCAGATTACTGACACACTCTTTTCCCATTTACATGCCTGCATCCCATTTCAATCCCCACATCTTTTCAGCTTCACTCTAATGCTCCTCTCCTCCACATTTCTGCCCCAGTTTCCTCCACATTTCTGCCTCACTCTCCTCACTTCCACATTTCTGCCTCACTCTCCTCACTTCCATATTTCTGCCTCACTTCCATATTTCTGCCTCACTGTCACTCTCCTACGTCTAAGGTTTAGGTAAGTGCCACACTCTTCTGTTTGCCAGTGAAAACGTCTTGTACCAATGGGAACACTTGAATATTTTTGTAGAAAAAGAAATGTCTAGAAATAGGGAAAAGAATCAACAAAAAGTACGATGTAAACTTTTTGATTCATTTTGTCGAAATACAATATTCTTTTGTTTTGTGTTCAATTGAGCTGATGTATCTTGTGTTGTGTTAAATAAAGGTGATTATCTTGTGTTGTGATAAATAAAGGGGATGTATCTTGTGTTGTGTTGGCGTAAGCTGATGTATCTAGTGTTGTGTTAAATAAAGGTGATGTTAGCTTAATCTTGTGTATCTTATGTCGTGTTAATATTGTGTTCTATAAACTTAAGCTGATATTTCCTTTAGCAAGACAACATTCCAAGTGACACCTTTTCTTTTATCGTTTAGCAGAAAGGAGAAATGTCCTCATTGATGGAGCTAGACCGATCCAGACACTACATCGAAGAAGAAGCAGGGACTCCCTCAAATGAGTTTTTAAACCCCAGTCCACGTAGCTTAGGCACGGTGCCTTCTTTTAATATCAAAGACCTGTGGTCATCTTCGCCGCCAATGCATGAAATCTTGTTCAACTCAACCCCTCGAAACTCGGAACCAGCTGAAAGGACGTACTTCTGAAGTTGTTCACAATGTCTGACAAGATGGAATAACTCTTCAGTCCAGAAGACATTGTCATCTTGTCATTGTCATCTTGTCATTGTCATCTTGTCATTGTCATCTTGTCATTGTCATCTTGTCATTGTCATCTTGTCATTGTCATCTTGTCATTGTCAGTCCATCTTTGTGACATCCAGTTCATACAAAGAGACATAAACTATATTTGTAACGATGTTTTGAGACGCAAAGAAACAGCAAATCTGGGGTATGGGTGCCGGGTCTCGGCGTTTTTAGCGCAGCTGTTTTGGTGCAGTGATCAATGTGATGCGAGCAGTTTTGGCGCCGGACATTTTGGCGCTAAATGCTTTTAGACACATTATATATGTATATGTTCGTTTTATTATGCATTTATAATAATAATAATAATAATAATAATAATAATAATAATCTTTATTATCCGTAAGGAAATTTGTCTTACAATTTGTGCATTACACCAAACAAAAAACATTATAACTATAAGAAACCAAAGTGTACATTCACACCAGACTCATTCATAATGATACATTTTTATATTTTGTATGTGTCTTTGTGTTTACATGTGTTTGTGGGTGTAGAAAAAACAATTATTTTGTCCATTAGATTTTAGGTTTGTATTTAAGTCTGTTGTGAAATTACTTTTCGTAGAAACCTCTTTGTTATTTTTCTTATTTATTATTAAACTTCTATAAGAGAGACAAACTCTATGCTGGTAGGTTCTATGTTTGTGTGGATGTTTGATAGACCTCTCCACTTTATGCTGGTAGGTTCTAGATCTATGTTTGTGTGGATGTTTGATAGACCTCTCCACTCTATGCTGGTAGGTTCTATGTTTGTGTGGATGTTTGAAAGACCTCTCCACTCTATGCTGGTAGGTTCTAGATCTATGTTTGTGTGGATGTTTGATAGACCTCTCCACTCTATGCTGGTAGGTTCTATGTTTGTGTGGATGTTTGATAGACCTCTCCACTCTATGCTGGTAGGTTCTATGTTTGTGTGGCTGTTTGATAGACCTCTCGACTCTATGCTGGTAGGTTCTAGATCTATGTTTGTGTGGATGTTTGATAGACCTCTCGACTCTATGCTGGTAGGTTCTAGATCTATGTTTGTGTGGATGTTTGATAGACCTCTCCACTCTATGCTGGTAGGTTCTATGTTTGTGTGGATGTTTGATAGACCTCTCGACTCTATGCTCTAAACAAGATAAGAACATTCCAATCAGACAAAAATAAATAGATAATGTGTTGTTTGTATTATATTTGAACATGTTACTGGTCAATTTGGACTCATGACGTATTATATTTCAACTAATTCTGATCCTGATGCAATTCTTATTAATGTATTTGTTTTGTTTTTTTTTTGTTGTTGTTTTAGACTCAGGTCGTAGATGGCCGCAAACAACATTTAATGACTTTCAGACATTTCATCATCTGACTGACTGTCTGTTTCTCTCTCTCTCTCTCTCTCTCTCTCTCTCTCTCTCTTAACCTTTAGATGGCCGCAAACAAACTTTAATGAGTATTAGACATATCCTTATTTGACGGTCTGTTTCTCCCTATCTATCTATCTATCTATCTATCTATCTATCTATCTATCTATCTATCTATCTATCTATCTATCTCTTTCTCTCTATCTCTCTCTAACACACAAACAGAGTTATATACACAGACGATGTCCTCAGATCTTTTTTCTGTTCTATTACTTTAAGAAAATAATTTGTTGGTAAAAAAAAAACGTAATGGTTTAGATACGACTAGTGTTCGAGTCCAGAGATAAATGAAGAGTCCAGCATTTCAGGTGGATACGCAGCCCCAGCTTCGACCTACAAATTTTGCCACACACAGCACAGACATAATCATTGTTGATTTAGATTCTCTTGTCTACGTCTATGGTCTATTCACTCTACAATATAAACCATTCTGTTGAAAACAAAGGCCCAGTGAGCTTCACAATGTCAAGGTTAAATAATGACTTTGTCTTGACTTTGAAACTTGTCTCTGTAGGCAAAAGTTCGTTGTTTTGAAACTATTCACAATTCTGTTTCCAGTCTTAGCTGTCGATTCTTATGTCCTAGAATCACTAAACAAGAAGAATTTTTTTATGTTTTTTTAAAAGACAATACCATTTTTTTTTCTGCTTTTAATAACTAATGATTATTAGATGTATAGAAAGAAAATGGTCATTGTAATCCGTACCCTCCCTTTTTTTCCGTCCCTCATCTTTTTCCGAGAAAAAAAAATTCCTGGTAAGTGAATGTATAAATTTACTAGTGATTAGAAAATGCGCAAAAAAAAATCTGAACTGTTTGAGTGGAAAGATGGCATAGAAAAAAAATCATAGTTGAAAATAGATGGGTTGAAAATAATGAAAAGATACACCTTTTCGTTAGTCTGTGGTGCACCACATATGACCTGTTGAACGTCTTTCTCCATTTCTCTGTCTTTCGCCTTGACTAGAACCTCCTTCAATGATAGATCATTCCATTTTTTTAGCGGCCTCCGTAAGGGGAAAAAGCCGCTATTAGGTTTGTGCAAAATGTCCGTCTGTCTGTCTGTCCGTCTGTCACACTCAGATCTCGAAAACTAGAAGAGATATGAAAAATATTATTTCATCATTAAATGCGGCTTAAAAAGTTTAGGTGCAACGGCTACTTTTGGTTTTCTAAAAGCAAACCGTTTAATTTATAAAATTAATTATGCAATCGATTTTTTCATAAAAATACACCAATTCAAAACAATTACGTAAATGTAAGGGAGGCAATGTTACAATATGCTAACAAAGATACACTATAATTGTGTAATTTTCAGTATCACTAAGTCAAATATATTTTAAAAATGTACAGGAAAAGTTTACAACAAATATAAATAATAGTTAAAGATGTTTTTTTCTGGTCAACTAGTTGCTAAAATTAAAAGAAAACATTTCTGTTTGTTTATAAAGGCTAATAATGCACTTTGTATGTAAATATCACGTACATTTTTTTAAAATGGACTTTTTATGCAGCGATTTTCGTGCAGTAGCGTAACGTCGCAACATGATCAGGTGCTAAACCAATTCCTTAAACTTTTTTAAAAAATCAGATTTTATTTATTTTTTGTTTAGTACCCCCATCCGAATAAAAGAAGATTATTTTTGTGCGTTTTGTCTGTTGGTCGGTCTGTCCGTCAGGATTAGATTAAAAAAACTAGAACTCTAAAAGCTATTGAAAATCTGATTTACCCTTTAATGTTCCTCCCGTAACGTAGTGACGTAGTTTTTTTTTCCCTCTGACATTATATGGAATTAATTCTTCAAATGAAATGAAAAAAAGAACTCGGTATAGTAATGTTTATTAAGCCCCGTTATGTGACTCGCGTTTAAAAAAAGAATGATATCTTGATTTAGATCTAATCTACATTTTTTTAACTAGATCTAGATTTTTATTACAGTATATCTAGATCTGGATTTATATTCTAATTAAAATTACTTTAACTTTTAATCGTCTGACAAAAAAACAACAACATAGTAATCTCCCTAGTTTCTAGGAGGGGTACTTATATAACAATGACGTCTATCGATTTCGATCCAAAAAGGCAGCCCAACACCATTTGGCTAAAATGTACAATTCTGAAAACAAAATAAACAAAAGAATTTGTTTTGTAGAAAGCATAGATTTATAGTTCTTGAGTTGTTCAATGATAGCATGAGTATTTACGTCACACATCAGATCAAGTTGTAGGATACTAGGGGCATAACTTGAGCAGTTCACAAATCTTGTCTGGAGTGACCACGTTGTGAAAGAAATCTCGAAACCAAAGCGGCACTTGATAGTTCATTGCATTCACACACTGAAACACAAAAGGAGATTCAACTTGTTGAAAGAAAAAGAGAAATCTTTTATTTTTTCAAATTAAATATGTAAATTATTTTTACATACTCATGCACCATTTTTTTAACAAGATTAAAAAGTTATATATACCAATACGTCTTAACCTAATGAAGGCAAAATATCAGAGTCTATAGACTATATCAAAGCTAACAAACTTGAAAATGCCAAAATTATGACTGCGACCCAATGGAAAGAATTAGAAAAAAATGGAATTTATGATTATTACATAACTGATAGGCACATGAATATACGAATATACGAGCATATAAAGTATGTTTGATTCAACCGCACTTCATATATTAAAATCTTTGCTTATGGACATGATCTTTGAATATCTCACTATTGTATTATTACTTATTGTAAAAATATATCTGGATATACTGGTTAGTACCAGATAATGTTGTACATTTGATGCCTATTTTTTTTTACTATATCGTTATAATTTTTTAGTAAAAAAAGCATTAAAATATTTTTTGTTTTGGATTAAAATGCTTAATTTGTGTGTTTTTCAATGTTATAACTAATCTGTTTTCACTTAAAGATTGTAAAAAAAAAATATTTTTTTTCATATAATGTTCCTCACGGGGCCATTCCTGCTACGTACACTGCCAGTGTACATCCCACAGAATCGTTACTATATGGAATTTTTCTAAAATTCTTTTTGCAGTGTCTAAGTTTGACCAATAGAAATTGATATTTAATAGAAAATTTATATTTAATGCAGTAATAAAGTTTTGGGGGTTAATGGGATAATGTATATTGAGCAGTCGTAGTAGCAGTAGTCAGTGGCGTAGCAAGGTAGCCGTGGGCCCAGGTTCAAGAATATCTAGGTGGGCCCCCATCCCCCTCAAAAAGACTAGTGTGTGACAAAAAAAACTCGAGTAATCTGAATGTATTAAGAAAACGATATTCCATTGCAAGTAGTGCTCCTTTTTATAAGTCATAATGTCATTAATTAAGTGTATTCTATTAGGACTCCAACGAGCAACAGTGTCTTACATTGCATTGGTTTTCAACTTCTGAACAGAATTAAACGACTTGAAGCGTTATAAGTTAACCAACTAATGTTTAATTTGTAATTTTTCCTATTATACACATTTACTTAATGAAAACCCGGCAGTTTTTCTTTTTGCTCAGAGGAAAAACAACAACACACAAACACACACACACACACACAAAGTGAAGCCAACATGCTATGTGTCATAGAAATTCTTCAATCATTTTTGATCATGCACAACTTTGAGAATAACAGCTCAGCTGACCAATCTGTGATGAAGCCAGAAATAACATGCTTGCTGTGAGAATGAAAAGCTTGACGATAAAATGTAGCTGTCTATGATAATCAAAACAACAAAATCTAGTACTGAACACGAACTCTATATGTGTTTATAGAAGGCTTTTTCAAGGATTGCATCTCTGAATAATATTCTATGACAATATCATCTGTGTCAGACAAGAAGCATGTTGGCATCATCGTTTGCACTTAAAATGAAATGACTTAAATGAACGACTTAGAATATTGACATTTGATATGCCCATGAAATTTGTCAAGTAATTGAGAAACAATGACATCGATAGTTAGGTTAAATACTTTGATTTTGAAAGTAGTCTCTGGATCTTAAATTTTCTCTTCACAAGTTTACAGTAGTCAAATTGGATCCTAATTTTCCTCAATCATGTAAAACAAAAACTGGATCAACACCCCAAGATCTACTAAAGCAGCCTCATGTTCACACTCTCAAAAGTCATTTCTTAAATCATGTAGCCTACTTCAGTCTAGATCTTCTCTAATGTTGTAGCATACGTCAGTCTAGATCTTTTCCAATGTTATAGCCTACTTCAGTCTAGATCCTCTCCAATGTTGTAGCCTACTTCAGTCCTAGATCTTCTCCAATGTTGTAGCCTACTTCAGTCTAGATCTTCTCCAATGTTGTAGCCTACGTCAGTCTAGATCTTCTCTAATGTTGTAGCCTACTTCAGTCTAGATCTTCTCCAATGTTGTAGCCTACTTCAGTCTAGATCTTCTCCAATGTTGTAGCCTACTTCAGTCTAGATCTTCTCCAATGTTGTAGCCTACGTCAGTCTAGATCTTCTCTAATGTTGTAGCCTACTTCAGTCTAGATCTTCTCCAATGTTGTAGCCTACTTCAGTCTAGATCTTCTCTAATGTTGTAGCCTACGTCAGTCTAGATCTTCTGCAATGTTGTAGCCTACGTCAGTCTAGATCTTCTCTAATGTTGTAGCCTACGTCAGTCTAGATCCTCTCCAATGTTGTAGCCTACGTCAGTCTAGATCTTCTCTAATGTTGTAGCCTACGTCAGTCTAGATCCTCTCTAATGTTGTAGCCTACTTCAGTCTAGATCTTCTCCAATGTTGTAGCCTACTTCAGTCTAGATCTTCTCCAATGTTGTAGCCTACGTCAGTCTAGATCTTCTCTAATGTTGTAGCCTACTTCAGTCTAGATCTTCTCCAATGTTGTAGCCTACTTCAGTCAAGATCTTCTCTAATGTTGTAGCCTACGTCAGTCTAGATCCTCTCCAATGTTGTAGCCTACTTCAGTCTAGATCCTCTCCAATGTTGTAGCCTACTTCAGTCTAGATCTTCTCCAGTTAATTTACAGCTTTGCGTAGATCTTGATACTCACGTTGCAACATTTGTTAAACAACGTTGATTGCGCTCACAATTTTGTACAGAATAATAGTATCAAAAGTTTTTAATTTTTCCTTAAAGTGCTGCAGCTTCCATGCTTTCTTTTTCCTTTTAGGAACAGAAAATATTTTGTGTAATCATCTTTGGTACATCAAAATATCTGTATTCATTGCAGTTAGAGCATTATTCCTTGATGACCACCTTGTATTGAACATATTTAAATTCTATAAACTATGCTCTCTCTATTGGATTCAATAAGCGCCCATCTTGATATGCTGTTAAAACATATGCACATTATATGCAAAGTCATAGAAATCTACAACTTCTTGAACACAGCTGACGGAATTATTTAAGACCAAGTATAAGTTGTGGTTAGCACGGTGAACATAGTGCTCGCTCGGCTGCCTTTTGATGAAGCAATGCCTCAGAGCCAGTTTAGTTTCCAGTCATATTGAAATTACCAACATAGCCTTGGATCTGTGGGGGCTTTGCTTTTCTGTCAAATATCTCAATATTCATATCAATTTTAAATGAAAATGTTATATTAATATGATGTTGTTGAACTATGATCCAAGTTTCAACCAATTACCATTGGGCAATCTCTAACGATCCTATTGCAACTTTAGAGCACTCTGTACATTTGGAGAAAATTCCTCCTTTTTTTTTTTTGAAAAGAAAAAAAGAAAGAAACAGATTGAGCTTTGAGAAAGTTGAAATAATTTGCAACTGAAACAAAATTTTGTATTCGTGTCAATCAGGTCAAATTTCCTTTGTTCGAGATACCTAACCCGATAGTTAATTAACTAATTGTTTTTTATTATTATTATTATTGATTCTTGTGTGGTCAGAAAAAAAAAGAAATAATTCTGCAAAATTTCAGCTTGATCCGAGAATGGGTGAGGGAGAAATAACGTGTACAGACTTTAGATCAGACAGAGTGATTTGATATAAGCTTTGTACAAATGGTGCGAGCTGGCAACAATCGACACCACCAAAGCACGATTAGGGCTAGCTACCATTACAATAAACCTGATAAAATGAAGCAGACCTTGACATCAAAGCAGTCTAGGCTGCTGGTAGATAAATTCTAGTACAGTTTAACGTTTTGAAGTTAATGTTTGGTAAAAGGATATTTTGGGCAGGCTTATAAGGTAATATTTTTTAATCACCTTTACGAAAGTGCAATCATAATTCCAGTTTGATGTCATCCTCAAGGTCTCTTGTGGGCCCCAACTGGTCATGAGTCATGGGCCCAAACGCAATAAATCCCTTTGAGCCGTGGTTTGTACGTCACAGACTTTGGGCCCCCATGGGTCGTGGGCCCGGGTTCATTGAACCTCTTCGCGCCATGGTTGCTACGCCACTGGCAATAGTAGCAATGCTTATTGTAATTGTAGCTTCAGCTTGAAGGAATTCTTTTCATTTCAAATGTAATCAACTCTATTTCTGGATATGCAACTTTCCATCTGGATTATAAATAACTTTATTTAGGTTTTGATAAATCTTGTTGATTTCCTTGTAGGTTTACAAAAATGTACTGAAGAGTTGAAGGTGTAAATAATAGAGAAATAAATATATCTCTGTAGTGTTTACAAATCAATAAAAGGGCAGACAACTTCTTCATCAAGAGTCCTCTCTCTTTCTTCTTTCTTCAATTTCAATATTCTTTTATGCAACCCAGAGAACAAAGGATAAAAAAAAAATTACCGTGCTATCAGCTGGTGGGGGCATCCGGTGACACAGTTGTGAAACACTGGACAACAAACTGGCCTAAAAGCGTGTGAAAAATAAGTATTTAAGTTTTGACAATGGCCTTCGATTGTTTGACTATCAACAAATTGAAGATGTTAATGTTAGAATACAGAGCTGTGAGAGAAATGAGACAGTATATTCAAATAAAGATGGCTTATGTTACTTTTGTTTGTAGATTAACCACATTTGGTGATAGCTCTTCTGGATGCGCTTTAGTTTGCGCTGTAATATAGGATGCCCTTGAGGCCATCCAACTCCGATGGGTATCCGACATACCATGGAAAAAGTAAAGACGGTTGGTCGTTGTGCTGACCACATGACACCCTCGTAAACCGTCAGCCTTAGAAACAGGTGACCTTTACCTTATCTGCCCTATAGATAGCAGGTCTGAAAGGGATACTTGTATTTTTACGTCCGGATGTAGGCCTTCGTTTTCCCTGGATAAATGTTGCAGGGATAATGCTGTCACAGGATGTGAAGCAGCAGGTAGAAGAATGATGTCATAAAGCAGACATTACTATTTGCTATAATAATGCTGTGACCGGATGTAAGTACTACAAGGTCTACAAATGATGTTAGAAAGTTAGCAGACAGCATGATTGTATGTTGTGGATTTCGTTTCATAAAATTCTTAAGGTTATACGTTTTAAAACATTAGACATTTATATGTTTCGTTATTAGCAGTCGCTTTGGATACAGTTTAAACTGAATATTATATCACAATTCATGAACATAACAACTTAACAAGCAATAGTCACTATAACATTAGAAAAAGAACGATCAGAAAACTTCTATAATGTTAGGTTAATAATATAAAGTTATTCAATCAACTTATTCTAAATGTATGAACCCATGATAAGTCAGTAGCAGACAAGAACTTACTTCATCCTGGTATAAATCTTTATCCACCAGACTTAAGATAGTTTTACATAGAGGGCACTTGGTCCCACAGACTTGACCTTTGCACTCTTTCAAGAAGTCAAAATATAAAAAAACAGTTTTAATAAAGGCAATGAAATATTATTGAATCCAATTCGATATTATAACGTTTGCTAGAAGTAATAAATGTTCCAATAAGTCGAAGTTTTTCAAATAGCATTAAGACAATTAGTCAACGACACTGAAGCACAAAATAGTCTCTACAGTTGGGGGGGGGGGGCATCGTAAACTTATTTGACGTTCATTGATTCTCTTTCTTTTCGGAGACGACGAGGGCGGGTAGCTGGTAGCGGGTAGCGTTCGAACTGGGGACCATCATCACGACAGTCGAAAGCGCATACCACGTGACCTCCTAGTTGTCATGTGGTCAACCTTTACACTCAAGTTTCATCTACGTACTTTCACTATTACTAGTTGTTGTTTTTTTATGGCCTCCTTCAGTCGTGAAGCGACTATGGAGCATCTAGTGGAGATGAATGCCTGGGCACTAGATGTGGTCGAACGATGTCGCCCAACCAACATCATCATCATCAAACTCCATTTGAGTAAGGAAATCCTCTCTTGCAAAGAAACCCTGACATTTTGCGTGGTGCATACATGTCACCATACATGTCGAGAATTTTTGGTTTTCCAGACCTGTTGAGACGGAGATCAGCAAGTCTGGGGCAGTCAAACAGAATATGTGACATGCTTTCCTTTTCTTCCCCGCAACGGAGGCACCGTGAATCAAAATTTGGCCATAGCCGTGAGAAATATGAGCCAACAGGACCGTGGCCTGTCTGCACTGTGCTATAATAGTTTGCTCAGGCCTGGGCCTGGACAGCATCCACTACGTGAAAGTGCGGTCAGTCTGCCTTCACGGGCTTTTTGGGACTTGTCCCAGCACTCAAACCACTTTTCCATTTCTTTTTTTTTTTTGGATAATAACCAGAGCATGACGAAAACTTACAGCCTCCTTGGTGGGCCAAGGAGTATGAAATGGTGTTGCCAGTCACACATCAGTTGCCCCCTGTCCACGCAGCTGATGTATCCAAAGGAACGGCAAATGCCAAAACAGTTCGGGATCAGCGAGGCGTGCAGGCTCTGCCAGAATGTAGCAGTGAGTGCTGCAAACTGTCTATGAGTCAATGGCTCCTGATTTTTCTCAGGGTTGACTCCCGAAGCCTTTCTCGATTGGGTATGGCTGCAAGGCAGCAAAGGTTTGAATTTAGATTTTTACTTTTCCTAGGTGGGTAGCCAGCAATGGCTAACGAGCCCGCCTGCCCGAAACTTACTGGTTTAGGCGCCTGTTACTCGCCTTCACCCTTTCTACTGATAGTTCTACCTGGCTCAATATCTTCGCCACACCTATAGGCCAGAAGTTGGACTAGTTGTCAGAGGCTATTTGAAGCCATTAGGAAGCATTTTATAGGTAGTGGAGTGCTTTTAACCATTACCACTTCCGGCAATGACATCCTTACAGAACCAAGTTACTTTAATACTATTACTATTACGAGTTAGGGCACAAGTATACACACACTTTGATGACTGTAATGTATTTACCTGTATGTGAAGAATTTTGCTGATTGTTAGATTGAGAACATAAAGCCAGTTTCATGCAGGCGATCTGAGGGTTAAATCCAGATTGGAGTTCTTGCAATATAGCAGGAATCAGTTGGAAACACTGTTGACATAAAACAAAACAAAGATAAGAACATTTATTACAATACCTCTATTCAATTCGTAACTTCGTGGAAACTTCTGGGTGGGCTAAATCTGGACACGGATCTCGAAAACGACTCAGATGATTTTCCTAGAACTTTGACAGTTACTATATATTGTTTGGAAAAGAATTACTTGCTCGTTGGTCACACTCTAGTTGAACCGTAACTTCTTTCTCAAAGTAAAAACAAATGAATAAATGTAAATTTGGCTAGAGAACGAGAAACTACCTCTTGAACGAAGTATACGCCGTCTGTCGTTAAAATATGTCATTTCTTCTTGTTACACTTTAGTCTCCTATTATTGATAATAACAGAGTTGCATCTACACATTCAGCTTTGTAGTTGTTATAAAGTGAGTTGCTTTTTCTGATGTTTTAAAATTATTTTTTATAGCCGAGCAGTTTTTCGAAATTTAACCACATAGTCCACACCCTATTTTTGTCCTAAGACACAACTGCCTAGTTAAAGATGTATACCTATGACTAGGGCCGGCCTTCGGCCACTGCAGCCTATGTGGCCACAGTTGGCCCCGCACTTTCATAGGCCCCTCGCTAATTCTAGATGTAAATTACTAAATTAAACCATAATTTATTACAGGGTTCCCGTGTCCTCCTGATTTTCATGGGACCTCATGCAAGGCTCGTAAAGTTATTTGATCGTGATTTTGTACTTAGTAAAGAATTAATAAAATGCAAAGACGAATTTATTTCCCAATAGAAATCTTAATTTTCGCTTGCTATCCTTAGCCCTACCCAGACTTTGCCCTCCGCAATTCGCTTCGCATAGGGCTCCGCAATTGTTAGGGTCGACACTGTCTATGACAATACGACTTCTTTCTCCCAAAGTGCCCAGTTCTCTGGCTACTAAAGCTTAGATTTACTTTAAGAGTTTCATGAAGCTCGAGGAACACAATTGTTGTCCTGTTCAAACTACAGGGAACCAGTGCACTACTAACCTGTTTACAACCATGTTCACTAGCCAGTTCACTAACCTGTTTACAACAATGTTCACTAGCCAGTTCAACAACAATGTTCACTAGCCAGTTCACTACTAACCTGTTTACAACAATGTTCACTAGCCAGTTCACTAACCTGTTTACAACAATGTTCACTAGCCAGTTCAACAACAATGTTCACTAGCCAGTTCACTACTAACCTGTTTACAACAATGTTCACTAGCCAGTTCACTAACCTGTTCTCGCAAAGGTCCAGAAGTTATATTACACATTTTGACCAATGTTGCGTTGAGTATGTCTACAGAAGTGTTCTGCTGGATCAAGAAATCCAGCTTCTCCATCATGACGAGACAAATGTAACAAAATTTTGTTCCATTCTGGAAATTGAAAATCTTTTTTAAGCAACCAACAAAAAAGACATCACAAACGTACAAACAAGAAAAGTCTAACAATGACGTCTGCTGGGCCCAAATGATGGCCGTCTAATCAGTTGTCTTGGTTCTACAGTGACTGTTTCTTTGTTCCTTAAATACTATCATTATTATTCCCTTTTTGATCACACCAGCAAGGTCGAGAGAGGGTCCATGACGCATGGGCCACTCTTGACCCTTTTATCGAAGGCCCAGGAATGCGCCCCGGAGAGGAAACTCTGGTGCTGCTGCAAAGCGGCTAAAACAACACGGGGACAACAGTTACGGGTTATAAGTCCAACTTAAAGCTGCCCTTTCAGCCAGCCTTAGGACAGATGCATATACATGCACGAACTGTGGCAAACTCTACCGCTCCAAAATTGGCTTGATCAGTCACTCCAGATTCTGCCCCGTCTCAAGACGAAACAAAAGCCAGTGACAATCTGGGCTCATCCATTGTCTTCCAAGACAGAAGGAGCCCATATAATATAACCTTTTAGACTTCAGATAAATTTCATATGTTACATGATCGTGAATGATCATTTTAGACTATAAATATTTCTTTTTAGGTCTAGCCAAAACTTACTTCATAGGTTTGATAATTATCGATCTAAATATGAGACAACTGAAAAACATAAGACCTGAGTTTCTGTCTTAATTATACGCTTTTAAACCTGCCCCCCCCACTACATTTACTGAAGAAATGGCTAGTTCTGGTCACTCTAAACCGTCGTTCTTTCTGGTTCATTCAAATCGGTGACTTAGAGGCCACTGCATAGCTAGGGTATTGACGCTCATAAATCTCATTATAATGCATGATGAAAAATATGTTTTATTGTCAACCGTATTCATTTGATTTAAAACTATATGAAAAATACAATTTGTCTAACGTATCAATTAGATTTAAATACTATCATCGTAGTACAATGTCGCAAACACTGATAATTGTCAAGAATAATGAACTATAAATAATTACCCCTGTTTGTGCTTCTTCAAAATGCAATGGTTCCACCTCGCTGGTTGAAATCGCTGGAAGAACTATGACAAAATAGGAAGACAACTAAAAAGTAACATGAGAATACTACGAAGAATATGCAAAAGTTACACAGAACATTTGAAATGTGTTTTAAAATATAGATACAAAAGATAGTAAGGGGAGACAATACACCCATAGTGAAGAGCTAAAAGCTTAAAAGCTTTAGTGTACCTGATCAACAGCTGGATCTGTACAGCATTAATATTCTGTGTTATACAACTCTCTCTATATTATGTGTTGTTAATGCCTTACTATTTTAGACGTTACTCATCAGTATCTCTGTCTGCGGTCCAGTCTGGGGTAAAGACAACAACTAGCTTCACCCAGACATCTCGATTCGGAGCGAGTCTCTCCCCAACCGCCCCCACAATTTACCCATCTTTTTGGCATCTTGGCGCCCACCTTTCCTCGCCCCTAGGGGGGAGGGGGAGTTTCCAGATGAGGGCCTATACATTCCATGTACCGATGCTGTTAATGGTCCCGGTAGAAACAAATGTCTTCCATTGACTGACCTTCCAGCAGGAGATCTATAAACCTTAACAACAAAGAAAAACAAAAAAACACATGTACCTACCTGGGCAGGTTACAACTAGAAAGAAACTCAATAGCAGATAATTCAGCTCCATGACCTCGTTGTAACTTTTAATGACTGACTCTTCTGCTCGTCAGATGATCTCCACTTTGGAAACAATACTGAATACACCGACGTTGTCTCAGACTTAGAACTGTCTACCAGACTTGGTTTAAATCTGAGCTAGATTCTAAGTAGATCTAGCTGGTTTGATCGGTAAAGTCGTGCTTGGTCTCTCTGTAGTTACGAGATTGTTACGAGTGGGGACACTCCTAGCATGGCCACTGTGTAAGTACTGTAAGATAAAAGAGAAACTTAATGTATGTTATCAGTAACTACGTCATCGCGTGTTATTGTTCTAGCTATTTGTCAGTGTGTGTCATGTACAGAAATACTTCATAATTAGGTAATGACCTATATTTCTAAAATGTCTTTTTTTTTTTTTTGATGTACCGGTCTAAAATCTCATTTAGATCTATGAGCCATATGTCATACAAAAGGAAATCGTAATGAATTTTCTATAGGAAATAAAGTAAAATGAAAAAAAAACCTTTAAATATTGAGGACCATAAAATCCAGCAAAATTTAATTTCTTACTATGAAAACACAAATTAAAGCAGTAATGTGTTTTGTTATCTAGCAGCCAGTGGCATCTTTAAAAAAAAAAGGGGGTGGGATACGCAGGTTGTGTGTCCTGATTGGATAACACCCTCGGGACCAGGGGTGGACTGGGCATCAAAATCGGCCCTGGTATTATCATCAATTAGGCTGTCCAGTTGCGTGATCTATGATGATGATGGGCAAACATTGGTAACTGACCTCTTGATATGTAAAGTTTGAGAGCAGAACTCATTCATGTGTGAGTTTACCTCATTGTATTGACTTGTAGGCATGTAGAATACGGGTCTCCGTGTCTAATGGTCCAGATGATCATGTTTCGAAATTATTTTATTATGATCCTGCTAAAGTCACACTGATGTAAATGTTATAGGCGACAACGAAAGAAGGGGACTTTGTTGTAAGTTAATCATTTCGTAGGTCCTATGCATAAATAAGAGATGGAAGCTCACCTCAATCAGGGTATACGGAGAAAGTGGAGTAATTATGGAAAATGTATTAGGTTAGTATTACAGTGTAAATCTATAAGAGACCTTTAATAAATGGTAACTGGATGTCCAGTTGTGGCCCCTTTTTAAGATAATATTATAAAATCTTTTATTGTTACTGGCCATACTTTGATTCCAACCGACTCTTTCGGCGTAGGTCCATCAGCCAATTGTGATGTCGGTTCACTGAGCATTGGTCCAAATGCCTATATAGTCAGTCCGCCCCAGGACCAGCGGAAAACTATTGTCCAGTAGAAACTTTTAAATAACAGTGAAGGATGTTTTCCTTTTGTGTGTGTGTGTGTATGTGTGTGCAAAATTAGTTTTCAATCTGACTGCAGCTAGGGTTTACACTTACAGTGTCTGATATGGTCCACAGTGTCTGAAATGGTCCAAAGTGTCTGATATGGTCCACAGTGTCTGATATGGTCCACAGTGTCTGATATGGTTCACGGTGTCTGATATGGTCCAAAGTGTCTGATATGGTCCACGGTGTCTGATATGGTCCACGGTGTCTGATATGGTCCACGGTGTCTGATATGGTCCAAAGTGTCTGATATGGTCCAAAGTGTCTGATATGGTCCAAAGTGTCTGATATGGTCCAAAGTGTCTGATATGGTCCAAAGTGTCTGATATGGTCCAAAGTGTCTGATATGGTCCAAAGTGTCTGATATGGTCCAAAGTGTCTGATATGGTCCACGGTGTCTGATATGGACCACGGTGTCTGATATGGTCCAAAGTGTCTGATATGGTCCAAAGTGTCTGATATGGTCCAAAGTGTCTGATATGGACCACGGTGTCTGATATGGTCCACGGTGTCTGATATGGACCACGGTGTCTGATATGGTCCAAAGTGTCTGATATGGTTCACGGTGTCTGATATGGTCCACGGTGTCTGGTACGGTCCACAGTGTCTGGTACGGTCCACAGTGTCTGATATGGTCCACAGTGTCTGATATGGTCCACGGTGTCTGGTACGGTCCACAGTGTCTGATATGGTCCACGGTGTCTGATATGGTCCACGGTGTCTGGTACGGTCCACAGTGTCTGATATGGTCCACGGTGTCTAATGAGGAGCACAATGTTTAATAGGGTCCACAATGTGTTAAACGCCTCCACACTGTGTCTTGTGTAGATAAATCTAAACGGAGGTAACACTCCAATGACCAAATCAAATAACACAGGCCAATGGCCAACAATGCAGGAAATACTCGACGCTGATGAACGCTGTCGAATAAGGCGTTTAATCAGTGGCGTAGCATCCATGGCGCGAAGGGGTTCAATCAACCCGGGCCCACGAGCAATAGGGGCCCAAAGCTGTGGCGTTGCAACCATGGCGCGAAGGAGCTCGTTACGCTTGGGCCCATGCCTCAAGTCCAGTTGGAGCCCACATTAGAACTTAGGAAGAACATTTGTTTGTTCATTTCAAACACTATTAAGTAGTTTAACTCTGTTAAGAAGTTGTAAAAACATTGACTTTTAAGACGCCGTTAGTTATATGCAGTCCTAACTGAATCAAACGTTATGACATAATTACTTTTTTTAAGAAAAAGGTACGATCTTTACATTGGAATGCCTTTACATTTAGTTTACTCATTTTTTGTCACACACTAAATTTGTCTTATTGGCTGGAGAGGAGCCCATCAAGATGTTCTTGAACCCGGAGTACTAGTGTGATATTTACTTGTGTAGCAGGAATTGGTTTCGTCCTATAGTCCTAGCAGTACTGGTGTGATATTTACTTGTGTAGCAGGCAGTGGTTTTGTCCTATAGTCCTCGCAGTACTGGTGTGATATTTACTTGTGTAGCAGGCAGTGGTTTCGTCCTATAGTCCTAGCAGTACTGGTGTGATATTTACTTGTTTAGCAGGCAGTGGTTTCGTCCTATAGTCATCGCAGTACTGGTGTGATATTTACTTGTGTAGCAGGCAGTGGTTTCGTCGTATACATCTACAGTCTCTGGCCATCACCTAAATTTAACTTAACACTAATAGTCCAATATTTAAACTACATGCTTACATATTACTTCCTAATGTGTCTTAAAACGAATAGATATTAATTAATAATATCGTTTTATCTCGTGCTTTTAAGAATGTGCGCTTATAATACTGTCTCTCATTCAGTCACAAGAAGCACTGGCACTTGATTTCCACATCAATTCGGTCCAACACCAAGTCCTGGGTTGGATCCCCATACTAAATGAAATATAGATGTTAAATGTTTTCTTGGAGGTTCAGCGAGTGCCTATTTAAATTATTTCAATAGCGGATTCCAACGGTGGTTGATTTTGAAACCAATACGATGCCAATGCCCACACATTCTCATCGTATGACCTTAAAACCATCCATTCGAATAACTTATTTTTTAAAAAAAAGGTACGATCTTTAAATTGGAATGTCTTTGCATTTAGATTACTCATTTTTGTCACACACTAAATTTGTCTTATTAGCTAGAGGGGGCCCACTAAGATGTTCTTGAACCCGGACCCACGTGTACCTTGCTACGCCACTGCGTTTAATACGTAATGAAGGTAACCGTCGAATGTCGATAAGTTAAATATCTACTCCAAAGAGTAGAGCAGAGTTAAAAATCTTAGTCTTGTTTTTAATAGTCACTCACTTTCAAAACTTTAACCTTTTGATGAAACAAATCACTTTTCTCGCCAAATTCCTCATCATGTCCTAACAAGTGTCTGATTCAGTCCGCAATTGGTCCACTATGTCTAATAAGGTGCACAGTGTCTGATAGGATCTGCAGTATCTCATACGGTCTCAGTGTTTGATAGGTTCACGGTGTCTGATAGGGTGAACTGTGTCTCATAGGGGGACAGGTGTCTGATAAAGTTCACAATGTCCAAAAATCAGTTGAAAATTTTGTGAAATAAATTTTAGGTAGCAGAGATCTAGCGAATTTCTTCTCTGATATTGTTTTCGGATCTACGAAGGTAAAATGAAAGAAACTGTTTATAAAATTTTAAAATTATAATTGCAAATTAATTTGTTTAAAAAGGCCAAACACTTTTCAAAATATTTAGGCTTTTCAAAATGTAATGCTGACTATGGCTTTTTTTTTCTTTTAAATTCTAAATAATTTCTTCTGATCTCTTTGTTCCAATGCAGTTACCTCATGTGAAAACAATGTCCTGCAGGGTGTCTTATATAATCATCTATTGAAATTGTCAAGTGAACGTGTCACACTGGAAGTGAACGTGTCACACTGGAAGTGAACGTGTCACACTGGAAGTGATCGTGTCACACTGGAAGTGAACGTGTCACACTGGAAGTGATCGTGTCACACTGGAAGTGAACGTGTCACACTGGAAGTGATCGTGTCACACTGGAAGTGATAGTGTCACACTGGAAGTGAACGTGTCACACTGGAAGTGAACGTGTCACACTGGAAGTGATCGTGTCACACTGGAAGTGATCGTGTCACACTGGAAGTGAACGTGTCACACTGGAAGTGAACGTGTCACACTGGAAGTGAACGTGTCACACTGGAAGTGATCGTGTCACACTGGAAGTGAACGTGTCACACTGGAAGTGATCGTGTCACACTGGAAGTGAACGTGTCACACTGGAAGTGATCGTGTCACACTGGAAGTGATCGTGTCACACTGGAAGTGAACGTGTCACACTGGAAGTGAACGTGTCACACTGGAAGTGATCGTGTCACACTGGAAGTGAACGTGTCACACTGGAAGTGAACGTGTCACACTGGAAGTGATCGTGTCACACTGGAAGTGATCGTGCCACACTGGAAGTGATCGTGTCACACTGGAAGTGATCGTGTCACACTGGAAGTGAACGTGTCAAGGCTAATTTTCTATTTGGCTTTGAGTCTATTCAACGTAACATCAATAAGCTGGTTGGACTTCTGTGTGACATTAGCTCTTGTTAGAACGCTGTCGCCCACAGTCCCCCCCCCCTTTCCACGCGTTTGATGTGTCCAAAGGAACGGCTGCAAGCTGACAAAGGTTACCATCTCCTGAATTTCCCTCAAGGTTTCCGTGTTTGGGTAGAGCTTGTCCTGCTCCAGCCAAGGTTAACGAGCCCCTCCTGTCCGAAGATTAATGTTTGAGGCCCCATTTACATGCCCCTTCTCCTATCAGTGACAACAGCAAAATTTGACATCAGTGTTCTATTGAGCTCTGCGCATTTTAATGGAAACAAAAAGTTGATGTATTTGGGTTTCTCTAGTGAACTGTATGTAAAACTTAATGAAGAAACATCTAAGAATAAAAGAAAGATTTTATTACTTTATTACTTTCTACCTCTCTTTTTCACTTTCTACCTTTCTCACTTTCTACTTCTCTTTCTCACTTTCTACCTCACCTCTCTCTCTCACACACACACTTTCTACCTCTCTTTCTCACTTTCTACCTCACCTCTCTCTCTCAATTTCTACCTCTCTTTCTCACTTTCAACCTCTCTTTCTCTCTCACTTTCCACCTTTCTTTCTCACTTTCCACCTCTCTTTCTCTCTCACTTTCCAACTCTCTTTCTCTCTTTCAACCTCTCTTTCTCTCTCACTTTCCACCTCTCTTTCTCTCTCACATTCCAACTCTCTCTCTTTCAACCTCTCTTTCTCGCTCACTTTCCACCTCTCTTTCTCTCTCACATTTCATATCTCTCTTTCTCTTAAACATTTATTTAGTAATAAAAAAATCGAAATGTCTCATTTACAATTTAAAACAATAAATTTTTTAGAAATATATATAATTTAGGTTCGTTATAAAATGAATAGTTGCTGCAGTATAAGCTCTAGACTAAAGACAAATACGTTTCCTCGACACTCGACTTTGTGTCCACCAAGACGTGAAGATTAGAAACAATGTCCTAGGATACAACACAATGTCATTGAACGTGCATTCGTAGTGACATCGTTTTACTTTATTATTGGTTTGTGTACTTGGGCATTTGAGAAGTACGTACATTGTCTCAATACGCATCTATACATTATATATGCCATAATATTCAAAGGACATATTGATTCAATACATGCATCCTATACATTATGTATGCCATAATATTCAAAGGACATATTGATTCAATACATGCATCCTATACATTATGTATGCCATAATATTCAAAGGACATATTGATTCAATACATGCATCCTATACATTATATATGCCATAATATTCAAAGGACATATTGATTCAATACATGCATCCTATACATTACATAATTCATTGCATCGTGTACATTGTTTACAGCATTGAAAATAGAATAAAACTCTTTAATCACTATTAAGCTCTTCAAACTAATTATTCACTTTGCTGTAACCTCTCTTCTTTTAGACGCATTCAACATATCCTTGAAAGTTCCCATGATCCAGTGGGCTCCTTTCACTGCTAATTAAAAAAACAACATTTTTTTACACTTAACTGAAGATTCCTTTTGATACATAGAAAGTATTTAACCTCACCGCCACAGTTCTAAATATAGTTCTGTACTTATGAAGATATGTGTGTTAGTTTTCAACTTTCTGTACTTATGAAGATATGTGTGTTAGTTTTCAACTTTCTGTACTTATGAAGATATGTGTGTTAGTTTTCAACTTTCTGTACTTATGAAGATATGTGTGTTAGTTTTCAACTTTCTGTACTTTATAACTGTTTGTAGCTCATTAGTAATGTTTTAAGGCAAAACGGATTCAAACAAGATATTCTAGATTCAATTCGGAAATTGTATTTTCTTACAATATGTTTGAATGTTATAGTTTCTTAGAATATGTTTGAATGGGCGTCGTGCCTGAGTGGTTAAGCACTTGGCTTCTGAACCTGGGGTACTGGGTTTGAATCTCGGTGAAGACTGGTATTTTGAATTTCGAGACTTTTAGGGAGCCCCTGAGTTCAACCAATGGGTAGGCCTACCAAACCTTAGTTGGGGATAGAGATGGGAATCGAACCCAAATTTTAAAGTTCATGTTCGGTTCGATGACGAGTATAGTTCGTGTTCGGTTCGCTTAGTTCAGATTTAAAGTTTGGTTCGGTTAGTTCAGATTTAAAGTTTGGTTCGGTTAGTTCAGATTTAAAGTTTGGTTCGGTTAGTTCAGATTTAAAGTTTGGTTCGGTTAGTTCAGATTTAAAGTTTGGTTCGGTTAGTTCAGATTTAAAGTTTGGTTCGGTTAGTTCAGATTTAAAGTTTGGTTCGGTTAGTTCAGATTTAAAGTTTGGTTCGGTTAGTTCAGATTTAAAGTTTGGTTCGGTTAGTTCAGATTTAAAGTTTGGTTCGGTTAGTTCAGATTTAAAGTTTGGTTCGCTTAGTTCAGATTTAAAGTTTGGTTCGGTTAGTTCAGATTTAAAGTTTGGTTCGGTTAGTTCAGATTTAAAGTTTGGTTCGGTTAGTTCAGATTTAAAGTTTGGTTCGGTTAGTTCAGATTTAAAGTTTGGTTCGCTTAGTTCAGATTTAAAGTTTGGTTCGGTTAGATGTCATGAAATTAGGTAATAGCAAAATGGCACTAGGGAAGAAGGGAGCACTTGTATGACTTTGTTCTAGAGTATGGAATACGAAATGTCTCTCTATCCTTGTGTCTGAGTATTTCTTAAGTTTTGTTTTTCTATTTGTAAATTGTTGTTTAGTGTTTTGTAAATTGTGGTTTAGTGTTTTATGTATTATAGCTATTTTACTTTTTATTCTTCTGTCCTGGTGTGTCTGTAAGTTTAGTCGCTGAGTGGTCTTTAATTACAATGATCCTAAGATATAAGCTTTTAAAATACATTGAAAAAAAAAAACTATTTGAATTATTGGTAGATACCGGTTGTACTACCCTACAATATGCTACCAATTGCTACACATAAATTAGTGCTGGGGTTTCTACGTTAAAAACATACTAAAATAGCCCAATACAAACCAACTTAAAAACTCAAACACTACTTGCTTTTGTCTTTATTGAGAGCGGGTTTACAAGGCAAACAAAGCTTATCTTTGTTTTTACAGAAAATTGATTGTGCTTATCTTTGTTTTTACAGAAAATTGATTGTGCTTATCTTTGTTTTTACAGAAAATTGATTGTGCTTATCTTTGTTTTTACAGAAAATAGATTGTGCTTAACTTTGTCTAGACAGAACATTAAATTGTGCTTAACTTTGTCTAGACAGAACATTGATTGTGCTTATCTTTGTCTATACAGAAAATTGATTGTGCTTATCTTTGTTTTTACAGAAAATAGATTGTGCTTAACTTTGTCTAGACAGAAAATAGATTGTGCTTAACTTTGTCTAGACAGAACATTAAATTGTGCTTAACTTTGTCTAGACAGAACATTAAATTGTGCTTAACTTTGCCTAGACAGAAAATAAATTGTGCTTAACTTTGTCTAGACAGAACATAGATTGTGCTTAACTTTGTCTAGACAGAACATTAAATTGTGCTTAACTTTGTCTAGACAGAACATAGATTGTGCTTAACTTTGTCTAGACAGAAAATAGATTGTGCTTAACTTTGTCTAGACAGAACATTAAATTGTGCTTAACTTTGTCTAGACAGAACATAGATTGTGCTTAACTTTGTCTAGACAGAACATTAAATTGTGCTTAACTTTGTCTAGACAGAAAATAGATTGTGCTTAACTTTGTCTAGACAGAAAATAGATTGTGCTTAACTTTGTCTAGACAGAACATTAAATTGTGCTTAACTTTGTCTAGACAGAACATTAAATTGTGCTTAACTTTGTCTAGACAGAAAATAGATTGTGCTTAACTTTGTCTAGACAGAAAATAGATTGTGCTTAACTTTGTCTAGACAGAAAATAGATTGTGCTTAACTTTGTCTAGACAGAACATTAAATTGTGCTTAACTTTGTCTAGACAGAACATTAAATTGTGCTTAACTTTGTCTAGACAGAACATTAAATTGTGCTTAACTTTGTCTAGACAGAACATTAAATTGTGCTTAACTTTGTCTAGACAGAACATTAAATTGTGCTTAACTTTGTCTAGACAGAACATTAAATTGTGCTTAACTTTGTCTAGACAGAACATAGATTGTGCTTAACTTTGTCTAGACAGAACATTAAATTGTGCTTAACTTTGTCTAGACAGAAAATAGATTGTGCTTAACTTTGTCTAGACAGAACATTAAATTGTGCTTAACTTTGTCTAGACAGAAAATAGATTGTGCTTAACTTTGTTTAGACAGAAAATTAAATTGTGCTTAACTTTGTCTAGACAGAAAATAGATTGTGCTTAACTTTGTCTAGACAGAACATTAAATTGTGCTTAACTTTGTCTAGACAGAAAATAGATTGTGCTTAACTTTATCTAGACAGAACATTAGATTGTGCTTAACTTTGTCTAGACAGAACATTAAATTGTGCTTAACTTTGTCTAGACAGAACATTAAATTGTGCTTAACTTTGTCTAGACAGAACATTAAATTGTGCTTAACTTTGTCTAGACAGAACATTAAATTGTGCTTAACTTTGCCTAGACAGAAAATAGATTGTGCTTAACTTTGTCTAGACAGAACATTAGATTGTGCTTAACTTTGTCTAGACAGAACATTAGATTGTGCTTAACTTTGTCTAGACAGAACATTAAATTGTGCTTAACTTTGTCTAGACAGAACATTAAATTGTGCTTAACTTTGTCTAGACAGAACATTAAATTGTGCTTAACTTTGTCTAGACAGAACATTAAATTGTGCTTAACTTTGTCTAGACAGAACATTAAATTGTTATCATTTTCAACAGCTTAGGCTTAGCTTCATTTCAATGATTTAATTTTTAAAGAACCTTACCTGGACTTCGGATCTAACCTGGACCTCCGATCTTACCTGGACCTCAGAGTCTGAAGGAATAACAAACGTGACTGTGTCTGTCAGAAGAAGCATTTAGATACGTAAGTGTCGAGACACATGTGTTTCTTCTACATAGGTCAACATGTGTCTGTTTGTCAAATAGGTCAACTTGTGTCGTGTCATGTCATCAAATAGGTCAACGTACGTCGTGTCATGTCATCAAATAGGTCAACTTGTGTCGTGTCATGTCATCAAATAGGTCGACTTGTGTCGTGTCATGTCATCAAATAGTCATCAAATAGGTCAACTTATGTAGTGTCATGTCATCAAATAGGTCAACTTGTGTCTTGTTATGTCATGAAAGAGGTCAACGTATGTCGTGTCGTGTCATCAAATAGGTCGAATTGTGTAGTGTCATGTCATCAAATAGGTCGACTTGTGTCGTGTCATGTCATCTAATAGGTTGACTTGTGTCGTGTCATGTCAACAAATAGGTCAACTTGTGTCGTGTCATGTCATCAAATAGGTCAAAATATGTCGTGCCAACAAATAGTTCAACGTATGTCGTGTCATCAATTAGGTCAACTTGTGTCGTGTCATGTCATTAAATAGGTCAACTTGTGTCGTGTCGTGTCATCAAATAGGTCAACGTATGTCGTGTCGTGTCATCAAATAGTTCAACGTACGTCGTGTCATGCCATGGAATAGGTCGACATGTGTCAAGTCGTGTCATCAAATAGGTCAACTTGTGTCGTGTCATGCCATTAAATAGAAGATCATCGTGTTGTAATGACTCAATAGTAGGACGAAGCAGGACGTTTCGGTGCAGCCGTTTTGGTGCGAAGGTCGTTTTGGCGCATGGGACTTTTGGCTCGAAATGCTTGTTAACGTTCATTGTATTCATTAAAAAAGAATTAATACATCTCTTTGTTTTGTACGTGTGTTTGTGTCGAACGTAGTTTTCATGTACAGCGCAAGAGATACTTTTGTCTTTTATTTTTGGCATTTAATTTTGTTATTTAATTATTGCTAAATCACTAATATTACACAAGACCAGGCTGCCATCCATACTTCACAGTATGCGTGCATGAAATAGTCAAAGTTATTAAGACTTTTTTTTTTCGTGGGATGGGGGGAGGGGTAGAATGTACACTTTGTTTATCTTGGTATAATATAGTGAAAAAATCTGTTTATTATACAATTTCAAACACATTTTTTAGCGAAAAACATTTTTAGTTTTTGTACATTATATATAAGTTATTTGAGTAATTATTTTTCATATCTGCTACCATAACGTCTATTATGTGAACAAGTCCATGAATGAATGTGACTTATTATTTGCTGCATGTAGACGTATGATTCATACGACCAGTGCTCGGTGCTGGTTTTGTCTTCATTTGTTTGACTTTTCCTGCGTCAAGGGGAGATGTGTCACCCAAATCACCCCAAACACTAACCTTATTTCTCAAAATATATCTTTTAAGAGTATCTTAGCTTGTTCGGAGATTAGAGTAATATCAATTATTTTTTTTTAATGTCTTTTAGAAAGAAATCGAAGAATGCCCAGTGCGCTTAGCAGAATCCCCATATAATTAAAGGGGAGGGGATAGCATGTCATTACCATTTAGGAATCTGACTTATTACACATTCATAGCTAAACCTTTATTTTAAAAAATTCGCTGGACGGTGAAATAAACATTGTTATAAAAGTTACATGCTTATTTAATTATTATCAAATTATATCTCACACCAAAACGTCCCCTGCGTCAAAACGTCTCGCCCAAAACGGCCGCGCCAAAACATCACATACCGATAGTAGGACGCGTAGAAGTTGCGTTTAATTTGGGTAGTTCCTAAGTGAAGTGACGGTCCATTCAAAACTTGGAACGGAAATAGGTTAGAGAAAAGAACGGACGAAGGACGGAGTCACCGCTAGTAGTGAACTAAACGATGGGAACATTGTGGACTGTACCCTTCTCTCTGTAATAAAGTTTTAGGTTCTAAAAGGCCCGATTCACTTTTTTCTACACTATTCGTCCTGTTGTTTGGTTTATGGACATTTAAAGCATTTGGGGGTTTCATTTCAAGCCAATAGTTTGTTCAACCACATCTGCACTCTGCCAACCACCACCAGTGTGTCGTGTCATATAATTAATTGGGTCAACATGTATCGTTTAATTAAATAAGTCAACAAGTGTCCTTTCAAGTAATTATATAGGTCAGTTCATCTCTTAATGAGATTTAAAACACTTACTTGCGTGATGATATAATATGATATGATATGTTAGATGGATGGATGCAGGGGCGGACTGGCTATATGGGCAAACGGGCAAATGCCCGGTGGGCCGGTACCAAATGGGCCGGTCTGGTCGCGACCAAAGAAAAAAAAAATTCAATACAGACAATTTAAAAAAAAAAAAAAAGTCACAGCAGCAAGACACAAAGGCCCGAACTTCTTATTACAATTAATTTTGTTTGAAATTCAACAAGAATTTTAAAAAATACACTATACACTGTACGTATTATCGTTTGCAAAACGTTAGACCGTACTTTCTGCTATGCACGAGGGGCATGGACTGCTTTGATGTCTTCGAGGTTGTATTTGGCCTAATCATTTTGCTAGTCGGCATGGGCCTTTGATGGCACTCCCAATTTTTTTTTTTGCTCCTTCCCTCCCCCGTCTTTTAATGGTTCCAATGAAATTTAAACAAAAAGAGGGATGAGAGAGGTTAAGTTAGAAAACATTGATATAACGCAGAAAAAGGCGCGACAATTAACTCTTTAACAATACTTAATAGAAATTAACTTAAACACATACACAAAGCCGCGAAATTGCAAACCACCCAACTTATTCACAGCTCAATATGGGTATAAAGCTCTACTTTCTGCGATTTGAAAAGAAAAAGTAAGTTTCTTTTTGTTTATTTTTAATAAAATAGATCTAAATATAAGCTACTACACTTAAGGCTTACAAAAAAAAAAATTTTAATTACAAAATAAATCTAGATCTAAACGAACTGTTATACTATTATAATTAATGACAAACTTATGCTTAGTATGAAGTCATTAATGATGAAAATTATTACAATAATTTATTATACGCTGTCACATCCGATATTAAATGAAAGGAGATTTATATCTATATATATATATAATTCTCTTCTTCCCTCAACAGTTTAAACGAGAAGAAGAAGTAAAGGAAAGATCACTCTTATTTCTGCGGATAGTCCACGAGAAAACTAGAGGGGGGGTGGGAGAGAACAAGTGGGTATTCACACGTCGCAACGGATGGCTGCGCGCTGGACTGTCAAACCCTGCCCGCTCCCACCCCCCTTCGTCTTGCGGGAGGTTTGGACTAAAACTAAACTATCTTCAATTCTGAAGGAACATCCGAAACATGTAAAACATTTTACAAACACTAAATAGCAGGGTCGGACTTAACCATTTTGGGGCCATATGCGAAACGGATTTCGCTGGGCCAAGTTTGGGTAGGGAAGCGAATAATTTGTGAGATTTAACAGTTTGTATTAGAAAATAAATTCATCTATGTATTTTATTCATTCTTTACTACGTACAGAATTACTTTACGAGCCTTGCGTATAGCAAAGTTATAGAGTATATCATAATAATTCTGTTTCCTACATAGATCACGCTCAATAGCAAGAATTACCAAATGTTTCAATCTATCTTTGAGAATTGTTGACCTCAAGTAACTCTTCATTAGTTTGAGGCGCGAGAAGCTTCTTTGACCAGACTACACAATTACGGCTAATGCATAATGCCGTTTTTATTTATCGCGCGTAGGATTGGCGTTTTCCATATTGAATGACACCCCCAAAAGGAAAATTTTTTTCTATATTTTTCGTATATTTTAAGGACTTTTTCGTATATTTTGCAATTTCGGGAGATTTCCAGGAGCTCCTGGTAAATCGACAGGAGGGCGCGGGAAATCTGTTTTAATTTATAAAATGGTTTAATTTAATAATTTATACACCTTGAATTAGCTCGGGTCCTATGAAAGTGCGGATCCTTTGAAAGTGGGGGCTCACTGTGGTCTCTTAGGTTGCAGAGGCCTAAGACCGGCCATGCAAAATAGCGGCATATGCTACGCCGCCGGTCGACTAGTTTTAAATAATGGGTCATAGTATATTCATATACAAATCGCGTTTTTGAGAATGTACTAGGAGGAAGCAAGAGCTTTTTATATTAAGTAAGTGCCTCTCTAACCGTTCTTCTTTCTCTTATCTTTTAATGGAATGGGTTGCCTGAGTCAGCCAGAAAAACCAATGATTTAGCATATTTTCACCCACAGATCAACATGCATGACTAGATTGACACATGAAATGCGTAAGACCTAACAATATTATTTTTTTGAAGAAACGTCTGTGATCTATAAGTAATACCAAAAAGCTTCAAACTCATTATGCTGCTATTGTATTGTTTATAGTTTTCAGACTACATACATGTATAAATAGAATACATTATGTAATCCTACGAATGCATACATCCAGTTTTCGATGCGTTATCAAACTTTATATATTTTGTAGAGAATTAGACTTATACCTATAATATAACACATGGGTGTAGCCGGGAGGGGAGGGTCTTTAAATCATCACTTGCCTCAGACCTCATTGTCTGAAAGGGAAACTTTACTTACTGCCCCAGTGCAGCCAACTTAAGCAAACTACAGTCACCAAATTTTATGAGCGTATCCAAAAGGGGTTTTGTGGTTTCCCTTCCCCCCTCCAATAGAAAAGCTAAAGCAAAACTATAGTTACCATTTTTTACCAGTCGCTGGACACCATTGAATAGCAGATTTGGTTTTTGAATTTTTTTAGAGGAAGAGTAGCAGGCTAATTGCACTGTAGATACCTCAGAATATGCATTTTTAAAGCTTAAAATAGCGGAAATAATGCTTGGTTCCGGGGCTTCTCCCCGGGCCCACTAAGGGAGCTTGCAGCGCTCCCCCGAACTCCCTAGCAGCCATTTGGCGGCGTGTACTGTCTTTCCACTATTTATAGGAAGAGAGTGTTCTAGGGTAGAAAAAACGCTTGAAAGAATGAAAGATCAGAATGTAATGAAGATTAATTAGATATACACACACACTAATATATATATATATATATATAAATTGCGGAGTGGGGTAAAATCCCCCCCCACACCGAAAATATATGACATGCCATTTGTGGGCCGGTTTATATGGTAATGCCCGGGCCGATTTTGATACCCAGTCCGCCCCTGGATGGATGGATGAATGGCTGAATGGATGGATGGATGGATAGATAGATAGATACAGATAGATAGATAGATAGATAGATAGATAGATAGATAGATAGATAGATAGATAGATAGATAGATAGATAGATAGATAGATAGATAGATAGATAGATAAATAGATAAATAGATAGATAGATAGATAGATAGACAGATAGATAGATAGATAGATAGATAGATAGATAGATAGATAGATAGATAGATAGATAGATAGATAGATAGATAGATAGATAGATAGATAGATAGACAGTGGCGTAGCTACCAATGTGCGGGGGGTGCGGGCATCAAGTGGAGAGGGGCACCAAAATTCCCCCAGTGTGTATTATTTTCCTATTTCCCTAAGCTTTTCAGTAAAAATGACTAATTGTATGGACACGAACAAACATAAACTACTGTATTTTAAAATGAACTAATGATTTATAAACTTGTCATGTCGCAATTTTGTTTCATCTCCTTGACTATTTCTTCAATACAATGTAAGCTATAGAACATTTTGAATCTAATTTACTACATTTATTTCGGACACACGGCACATGTTGTTACTACACTGATCAATGCTCTGTAATATAAAGAAGAAGATAGGCCAACCTTTCTTTACTTCATTGTTTAGTCCATTGGTTTAATCTAGATATTGAGTTTACAAATATATTTCTAAACTCTAGCTCTAAACAATTGTCTTAGTTTATTCATTTCTATATAATTTAATTTTGGAAATAATTCTTTTGTAATGTCAATATTTTTAAATAAGCTAACCTTTGTTTTCTACAAGTTTTTTTTTTAACTAACTAGTTAATTGTAATACTGTAACGTAAAAAAAATGATGAACAGTGCTCAAGGCTGACTAGTCAGGCTGGCGCCTCAAAACCATTTTAAGCTCAGACGGAGAAATCGGCATATCTGGTTCTGCCCGGTCTGGGTAGACTATAAAGTCTAAAGAAGCATCGAGACAATTTCAAGTCACATCATTGTCCAGAGTCCACCGACTATAGGCGAGCTGTTATTGGGTATGAATTAACTGAACAAGTAAAAGCAACAAAGCAAGATGAGACGGTTATCATTGAATCCAGAAAAACATCCTGAATGATGAAAAAGAAGAAAATACTTCAATACCGCAGGTTCTAGAGACTTTAGGACAGCACACAAGCATGTCTTTAGCACACTCCTCAAAAATTCATACTGAAGAAGCTGAACCATCAGACAGTGTAAACAATACAGAAAGCAGGATAATAATCTCTAGACTGAACGACATTGGAGATTGGCCTGATGTCATCACAGATAATATTCGTATACACCTTGTCACTCAAGGATCTAAAAAAGTTCAGCGTATGGACAGTCAATTCAGAGAGGCGTATAGACATCAAGTATCAGCAAAAGGAAAGGCTAGAAAGCTTTCAAAGGCTTGGTTTTTCCGGCAAATGTCAAGCGACGAGAACGTTCTTAGAAAGTGGATGTGTTATTCGCCAAAAAAAAAAGAATCCTTATTTTGCTTCCCCTGCATACTTTTCTCAACAAGATCAAGTACCAAATCTTCATTTAAATCCAAAGATGGATTCAATGAGTGGTGGAGGTTATCCCCGAAAATCGAAAAACATGAGACCAGCAGAGCTCACATTCAGTCATCGCTTGCTTGGAGGGAACTTGAAGTTCGCCTGAGAATAGGGAACAATATTGACAACAAGGCCCAAGATTTGATTTTACAAGAGACGAAAACCTGGAGAGTTAGTAAAATTACTATCAAAGTACGTACCACTCTTGAGGGAGCATGTGCTACGAACTAAGCTTTGTTCCATACAAACATGTCTCCACAAATACAAAATGAATTTATTACAATATTGGGGGATCACGCTAAAAAACAAATCATACAGCAAGTAAAACAAACCAAATATTTCTCTATTATTTTTGACAGTACATCTAACATCTGAAAACTGGATCAAACTTCCCAAATTTTACGGTACGCTGTCATGGATAATGACGGGGTGTAGGTTTGTGAGTCTTTTGTTGACTTCATCGACACAAAGGACAAGCATGCTGCTGGAATCGCTGAGATGATTCTAGAGAAACTGCGTTCGGATGGCTTAGACATAATGGACTGGAGTGGTCAAGGCTATGATAATGCTGCGGTCATGAAAGGTCAAAACTACGGTGTCCAAAAACGTATTCTAGAAGTCACTATTTACTGCCTGCTCAAACCATTCTCTTAATTTAGCAGAAATTCGAGCTGCTGAAGCTGAAGTCAATTCGGTAACATTTTTTTTTGGTACACTGGACCGTTTACACGCCTTTTTCTCAACTTCAATACACCGCTGGGATAGCCTCATCAAAATAACCGGAACTAGCCTTAAACGTTTATTTGAGACCAGCTGGAGCGCCAGAGGAGAAGCCGTCAAGATGGTTAGGGATACATTTTCTAAAATTATAGAAACTCTGGAGACATTAACTAGCAGAGATGAAAATTCATCGACTACATCTGAAGCAGGTGGATTATTGGTTGCTATTCAGTCTTTTAGTTTTCTCACCTATCTTGGATTTTGGGCTCCTGTATTAACTGAAATTAGTGATACGCAAGTCTACCTTCAAAAACAAGGATTGTCTATTCAAGACTGCTCACTCAAACTAAAAACATTAGAGACATTTTTAAGTAGTAATCGAGAGGACATCGCTGAAGTCAGCATTACCTTTACCGAAAGCGTGTGTTAAGATCTGAGAATCAGTACAGAACCTCAAGAACGTATTGGCCATAAGAAAAAGATGCCTGGTGAGAAAAGTGACGACTCTGTACTTACACACAAAGAAGAGCTACGAAGGGAAATTTATTCTACCTTGGACTGGATTGTTCAAGAAATAATCACCCGATTCGAGCAACTTCATGATGTAGTAGATAGATATGAATTTTTGTCGCCTTCCCGGCTATTAAATCCTCAGGTCGAAATCAATCTCGACAGTACACCTAGCGACATTGATAAAAACGAATTTCTGCTGGAGCGAAAGAGGCTTCAACGGTTTGCCTCAGTTTCATCAGAAGCCTCCGCACTTCCAAAACAAGAACCTGTTGAGCTCTTGAATTTTATAAAAAAAAATATCAGCTAGACGATTCAGTCCCGAATATCGTCATCATGATTCGCATATTTTTGACTATTGCGGTAAACGTTGCTACATGTGAGAGAAGTTTTTCCAAATTTAAACTGATCAAGAATTACTTGCGATCAACGATGACATATTTACGATTCACTCATTTGTCCATTTTGTCCATTAAACAAGAGCTGGTGGAAAAAATTGATAAATTTATTGATACTTTTGCCAGCAAGAAAGCGCGTAAAATTCATTTGTAGTATGTTTATGTAAAAGCGATTTTTTTTGAATTAACAATATTTGATTAATGAATACATATTATTTTGAACAAAAAAGTAAGGTTTTGCAATGTTATTATTTAGTTGTTTTTTTTTTGTTTTTTTTTTTTTGGGGGGGGGGGGGAGAATCAAGATGAGGTACCGCACCAGGCACCATATACTCTAGCTACGCCACTGTAGATAGATAGATAAATAGATAGATGCCTGCCTATATCGTACCTTCCTGTCTAACGACCAAAGGGAAGTCCAAACTCTTACGGAAGTTCACTTTAAACTGTTTGTTCAAAGTGAAAATTAAAATTGGGTTCAGAACTGAATTGATGTGTGTCAAGTAGGTGACGAGGAACTCAAAGACTTTGCTCTTCGTTGTTGCCTCTGTGCGTACGTTCCTCTAAGAGATGTACACAATCAGACAGAACGTTTTTAAAAATACCTTTCCTTTTGAAAAGACAATACTTTTTTATACAATTTAAACAGCGAGTATTTTGCTCTAAAGATAATATCCTGGTGAAGTGAATGTTTAAATATACTAAACTTTATAACCATAGATTTATATATTATATCTAGGGCTGGAAACTGGAAACAAATTCGTATCCGCGATTGATCGATTCACAGACCTATATATATATATATATATATATATATATATATATATATATATATATATTATAAAGTAGAATGTGAGGGGTATGTATGTATGTATGTTACTTATAGACATCAAAACCGCTTGACCAATCTTGATAAAACTAGGCAGGAATGTTCCTTGGGTACCAACTTAGACCGTAGTGTATGTATTGTAGCCCTAAAACAAACTTAAGACCCTCAAAAAAAATAAAATTGTCCGACTCTATTAAAGCTATAGTATTTTATGGATCTAGGCCATGTCTACAATGTTGACATGAGAAAAGATAGAAAGGATTTAGACCTAGATCTAATTTTAAGAAATACACTTTGCGCAGATAGTTTTTTACATTGACACATGAAAAGACAAAAGAAGATCCATTGATTTCATTATATAATAAAATTAACCTTCAATTTTGTGTTTCAAAAGCATTTTTTACATTAATTAGTTCCTTAAATCTGTTACTACAGATTTCCTGACGAACATTCTTTCATTAGACAATACCGTAATGAATCGCGTACTAAAAATTAATTCGTTTAATTGTTTACTTTATAATACCATCCCTAGATCTAAAACTCTAATCCAACTCTAAGATGATAAAACTTCTCTTCGCACAGATAGTTTTATACTTTAACACATAAATATATTAATTAAAGTCCATTCATTTCATATTTTGATCAAATAAACATTAAAATTTGGTTTTCTAAAGCTACATTCGCTTACGAAAGCTGCGAAGCCGAGTTGAGATAGGCCTAGATCTATATTCATTCATGAATCGCGTACTAAAAATTATTTCGTTTAATTCTTCACTTTATAATCCCATTTATTTAACAAAGCTATCGCTCTTTTCGTTTTTAATAGATAAGAATGTATCGACTTCGGGTAAACCATTTTCGCAAAACTAATTTTATTTTCGTAGCGAAAGAGAAATAACGTGAAAGGATCATTAGCTACGTTTAACATACATCTAAATCCAATCCACTAGATTATTCAAAAGCAAAAGTTTTAATTTTAAAAAAATGGATTTAAGCCTATTAGCTATTTTGATTTGATAGCTTCATTCACACTATTTTTACATTGACACATTCGCTTTACTTATTACATTATTATTTCGTTTAATTGTTTACAAAACACTCTCAGTGACTATATCGACAGTAATGCGCAAATAAAGACCCGCGGGTCGCGGGTAACATATGTCTAGTATATATATATATATATAGATTTTTATGTACGTAACTCTTTTTCAATCTCTAAGGGAAGTCGCCCCAATCAATCTTTTCTGTCTTAAAAAAGTAATGATCTTTAAATCCCAATCAATCTTTTCTGTCTTAGAAAAGTAATGATCTTTAGTTCTCAAAGTTTAGAAATAATGCAAAATCATTTCTCAGATTTTTTTTACAATGGGCTATTAATCACAGAACTATATATTCACGCTAATATATGAAACAAAGCCATTTCCTGTTAGTTTCTATTGACATAATGTTTCAAAAATCCTAAATCGAAATAATTCATGCCTGTTGATTTTAATCATCTTATGTACATTTAAATAGGTTGATTACCTAGATCTTTCTAGATTATGTATCTAAAATTTGCAAAATAATAATTATGAGACGGGAGTATTCTTATCTTTGATGTTTAATTACTAGATCTAGATCTAAAAATTAAATTATATGTTACGTAGGTTAGGTTTGAAAAAAAAAAACTTTACTCCTTTTAACTACTTTACAAAACAACGCCTTGTTTCAACTTAAAAAAAAATTTCACGACATTTTTGTAGTTTTAAAAGATCTCCATGTCCTGTCTAGATACAATATATAAATAAGTCTATGTTTATAGCATTCTAATGATAGTCCTTCTAGATCTAGACTTAGAAGAAAATGTGCAAAATGTTCCTGAACATTCATTTCTTAAACTCTTGAACGAATGTGGCCAACATGCGGAACTAGCCGAAGCGAAGACGTAGAGTCCGTTCCAGAGAAATAGTTTCTAGTTCTCCAGTCAAATTTTAAATTATTTAGTTTTTCTTTTAGCCTACTTGAAACCAATTATAACGTTCAATTTAGAGTTTCCCCATTATGGCCAAAGAGCTAGTAATTCTTATCACAGAGATATACAAATGTTTAATTTCTAGGAAAATCGTTAGAGACGTTTTTTGAGTTCCGTGTCCAAGTTCCTACATGAAGTTGTGACTTGAATAGAAGCATGGTAAAATTTGAGTGAAAGTGTTGATCAGTTGAAGTCAAAGTACCCTTTAGTTATCTGGGGAGGAGGAAATACGATATAAAGATATTCTGTTTCTATGGCCGACGGTTAACGTAAGTGTCCTATGGCCAGGACAACGACCAACCGGCTTTACTTCCCGGACTAAGGCCAGGTACCCATTAGACGACCAACCGGCTTTACTTCCCGGACTAAGGCCAGGTACCCATTAGACGACCAACCGGCTTTACTTCCCGGACTAAGGCCAGGTACCCATTAGACGACCAACCGGCTTTACTTCCCCGACTAAGGCCAGGTACCCATTAGATGACCAACCGGCTTTACTTCCCCGACTAAGGCCAGGTACCCATTAGACGACCAACCGGCTTTACTTCCCCGACTAAGGCCAGGTACCCATTAGACGACCAACCGGCTTTACTTCCCCGACTAAGGCCAGGTACCCATTAGACGACCAACCGGCTTTACTTCCCCGACTAAGGCCAGGTACCCATTAGACGACCAACCGGCTTTACTTCCCGGACTAAGGCCAGGTACCCATTAGACGACCAACCGGCTTTACTTCCCCGACTAAGGCCAGGTACCCATTAGACGACCAACCGGCTTTACCTCCCCGACTAAGGCCAGGTACCCATTAGACGACCAACCGGCTTTACTTCCCGGACTAAGGCCAGGTACCCATTAGATGACCAAACGGCTTTACCTCCCCGACTAAGGCCAGGTACCCATTAGACGACCAACCGGCTTTACCTCCCCGACTAAGGCCAGGTACCCATTAGATGACCAAACGGCTTTACCTCCCCGACTAAGGCCAGGTACCCATTAGATGACCAAACGGCTTTACCTCCCCAACTAAGGCCAGGTACCCATTAGACGACCAACCGACTTTACCTCCCCGACTAAGGCCAGGTACCCATTAGACGACCAACCGGCTTTACCTCCCCGAATAAGGCCAGGTACCCATTAGACGACCAACCGACTTTACCTCCCCGACTAAGGCCAGGTACCCATTAGATGACCAAACGGCTTTACCTCCCCAACTAAGGCCAGGTACCCATTAGACGACCAACCGACTTTACCTCCCCGACTAAGGCCAGGTACCCATTAGACGACCAACCGGCTTTACTTCCCGGACTAAGGCCAGGTACCCATTAGACGACCAACCGGCTTTACCTCCCCGACTAAGGCCAGGTACCCATTAGACGACCAACCGGCTTTACTTCCCGGACTAAGGCCAGGTACCCATTAGATGACCAACCGGCTTTACCTCCCCGACTAAGGCCAGGTACCCATTAGACGACCAACCGGCTTTACTTCCCGGACTAAGGCCAGGTACCCATTAGACGACCAACCGGCTTTACTTCCCGGACTAAGGCCAGGTACCCATTAGACGACCAACCGGCTTTACCTCCCCGACTAAGGCCAGGTACCCATTAGATGACCAACCGGCTTTACTTCCCGGACTAAGGCCAGGTACCCATTAGACGACCAACCGGCTTTACCTCCCCGACTAAGGCCAGGTACCCATTAGACGACCAACCGGCTTTACTTCCCGGACTAAGGCCAGGTACCCATTAGACGACCAACCGGCTTTACTTCCCCGACTAAGGCCAGGTACCCATTAGACGACCAACCGGCTTTACTTCCCGGACTAAGGCCAGGTACCCATTAGACGACCAACCGGCTTTACTTCCCCGACTAAGGCCAGGTACCCATTAGACGACCAACCGGCTTTACTTCCCCGACTAAGGCCAGGTACCCATTAGACGACCAACCGGCTTTACTTCCCGGACTAAGGCCAGGTACCCATTAGACGACCAACCGGCTTTACTTCCCCGACTAAGGCCAGGTACCCATTAGACGACCAACCGGCTTTACTTCCCGGACTAAGGCCAGGTACCCATTAGACGACCAACCGGCTTTACTTCCCCGACTAAGGCCAGGTACCCATTAGACGACCAACCGGCTTTACTTCCCCGACTAAGGCCAGGTACCCATTAGACGACCAACCGGCTTTACTTCCCGGACTAAGGCCAGGTACCCATTAGACGACCAACCGGCTTTACCTCCCCGACTAAGGCCAGGTACCCATTAGACGACCAACCGGCTTTACCTCCCCGACTAAGGCCAGGTACCCATTAGACGACCAACCGGCTTTACTTCCCGGACTAAGGCCAGGTACCCATTAGACGACCAACCGACTTTACCTCCCCGACTAAGGCCAGGTACCCATTAGACGACCAACCGGCTTTACTTCCCGGACTAAGGCCAGGTACCCATTAGATGACCAACCGGCTTTACTTCCCGGACTAAGGCCAGGTACCCATTAGACGACCAACCGGCTTTACTTCCCGGACTAAGGCCAGGTACCCATTAGACGACCAACCGGCTTTACTTCCCGGACTAAGGCCAGGTACCCATTAGACGACCAACCGGCTTTACTTCCCGGACTAAGGCCAGGTACCCATTAGACGACCAACCGGCTTTACTTCCCGGACTAAGGCCAGGTACCCATTAGACGACCAACCGGCTTTACTTCCCGGACTAAGGCCAGGTACCCATTAGACGACCAACCGGCTTTACTTCCCGGACTAAGGCCAGGTACCCATTAGACGACCAACCGGCTTTACTTCCCGGACTAAGGCCAGGTACCCATTAGACGACCAACCGGCTTTACTTCCCGGACTAAGGCCAGGTACCCATTAGACGACCAACCGGCTTTACCTCCCCGACTAAGGCCAGGTACCCATTAGACGACCAACCGGCTTTACTTCCCGGACTAAGGCCAGGTACCCATTAGACGACCAACCGGCTTTACTTCCCGGACTAAGGCCAGGTACCCATTAGATGACCAACCGGCTTTACTTCCCGGACTAAGGCCAGGTACCCATTAGATGACCAACCGGCTTTACCTCCCCGACTAAGGCCAGGTACCCATTAGATGACCAACCGGCTTTACCTCCCCGACTAAGGCCAGGTACCCATTAGACGACCAACCGGCTTTACCTCCCCGACTAAGGCCAGGTACCCATTAGACGACCAACCGGCTTTACTTCCCCGACTAAGGCCAGGTACCCATTAGATGACCAACCGGCTTTACTTCCCGGACTAAGGCCAGGTACCCATTAGATGACCAACCGGCTTTACTTCCCGGACTAAGGCCAGGTACCCATTAGATGACCAACCGGCTTTACCTCCCCGACTAAGGCCAGGTACCCATTAGATGACCAACCGGCTTTACTTCCCGGACTAAGGCCAGGTACCCATTAGATGACCAACCGGCTTTACTTCCCCGACTAAGGCCAGGTACCCATTAGATGACCAACCGGCTTTACTTCCCCGACTAAGGCCAGGTACCCATTAGATGACCAACTGGCTTTACTTCCCGGACTAAGGCCAGGTACCCATTAGATGACCAACCGGCTTTACTTCCCGGACTAAGGCCAGGTACCCATTAGACGACCAACCGGCTTTACTTCCCCGACTAAGGCCAGGTACCCATTAGATGACCAACCGGCTTTACTTCCCGGACTAAGGCCAGGTACCCATTAGACGACCAACCGGCTTTACCTCCCCGACTAAGGCCAGGTACCCATTAGACGACCAACCGGCTTTACTTCCCCGACTAAGGCCAGGTACCCATTAGATGACCAACCGGCTTTACTTCCCCGACTAAGGCCAGGTACCCATTAGACGACCAACCGGCTTTACTTCCCGGACTAAGGCCAGGTACCCATTAGATGACCAACCGGCTTTACCTCCCCGACTAAGGCCAGGTACCCATTAGACGACCAACCGGCTTTACCTCCCCGACTAAGGCCAGGTACCCATTAGACGACCAACCGGCTTTACCTCCCCGACTAAGGCCAGGTACCCATTAGATGACCAACCGGCTTTACCTCCCCGACTAAGGCCAGGTACCCATTAGACGACCAACCGGCTTTACCTCCCCGACTAAGGCCAGGTACCCATTAGACGACCAACCGGCTTTACCTCCCCGACTAAGGCCAGGTACCCATTAGACGACCAACCGGCTTTACTTCCCGGACTAAGGCCAGGTACCCATTAGACGACCAACCGGCTTTACTTCCCGGACTAAGGCCAGGTACCCATTAGACGACCAACCGGCTTTACTTCCCGGACTAAGGCCAGGTACCCATTAGACGACCAACCGGCTTTACTTCCCGGACTAAGGCCAGGTACCCATTAGACGACCAACCGGCTTTACCTCCCCGACTAAGGCCAGGTACCCATTAGACGACCAACCGGCTTTACCTCCCCGACTAAGGCCAGGTACCCATTAGACGACCAACCGGCTTTACCTCCCCGACTAAGGCCAGGTACCCATTAGACGACCAACCGGCTTTACCTCCCCGACTAAGGCCAGGTACCCATTAGACGACCAACCGGCTTTACTTCCCGGACTAAGGCCAGGTACCCATTAGACGACCAACCGGCTTTACTTCCCGGACTAAGGCCAGGTACCCATTAGACGACCAACCGGCTTTACTTCCCGGACTAAGGCCAGGTACCCATTAGACGACCAACCGGCTTTACTTCCCGGACTAAGGCCAGGTACCCATTAGACGACCAACCGGCTTTACCTCCCCGACTAAGGCCAGGTACCCATTAGACGACCAACCGGCTTTACCTCCCCGACTAAGGCCAGGTACCCATTAGACGACCAACCGGCTTTACCTCCCCGACTAAGGCCAGGTACCCATTAGACGACCAACCGGCTTTACCTCCCCGACTAAGGCCAGGTACCCATTAGACGACCAACCGGCTTTACTTCCCGGACTAAGGCCAGGTACCCATTAGACGACCAACCGGCTTTACTTCCCGGACTAAGGCCAGGTACCCATTAGACGACCAACCGGCTTTACTTCCCGGACTAAGGCCAGGTACCCATTAGACGACCAACCGGCTTTACTTCCCGGACTAAGGCCAGGTACCCATTAGACGACCAACCGGCTTTACTTCCCGGACTAAGGCCAGGTACCCATTAGACGACCAACCGGCTTTACTTCCCGGACTAAGGCCAGGTACCCATTAGACGACCAACCGGCTTTACTTCCCGGACTAAGGCCAGGTACCCATTAGACGACCAACCGGCTTTACTTCCCGGACTAAGGCCAGGTACCCATTAGACGACCAACCGGCTTTAATTCCCGGACTAAGGCCAGGTACCCATTAGACGACCAACCGGCTTTACCTCCCGGACTAAGGCCAGGTACCCATTAGACGACCAACCGGCTTTACTTCCCGGACTAAGGCCAGGTACCCATTAGACGACCAACCGGCTTTACTTCCCGGACTAAGGCCAGGTACCCATTAGATGACCAACCGGCTTTACTTCCCGGACTAAGGCCAGGTACCCATTAGACTACCAACCGGCTTTACTTCCCGGACTAAGGCCAGGTACCCATTAGACGACCAACCGGCTTTACTTCCCCGACTAAGGCCAGGTACCCATTAGACGACCAACCGGCTTTACTTCCCGGACTAAGGCCAGGTACCCATTAGACGACCAACCGGCTTTACTTCCCGGACTAAGGCCAGGTACCCATTAGACGACCAACCGGCTTTACCTCCCCGACTAAGGCCAGGTACCCATTAGACGACCAACCGGCTTTACTTCCCGGACTAAGGCCAGGTACCCATTAGACGACCAACCGGCTTTACTTCCCCGACTAAGGCCAGGTACCCATTAGACGACCAACCGGCTTTACCTCCCCGACTAAGGCCAGGTACCCATTAGACGACCAACCGGCTTTACCTCCCCGACTAAGGCCAGGTACCCATTAGACGACCAACCGGCTTTACCTCCCCGACTAAGGCCAGGTACCCATTAGACGACCAACCGGCTTTACTTCCCGGACTAAGGCCAGGTACCCATTAGACGACCAACCGGCTTTACTTCCCCGACTAAGGCCAGGTACCCATTAGACGACCAACCGGCTTTACCTCCCCGAATAAGGCCAGGTACCCATTAGACGACCAACCGGCTTTACCTCCCCGACTAAGGCCAGGTACCCATTAGACGACCAACCGGCTTTACTTCCCGGACTAAGGCCAGGTACCCATTAGACGACCAACCGGCTTTACCTCCCCGACTAAGGCCAGGTACCCATTAGATGACCAACCGGCTTTACCTCCCCGACTAAGGCCAGGTACCCATTAGACGACCAACCGGCTTTACCTCCCCGACTAAGGCCAGGTACCCATTAGACGACCAACCGGCTTTACTTCCCGGACTAAGGCCAGGTACCCATTAGACGACCAACCGGCTTTACCTCCCCGACTAAGGCCAGGTACCCATTAGACGACCAACCGGCTTTACTTCCCGGACTAAGGCCAGGTACCCATTAGACGACCAACCGGCTTTACCTCCCCGACTAAGGCCAGGTACCCATTAGACGACCAACCGGCTTTACTTCCCGGACTAAGGCCAGGTACCCATTAGACGACCAACCGGCTTTACCTCCCCGACTAAGGCCAGGTACCCATTAGACGACCAACCGGCTTTACTTCCCGGACTAAGGCCAGGTACCCATTAGACGACCAACCGGCTTTACCTCCCCGACTAAGGCCAGGTACCCATTAGACGACCAACCGGCTTTACTTCCCGGACTAAGGCCAGGTACCCATTAGACGACCAACCGGCTTTACCTCCCCGACTAAGGCCAGGTACCCATTAGACGACCAACCGGCTTTACCTCCCCGACTAAGGCCAGGTACCCATTAGACGACCAACCGGCTTTACCTCCCCGACTAAGGCCAGGTACCCATTAGACGACCAACCGCCTTTACCTTTCCCCAACTAAGGCCAGGTACCCATTAGACGACCAACCGGCTTTACCTCCCCGACTAAAGTCAGGTACCCATTAGACGACCAACCGGCTTTACCTCCCCAACTAAGGCCAGGTACCCATTAGACGACCAACCGGCTTTACCTCCCCGACTAAGGCCAGGTACCCATTAGACGACCAACCGGCTTTACCTCCCCAACTAAAGTCAGGTACCCATTAGACGACCAACCGGCTTTACCTCCCCGACTAAGGCCAGGTACCCATTAGACGACCAACCGGCTTTACCTCCCCAACTAAAGTCAGGTACCCATTAGACGACCAACCGGCTTTACCTCCCCGACTAAGGCCAGGTACCCATTAGACGACCAACCGGCTTTACTTCCCCGACTAAGGCCAGGTACCCATTAGACGACCAACCGGCTTTACTTCCCCGACTAAGGCCAGGTACCCATTAGACGACCAACCGGCTTTACTTCCCGGACTAAGGCCAGGTACCCATTAGACGACCAACCGGCTTTACTTCCCGGACTAAGGCCAGGTACCCATTAGACGACCAACCGGCTTTACCTCCCCGACTAAGGCCAGGTACCCATTAGACGACCAACCGGCTTTACTTCCCGGACTAAGGCCAGGTACCCATTAGACGACCAACCGGCTTTACCTCCCCGAATAAGGCCAGGTACCCATTACGTAAGTCAAACGAAGCCTAATCGTCATCATTTCACCCTTGACCTTTCTTGTGACGGAGCTTTCACAGTGCAGCCAATCGAATGTTCTCTTTTAATCAGGGCTATGTTGATTGTACTTTTACCTTGCCATAATGCAATGTCCACAAGGATGACAGTTGAAATGGCATCCAACAGATGATGTATACAACAGCTAGCGTACAATACAATCGATAGACCTGGAAGTGTAGACGATATATAGCTACACATATATAGGTTAAACAAAAGATAAAATACAAACATTTAAAAACATTTGCTTCTATCCACTTACAGGGCATATCATCCTATACTCTTAAGCGAGCAATTCTTGTATGTATGTATATATATTTATATCAGGTGACCGAGCCTCGCTCGGATGAATAATTTGTGAAGGAAGGATATATACCCGAAGTCATTTTGGGAATATTGTTGTAATTACGAAAATGAACGATCGGGTAAAGACTCAATCCGAAGAGTTGATTTTTCGTTCTGTCAGTTCTCAATGTAATTGTACATGGCGATTTGAATAGAAAGTCCCCCCAACAGTAGGCCTATAGAAAACCACAGCTCACGTCTTAACGTTTTACATTGCTTCTTTCGCGTAAAACTATTGGGCTATTGTTGTAATTACGAAAATGAACGATCAGATAAAGACTACTAATCTGAAGAGTTGCTTTAGTGTTCTGTTAGTTCTAAATGTAATTGCACACGCGATTAAATATAAAGTCCTCCTATAGTCTAGACCAGTGATTCCCAAAGTGGTCTATATAGACCATCAGGGGTCTACGAAGACTTCCAAGGGGTCTACGAAAGGGAATCAACTAAATTGGGGGTCTATGAGATGTCTTCTGGGTCTACTTAATAGATTTCATTTAAGAAGTTCATGACTTTAATTTTCACATCCCATTAATGTAATTCTTTCATACACTAATATATTATTTTCACCTTAGTTAATCCATGTTTATCCTGCTATTCAAACGAAAAATTATTGTATTTAATTTCAATACTTATTTAAATAGCTTAATTTTGTCTACATGTAACTAATGTTTCACAAAAATAATGTAGATTTTACGGCGTTGATTATTTAAAACTGGGATTCATTCCTTCCTTGTCAAACAAGTGGTTGCCTAAGTGCCTTTTTATGGCGATATGAAACTAATTACACTAGAAGATCATTTGAGACAATGCCACCCTGACAAAACAGATGAAGATTTGAAAATCTTTGGAACACTCAATGATAAGCCTAAATTTCAGAATAGACCCACAGAATCCCTTAGACATCATATAGAGAAGATGATGGTTTGTGAGCGTCTTACGATATCTCTTTACTTATAGCAAAACACTAGAGATAAAACATTGATTTTACCAGCTGTTGTAGTTTTACAACTGTTTTACACAAACCTACGTCTGATTATTATTAAAAGAATTTTTTAAAGCAACACTATAGTTCATGTACAATTTAAAGCTTCTTATGCAATTCTTTGCACACGAGTTTGGGATCAGCGGCGTCCCAGGCTTTGCGCCTGCTCCTTATTTTACTTCAGGGATGACCCACGAAACCTTTCCCGTATTTGGGTATAACTGCGAGGCAGCAGAGTTTTGAATTTATTTTTCCTTCTGCTAGGTAGGCAGCAAGCCAAGGTTAATGAGCTCTTCCCGCTCGAAGCTTGCTGGTTTAGGCGCCAGTTACTCACTTTCACTCCTTCTCCTTTTAGTAAAAACAGTTCCGCAGCCCCAATATTTGAGCCACACATGAAAGATCAAGAAATACACGAGAAACTTCTCTTTGCGAAAACGTTTACAATTAAGGCAAATTAATTAATTAATGAACTAATATTTAATGTTTGAAGGACTACTTTATAGAACAAGAAATTCCTATATGAAATATAATATCCATAGCAACGGATGATAAACTTGCTATAAAAAAAACAATATATTTCCAGCGTGTTTAGTGATTCCAGTAATAAATATTAATTGGTTTAAATTTGAACTTTATCAATAAAAAAGATCCTTAGAACTTACAATGTCGCTATAAATTACTTTTTCACTCTATAACTCACTACAGGTGGAAATTAGTTTAAAAAACAATGTTGATGAATTTAAAAATGCAAAGCAAAATATTTAGGGGGTCTACCGAAAATCTGAAAACATGGCAAGGGGTCTACGAGACAAAAAAGTTTGGGAACCACTGGTCTAGACCAACCACATCTCACATCCGTCTTATAGTTTTACAATCCATCTTTTGCGTAAAACTATTGTAGGCCTACTATTATTGGCTTGAAAGAAAGTCTTTGCAGTGTTACTTCTTAGATGGTTACGTTCAGACATTTAATTATGGAATTAGTATACATTCATTATGGCTTTAGTACGAAACATCAAGTGACGCAAATTTCTACGTTATAGAGTAAAACAGGCACTTTGTGACAAAGTAAAATGGCAATTTTTTTCTTAATAGACTTAAATCATTGCATTAGTTTTCTAAAGAAACGTTTCCGTGGGGCATCTCTGTTACGCCGAAAAAATATTCTTCGTCCCCCATACGAGATACATGCCCTGCCCAGCCTGACTGTCGGACTATAAGAAGTTCATAACCGCTTTTGTCATCCATCCATCCATCCCAGTGGTGCTACAGCCCGTGGAGGGATATGGACTGCTTTTACAGATCTCTCCATTCAGATCTCTCCGGGGCCTTGCGTCAACACGCCCTAATTCCAAGCTTTTTACCGAGGTTTATAATTAAATCAAAAGAGGCTGCATCGTACGCAAACTCGTTGACCGCTAGATGGATATCATGTTTAGTGTGAGCAAGTAAGGCGCAGAGAAGCTGTGTTATGACCATTTCCTTTGTTTTGGTACAGGACAGTAGACACCGAAGCATGAACACATGGTAATAATTCACCAGCAAAATAATAATAATAATAAGGCTTGTCTTCGAGTCCGAAAATTAATGAGGATTGCAGATGTGACCTACATATTTTGCCCATACAGGGCAAGCATAACCATTGTCCGCGGTGATCGATTAAGATTTTCTTTTAGCGTCTGCGTCTGTCCTCGGCGGCAGATTTTATTTTGGTCTCAAATGTGTATCCGCGTCCTTTGTATAGATGGAATTCTTTAAGTCCGACAGCTACGCTGGACAGAGCAGTATCCTGTATGGGAGACGAATCTCAGACGAACGTATGCCAAAGGCAGTCTTTTTTGGTGAGCTAAAAAGTGGTCGACGTAACACCGTAACGCTTAAAAGACCAGTTTAGGCGCCAACTTGCCTTAGCTGACATAGAAGATAGCACAGAACGAGACAGCTGGAGGTCACCAGCAAAATAAACAACAATGTAAAAGGTATCTACACCACTCTACGCAATTAAAGAGTAAACAATTTATTAAGCACTTAAAACACAATAACTAATCATACATCGGCACATTAAATTTCATTACTTCTCTTTCATAGTTCAAATAATAAATCAATCTACAGTAAGATGGTGCGCAAATGTTTAATTAGGTCTAATGGTTCTTTAAAACTTGTTCTTGTTTGCAAAGAAATATTTTAGTGTACTGCGATAAGCCTAGTGACGTAAGCAGCGTTTTTCCCGTTTACGTCATGGAAAATTTTCATTCATAAAACATTCTAGCCAAAATTAATTTTTCGATAATGAGGCATTTTCAAACCGATATAACGGTCGACCTCGAGTTTTCCCGATGTGGCCAATGAGTTGAGAATTTTTTTCTCACTAATATGCACATACCTTGAAATTTTAAAGAAAATCGTTAGAGCCGTTTTTGAAATAAAATTTATATATATATATATAAATATAAATATATATACATACATACAAGAATCGCTCGTTTAAGAGTATAGGATACGCAAACAAGAAAAAGTTTTAATGATTCAATTGGCCTAATTAAACATTTGCGCACCATCTTAATGTACAATGATCCATTATGAAACTATGGAAGAGAAAAATAAATCAAATATCTTTATGTATGTATGTAGGGCTAGGCTATATAAACTGTTTACACTTTAATTGCGTACACCCGTAGGTAGCTTTTACTTTGTTATTATTTTGCTGGTGAATTATTGCAATGTGTTTAAGCTTCGAAGTCTACTGTCCCATACCAAAACATAGGAAATGGTCATAACACAGCTTATCTATGCCTTACTTGCACAACCAGGGCCGGCCCTAACATTTGCGGGGCCCTATGTAAAATGTGAGGATTGCGCGCGGACCAGTAAGGATAATAAGTGAAAATAAAGATATTGTATTAGAAAATAAATTCATATTTGCATTACATTTTTATTAAATGAAAGCTGACGATGCCGTTTTTTTTATATCACGCGTAGGACTGGCGTTTACCATATTGATTGACACCCCAAAAGGACAATTTTGTCTTTTTAAGGACATTTTTATGAGTTTCAGATTTCCAGGAGCTCCTTGAAAACAAGGAGACCACGGAAACTCTATTATAAATTATAATGGTTTAATTTAATAATTTACACCTAGAATTAGCGCGGGGCTTTTGAACCTTCGGGGTCCACTGTGGCAGCTGTCTCGTTCGAAGGCCGCATACAACCAGGTGCTCTCTTCTATGTCAGCCAAGGAAAGTTGACGCCTAAGCTGGTCATTGAAGAATTTCCGTGGAGCGCCTCTGTTACGTCGACCACCTTTTAGCTCACCAAAAAAAAAAAGACTGCATACGTTCGTTTCCCATACGGGATACGTGCCCTACCCAGTGCAACTGTCGGACTATAAAAGGTCCCTCTATACTGTCCATACCGGCGTTGGCAAGGACATCTCTGTTTGTAGTGCGGTCCTGCCACCGTATGTCCATGATGGAGCGCAAGCATCTTTAGTGAAAGCACTCAAGAAGTCTTAGTTGTTTTCTGTAAAGTGTCCATGTCTCAAAGCCATAATGAATATATTAATTGCAATATTAAATGTCAGAAAGTAACCATTTTAGAGGTTATACTGCAAAGCCTTTCTTCCAAGCCTATAATAGCCCAATAGTTTTACACGAAAGAAGCAATGTAAAACGTTAAGACGTGAGCTGTGGTTTTCTATAGGCCTACTGTTGGGGGACTTTCTATTCTAATCGCCATGTACACGATTACATTGAGAACTGACAGAACGAAAAAGCAACTCTTCGGATTGATAGTCTTTACCCGATCGTTCATTTTCGTAATTACAACAATATTTCCAAAATGACTTCGGGTATATATCCTTCCTTAACAAACTATTCATCCGAGCGAGGCTCGGTCACCTGATATTGTTAAGTTTATTAGAGCATGATTATAGATCCTGACATTGAATGGAATACTCTAGGGGGAAAAGGGGCGGGGACTTGTTTGTATCTGGTTCCAGCCAGTTCACATAAACGTTACATTGACAAACAATAAAAGTTCCCAAACTTTCAACTCACAAACATTTTTAAAATAGCTAGAAAGAAAATGTACTGCTTAAGTCGGTGTATTAGGGTAAGCTATTATCTGTTTTAGAACAATTACTTTAAAGAATTAATCTACTTGTATTCTAATAGAATTAGCTAGAATAGCTATGATTGTTCCTTGGCTATTTGGTTTGCACGTTGCACTGCTATCACAATGGCCCTGAGTTCCAACCCAATGCTACCTGCCTGCAAGTACGCCCAACACCTAGAAATCAAACAAGTCATGAGGTAACACTGCTGATCATCCCCAGCTCGACCAACTGTAATGGCTTAAATGAGTATACGCTTTTTCTTTTTTTTTTTTATTTATTAAAAGTCATTTAAATTATTTTCAAATGTTGTTAACGCAAACACCATAAAAGCTTGTTGCCATTCCATTCCCTACCCCTCCCTGACTCCAGCACCCCCCCCCCCGCCAACCTAGTACCTTCATAGTTGTCTGCATTTGTTCTTCAGACAAAAGTTTGCCTCCTGGAAACGTTCTACTCATGATCTTCTTGTGGGCCAGGATGTAGCATATGGAGATAGCCGCTGACGGTATCAGGTAGATGACTACAACCACCAGGTAGGTGTAGATGGTCTCAATGGGGCTCCAGGTATTGCAATCAGCGTCCTTGTAGAACTGGGGAGTAAGAAGTTTCCTTGATGTGAGACAGACCTCAACGTCATTGAAATAACACAGAGACAGACCTCAACGTCATTGAAATAACACAGAGACAGACCTCAACGTCATTGAAATAACACAGAGACAGACCTCAACGTCATTGAAATAACACAGAGACAGACCTCAACGTCATTGAAATAACACAGAGACAGACCTCAACGTCATTGAAATAACACAGAGACAGACCTCAACGTCATTGAAATAACACAGAGACAGACCTCAACGTCATTGAAATAACACAGAGACAGACCTCAACGTCATTGAAATAACACAGAGACAGACCTCAACGTCATTGAAATAACACAGAGACAGACCTCAACGTCATTGAAATAACACAGAGACAGACCTCAACGTCATTGAAATAACACAGAGACAGACCTCAACGTCATTGAAATAACACAGAGACAGACCTCAACGTCATTGAAATAACACAGAGATGTCTCATGTCATAAAGACAGCGCCATGTTTCGTAGCTAATAAATAGTTCTTGTCAACAGCTAACTAGTCGGCTAGAATATAGTCAAACTAGATCTGTATCTTTAATTTACCAGCTAACAAGTCGGTGACAATTAAGAACATAATCATTTATACAGTCAAGATTTACAACTTTAGGTAACACTTAATATGACAAAGTTGTCGTGGGGATATACAAAATAAAGTATTAAATAGGAGTGCCACAGCACTCTGTTGTTGAAAGTGATAATTCATTGATGGTGGTTGAATATGTTACAGGTACTCTTGTTGAAGATAGTGCTGAGATGTGCTAATGTTGTCGATCTTTGCTTGAGATGTCAGATATTACAAGAAGTTACTCTGACGAGCAGGGGATTCTGTAGATGTATATCTCTAGATCTAAATGCTATCTTAGAGATTCAATAAATGAAGATCCTTTTAATTCAAATACAGAACTTTAATTCAGAACTTGGAATCACAATATATATATATATATATATATATATATATATATATATATATATATATATATATATATATATATATATATATATATACATATCATGGGCGTAGCCAGGATTTTTTTTCGGGGAGGGGGTTTGGGGGGTATTTTTTTCTCCCCACACCCCCGACCCCCCCCCCCCCCACCCCCCGGCGAAAAATAATTTATATGTATGTATGTGTGTGTACATAATCTTTATTACATTCTGACCTTTCATTGTTTCGGAAGACGTTTATTGTGCCCTAGAATAGGTTCTTCCTGAAGTTAGTGGAAATATTTTTGACTCTCCGCCATTGCCAGCAAGGGTGTCTAGGGGAGCGTTGCTACGAATATTATGTTTCATATGGGAATTTGTTGTTCTATGAATTAGTCCTTCAAATATTAAATATTAATTAATTAATGTGCCTTAAGTATCATTGTAAAAGTTTTCGCAAAGAGCAGTTTCTCGTGTATTTCTTGATCTTTCACGTGTGGCACAACTATTGAGTCCATGGAACTGTTTTCACTAAGGGAGAAGGGGCGAAGGCGAGTAACTGGCTTCTAAACAACTAGCGATCCAGAAGGTTGGAGTGGGGGGGGGCGATTTTTCTCCAAACCCTAACCCTAACGCCCAGTAAACCCTAACCCTAAGGATAAACGCGCGTACAGCATATATGTATATCATGGGCGTAGCCAGGATTTTTTTTCGGAGGGGGGGGGGTTGGGCTGATTTTTTCTCCCCCCTCCCCCGCCAAGCACTATTTCTGATATTGAAAGCCAACAAAATGCATATTCTGAGGTATCTACAGTGCATTTTTCTGCTATTAAAAAGTTTTATTTCAAAAACCTGATGTGCTATAGTTACTGACTTAGACCCTCCCGCGCCGTTCGGCGCATTTGCCGTCAAGCTGTCTCCACAAAAATCTGTCACTGGTAATGTCTGAAGCCTCTTCCCACCTGCTCTAAGGACCTCCATGAATGTGTGGCGCCAAGTTGTACTAGGATGTCATCGCAACTCTTATTATGCGTAAATCATTTTGTCGGAGAACATGTTCCGCAAACCTCATGCTCTGTCACAATCTTACCAAGGGCTCAACTCCCAGTTCGTCATAGGATGTCCTTGATTTAGAGCCGATCTCTATAACTGACTCCTAAAATCTGTCTTAGCCATCTTTGTTGAGCCACATTTAGTGTTTTTCAATTTCGGCAGATTATTCACTGCAGTTTATTAATGGAGCCCCACCACTGGTAGAAATGTGTAACCTCTCTTGAATAAGCTCTTGGAATTAGGTGACTAGTTTCTTTTAGATTTTATATCGAAAAGAGATGTTTTATGGTCAAAATCATCTGTTGAGGGTTTTAAACTAAAAAATCTCTGCAGTTATTGTATTTTTTTAAATTCAAAGCCCCATTTAGCTACAGTAATAGTATTTGATAACTGTAGTTTGCTTTAGAATAATTTTGAAGATAGAGGTTTTCCACCTCAAAACGCTCTGTAGGGGGATTTTAAACTCAAAACCATCTTTAAAAAAAAAGCCATCTATTGGAGAGCGGTTTAAACTCAACGCCCCCAATTGGTTTGGCTACGCTCAAATTATTTTAGTGTGTAATTTTTTTTTATATTGAAGAAGTATTTTTTAGCATCAAACACCTCTGAAGGGGATTTAAACTCAAAACCCCTTTTGGCAATGCTCATAGCAATTTGAGTGCGTAGCTTGCTTTTTTTTACACTCAAGATGTATTTTTTAGCTTCAAACCCGCTGGCGGGGGGTTTAAACTCAAAAACCCTTTGGCTACGCTCATAGATTTTAGAGTCTGTAATTGGCTTTTTTTTATATTGAAAAGATATTTTTTAGCTTCAAACTCCGCTGGAGAGGAGTTTAAACTCAAAACCCCTTTGATTACACTCATAAAATTTTGAGTGTATAATTTGCTTTGTTTTTAATATTAAAGAGGTATTTTTTTACCTTCAAACCCCGCTGAAAGGGGGTTTAAACTCAAAACTGAGTCAAAACCCATTTAGCTACGCTCAACATTTTGTGTGCATAATTTGCTTTTGTTTTTCATATTGAAGAGGTATTTTTAGCTTCAATATATATTCTATATATGTACAGAAATAAAACTGTATCCGATGAATAACTTCTTTCAAAGCTTAATGACTGTACAATATAAATAAGAAATCTTGATGAAATGATGACTTACTGCAGAGATGTCTCTTAAGTGTTGTGTCACACAGATCAAGTTTACGTGCGCAGATAGAAAATAAAAAGATTTTTGACTCAAACAAAAGTACGACTGAATGGTTGGAATGAAACGAATGAAAACTCTAATGATGCAATCATACATTGTGACTGTCTTGTTTTAAGCTCAGGGGAATCCATTAAGTCTTAATACGCTTACAGGTAAAATCATAAAGATCTAACAGGTGAGTCCATTACTATTAAATGCTCTCCTACAGATACTCTTAGAGTTGATGTGATATATCGTTACTAGGAACGTAAAGGCCTGGAAAAGACTCGACGCTTCTGCAAGTATACTTACTTCTGGCCACACTGCACGGCATAGAATCTCATTCTGATCCTTGTAGACCACTGCTACCCTCCGATGTACAAAAAACTGTGGGGATGCTGACGTCATGGCAGCCAACCAAGAAATCACTAAAAGAGCATAATCATTTTTTAATAAAAACATCTGAGAGTGTAGATTGCACTTCACTTATATAAATTGTAATCTGTCATGGTCAATTATATAGCCGGGGGCGGAAGGGAGTTCGGGGTTCAATGTTTTGGGAGGACATCAATCATTTGTTTTGGATCATCATATCTACTGTGTACGACTGTCGGTTAGGATGTCTTTCATTGTCAGACATATCCTCTGACACCGGCTGAATTTAATTTTTTTCCCCACATGGCGGCATAACGATGTTTCCCTTTACATGCTAAGCACATTTTACCCCATCCAGGTCATTTTTCTTTAATGTATTCGTGTATCTTTCCACAGAAACGACATTTACCTTTTCGAATGTTTGTCCTTCATGACGTAGGTATTTTCTCATTGATTGGTGTGTGCACTTGTATCTGTCTCAACTGTTTGTTGGCTGTCTCATAGGCTCTGCAAATGTCCCTGCACCTTTCCAATGTCAGATTACTATCTTGTAATAATTACATTTTGAGTCATTCATGCCTAACTCCGAGAACTACTCTGTATTTAACTCAGCTATCTTACAGGCGTTCAAACCTGCACGTTTTTGCTAGTCTTCTCAGATTTGTAATGTACTTTTCAATGTCCTCGCCTTCTTGCTGTTAATGAGAATTGAAAACAGCGCTCAAAAGTTTCATTCGTTTTTCCAATGCAAAAACCTTCAAATTAGCTCAATACATCTTTCATCTTTCTTTTCCCTTCTCAATATCAAGACCTTCATAGATGTCTATCGCTTTTGTTAGAAACGTGGCCACTTTGACCTTCTATGATTCTTCCTCCAATTTAATGGCTCCTAGCTTCGCCAGCTCCGTTGAAACTTTTGCCAATTTAATGGCTAACTCCTAGCTTCGCCAGCTCCGTTGAAACTTTTGCCAATTTAATGGCTAACTCATAGTTTCGCCAGCTCCGTTGAAACTTTTGCCAATTTAATGGCTAACTCCTAGCTTCGCCAGCTCCGGTGATACTTTTGCCAATTTAATGGCTAACTCATAGTTTCGCCAGCTCCGGTGATACTTTTGCCAATTTAATGGCTAACTCATAGTTTCGCCAGCTCCGGTGAAACTTTTGCCAATTTCGTGGCCTCGAGTAGTTTGGGTACAGGAAGGACATTTCCAGCCGCCATTTTGAGGCGTAGCCCTGTAATTGTTGTATATAACAATAACTCATTATCTATCGATGAATGATTACCTCTGCTCGTGGATACACCGCTGCCAGCAAGTTAAATAAGATCGACAGTTGACACTAAGAAAACAACTACCACTCGTGTCAAGGCGGAAACAAATCTTTATTCTCTTAAACGAGTACAACTTTGCGCATCCTATCAACAATCTGTGATGGTGATAAATAACAGTTGGCTCACCTATAATATTAGCTGTGATGGTCGAAGTCCAAAACGAATTGAACGGACGATATACCTTTAAAAAATTGTTCAGCGCTACTCCTGTGTGCATTAACATGCCGACCATTCCTAGAGTAGCTGAAATCAGACACAGCAGATTTTTAGTTGGCATTAACTTGAAAAAGGCATCCATATTTCATCCTTCAAATGCTCACATAATACTTTGCCCCCCCCCTTATTTTTCTTTTACACTTTCAATAAAACTGTTCACCTTTTAACAGCCTTCCGTTTGGCCAGTGTATTCTAGTCTATGTTACGTTGAAACAAGTGTTACAAATTTATTTTAGGATGAGGTTATAATTGGGTTGGGTGGGGTGGGGGTGAATATATCTACTGCCCTTTCCACCTAAACCCTTTGAGTGGAGGGGGGCGGTCCTACTTTTATTTAGAAATCATAGTTTGTGAACAAAATTAGTTGAATTACTATATAATTTTTATATTATATCGCTACACTTATGGTATCTTAGCCAATTCGGTGAGGTGGGGGGTATTGCTTCTACTGCCTCCTCACTCTAGCCCTCTGAGGAGGTGTCGGTCCTATTTTTATGGAAAAATCATAGTTTGTGAACAAAATTTGTTGAATATCTATATAATATAAGCTACATATTGATGTTTTAGCCCATTTGTATATTATGTCGCACACACACTCTGATCTCAAATTTTATCATTAGTAAATATAACATGAAAAAGGGTTGTACCAGGTGGGAGGGGCGATACAAGTAATCGCCTTCAGCCCATCGGACAAACCAATACGTTTTTCTTCTTGTATATTAGTTAAGAAATTAGAAAATTAAAAAAAATGTTACTAATATAATGTATATATCCTATAAATTAAATTCTTATATCGAGTCGCCCCACCCCTATTCTTTAATGTCAAATGCAATCATTAGCAGAAATTATAAAAAGAGGCAAGAATTAACGTTTTCACTCTACCGTCCTCTCCCATGACGTTTTAAAATAATAGTCAAAGAGTTGATGTCATTGCACACGAATTTATCTGAGTTATTTTAAGAAAGACTTTGTTTTGGAAAATTTATAATTCATACGAAAGTTTTCTTTATGAGAGTAGCAATTGAGATGAGTTTTGAACCCAAATATTATTTTTCGAGTCATCTTTTTCCAACCTTTACTCAAACTTGTCCTTTTTAAATATGATGAATAATGAGCTGTAGATGTCAGGAGAATGAGTTTCTGCACTGAAGAATGTAAGAAAATGCTTTTAGCATCGGGGCTTCGCCCCGGATCCCACTGAGGGAGCTTACAGTGCTCCCTAGACCCCCTAGCTGTTAAGAGAAAGGCCTCAACATGGCTGTTTTTTTTCCTTTTTCGCCAAAGGTTAGGAAACACTGTTTTTTTTTAATTTTAATATATACATCATGGGCGTAGCCAGGCGGGGGGGGGGTGGGATTCAAACCCCCCCCCCCACCGAAATGAAATCCCCCCCCCCGGGGGGATCGGAATTTAGTGACTAATTTTTTGCTTTGATTTTGTTTATTTTAGGTGAGATTGTAATACTAAACCATCACTTTTCCCAGCACAACCAAGGGGGTTTTGAGTTTAACCCCCCCTACCCGGGGGTTTTGAGTTTAAAACCCCCTAACAGGGGGGTCGAGTTAAAAAGCCCCTACCAGGGGGTTAGAGTTTTAAACCCACTACCAGGGGGGTTTGCGTTTAAAACCCCCTACCATGGGTTTTTGCAGTTAAATCCCCCTCTTCTATAAAACAAAAAAAAAAAAATACAAATGACAATCCCCAAATTCCAAGAGCACAGTTAAGGAAGATATTGATTTTAAAACCCCCTTCAAAATTTACGATAAATTCCCTCTTCAATATAAAAAAAAAATTACACACACAAAATTTTATGAGCATAGCCAAAGGGGTTTAGAGTTTAATCCCCCGCCTATATTTTCAGTAGGGTTTGAAGCTAAAAAATACCTCTTCAATATAAAAAGAGCTAATTAGGCACTCAAAATGTTATGAGCGTAGCTAAATGGGTTTTGACTCAGTTTTGAGTTTAAACCCCCCTTCAGCGGGGTTTGAAGGTAAAAAATACCTCTTTAATAATAAAAACAAAGCAAATTATACACTCAAAATGTTATGAGTGTTGTCAAAGGGATTTTGAGTTTAAACCCCCCGCCAGCGGGGTTTGAAGCTAAAAAAATACATCTTCAGTGTAAGAAAAAAAGTAAATTGCGCACTCAAAATGCTATGAGCGTTGCCAAAAGGGGTTTCAAGTTTAAACCCCATTCAGAGGGGTTTGATGCTAAAAAAATACCTCTTCAATATATAAAAAAAAACAAATTACACACCAAAATTATTTGAGCGTAGCCAATCCTGTTGGGGTTTTTTAGGCTTAAACCCCTCACCTACAGATGATTTTTTTTAAAGTGTAAAACCCCTCCAGATGATTTTGAGTTTAAAATTCCCCTACAAAGCGTTTTGAGGTGGAAAACCTTTATCTTTAATATTATTCTAAAGCAAACTACAGATACTAAGTTCTATTACCGTAGCTAAATTGGGTTTTGAATTTAAAAAATAACAACTGCAGAGATTTTTTAGTTTAAAACCCCCAACAGATGATTTTGACCATAAAACATCTCTTTTTGATATAAAATCTAAAAGAAACTACAGTCACCTAATTCCAAGAGCTTATTCAAGAGAGGTTACACATTTCTACCAGTGGTGGGGCTCCATTAATAAACTGCAGTGAATAATCTGCCGAAATTGAAAAACACTAAATGTGGCTCAACAAAGATGGCTAAGACAGATTTTAGGAGTCAGTTATAGAGATCGGCTCTAAATCAAGGACATCCTATGACGAACTGGGAGTTGAGCCCTTGGTAAGATTGTGACAGAGCATGAGGTTTGCGGAACATGTTCTCCGATAAAATGATTTACGCATAATAAGAGTTGCGATGACATCCTAGTACAACTTGACGCCACACATTCATGGAGGTCCTTAGAGCAGGTGGGAAGAGGCTTCAGACATTACCAGTGACAGATTTTTGTGGAGACAGCTTGACGGTGCGTTTATCCTTAGGGTTAGGGTTTACTGGACGTTAGGGTTAGGGTTTGGACAAAAATCGCCCCCCCCCCTCCAACCTTCTGGATCGCTAGTTGTTTAGAAGCCAGTTACTCGCCTTCGCCCCTTCTCCCTTAGTGAAAACAGTTCCATGGACTCAATAGTTGTGCCACACGTGAAAGATCAAGAAATACACGAGAAACTGCTCTTTGCGAAAACTTTTACAATGATACTTAAGGCACATTAATTAATTAATATTTAATATTTGAAGGACTACTTCATAGAAGAACAAATTCCCATATGAAACATAATATTCGTAGCAACGGATGATAAGCCTGAAAAAAAAACATTTCCAGTGTGTTTGAGGATTTCAGCAATACATATTAATTGTTATTTTAATTGGTTTAAATTTGAATGTTATAAATAAAAAAAAAAAGAATGATCTTTATAACTCTATTTGTAGCTTTAAATTATTTTTTCACTCTTCAACTCACAAAAGTTAGAAATTAGTTTTAAAAAAATGATGAATTGGCAAAAATGCAATACAAGTTAAGCAGGCGGTCTACCAAACACCAAAAAAAACGTGGCAAGGGGTCTACGAGACAAAAAAAGTTTAGGAACCACTTCTTTAGATAATGTTATTAGTGAATTTAAAAACAACCCAATTAACCCGCCCTTCGAGCATTTATATTGAATTGAAACTGAATGTGAAAGTAACTGGGGCATCAAGCCCAGTGATGACTGTTTAGTAATAGACGTGTTGGGATGTAGCTACAGACAACCAACCCAACCACTCTTTGTCTGAGTATATTATTAGCTGGACAACCATGTTTGAATACAAGCTTGAAATTATTATGAAGAATATAAACTTAATTTACTAAGCTTATATGAACCCACTCTGTCTGGTCAAAAGTTTGTACACGTTATTTCTCCCACATCCAATCTCGGATCAAGTTGAAATTTCGCACAATTATTTTTTTTTATCTGACAAAACAAGAATGAATTAAAAATATAACCAGAGAACAAGGGATAAAAATTACTTGACAGATGTGGTGGTGTAAGCTGAATAAGTCCCCTTGGTCTGCTGAACCCTTGGGGCACCATACATGATCTGTCAACCTTCTTTCTCCATTCTTCTCTGTCATTCGCCTTTGATAAAATTTCATTCTGATATTCATTCTGAAATTATTGAAACCTGCCTGGGTGGACCACTTCGGGGGCCGATTCTGAGTTTGTGTTTCCACACAAGCTGTCTTTGTAACCTTGTTTTTTTCGAGTATTTTTTTATGTTGTTCTTGTTTTTTTTTACGAGACTTTCAATCTTTGTGTAGTGTAAGGGAACTCGGGGGTTGAGTCACAGTCCCCAAAGGACGAGTTCCTTACTACATACATATGGATCGATGATCTAGGGTATGATTCTCAATTACACTTGTTAATATTTGCTTAACTCAAATACGAACACTTAGTATGCATCAACTCTAACTCCTTATATTCACGAATATCGATAATACTTTAATACTTAATAAAGCACACCATTATATCACTCTTATGAAATACACAAAACACCAGCACCCTACACAGACCAGGTCAGCTCTCCAACTACTAGACTGACCGCTAGAAACCTAATTATCCCCCCTTGAAAATCCCGTGATAAAACAATTCACACGCCAACCCATAAAATAAACAAACAAACACACAATCTCACATCTTACACACCCACGCTCTTGAGCAGTATGGACATTCAATCAGAAGATGTTAAAGGATTTGAAACCTATTGATCAAAATACTGAGATCTGCGCATGCCCAAGTCATTCAACATTCGCACGTGTTTCCGTCTTCGTCTCCTCTTTCAGCGGCCTTCACCGCTTTTAACCCCGGATGTCTTGTCATCTTAGTCAACATAGGTAATTGCATCATTCAACACACTAACACACGCTCACACACCATAACAATTACCTTGAGTGAAATGTTTGAGTTTACATACTCCGTCTCCGAACGGCCACTTTTTAAACATCTCCTCTCCAAACGCGATGGACATGCAGATCGTGGCCATCAGCAGTCCGTACAACGCCAGGCTGGCAATGAAAGATGAGCCCACTGACCGGGCCCCGTTAGTGCAGAAGTGAGTAAAGACCAGCAAGGCGTTGCCCACCAGCGCACTGAGCATGGCCAGGGCGTACAAAAGGAGCTTTAGGCTGAAGTCAGCAATGGAGTCCAGCGGGAAAGGTGAGGTGCTGTTAGGCTGGAGCACCTGGGATTTGAAGAAGCCGAAAACCTTGTCCCCCGGGACGCAGGAGTTGCTAGTCGGTAGAGCTATGGTGTCCATTATGGTCAATATTACAAAGAGCACTTAAAGGGAGGGAGGGGGCGGTGTTCTTTCAATCGTGTCGCCTATGTCCTGGAGTTGAAGGAGGTCAATACTTTGTGTTGAACGAATATGGATCTTTCGATTAGATATTGATTGATAACTGTCGACGTCATTTTTTTATGGTGTAGTCACTCTGGTAAACATGAAAATACACATTAATTTTTTTTATATAAAATAGAAAACTTTTAAAATTTAAAGAATTTTGTTTCAATGAGTTCATCTTACTATCAAAGCCTACTTTACCCACAGAAGACACGGCATACAGAGCAGAAACTTAGGACTGAAAGCGTACTGAACCAAACAAACTCGAGTGGAATGATTGGACGTCATCAGACAGGCGAAACAAAAAAAAAGAAAAAAGTTTGGTATCATTACAATACGTTGGACCTTAAACAAAGACAGAAAAAAAGTTTGGTATCATTACAATACGTTGGACCTTAAACAAAGACAGAAAAAAAGTTTGGTATCATTACAATACGTTGGACCTTAAACAAAGACAGAAAAAAAGGATTACAAATAAAACAAATACCAATACATTTTTATTCCACTTCTCTGCTTACGAGAGGCGTGACGATGTAGTGGTATGTGCGGCACGGGATATCAGGTTGTGAGGGGCACCAAATTTTCTATATCAGTCTGCTTTAAAAAAAAACAAAAAAACTTATTGGTCTCGATTACCTTTCCTAAACAGTTCGTGATTTAAAAACCTGGCGAACGTCACATAACGATAGATAGATCTAGCTAGTAGGTGGTTTATTTCATTCTTTCGAATTTTGATTTAGGATATTAAAAGGATCTGACGCCCTATACATAAAATACCCAAGTACGCCACTGCTGCTTACAGTAATAAAAAATGATGTTTTACTTCTTTACAACAACAAAATAATTCTACAAAATATGCCTCATGGCAGAAAAAAATATTTTTTATTTTAAGATTTTAAAATGTGTATTTGACTTGTCTTTTAAAATGTGTATTTGACTTGTCTTTTAAAAAGTTTTCCCGACCTTTATTAACCAAAATAGAAATTTATGAAAAAAAAATGTAGGTGCCATTGACGATTTTAGATGAAAGAGTTTCAAACGTAGCCTACTTTTAAAACAGTAGAAGCTATTTAGACAGTTGGTTTGCCTGGTCAAACGATATACGTTCTGGATAATCGTTCCTCGGGTTTGAACCCAGCCTGTCGCCATCACTCGCCGTCTTGTGAGAGTTGAGAGGCTTGTGCTAGGACCTAATAGATGATGATGTAAAGGTCATCCGTTTCTGTAGCCCACTGCCTCGGAAAGTTAGTTTCGTTACCATAGTTTTGACTATCTTGAGGGGATTTCGAAACATGATTCAAGATACAGTGGAGGGACTCCACGAGGGAGCACGAAGAAAGGGTCATACAAAGAAAGGTTGGATGAACAACGTGAAAGAATGTACCAGCCTCCACTGGTGGATCCAGGGGGGGGGGGGGGCGGGGGAGCAGTAGGGGCGATCGCCCTTCCCCCCCCCCACTCGGCCAACACCCCTTCCAAAGGGGGGAGGCTGGACCAATTTTAGCTTAGAATTCACACAATTTGTATACGAATTTATTTCTTATGTTAATAATATATACTAATAATTTATATTTCAACCTATTTTTAGATTACCTCGCCCCCCCCTCTAGTATGTTGGCCGATAGGGGGCGATGGCATCAATCCCGCTCCCTCCTCCCCTCAACTTTTGAGTGGGGGGGCGGTCCAATTTATGTGTAGAAATTACAGCTTGCTAACAGAATCAATTAAATATCTATATGATTAAAACTTGTTATTGATATTTTAACCGATCTTTATATTATTTCGTTCCCCTGTTGGCCGACTGGGGGGGGGGGGGGCGAATACCTCTACTGCCCTTCCCACCTAAACCCTTTGACTGGGGGTGGTGGTTCCTACTTTTATGGAGAAATCATAGTTTGTGAACAAAATTAGTTGAATTATTATATAAATTTTATATTATGTCGCTACCCTTCTGGTATTTTGACCGATTCGGTGGGATGGGGGGGGGGGCGATTGCGTGTGCTGCCTTCCCCACTCTAGCCGTCTGAGTGGGGGGGCGGTCCTATTTTTATGGAGAAATCATAGAATGTGAACAAAATTTGTCGAATATCTATATAACATAAACTACGTATTGATATGTGAACCCATTGTATATTATGTCACACCACACTTAATATCAAATTTTATGATTAGTAAATATAAAATGAAAAAGGGTTGTACCAGGTGGGAGGGGCGATACATGCAATCACCTTCCCCCAATCGGACAAACCAATACTTTTTTCTTTTTGTATTATAGTTAAGAAATTACAAAATTTAAAAAAATCCGTCACTAATATAATTTATATATGCTATAAATTAAATTCTTATATCGAGTCGCCCCACACCTATTCTTTAATGCCAAATGCAATCATTAGCAGAAATTATAAAAAGGAGCGAGTATTAATCATTTTCACTCTACCGTCCCTCCCCTTTCCAGATAGATTTTATGTAATTTCACATGAATTTATCATAATTATTTTAAGAAAGACTTTGCTTTGGAAAAGTTAGAATTCAAACGAAATTTTTCAGTATAAGAGTCACGATTGAGTTGAGTTCTAAACTCAGATCATGTTTTCCTAGTTGCCTTTTTCCAACCTTTACTCAATCTGATATTTTTCTAGTTAAATAAATTTGAGACAATAACTCACAATTTATGCTTGAATTTTATTGAATATATTCTTTTCAAATAATTTCTTTTTTGGCGGCGATCCTCAAAGTCTTAATCTAAATATGTGAGGTATCGTATCTTTTCAAGGAACAAATCGGTTTTATTTGCAATGTATTAAGGGCCTATACATTCATATTAGAATATATTTCAACATTATTCAAAAGGTCCTTTATAATAGGATGAATAATGAGCTGTAGGTCAAGGGAATGCATTTGTTCAGTGAAGAATGCAAGAACACGCTTTTAGCGTCGAGGCTTTGCCCCGAACCCCACTGACAAATAATAAGCTGTAGATGTCAGGAGAATGCGTTTTTGAAGTGAAAAAAGCAAGAAAATGCCTTTGGCGTCGGAGCTTCGCCCCGAACCCCACTGGGCACTGGGGAAGCTTACTGGGGAAAAGCGGAGGATTTTATAACGCGAACTGTCACAGCACCCCTGACGAAAGTCAAGGGACAGATATTGTTAATAATAAGGATGATTTAATAATTTTCAATCCCCATGACGTAGATTTAAATCTAGATTTAGTAAATTTAGTTTCAACAATTAAGATTTAGATTTATCATTATACTAGTCATGTGGATCTAGGACTAGATCTATTGATCTATATAAAATGAGAAAACGCTAGATATAGATCTGAATATCAAATCTATAATGTACTTGACCTTTATTTTTGACTTATATTATGCGTAAAGTTTAGTAATTTACCAATAATGACTTCAATTTTACAACTAAATCTAAATTTAGATTATAATCTAGAACTTCTATTGGCAACAAAAAGTAGATGAACATTTAAAGTTTGCTAGAAATAGTTAGTTGTGTTTTTGTTTTTCCAGGACTGTATAAAATGTTCCTTCAGGAAAATAAACGAAATTATTTTTGTAAAAAAATCAAAAAAATCTTATGTAATACAGACGTTACTTTAAAAAAAAGATAATTACGTCCTACGCGTCATGCATTTAGTCATAGGCATACATATGAACCAATGACTTAAATTCTGTTAAGTTGTTGGTTTTTCTGGCTAGCTCAGGCAACCCATTCCATGCTCTAATAGCACTAGGGAAGAAGGAGCATTTGTACAAGTTTGTCCTAGCATATGGAACGAGGAATGTGCCTTTATTTTTATGTCTTTCTGAGTATTTTATTAGATTTTCTTTTTGTATTTGAAGATAATTGTTCAGTGTTTTATGTATAATAGCTACTTTACATTTGAGTCTTCTACCATGTAGGCTTTCTAAATTTACTATTTAGTGATTCTACTAAAGGTGTTACTCTAGTCCAGTGATTCCCAAAGTGGTCTATATAGACCCCTAGGGGTCTACAAAGACTTCCAAGGGGTCTACGAAAGTGAAAAAATAAATTGGGGGTCTATGAGATGTCCATAGGGGTCTACGATAATGAATTTCATTTCATTTGTGACTTTAATTTTCACTCCCATTCATGCAATGATTTCCTACACTATTTTGTAAATGTACCTTTAATGCTTTAAATATTTATACTGCTATTCAAATGAAAAATAAAGATAAAGTTCAGAATACACCCACAAAATCTCTCTTCGACATCATATAGAGAAGATGATGCGTTTGTGAGCGTCTTACAATATCTCGGAAAGCACTAAAGGTAAAACATTGATTTTACATGCCCTTGAAGTAGTTTTAAAAACTTGTATTACACACAAACCTACATCTGATATTATGAATTTTTTAAAGCAACAATACAGTTCAAGGGCATATCGGTGGTATAAATTATAACAATAAAAGCTTCTTATGTAATTCTCTGCAAACGACATACAGTTTGGGATCAACGGTCAAGCAGGCTCTGACAGGATGTAGAGCTGTTTGCTGCAAACTGCCTAAGGGTTGCTTGCTCCTTATTTTTCCTCAGGGTTGATTCACAAAATCTTTCCCATGTTTGGGTACAGCTGCAATGCAGCAGAGGTTTGAATTCAGCTCTCCTTCTGCTAGGTGGGTAGAAAGCGCCAGCCTTTCCAAAGCTTACTGGTTTTGGCGCCAGTTACTCATCTTCGCCCCTTCTCCTGTTAGTGTAAACAGTTCTGCGGACCCAATATTTGAGCCACACATGAAAGATCAAGAAATACAAGAGAAACTGCTCTTTGTGAAAACGTTTACAAGAATCCCTAAAGCAAATTACTGAATTAATATTTAATGTTTCATAGAACAACAAATTCCTATATGAAACATATTATAGGTAGCAACGGATGGTGAGCCTACAAAAAAATCCCAACATTTCCAGTGTGTTTGATTCCAGAAATATATATTTTGTTATTTCAATTGGTTTAAATTTAAATTGTATCAATCTGTATAACTTCAAATGTAGCTTTAAATTGCATTTTCACTCTTAGACTCACAATAGTTAGACATTAGTTTTAAAAAATGTTGATTGATTTGCAATGATGCAACACAAGTTAAGCAGGGGGTCTACGGAAAATCAGAAACCATGGCAAGGGGTCTGCGAGACAAAAAAGTTTGGGAACCACTGCTCTAGTCCAATGTGAATATTCGTTTGTCATCAGTCTCACTGCTCTATTTTGGGTCTGTAACAGTCTAGTGTGATCTAAATATAAACAAATGTTTGCTTTCTAATGTTGATGACATTTCTGACTTGGATATTTCCGAGATGTTCATACTGCAACCAAATCACACATAACAACTTCGTTTACGTTTTATACTGTATACAGAATACAAAAGTATTGGCAAAGTCTTCTAATGAAACATATATATGTATATACAGTCTTTACAGTCATCTTCGAGTCCATAGGAAATGAGAAATGTGCTCATCTTCGACAACTAACAATCTAATATAGATACTTAAAACTATTGATATGTTTCTAGGGAAAATTAAAGGTTAATCAAATTTTCAATAGCTTTTGGTTTTTTTCTTTTTACAATATTTACATGACGGACAGACAAACTGACAGACAAAGCCGCACAAAAAATGTGGCTTTAATCCTTATCCAGCACGACGGGCTTGTCGGTCGTATCCATGGGCGTAGCCGGGGGGGGGGGGGTTCTTGGGGTTCAACCCCCCCCCCCCCGAAATGAAATCCCCCCACGGGGGGGGGGGGAGACGGACTTTAATGACTGATTTTTTGACTGATTTTTTGCTTTGATTTTGTTTATTTTAGGTTTTTATTTTGAGTTTCAACTCCTTTCCTCCAGATGGTTTAGAGTTTAAAATCCCCCTACAAAGCGTTTTGAGGTGAAAAACCTCTGTCTTCAATATTATTCTAAAGCAAACTACAGTTACCAAATTCTATGATCGTAGCTAAATGGGGTTATGAATTTAAAAAAATAAACAAAGTCCTGAGATTTTTTAGTTTAAAACCCCCAACAGATGATTTTGACGATAAAACTTTCCTTTTCGATATAAAATCTAAAGAAAACTACAGTCACATAATTCCAAGAGCGTATTTAAGAGAGGTTACACATTTCTACCAGTGGCGGGGCTCCATTAATAAAGTGCAGTGAATAGTCATCTGCCGAAATTGAAAAACACTAAATGTGGCACAACTAAGATGGCTAAGACAGATTTTAGGAGTCAGTTATAGAGACCGTGTCTAAATCAAGGAAATCCTATGACCCCTTAGTAAGATTGTGACAGAGCGTCGCATGAGGTTTGCGGGACATGTTCTCCGACAAAATGAATTACGCATAATAAGAGTTGCGATGACATCCTAGTACAACTTTGCGCCACACATTTATGGAGGTCCTCAGAGCAGATGGGAAGAGGCTTCAGACATTACCAGTGACAGATTTTTGTGGAAACAGCTTGACGGCAAATGCACAAAACGGTGCGGGAAGGTTTAAGTCAGTATGAATAGCACATTAGGTTAGGGGGAGAAAAAATCCCCCTAAACCCCCCCCCCCGAAAAAAAATCCTGGCTACGCCCATGGTCGTATCTATTGTAATCTGATTCCTGCTTACCTATGTTATTACACTGCGTCGTCCTGAGCATGCAGGTGAAATGTTGTGATGCTGGCAGTTGCTGATACAATGAACTTCTGGAACGGCTCAACTCCATCTATTACATTTGAGTTGATAGTAACATTTCCAACCACAATCAAGTTAGATGGTTTAGTTCAGATGAAGTTTTAATTATATTATTTCTACAGTTTCTACAGCTCAATAAAATGTTCAGATTTTCATGTCATAAAAAAAAAAGAAGGTAAATAAAATCTCAGATCCTCCTTGGTTGTGTGACATGATATGCATGTGAAGCAGGGCTACCAAAGCTTAATCTATTCACGGAGTCCTTTAGTTTGGTGAGACTTGAGTTCATAATTGATCATGTTGCAGAGATTAACTCCTATCAGGTATTCAGACGCTGGGACCAAGGAGTGGGTAGTGGATACATTCTCTGAGACAAGAAACGCTAAACGAATTCTCAGCTCGTTTTCATGACTTTTATGCTAACGAAACCGATATTCGCTAGTTTTAGAATTTGTTGGCAGCGCTACTGTTTTATTTGGAGCGTATAATAATAAGGCTTGCCTTCAAGTTCAAACATTAAACAGGAGTGCAGCATTTCACGTGGATTCGCAGTCCTAGTTGTGATCTACATATTTTGCCACATCAAGCGCAGACGTAACCGTTGTCTGCAGGTGGTTTGTCTAGGTTCTCTTTCCGCCGTCTACGTTTGTCCAAGGCTTTAGATTTCCTTTAGGTCTCAAATGTGAATCCCGCGACCATTGTAATAAATCTCAAGCTATCTCGTTCGGAAGCCGAACATAAACTTACAAATTTGAACAAAGATTTTCATTAACCTTGCGCAGCTAATTATCGAATGACTTAAAAGAATATCGTGTGTCATTGTTTCTAAATGTGTACCAATTTTCTTGCACCACGCCAGGAGGTTTTAAAAATTCTTGTTACCCCCCCCCCCCAATCTCCCTAAAAATAAAAAAAGATGCCAAACCCATATGTTTGTTCATGAAAAAATTCCATAACATTTAAATTCATTATTTTCATTCGTAGAGTGGTAGTATAAGACTTGATCACAGAAAACTTAAAATCACAGAAAACTTGAGATTACAGAAAATGTAAGATCACAAAAACTTGCAAACTTTGAAATAATGAATACATCGTTTTATTTATGAAACACATTTGTAACGCAATAACTTATAAACTTGAACTTAAACACCCCCCCACACACACACTAAAACTCAATAATTTAAACATGCAAAATATTTCTTTAAAATCTTAAAAAAAACACACACAAAAAAAAAACAAAGTTTATCTAAAGGAAATAACCCTAAATTAGACATATCTCAATACTTGATGAATTAGTTCCCCTTTTCAATTTCAAAACAAAATTAATTAATTCCCATTAACTGATTAACTAATTGGTGAATTTTTTTAACTGATTCGTGTTTTGCCATCGACTATGAATAATTATGCGAAATTTCAGCTTGATGAGAGAAGGTGAAAAAAAATCGTTAAAAACTTAATAGTGGGGAATAGCTTCACATATACTGTCAAATCTCACAATAAGTAACATTTATTTCCTTTGTTCAATACTAAACATGATAATTATCAATAATTAATTAACTGATTGGTTAATTTTTTTTATTTGATTGATTCGTGTTTTGTTAGGTAAAACAAATGATTGTGTAAAGATCCAAGAATGGGTGTGGGAGAAAGTGTAAAAAAAAATTGTACCAGACAGAGTGAGTTGATATAAATGTAATGGTGTAACAACAACGAGATGTATAACATGCTAAATGATACTTGGTATATTGATTGATGAACACATTTGTAACATGTAACATTGAAACACATTTGTTATTGTAGTATACAATATTTACAACTCCTTGCATAGCTACGATTTAATAGTCTTAACTAACAGAATCTTATGCAATCTATTTTATGTATCGCAAGGAATCTGAGGTTTCTCTTCGGATACTCCATCAGTGTTTACAGTTTTGCCTGGATAGTTGTGTGCCCAGACAACCAAACGTGCTTTAGAAAAGTTTTCATTTAAAGCCGTGTCGCTGTACACTCGGCGTAGACTGCGGGCACTAGCCTTAAAAGCTGCTCTGTGTTCTGATATCCATTTACCAGCAGAGTCAAAAGAACGGAAGCTCTCCGCAAGGCTGTCGGCGGGGGATTCCGGACACCCGGAGTCTGACGAAGGCAGACGGAAATATCCGTCGAGCTGATCATTCGTCTCTGAAGTCTGATCTCGTGTGTAGGACAGAGATGGCGCTGTTGATTTCACAAAGTCTTCTCTGTGGTGTATGCACACAACGCTCAGAACAATCAGGAAGCTGCCTAGTCCTAGAGCAGCGCCACCTACACACTGGAAGAGAAGTTTGTTCTGCCTAAAAACAGAGCTTTTATCTACAAATCCATCAATAGAGCTGACAAACAGAAAGAAAGAACCGGCTAGTACTAGCAAGATGGCGGGAAGGTAGCATCTCCTCCAACGACGGATGTGTCGGTCTCTCCTGGAGGAGGCTCTCCGGCGGCGGCGGCGGTCGTACTCGTGCTCTGTAAAGGCCATTTCGTCAACCTCTATCCTGAATTCATCCACTCGTTTGCAGAGCATTTTAGTGGGCCTGGCGTCCACTTTGAATCGGCTCTGTGAACTCAATTGCCTGGTAAATTGACCTCGATCTTCGTCAGCATTGTACTGTTTATGAGATGCTGAGTTACTTTGGGAGGACATTTCAATGTTTATGTTGCTGTTACGGTACATGGAAGGATAAGGACATTTTCTTGTTTAGAACAGCACGAGGTATCAGCCAAATCTGAAGAGAAAAACAAAAAGTCTTGAAATTATACACTCTCAAATGTTTCTATTTTATTTTGATATCCCAGTCTCAATCTGTCTCCATCTCTCTCTCTCTCTCTCTCTCTCTCTCTCTCTCTCTCTCTCTCTCTCTCTCGCACACGTATATAATGAATAACTAAATAATTAGGAGTTTGTTTTTAATAACAAAGTTTACTTCAAATATGGAGTACGAACATTTAACATGGTAGAAACTTTATGTATGAACGATTTAAGAGGTTTTAAAACATTTGAATTCTTCCTATCATATATGAACATAGCATTGAAGGATGAAATAGTACTCGGTATTACTCGAAATTTAATCTGAGTTTGTTCTACGTTTCTGAGTTGTACGATATCATCAAAGCATCAACAAATCTGAAGTGCTCAACATCATCAATCAATATATCAACAAATCTGAAGTGCTCAACATCATCAATCAATATATCAACAAATCTGAAGTGCTCAACATCATCAATCAATATATCAACAATTCTAACGTGATCAACATTTCTCTTATTTGATCTTGAACATTACAGACGTTCTTTAAAAGGGGAAGATAATTACTTCCTAAGCGTATCCAAATGTTAATCTAGCTGCGGTTGGCTCCCATCTAGGAAAAGGAAAACTCTAAATCCAAACCTCCACTGCCTTGCGGCTATACCCAAACACGGGAAAGGCGTCGGGAGACAACCCTGAGAAAAAATCAGGAGCATGTGACCCTTAGGCAGATTGTGGCACATTGTGCTACATCCTGGCAGAGCCTGCGGCGTTACCAGAGCCGCCACGAGGGTAGTGGCCGCCTGCGTGCGAAATTAAAAAATGCCACCCTCCCTTTTTTTTTCTAGAAAAAAAATGTATTACTATTGAGCTTGTACCAAAAGCGCCCAATGATTTAAATCCATTTTGTAGACCCTTTGTTTGTGTGTGTCAAATAAACTTTTCATGGATCCTTTAAAAGCGAGACATTGCCGATAATAATTCGTTCTATAGAGGATTGTTAAGGCTGCTTTTCAAAATCAACACACCACCAGGACAAAATGAAGCAACCCAGCGCTGAGTATTTTTCTTTAATTGATATAAAATAAATAATCAAAAGTTCAAGTCACTTATACAATGACTTGAAATAAAACACATGAAGGCAATTATTCTCAAACTTTTCCGGATGGTAACTACCTACATGACAACATTTTTTTTCGAGCCCCCTTAGAAGCTGGGGACCTCGGGGAGCGATGTAGGCTCCCACAGTGAGGTCCGTGAGTTTTTTTCTAAAAATGTAATGAAAAAGAAAAGAAACTTTATCATAATTATAACACAATATTTAAGTTTTATTTTTCATTTATAGTTTTTTAACCCTAAGTTTCGAATCCAAATGTACATAATGAAATTTCACTAAAACTGATTTCGGGGCCGAGCCATAGCGCTGAGCGTATTCTGTTTTCAGCTTCCGACATTGTTTCTCCAAGCAATTATAACGTTTTCTCATAATAAGAAAAAAGAATATAAAAAAGGCAAATATTTTTTTATAAACAGTTTTCTTTTAGAACGCACTATTCATCCTAGTACAAAAAAGTTCAATAATAAAGAGGCAGCCCTGGTCAATAGTATTATTCGAGGGATATTCTAGGTATATATTGCACACGGACATCTGTAATGGGCGTGATCTTTTTTTAAGATCATCTTTTAGCTAAGTAAGACGTCTCTGTCGCGGACATTTTTTTTTTACAAAACAAAATCGTCACAATAATTAAGTGCAATAGTCGGAAGAAATTCGACCAATCTCAGATAAGAAAATCTAGAAGAATCACACTAGCGGAGACGTTTTGAAATAGTTTCTTCAAAACTTTAACCCATATTGTTCCATGCGCCTCTCGCGGTCTACATTTGACAAGGACTTAGAAGATGAAACGACTTCTCTTACTTAACTAACAGCCATTTAAATATAAAAAGGAAAATGTTTTTAACCTTGAGTTTTTAACTACTACATCTACTTACGGGGCGGGCTATTCGACTAAGCAACAATTTTTATATGTAATATACTAAGAAGAAAACAATGTTTTAACTGAACTGCTTCTGTAAGCGTCATTCGAAACAAATATTACAGACAACCCGCGAAAATTCAAGGTCAGAAATGAGTAGGCGCCTATGGAAAAACCGGTGGGAAAACCTCGAGCGCCGCTCCATTTTTTTTCTTATTAAAAGTTTCCAAAATAGCTTCTTATGAACGAATATCGTTTTATGAAATAATTGGAATTTATATAAAATATTAAAATGATGGGGTATTTTTTTTTAGTAAACTAAAAATGTATAAAATACAGGTAACATTGGAGTATTGGAAGAATGATTTGGCCGCCAATTACATTCGGCCGCCTGCGTGCAATGCACACACTGCACAATAGGCAGCGGCGGCACTGGGCGTTACTGATCCCAAACTGTATTGGATATTCCGTTCCTTTGGTCTCATCAGCTGCGTGGAGGGGGGGGGGATTGCTGTTTGGGCGACATCGTTTCGACCTTAGACAATGCCCAGGCTTTCATCTCGCTTTGTTCGAGATGAACCATAGTCGTTCTACGACTGAAGGAGGCCAGCAGGTTAATTAGAGAGTATTTAATTCTTCTGCTTATATAAACCTACTGGCTTTCATGATTTCCTGACCTTTAAATCTCATTAGATTTTTTTTTTTTGGTAAATCAAGAAAGCAGATTGGTTCAAAACTAGATACTAGACAAATCATGTGTCCAACCTTAATACTTTGTTTAGCAGAGTTGGATGAACTGACATAAAGACGTCAGCATTAAACTTTAGGTCAAGTAGAAGTAGGTCTTTGGTTAGTGCGCGGTAGGCATTAAACACTATTTCTATCCCATTAGTGCAGCTAATACTGAATTCACTTTAAACATTATTCTAAGACATTCTAAGTAAAGAGAAATTTATTAGAACTATTTTCACTGCTGTTCATGTGATTTCTTGCTAACTAAATTCAACTAAATATAATCAGCTCAAAAGTTAAGTAATTGCGAACATTCAAATCAACAAGGCCTAGCCTAGTTCAAAGTAGACTGACTCGAAGAAAACTATGAACTGTGAATAGTTTTGTCACGGCTCAGTGCAGATCTTGTAATAATCCCCGGAGGAGCCTATATTTGTTCAATACATTCGACGCCGATTTCGTGGATGGTAGAAAACGTGTGTGTGTGAGAGTGGGGAGAGGGAGGCGGCGACTAAGAGGACTCGATTGTGTGTGAGTGGGGAGAGGGAGGCGGCGACTAAGAGGACTCGATTCTTACAAATGTAGATCACGGATAAAAGAAAATCAATAAATGTAGAATTCTTGATAATCGCCTCAACATGTTTGGGTTCAGTGTCTGACACATCCTGGTTCAGACTATGATCACATGTATCAATCAATGCTTACATAAACATGTAATCGTTTATAGAGATCGATAGAAGAAAATATCTGTTTTTTATACTGGTCTCATGGGCATTACAAGAATGCCAAGCAACCTACATTACAAGTAAACAACACAAATTATTTATGTTTCCAACCAGGACAAGATTCACGACATTGTGAGACCCGAAAGCCCTGTCCTTGAAAGAGGCTCCGAATTTCAGAATCTGTGCATTATTGTTCAAGTGGTCTTTTATCTGTATTCATATTTTTAAGTACATTTATATTGAAAAATCTTTCAGTACCTCTGTTCACTTGAGTCCTACTCAGGGCCTCTGTTTACTAAAATCCTGCTTAGGGCCTCTATTTACTAAAATCCTGCTCAGGGCCACTGTTTACTAAAATCCTGCTTAGGGCCTCTGCTTACTAAAATCCTGCTCAGGGCCTCTGTTTACTAAAATCCTGCTCAAGGCCACTATTTACTAAAATCCTGTTCAGGGCCTCTATTTATTAAAATCCTGCTCAGGGCCTTTGTTTATTAAAATCCTGCTCAAGGCCACTATTTACTAAAATCTAGCTCAGGGCCTTTGTTTATTAAAATCCTGCTCAAGGCCACTATTTACTAAAATCTAGCTCAGGGCCTTTGTTTATTAAAATCCTGCTCAGGGCCTATGTTTATTAAAATCCTGCTCAAGGCCACTATTTACTAAAATCTAGCTCAGGGCCTTTGTTTATTAAAATCCTGCTCAAGGCCACTATTTACTAAAATCCTGCCCACCGCCTTTGTTTATTAAAATCCTGCTCAAGGCCACTATTTACTAAAATCCTGCTCACGGCCTTTGTTTATTAAAATCCTGCTCAAGGCCACTATTTACTGAAATCCTGCTCACGGCCTTTGTTTATTAAAATCCTGCTCAAGGCCACTATTTACTAAAATCCTGCTCACGGCCTTTGTTTATTAAAATCCTGCTCAAGGCCACTATTTACTAAAAGTCTGCTCACGGCCTTTGTTTATTAAAATCCTGCTCAAGGCCACTATTTACTGAAATCCTGCTCACGGCATTTGTTTATTAAAATCCTGCTCAAGGCCACTATTTACTAAAATCTAGCTCAGGGCCTTTGTTTACTAAAATCCTGCTCAGGGCCTCTGCTTACTAAAATCCTGCTCAGGGCCACTATTTACTAAAATCCTGCTCAGGGCCACTATTTACTAAAATCCTGTTCAGGGCCTCTATTTATTAAAATCTAGCTCAGGGCCTTTGTTTACTAAAATCCTGCTCAGGGCCACTATTTACTAAAATCCTGCTCAGGGCCACTATTTACTAAAATCCTGTTCAGGGCCACTATTTACTAAAATCCTGTTCAGGGCCTCTATTTATTAAAATCTAGCTCAGGGCCTTTGTTTACTAAAATTCGACGTTTCCTACAACACAAGTTGGAAATCATTCAAAAACTATCACTTGGGCTTCAGGGAAATTATAAAAAATAATTGAAGTAGAAAGACAAATCCAAATAATACAAAATAATCCTTTGGCTCACACGTTGATCTAGGGGCAGTCATACTGTAAACGTCCCATTCAGATTTAATTTAGGGCTGGACTTATCTACTCGACATCCCATCAACTCAGTAGCGTCGAAAATAAAAATATATTCAATTATTGTACACGTTTGAAATGAACTATTAGATGAGCGGCAATGCTCCTTCACATTCTTTGAAATTCAATAAGTTCCAATTAAAACTGTTAATCTGATAAATATAAACTCATAGGCATAAGCTCATAAAATCATCAACACAGCATAACAAAGTTTACCCACACACAAAGATGTAAGATACAATATCACTTTTCTTTCAAGTCATTTAGTTGAAGACAAAAAAATGGTGGACACTACGTACACAGCTAAACTGTAATATATTGCGTACTTACCAGATGAGGTCAGCCAAAATGATTTATCTGTATCATCAATATATTCATAGGCTTAGAATACAAGAACATTATTGAATGAGTCACATTTTCAGTAGAGGACTAGTCTGTTACATTTTCTCATAATCTAGCCATGCCACGCTTCAATGAAAGCAAATATGTTCGGAGACCATTTCAATACCAGTCCTGTATGACCCGAGATAGAACCAATCAAAGTGAATTGAATGCACCCTCTTTTATTTGCATTCAAATCAAGTAGCGCCAGTATTGGCAAGATTCTTTTTTATCATTTTTATTTGTAGAAACAGGGTTAGATTTTTTTTAGAAGGAATCTTTTTAATTTCTTTTCTCTCTACCTAGTCCTCTCTTTTTAATTTCTTTTCTCTCTACCTAGTCCTCTCTTTTTAATTTCTTTTCTCTCTACCTAGTCCTCTCTTTTTAATTTCTTTTCTCTCTACCTAGTCCTCTCTTTTTAATTTCTTTTCTCTCTACCTAGTCCTCTTTTTCTCTATACCTAGTCCTCTCTTTTTAATTTCTTTTCTCTCTACCTAGTCCTCTCTTTTTAATTTCTTTTCTCTCTACCTAGTCCTCTCTTTTTAATTTCTTTTCTCTCTACCTAGTCCTCTCTTTTTCTCTCTACCTAGTCCTCTCTTTTTCTCTCTACCTAGTCCTCTCTTTTTAATTTCTTTTCTCTCTACCTAGTCCTCTTTTTCTCTATACCTAGTCCTCTCTTTTTAATTTCTTTTCTCTCTACCTAGTCCTCTCTTTTTAATTTCTTTTCTCTCTACATAGTCCTCTCTTTTTAATTTCTTTTCTCTCTACCTAGTCCTCTCTTTTTAATTTCTTTTCTCTCTACCTAGTCCTCTCTTTTTCTCTCTACCTAGTCCTCTCTTTTTCTCTCTACCTAGTCCTCTCTTTTTAATTTTTTTTCTCTCTACCTAGTCCTCTCTTTTTAATTTCTTTTCTCTCTACCTAGTCCTCTCTTTTTCTCTACCTAGTCCTCTCTTTTTAATTTCTTTTCTCTCTACCTAGTCCTCTCTTTTTCTCTATACCTAGTCCTCTCTTTTTAATTTCTTTTCTCTCTACCTAAGCCTGTCTTTTTAATTTCTTTTCTCTCTACCTAGTCCTCTCTTTTTCTCTCTACCTAGTCCTCTCTTTTTCTCTCTACCTAGTCCCCTCTTTCTCTTTCTACGTAGTCCTCTCTTTTTCTCTCTACCTAGTCCTCTCTTTTTCTCTCTACCTAGTCCTCTCTTTTTCTCTCTACCTAGTCCTCTCTTTTTCTCTCTACCTAGTCCCCTCTTTTTCTCTCTACCTAGTCCCCTCTTTTTCTCTCTACCTAGACCCCTCTTTTTCTCTCTACCTAGTCCCCTTTTTTTCTCTCTACCTAGTCCTCTCTTTTTCTCTCTACCTAGTCCTCTCTTTTTCTCTCTACCTAGTCCCCTCTTTTTCTCTCTACTTAGTCCCCTCTTTTTCTCTCTACCTAGTCCTCTCTTTTTCTCTCTACCTAGTCCCCTCTTTTTCTCTCTACCTAGTCCCCTCTTTTTCTTTCTACCTAGTCCTCTCTTTTTCTCTCTACCTAGTCCCCTCTTTTTCTCTCTACCTAGTCCCCTCTTTTTCTCTTTACCTAGTCCCCTCTTTTTCTCTCTACCTTGTCCTCTCTTTTTCTCTCTACCTAATCCTCTCTTTTTCTCTCTACCTAGTCCTCTCTTTTTTTCTCTACCTAGTTCTCTCTTTTTCTCTCTACCTAGTCCTCTCCTTTTCTCTCTACCTAGTCCTCTCTTTTTCTCTCTCTCTCACTCTTTATTTTACCTGACAACACAAGAATCAATTTTAAAAAATAAAGTGGTTTTATAACCCGAACAGGGCCGCATAGACCACTGCAACGTATGCGGCCGCGGTGAGACCCGCACCTTCATATGCCCCGGTGCTAATTCTAGGTGTAAATTATTAAATTAAACCATTATAGCTTATATATAATAGCAGGGTTTCCCGGCCTCCTGATTTTCCGGGGCCTCCTATTAAAATCTCCTGAAAAATAGACAAAATTGTCATTTATGGTGCCAATCGTACGAGTGATTTTTTTTTTTTTAAACGGCATTATCACCTTTTGTTTAATAAAATTATTGCAAAGATGAATGTATTTTCTAATACATAATCTTAATTTTGACATTATGCTTATTCCTACCCAGACTGGGCCCCGCGCAATCTGTTTCGCGCAGGGCCGCCCTGAACCTGAAAAGTCACCTTTATAGGTCGCCGCTTTAAAGTAAGTTTGAAACAAACAATACATAACTATACAATCTTTAAAATCATAAGCACCTCACTAGCACTGTGGTTAGTATGTCGACTTGAGTGAGCCATGAATTCAAATTCAGGTATTTCCCTTTTTTAAATTTTATTATTATTTTTTTTTTTTTTTTAAATGTTTTTAAAAATCGATTACGGTGACATTCAACGAGTTAACTCCCTCTTCCTCCCATCTCACAGCCCATGGTCCCAACTGGTCCAGATCAGTGATAAGATTATAGCGTATTGAAAAAAGCTAAACGCATGAACTAGCGCTAAACAAAAACAATTGGTAAAAATATTTCTAATCGCAATGATTTATTGTTGTTGGTCTAGATCTATTACAAATTTAATACCATGCAGTGTTAGATTTAGTGCTTAATTAGACATCCATTTTCCATCAGACAGAAGACCTCTTTTCCTAGGGCTGCACACCTTTCTCTTCTAGAAAATCATGTGCGATATAAGGCGATATTTTTCAGCTTCCAAAATCTTTTGAAACCTTTTCCTCTAGAAAGTAAACGCACCTCGCAATTAAAAGATTTTACAAATCACAATTTTTCTCCGAATTCTCTTCTGTTTTATCTTCTTTTGTTCCTAATTTTATTGAAACATTTCCCAACTGGTAGCCATAACATACTGCAAGTTCAAAAGTGTGCCACAAACACAAAAACAAGTGGTAGAATTATTAATCGTCATGATTTATTGTTGTTGGTCTAGGTCAGTGGTCATCAACGGGGGCGCTACAGCCTCTGTTGGGGGGGGGGGGGCGATTTCATAATGGGGGGGGGCGCTGGCAGCAAAAGGGGCGGTAGGAGGCGCTGGGCTAAATAAGGGGCGCTAGGGGTGCGCTGGACACATTAAGGTCAATACGGGGCGCAGAGAAGAAACTGCTGAGGTGCTCTGAAACAAAAGAAAAACGTTTTCAACGTAACACATTTTCTTCGAAGCCGGCACTGGCGAAGTATATATAGACAAATAATCATTTTATTTTTGGAGTGCGGGAAATCTTTGTTTCTATGATTTATATATCTAAAAACCAAATTGTTATTTTTGTCTTTACTGCAGCAGGAAGTGTTTATTTTCGATTACAGTTTTAAGCGCGCAAAACAGTTTGTAGATTGATAAATAAACAAGGTAATATGCTTTTTAAATTATGATTTGGTATATCTACAATAACATAGTTAAATAATAAATACTATTTTACAATGTGATAAATAAACAAGGTAATAAGATTTTTAAATTATGGTTTGGTATATCTACAATAACATAGTTAAATAATAAATACTATTTTACAATGTATATGCTATTTGGTTTCAATAATAAAGCTAGCATTCCAAGAAATGAGTGTAACGTTTACTTGACCATGTCAACCAAGAAAAACAAACTCGCCAGTATTCAGTCAATTATCTCTCCTTGGGTTTTATTAAATTGCACGAAAACATTTTGCAATGAGGCTATGAAACCAAGTCGGCTTCAGGAACATATATTGTTGTAAATCTAAGGCAGGCAACTCAAGGAAGTTCTACCGTAAATAATTGTTTTTATTTACCAGGACAAACACACAACAGCCTTCTGCATTCCAAGAGTCTTGTTACTAATTATACCAGTCCTTTCACCAGCAACCTGAACAGGGACCAACGACAGCCTTCCCCGATTCGCTCCAGGTCCTTACTACAGTCTTCAGGAAACACAAAAGACGGCTCCTTGGTTTCCAACAATTTAGACTCTCCACAATCACGTGATACACTGTTCTTTCCGCTATCCTAGCGTATTCTTGTTCTGGTTCAATAGTGCGCTCGTACGCACCACAAGCCCTGGTGCAAGGCAGGGTTACAACAATATAAATACCAAGCATCCTGACAAAAAGACAAGTCCATTGAGTACTTTAAAAATATTCATGAGCAATTTAAAAAAAACTCGACTATTCAAATAATATTTAAAACAAAAACAGCAAAGCAGAAGACGGTTTGATAGCCTCTTACAAAATTGCAGAGATATTGCAAAAATTCAAAAGTCACAAAAACGTTGGTGAAAAATTGATCATCCCAGCTTTAAGAGAAGTCATTTCCACAGTGATACATTGAGATCCCATTGAGGTTTTGAAAGTATTATTCAAAGACGGATTGATGAAATGGCCAGTGATGTGAAGCAACAACTTTTAAGGAAACTTCAAAATAGAAAATGTTCATTACAAATAGATGAGTCAACATTGATTGATAATTCTTCATTGTTACTTGGTTATGAAGAATATTTGGATGATGATTTCAGTGTTAATGAGGAGCTTATTTTTTTCTGAAAAACTTACCCGTGACACATAAGAGGAGTCTATTTTTACTTTAGTAAAGACATTTTTTGCAAATAATGAAATGCCTTTACAAAATTTAGTAGCACTATCAATGGTTGGACGCCACAAAGGCTTCATAAGTTTAATGAAAAAAGAAAATCCAGAAATGTTTATAATTCACTGTGATTCACAGCCCACAAATTCATTCTTTAAATCTGATTATAAAAACTGTAAACAAAATAAAAACCCATGCTCAAAAAGAGCCCATCTTTCAACAGCTGTGTGAAACAAATGATGAGCAACATGTTCAATTCTTATTATACACTGAGATTCGCTGGCTGGAATTGTCTTGCTCCTTTTTTGAGTAACAGGAAAATTTATCTGTTTGCGATGACTTGAAGAAGGTTAAAATTAAGATTTTTTTTTTTAATGGCTGGGATCTATCGTAAAATGAATGAAATAAACTTGCAGCTGCAAGGAAAGATATTAACCCTTGTTGATACAAAGCAGATCAATGTCTCTTTTATTGAGAAATTGAATCTCTTTTACCACAATATTTCCAGAAATGAATTTTACAATCTCCCAGGACTCGCTTTGTTGACGAATGAATTCCTGCCTGAGGACATTGACGTCTATGCTACTCACCTGAAAATGCTCAAGGATGAAATGACAACTCGCTTCCAGGATGTCATAAATTTAAAAATTGAAACATGGATGATTCATCCTTTTGAAACATCTGTCACTGATGTTCAAGTTGATGTGCAGGAAGAAATGGTCGAGTTACAAAAAGATATCACCAGTCCAGGAGGCACAGAAGAGATGTGGCTGCAGCGATTTGTTCCTGTCAAATACCCAAAACTGTGATCAAAAAATGGAATTGCTATTTTTAGCTTTTCCTTCAACATATATGGCTGAAACTGGATTCATTGCCGCTACAAACATAACGAGTAAAGAAAGAAATAGACTTGATGTGGCCACAAGAGGAGACCTTCGCCTTACTTTGACTCATTTAAAGCCTGACATTTCTAATAGTGTTAAACTGCATGAGGCACAAGGTTCCCATTAGTTGAAGCTCATTTGTGTCTGGTCAATTGTTTTTATTCATTTTAAATATGACGACTAAATATAAAAAAAAAAATTTATGTTCTATAATTTAAAATGTAATGTAAAAAAAAATGTCAAAGACAATCAGTTTAACTTTTGTGTCCAAATCCTGTAAGCTATTTTACATTTTTTTTACTAATAATTTTAAGATTAATTAACAATATGTATGTAAGTTACAATGCCTATAAAAATCAATACATGTTCTTTTAGTACAATTTACCTTCTCAAATTTATTTTTTTACTATTATTTTACTAATGATTGAAAACTTCTACTACAAGATTCGACTCAAAAACAAAAAGATTTGATTTTGGTAAAAGTTTTTATTATTGACAAGTGTTCACTTTTAACAAAGTCTATGGATGACCACAAACAGTCCAAAGTTTACAAACGGTCATCATTTCAACACATCACACAAAATGTACAAGACAGTCTTGTTCTGATTTTCAATGAATGTTTTTAGAAGTAGGTCAATAGTTCAAAGTTTATTTTAGGCATGTGATGATAAAATAAAGCTTTGTTGTGGTCAAATATTTTTTTTAGTTGGCCTATTAAGTGTTACAGATTATTAATAGTTAGACTCGCTACTCAAAATATAAAATATAGGCATAGTTCTTCTCTGTAATGGCAAAACAAACATTGAAAGTATGTACATAATGTCTTCCATTTCAAAGATAAAGGATGAGTGCAGTGTTTCACCTGACTAAGCAAACCCAGAAGGATTCAACAAAATATTTAATGAGGATTTCTTGCAAAATGTTCTTTTTTTTTTAAAATAACATTCTCCATAAGATCAATTTTCCAAAGCATTTCAGGTAAATAATTTTGAAAATTTATAAAAGCATTTCTAAATATTATGAATAATACAATATATATTAAATATTATATATAGTAAAGTGCGAAGTTCGAGCAGCCCCGATTTGTCACGAGGTTCGAACTTTCTTATTTGAATGTTTACCAAATTACTACTATATTGCTATTGCGCATGCACCTTTTTTCTTTACTTCCGATACATACTATTTCCTTTTCCTTGTAAAGGCTAAGTTCATGGTGAGGTCAAACTCAGGAGGTGTGGAATTATTCTTTTTTACTACACGGTAGTGAAGGAACTGGGTAATTGGCTTAAGGCTATTTTTAAGTCTGATTGCTCATCAGCTTAAAGAGACTATTTGAAGTTGTGGAGGGTGGGAAATGGTGCAATGGATGGTGTTCTTGCGCTGGAGTAAAAAGAAAATGACTTTATAGTGAAAATTAAATATTAAAACATGTTTTTAGATATATTTTCTTTGATCTGTTCGAACCTTCCATCAACCCATTCGAGCTTACTAACTGGGGAAAAATCCGCTCGAGGTAAATTACGCTTGGCGATACCTACCCTACACCTCTTTGAACTCATATTTAATTTTAACCAAGCCTAGTGATACATTAAATTCAATCTATTATTATAGAAAAAAGGACGAGGAATTCAGAGATACCATCAGTTTTTTCATAGGTCAGACCGTTACGGTGCTATAAAATTCCAAACGTGAAAATTGCTGCCTGCGGGCTTAATAATTTTGAACTTTGCACTTTACTCTATATATATGAAACCTAGTGCTGTAAATTGTATTGTTTTACATATCTGCATACGTTTTCGCAATTTCATATTTTTGGGTAGCTATTTTCTAATGTTAACAAAGCTTCCTACTTTCATATCATTAACAAGACAATTATTAAGAAAATGAGAGAATGAAAATGTAAACAAAAATGATTGTGAGTGCTGCTTTTACAAGTAATCCTTCATCAAATATTTGGTTGAATCCTTACATGAAGCAAAATCCATCAATGAAATAGAGTTATAAAACATGAAATAGAGTTATAAAACATGAAATAGAGTTATAAAACAATCACTCAATGAATGCATGATAAAGTTTTGAAGGTCACTTGTGCTACATCTCACCTCAACAATGATATTGATTAGTGACACTAAATACTTTTTTCTAACCATTATTAAATCATAGAGAAATATGTTGTCTTTTATGAAGCCATTTCCATGTCATTTGAAATAGGGAGAGGACATTTAAAATCAAGTGGTTATTCAAAAAAAAAAAAACATTTTTAAAAAGAATATAGATTCATTTAGCTTTGTAGAATTAAATATAAAAACTTTAGATTATAAAGTCTTATTATCAATATGCAAACACTTAGATAAAAAACCCAGAACAAATCAATTTTGAAAACTTCCTTCCTGTTCTCTGAGCTATGAACACATTTTTTGTTTCTTTAACAGCCAAAATAAAATTAATTTGTTGATTATACAAATTCATGGTACCTACAAAATAAAACTAGCTTTGTAACTAAATGCAGGACAATATCTCAAATATTTATTTTACTAATAGTGCAATGTGATTTAGCAATGTTACAGTCATTTTTATGTCCGTTTCTTTCAATCACTTCTACGTTCAATTTCAGTAAGTGGGTGTGCTCCTCAGAAAGAAAGTTGACACTTGTCAAAAGTACTAAAATGTTATATAACATCAAAGAATAAATTATCATGGTTATTGTCCAGAAAAACATAAAAATGATATTGAGAGTAATGATTGCACTGAGCCTATGATTTAAAGCAACTCTATTATTTGAAAAGAATTCAATTTTGATTAGCTCCCCTGAAACCAGGAGGTACAATTGTATATATTAAAAGCAACAAGAAAATAAATCAATAACAAGAAACTAAATTCAAAATGAATTTTATTTAGTGAGTACTAGAGTCTCTTGGACATGCCACAAAATTTCAGCTTGTATTTAGTATGAACAAACAAGTACATTGAAAAAAGACAACATGAGGTGGAGAGAGATTTGACTTCATTTTGAAAGACTTTGGGTACAGATATTTTATTTCATTAACATTCAATCAGACACTCTAAAAAATCTGATTCATAACATTTAGAGTGATATCGAACCCTTTCCATTCCTCTCAAACATTGCAAGCAAAAAGGTCATAATTCACAACAGTTTTATAAACATTCTAGTCATTCAAATATTCCCCAAACAAAAGACTTGGAAATACAAAATCTAAAAGTAGACACAAATGCAGGGACCAATAAATGAATGTCAACAGAGAAACTGGATGTACTGTATTTTCACGCATATAACCCACATACATATATAATCCGCACATGCATATACCCCCCCACACAAATTACAAAATAAGTAAAGTAAAATTGTATAACCCGCAGCCTTATATAACCTGCATATGCATGAGTGACTTGCAGTAAACTTGCCACAAATGATTAAAAATTCTCTGCCCCATCTGTACTATTTGTTTTCTTGAGGTTAATAACGAGATGTTCATAAACGTTTCCAATGTACATTTCGCAACCACAAAACAAACTATAAGAAGTATAGAGACCCACTGGTATGTCCATAGTTTCCTTTATGCTATAGTTATGAGTAAAATAAATTTTGTACAACCTCAATATACCCCCCATAGCTGCCATTTGTTTGTAAAAACATGTAAAACCTGCGGGTCATATGCGCAAAAATAAGGTAATGTTGTGGTTAAGAATCTATTAACATCTAATCTCATTTCACTATGAGCCTACTAAAAGAACATTAAGAAAAAAAAGAAAGCCTAAGAGAATCAACAGTTCCATGGATTAAAAATACAGTTTTGTTGATGTTTATGTAGGAGAACATCCCATACTTCTTCTTCTAGCTTTTTCCTGCTGAGCTCTAGGCTCTGTTGCAGTCTGTGCCAAGAAAACAAATAGCATGCTGTACAGATTGTTGGTTATGTTTTCATATAATACAAATCCTAGTTTATTAGGCATTATTTATTAGTCTGCCCACCATAAAAATTCATAAATAAATCCTAATACAGACAAAATAATGTATAGAGCAATGGACTAAAAAGTTTTTTTTATAGAATGCTTTGACAATAGGCCACAGATTATCATATTTATTGAGGCCAAGTCTTGATGATAATGTCATGAGTGTATTAAAACAATATCAAGTGTTCCATGAAACATTTCTTTAGATTGTGACATTGAAGCAAAACTTAAAGCTATTTGATTGTTAAGATTAAGTCTACAACACACACAAAATATTCAAAGAAGAACCCTTTGAAAAAAAAAAGTTCATGGGAGATCAATTTAAAAAAATTTGAAAAAAAAAAAGAAAGGTTTAATGCTAAAAAAAATATCAAATAATAAAATATAATGACATAAGATTTTTTTAAACAATAGTCATTCTTTCTTCATTAACATAGTTAGAAGTGAGATTCATTTCATAATTAATTGGATAGATATTAAAAAAAAAATTCCTGTCACTTTAATTGCATTAATAAAATCATTAAAATAAAAGATCACCAATACCTACCATCAATCTTCATATTCTTCAAAACAATTAATATTTTGAAATTATTAGTTTGAAAACTTTCAGGATAAAAAACAGTCTTTAAAATGAAACTAAATTGTTACAATGAGTCAACTTCCTGCAGAGCCACAGGATTGACAACACCAGTTTTCTCCCCTGCTTTAGCCTTAATTTTCGCAGCTGCCTCAGCCCTAAGCTCTGGATCTTCAGGTGTGTTTTCCACTGTAATAATTTTGTTGAACTGGCGCCAGCGCAGGCAGAGTTGAATGTACATTTTGCACTGAACATACATGAACACCAGCCCCCCCGTGAAGCCAATAGCCACCACAATTAGCTTGGTCCAGAATGGCCAGTCCAAGGCACCAGAATGAACCTCCTCTGTGCTGCGGTCAATAAGAACATACAGTGACCAGATGACGCAGGTGATGGCAATGATATGGAATGTCACTGAGCATATAATCTTGCGACGCTCCGCAGGTGTCATTGTCAATTTTTCCCACTGCAAAGAAAACAATTAAACACTCATAAGACTAGACACAATACATAAAGTAGATGTGTGCACACTTTAAAAAAAAATCCTTATGTTTAGGTTGGTCAACATTGCAAAAGTAAAAACTAAGAGGAACAAAAAGTAAAACAATAGTAAACTAAAAGAGGTCTAAATAAGTAAAGAATATTAGAATACTTCAGACTAAGACTCATTCTTAATACTTAGTCCCTACTTTGGTTGATTTTCATCCTCAAGACCCTAACAGCCATTAAACATGTATTAGTGTAGGGTTTCAGCTGTACTTCAATGCATTTTTTTTGCAAAACTTTTTCTTATATTAATTTTTTACTTAACACATCCCCCTCCCAACATTTTCAAATCCTATCAGTAATTTTTTTTTTTACAATTTTTGATTAGCAAATTTTTTTTCTTCTTTCAGCCTTGTCCTATTTTTGAAAAGGTAAGTATTATTTTTAAAAATTTATATTTTTGAGGAATTTTTTGTTTCTGTTTGACCCAATAAGAATAGTATGGAAATGTCTTTTTATTGAATGTTTTGACTATAAAATGCCAAAGACATTTTATTGAAGGGTGATTTTTAATTGCGTAATTTAAAAAAAAAAGATTTTCAATTAATTAAAGTAAAAAGTAAAGTTCCCCTTTCAGACCTTGAGATCTGTAGGACAAATGATGTTAAGATCATCTGTTTCTGTGGCCAACAGTTAACAAGCAGGGTGTCATGTGACTAGCACAAAGACCAAGAGTCTTTACTTTCTCCAACTAAAGTACCCATTTGAGTTGGGTGGCCGCCTCAGGGGTGCCCTAAAAATCCAGAAATTCAAAATTCAAGTCTTCACTAAGATAAGAACCTAGGATCACAGGTTGGGAAACCAAGTGTTTAACAACTCAGCCACCGCACCTCCTTTCAATTAATTACATATTCAAATATATTTTCTATTAGTTCTAGTTTTCAAATTCAAAATTGTGGGGGTTTTTTATCAAACAGAATGACAGCAAAAAAACAAAGAAAAAAAAAGTTGTGTTTGTAGAAAAGAATTTGAAATATTGAAAACAAAAATTAAATTTATCTATTAAACATTACTTTCACACAAAAAAAAGACTAACTTGTTTGAATGGTTTGGTCTTTGTGGTCATGACATATTCAAAGTTGCATAGTTCACAGGATTTCTTGTCTGAGCTTTTGATCCACTTCTGAAGGCAAGCAAGATGGATGAACTTTAGACTTCCAGAGCATAAACATGGGGAGATAAGTCTGAAAAACAAATACAAACATAAAAGAAATGCCAATTAAAAATAAAACTGATAAAATCTGTTTTGATTATAAAAAAAAAAGTAAAATTTTTTTATTTTTGTTATTATATTTTGGATGTTCCTTCAGAAAGGGAGATTATTACATCTTCTGCAGTAATGCGAGGGACAGCAGCAAGCAGGATTCTAGCTCCAGACCGTCATGATAAAGTACAGCAGACCACATGGCAAGGCAGCCATAATTACAGGACAAGTTGTCTATGTTGAAAAAATGTCTCAATCATTTTATATATGTAGTTGTTGTGCGCATCTAGAGTTGCTTCTTGTGTGATGTTTCTCTTTTGTGCACCATAATGGTTTGTGCGCTCTAGTTCCTAAGGACGCGCTTTGTTGATGTCATTGCTTCTTTGCCTCTGATGTGGTTGTGCTAATGGCGGATCTTTTGTTGGAGTTTTCTTTGCTGTTTTCTTCCCCAGTATTGGGTAAGTTAGTTTAATTTGCTTTGTTTATTTTTGAAATCGTTACTAATATAATATTGTATTTTTCTTGTTTAGGGACGCAGACTTGGGACTGTGTTATTGTAAGCCTGATTTGTTTTGGTGTGGTCCATGCATCCAAGACATGGTGAATATTTGTGTGTGGGCTTCACGAGCCCTGATCAAATTATGGCACTGAGATTAAAGTGTGCTATGTTATTTTGAATAAGCTGCTTATTTGTATTTGACCATGTATAATACTAGTTACCAAACCCGTATTCATCTGTCATGTCATGTTACATTATTAATTCATTAAATTGTTGCATTTACACTCTTGTTATTTAACTGATATAAGTTCACGTCTAGTCAGTATTTGTGTTGCATAATTATCTACGTATTAACTAATAAACTATCCGGGGTGTCAGGGCAGATGAACCTGGCCAAATTACAACCCCAGCAGGAAGTGAACACTGTTAGGTGGGGAGCCCACATCATACCCTAGATGAACCCTAGATGAACCCGAAACAAAAATAGTCCGACATCAACTTGCATTATGCATACATCCTACATGTCAAGATAAATCATAGATGGTATCACAAAGTCCAGTCAAATGCTGATCAAACTAATATGAAATACCAGCTCTTCTAAACAGTTAAATGTCAAACTGTAGCAGCATATTTCTATTTTAATTTAAAAATAACATACTTTCTTTATAATTTCTTCAAGTTCTTAAGAGAAAATTTAATACTGTAACAGCATATTTAAATTTCACTTTAAAAATAATATAAAGAGCTACTTTCTTTATTATTCCTTTAAGTTCAAGTTTCATCCTCTGTGACTCCATGTTGAAATATCTCATATTTACCTTTCAAGAAGGACAGATAACTATTTTTAAAAATTACAAATGTTTAGTTTAATCTTTATTTCAACATTTGTATCACATTTCTCCTTTTATATTCTTTTTAATGGGCTATTGATTGGTTTCAAAATTAACATTGTTCCATAAATATTAAAATCATGACAGATAAACATTTCAACAAGACAAATTTGTATTGCTTATTTGTGTAGACATTGATAAATGAAATCATGACGCAATTTGAGACTATACTAGACAGACCATCAAAACAATCTCACATTTCCTCTTCACATCACATCTTTTTAGAAACTGGAAGAAACTAGTGCAAGAGAACTTTGATCAAGACTTACACATGCCACAATTCACAAGACTTACAAATGCCACAATTCACAAGACTTACACATGCCACAATTCACTCACAAGTATTCAAAATGTACAAAGACCAAATCTGGTCATTAATATTTATAACATGTTGGTTATATGTTGACAAATATCTTGTACTTCAAAATGTTATTGTTCAGTATTAAGCTAGGATATTGGACCACATTTGACAAACACCAAACAATTTGAAAAGCAAATATAACATTTGTAAGAATCTCTGAAAATCTAGTAATTGAGACTCAATAAAATTACGCATCAAAATGTTGGTGAACATGTCAACTAATAATTTGTTTGTTACATCTGTTGTGTGGCACTTCTGCTTGGTTAAGTCCAACACTTTGTGATGACTAACAAAAGCAAACCTGCATTAAGTGTAAAACTCATCTTTAACACACTCAACGTAGCTACTATGTAAGACCACTAATACTATGAAAGACCACAACTACTATTACCACTAATGCTATGTAAGAACAAAACAGCCATGTAAGACCACAGCTGTTATGTAAGACCACAGCTGTAATGTAAGACCACAACTGCCATGTTAGACCACAACTGCCATGTTAGACCACAACTGCCATGTTAGACCACAACTGCAATGTAAGACCACAACTGCCATGTAAGGCAACAGCTGCTATGTAAAACCACAACTGCTATGTCAGACAACAGAGGCAATGTAAGACCACAACTGCTATGTAAGACAACAGAGGCAATGTAAGACCACAACTGCTATGTAAGACCACAATGTACTTACTTATTATTGTCCTCTCCTTCACAATGACATATTCGACAGATGTCCAGTTTGTCAGAGACACTGGATAAAGTGGAGTCACACCTTTTGGCCAGGTTTGGTCCATCTGTTAACGCTGTGACACTGGGTAATTCAGATTTCTGTAAGATTCTCTGTTGTTGGGGAGGGAAATAAAATAAAAAACGTTTTTTTTAAAGGAATCCAAAATTACAATGAAACTTTTTAAAATCTTCGGATGTTCTTTCAAATAATACGATCGTTACATCCTATATTATCCATTTGTTTTTCTAGTCAAGCATATGAATTAAAATCTGATTCAGGTAATCCTTTCCATGCTTTAAAAGCTATATGTAAGGAGAACCTGTACAATTTGGCCTACCATATGGAATAAGATAAGTGCCTTTTGTGCCTGAGTATTTTATTAGGTTGTGTTTTGCATTTGTAAATTTAGTTCAGTGTTGTATGGATTATTGCAACTTCACTTACTTAGTGTTCTATCCTGAAGTGTTTCTAAATTGAGTGATTTGACTAATGTTGTTATTCTAATCAAATGTCAATATTCGTCTGTTATAAATCTCACTAGTTTTGAGTAAACATATCTTGCGCTCTTATTTCAATTCTAAATGAAGTAGAAATTGACTAGTCTGCTATAAGGAAAATCTAGTCCTCTCTTCAATGTGATGTAATTTGTTTCCTGCGAGGTTCATTGCCTTATTATTTATTTTACTCCTTCCATAAAGTCAATGGTGAAAGTTTTTTTTCAACTGGATTTTTATTAGAGAATGTAAAGTTCTGTTGCTTTTACATAGTAACTAGTAGTGTTGCTATATAAGATTTGTAAGTAACGTATGTAAATCTGTGAAATAAAAAAAGTGGTATATATGTGTATGAATATGTCAGTCTTACCGTATGTAAACATGTACTTTGCCAGCGTGAGTCAGTTAAGGGAGTGTGTGTGTGTGTGTAAGCGTGTCAGGATTTATTGACTGATTCTGAGGTAATGAACTCTTTATGTTGTGTCTGTTCTATTTATGTGAATGTTTCTGTTGTGTTGTTGTTGTTTTTTAGTGAGAAAGAGTCCTTGTAATCACAACGAATGTACATATTTTTAATTAGACTAGCTGTCTGATGATACAACCCAAGGACTATATTAGACTAGCTGTCTGATGATACAACCCAACTATAATTTAAATTAAACTAGCTGTATGAAGATATAATCCAACGACTATATTTTTAGACTGTCTGGAGATATAATCCAACTATAATTTAAGTTGAACTAGCTGTATGAAGATATAATCCTACAACTATATTTTTAGTTAGACTAGTTGCCTGATGATACAACCTAACATCTGAAAAAAAAAACAGATCAGTGTATCTTATGGAACATAAAAAGGGTCGCTATCTGTCAATCAGTTATTTGACATGTTCATACAACGTGCATTGAATTGACGAGTTTTCTAAACTCATTCTAACATTCATTAGCACAACATTAAGGCCAAATAAAAAGTAAATAATAATAATAAAATATAACTTTATAGTCTCCATTGACTTGCTTCTATAGTTAGTGAAGAAGAAAACTATCACACTTAACATTCTTAGCTTTCTTGGATGCTCCTTTGGTTTCAATTGTAATGCGATATGGTGTGTCCAGCAGAAATGATCAATCATTCAATATCATTATTTAAATTTTTAAAAAGTCAGTCTAACCTAACCAAGACCAGTGAGAGGTCAGCATGCATAATTAATACAGCAATACACTCCAAGGCAGCAAGAGTTCAATGATCTCCCTTGGCTGGGCTATAACATCTCTTGATGGTTCCGAAAAGAAGCGAAGAGAACGAAGACATTTGAAGAGAGAACGAAGACATTTGAAGAGAGAACGAAGACATTTGAAGAGAGAACGAAGACATTTGAAGAGAGAATGAAGAGTCAAGACAAGGACAAGAGTAAAAGAGTGATACAAACTGAGGGGGGAGGGGGGAATTTGGGGGGGGGGGGAAATAAGATCAATTATTTTAAAAAGTAAAAAAGAATGAATCAGAACATAATTAATTGAATACTTTCACATGCAGAGAAACTAAATGGGGGGGGGCACTAAAGATGAAGAGAATCTACAAGCCAAGAAACTAGTGCCACTGAAGGATGAATACGTTTGAAAAATGATAATTACAATATTGAATGAGACAAATAGGCAGACAGACAGACAGACAGACAGACAGACAGACAGACAGATAGATAGATAGATAGATAGATAGATAGATAGATAGATAGATAGATAGATAGATAGATAGATAGATAGACAGACAGACAGATATAGATAGATAGATAGATAAATAGATAGATAGATAGATAGATAGACAGACAGATATAGATAGATAGATAGACAGACAGACAGACAGACAGACAGACAGATAGACAGACAGACAGACAGACAGACAGACAGACAGACAGACAGACAGATAGATAGATAGATAGATAGATAGATAGATAGATAGATAAATAGACAGATAGATAGATAGATAGATAGACAGACAGATATAGATAGACAGACAGACAGACAGACAGACAGACAGATAGATAGATAGATAGATAGATAGATAATAAAATAACTACTCCAACCACGTCGTGCAATATCTTGAAATCATGTGTTAGACTATTGACATATTTCAACGTCACACATTTGATCGATACGCAGTTATCATGAAATATTAACATAGCTTTAGTTAATGGTGTTAAATAATCAACTGCACAAGTCTACAAGAGGCAGAGTGTAGCCTTTATCAAGCTGCTAAGGTTGGCGATCAAGGCATTGTATTTGTGCAGTTACCCGGACACCAGAGCGATAGTCTGAGCAGATAGAACAAAAAAGCCATCTGATACATCAGTGGTCTTCAAACTTTTTTGTCCTATTGACCCCTTTTCTTATTTTTTTTTTTAATTCACTAGAGGCCCCCCCCCCCCCCCCAAGAAAAAAAAACATAAAGAAGCGTGAGAAGGCAAATTGGAACAAAATGTCATTTATTTTTATGCTGTCAATAACACTTATCACGCATGGGAGACGACCGCATGCCAAAGGCGAGCTTGGAGGAGGACGGCGTTACAGAGGTGCCTCCCGTAAGCGCTATGAAGATCCAATCAGGCGCCATTTCGCACTCACTGGTTAAGAGGAAAGTACCTGGCAGCAGATGACCTCTAAGAAAGACAGTTGGAGAGCTCTCACAAAAGCTGCTGGACAAACATTTGAGACTTAATTAAAGAAAAGCTTTTATTGAAGACAGGCGCAAAAGGCAGAAAGAAACCTTAAATAGACCGCCAGCAGACAACGGCTTTGTCTGCACAAATTTCGAGAAAATATGCATGTCGCATCTGGGTATGTGTGGTAATGTGAAACACTACACTCAGTCTTAGTCTTCGGAATCGAAGACATTGCCAATAGTATCATTATATTAAAATTGGCAGTGATTACACACAAAAATTAATCTAATTGTCATGACTTTCTTTTAAATCCTAAGAATAGTTTTCTTTTAAATTATTGAATATTAGGGCCTAGTGTTTTTAGGTTTAATTGCAATTTTATTTTTATAGAAAACATTATTACTGATGAATTTACAACAAAGTAAAATTAAGCTAATTGAAACCTTGTGCCTCCTGCAGTCTGACAATATTAGAAATTTCAAGCTTTAAATTAGCCAAAATAAGGCCAAGGTCTTTTCTAGTGACTACATCCAGTCTATTTCTTTGCTTATTCATTACGTTTGTTACGCACTAAATCTAAATGTATGTTGATGGAAAAGCTAAAACATAATTCCATTTTCGACCACAGTTTTGAAATTTGACAGAAACCTTCAAGTGCAGCCACATCTCTGTTGTGCCTCCTACGTTGACATTCTTTTTACTGAAGACATAATTTTGTAAATCTATTTTTTCCTTGCAAACTGAATTTTAACATCAGTAACAAATGTTAAATAATTGTCATTTATATTTATTTATTTATTGACATCCTAGAATCGAATCGTAATCTCTTCATAGATCATTGTTATGTCAATTGCATAGATATCGATGTCTTTAAGCAGTAATTCATTTGTCAACAAACAAGTTCGATCTATGTGAGATTGTAAAACTCTTTAAAATTGATTGAATATCTCGATACAAGAAATAAATGCTATAATCAATGAAAGTCAATTTCTTTCCTTGCAGTCGGAGCTTGGTTTTATTCATTTGCGTTAGATGCCTACCACGTAAAACATTTTGTTTAGCCTGCTTTCAGTCATCGCCAAACGCTGAATCTTCCTGTTTCTCAAAAAATCATTAAAAAATTGTATTTAAGAGCTGAACAAAGCGAGCAATAACAAACGCCTTTCTTCTTCGTTCTCATTGTTATGTTGGAGTGTTCAGATGACTAGACCAATACATGAAATGAACTGCGCAGTGGTTTCCAAATCAGGGCGCTCTCCATATAGTTTCCTTTCTATTGGGGTGATTTGGGGCCAATGTCTTATACGGGCCTCTTGGTAAATAGAGCAGTTTTGGAGGACGTGGTTGGCATTCTCTGGTGATACTCCACATGGGCCGATTTCACTGGTTCCAATTTTGAGCTTCCGCCTTTCAAAATACAGCGAACTTCAGTTTACAACAAGAGTCTAACATCTTTTTCATCATATGTTTCACAAAACTGTTGAAGGATGAGATTATTTTCGGCATGGGTTTGTATTTTATGTAAATTTTTTATAATTAGATTCAAATAGAAATGAAATAGCGGCTAAACTTTTCTTAAGATGTTGCCTGTGTTGCCTGTTGCCTCACAAGGTGGATAGATCTGTTCTTTATTCTATATTATTTATGAAGCCTTTGTAGCGTCCAATCACTGATGGACATTAGATACCCTTCGACTACAGCAAAAGAGTAAGAATTTAAAAATAGAAGATGGGATTCCCGAACTCAATTTCTAACGTTGTTTCTGTTCTTAAATTAAAAGCAAGCTAACTCTAATGTGACTATATTTAGTTTCCAGCTTTAATTTTGAAGACTTTTATTATTTCTTTTGTTTCAGTGCACCTTTAGTTTCTTCATACCCCCTTCATGCCCAGCGCCCCCTTACCGCCTCCTACGCCCCTTTGGCTCCCAGCGCCCCCACCCCCCAAATCACGAAAACGCCCCCCAGGGAGCCCCCCGTTGAAGACCACTGTGATACATTAAGACAATGTAATACAAACCTGGCACTGCAATGAACTAAGAAACTGGCACTATTCACTTTTTTTTTCTGCCATAAGCTACCCCTGAAGCCTGTTATGAGGAATAAGACTAGCGCGTGAAAGAGGCGGTACTTTCGGTGGGTGAATGCACGCTCATCGTTAAAAAAAAAAAAGCAGCCGTTTTCGCGCGATGGTCGTTTTTGGCGCAGAATGTTTTAGCTACATATGTTCATTTCATGATTTTTTTAAAAGAATTAATCATATCTTTGTTTTGTTTGGTTTCAAACGTATTTGTATTCAAAGAACAATTGTTATTTGTGTCTATTAAATTTGCAATTTAATTTGTTGTGTCATTATTGCTGTCTCACTAATATTATAATGTGTGTGTGTGTGGGTTTTAATATTGTCAAAATAAAACGATATAGAAACGACAAGTCCGGAGAATATCCTTAGTTAGCGATAAGCATTCATGGAACAGAATTATTACACTTTTGGGTGGAGGGGGGGGGAATGTATAGGTCTACTATATATATATACTATAGTTATTATATTATAGTTTTTTTTAAATTTATTATAGAAAGATTATGGTTTTGTAAATTATCGTCAGAACCTCTCGCAAAAAAAAAAAAAAAAAAAAAAAAAAAGGTTCGTCAAAACGTCTCGCATGGAAATGTCCAAATGTGGACAAAAGAAAATAGGAAAGAGCGCATTGAACATGGAAGTGGAAAAATCGCTACACAAAAGCACTAATAATTACAATAACTAACTCAGGTAAATCCAATTTTAAAGTGAATGCAAACCAAAACCCCATGTACCTGTAGAGTTCCAATGTCTAGTCATTGAATTATATGCAGAAGTGACATTGTTCAACAAATCTCCTTGCAGGAGAACAAAGTCCACTATTACTCTACAGCGCGGCCCAAAAAGAAAGTGGTCAGAATGTCAATAGGATTATATAAAAGTTCTATTATTACAATTGCGTTCATTTCAAACGTTCATTGAAGGACTTTTCTAGAACTGTTCCCAATTTTACTTTTCAAGTAAGGAGACGTGCTGGCCGAGTGCTGAAGCGTTTAGTTACCGACTGGGATTTAGAACTTAATGAGTTCCACCCAACTCTAGAGGGTACACATTTTTTTATAGGCCCCGAAAAGAAGGAAGGCTGAAGGCTGTGGCTAGTTTTCTGTGTTCTGTCTGTCTGTCAGTCTCATTTAGATCTCAAAAACTAAAAGCTCAACTGAAAATCAAACACATTTCACCAGATTTCAGGTGCCACGGCTACTTTCTGTTTTCTATAAATGAACCCCTTAATTTTTTCATTTTAATGTGTAAACATCTTTTAACCATTTCTTAAAAACAATAACTGAAATGCTTGTTTATTAGTAACTAGCAATAGTAACGGGAGGGAAGTGGGGGTGTGGAAATGAAAATAATTGTTTGTGTACATGGATATCTTTCAAGATTTCTTCAAATAATTTGTTTCAAATGTAAATATTTGGTTTTGTTTAAGAAGCACGTTCATTTTGTAACAAAATAAAAAAAACAACAAACAAACAAAACAATGCATACAGAGTGCACATATTTATGCCTATTATTAAAAGCTTGTATAGGTACTGGTTAATGTTATACTGGATATCTCTTATTTTATATCAAGCAGACTGAGAGGCGTATGTATGTACGTGTGTCCCAAATAAAAATCAAAACCGTTTGACAAATCTCGATAAATCTTGGCATAAATGTTCCTTAGATCATGGCGGAGACCGTAGTGTATGTTTAATGTCCCTCCCACAACCGGATGGCCTTAAAAATAGATAAAAAGTATCTAATTGTATCTCAATTAAAGAATGAAACTTTTTAACACATCGGGTAAACGGTTTTCACAGCATGGGCGTAGCCAGGGGAGGGTTTTTGGGGTTCAACCCCCCCCCTTGGGGGGGATCGGAATTTAGTGAATGATTTTTTGCTTTGATTTTGTTTATTTTAGGTGATATTTTAATACTAAAACATCAATTGCCCCAGCACAACCAATGGGGTTTTGAGTTTAAAACCCCTTACCAGGGGGTTTTGAGTTTAAAACCCCCTACCAGGGGGTTTTGAGTTTAAAACCCCCTACCAGGGGGGTTCGAGTTTAAAAACCCCTACCAGGGGTTTTGATTTTAAAACCCCCTAGTAGGGGTTTTGAGTTTTAAACCCCCTACTTAAGGTTTTTGCAGTTAACCTCCCCCCCCTCTTCTATAAAACAAAACAAAACGAAAATCCCCTAATTCCAAGAGCACAGTTAAGGGAGATTTTGATTTTAAAACCCCCTCCAAAATTTACGATAAACCCCCTCTTCAATATAAAAAAAAGTTAATTACGCACTCAAAATGTTATGAGCGTAGCTAAATGGGTTTTGACTTAGTTTTTAGTTTAAACCCCACTTCAGCGGGGTTTGAAGGTAAAAAATACCTCTTTAATAATAAAAACAAAGCAAATTATACACTCAAAATGTTTTGAGTGTAGAGTCAAAGGGGTTTTGAGTTTAAACTCCCCTCCAGTGGAGTTTGAAGCTAAAAAGTACCTCTTCAATATAAATAAAAGCAAATTACTCACACTAAAATCAATGAACGCTGCCAAAGGGATTTTGAGTTTAAATCACCCGCCAGGGATGTTTGAGGCTAAAAAATACATCTTCAGTGTAAGAAAAAAAGCAAATTACGCACTCAAAATGCTATGAGCGTTGCCAAAAGGGGTTTGATGTTAAAAATACCTCTTCAATATAAAAAAAAAGCAAATTACACACTAAAATTATTTGAGCGTAGCCAATCCAATCGGGAGTTTTGAGTTTAAACCCCTCTTCTACAGATGGCGTTTGTTTAAAGTTTAAAACCCCTCCAGATGGTTTTGAGGTTAAGATCCCCCTACAGAGCATTTTGAGGTGGAAAACCCCCAACAGATGATTTTGAGGATAAAACTTTTCTTTTCGATATAAAATCTAAAGCAAACTACAGTCACTTAATTCCAAGAGCGTATTCAAGAGTGGTTACACATTTTTACCAGTGGCAGGGCTCCCTTAATAAACTGCAGTGAATAGTCATCTGCCGAAATGAAAAAAAAAACCACTAAATGTGGCTCAACAAAGATGGCTAAGACAGATTTTAGGAGTCAGTTATAGAGATCGGGTTTAAATCAAGGAAATCCTATGCCGAACTGGGAGTCGACCCTTTAGTAAGATTGTGACAGAGCGACGCATGAGGTTTGCGGGACATGTTCTCCGACAAAATGAATTACGCATAAGAAGAGTTGCAATGATATCCTAGTACAACTTGACGCCACTCATTCATTGAGGTCCTCATGGCAGGTGAGAAGAGGCTTCAGATATTACCAGTGACAGATTTTTATGGAAACAGCTTGACGTCAAATGCTCCGAACGGCGCGGTAGGGTCTAAGTCAGTAAGAATAGCACATTAGGTTTTTGAAATAAAACTTTTTAATAGCATGAAAATGCACTGTAGATACCTCAGAATATGCATTTTGTTGGCTTTCAATATCAGAAGTAGTGCTTGTCGGCGGGGCTTCGCCCCGCGCTGGGGGAGCTCCTAGCGCTCCCCCAGACCCCCTTGCTAGTATTGGCGGGAAATCTACAATTGTTCCACTAACTCATGGAAGAACCTATTCTAGGGCACAATAAACGTCTTCCGAAAGAATGAAGGGTCAGAATGCAATAAAGATTATGTACACACACACACACATAAATACATATAAAAAAAAATTTCGCGGGGGGTGGGGGTCGGGGGGGGGGAGAAAAAAAATCCCCCCCCCGAAAAAAATCCTGGCTACGCCCATGTTTCACAGTATCTTATATCTGATATGAATATTTCGGCTGAACGGGTCAATCTATTTTCAAACTACTTTTATTTTCGTGGCAAAATATAAAACAAAATTAGAAGAGAACATCCTCCATGTTTGACAGGTCTAAATTCAATCGAGTAGATCAGTAATACCTAAACTAAGACCAGCTAGTACATATCAAAGTTTTAAGTTTCAGACCTTGCGATCTTTAGGGCAGATGATGTAAAGGTCATCTGTTTCTGTGGCCTACGGTTAACGAGGGTGTCATGTGGCCAGCACAACGAACTACTGCCTTTACATTTCAACAACTAATGTCAAATACCCATTAGAGCTGGGTGGACTTCGAGGCGCTCTAAAGATACCAAAATGAAAAATAACTGTCTTTTTTTAATATGAATAATATCTCTTCCTCCTTGCTGAAATTGTTCAGGTATTGAGACAGGACCTGGTGCAATGGAACTGAGGGATCTTTGAAATGTACATTTTGTAGGGAGGACAAAGGAATTGTGGCTAATGATACATTTATTTTTTGTACAACAGCGCATAACTGACTTCTTGTTAAACCAAAACTACGATTCTTTATATTTATAATTAACTAGTCGATCGGCGGCGTAGCATACGCCGCTATTTTGCAGGGCCGGCCTGAGGTGACCGCAGTGGGCTCCGCACTTATGCGACCGCAGTGGGCCCCGCAATTTCATAGGACCCGCGCTAATTCTACGTGTATAAATTATTAAATTAAACCATTGTTTAACTTATAACAGATTTCCCGCGATTTACCAGGAGCTCCTGGAAATCTCCTGAAATTGCAAAATATACGAAAAAGTTCTGGAAATATCCGGAAATTATTAAAATCTTTAGAAATCCCATACAAATCTCCTGAAATATATAGACAAAAATTGTCATTTTGGGGTGTCATTTAATATGGAAAATGCCAATTCTACTAGCGATAAAAAAAAAACACGTAATTTTGGAATCTGGTTAAAGAAACTTCTCGCGCCTCAAACTAATGAAAAATTACTTTAGTTCAACAATTCTGGTAGATAGATTGAAACATTTGGTAATTCTTGCTATTGAGCGTGATCTGTGTAGGAAATAAATTTTTAGGATAAACTGTATGACTTCGCTACACGCAAGGCTCGTAAAGTAGTTTTGTACGTAGTAAAGAATGAATAAAATGCAAAGACGAATTTATTTTCTAATACAAACTCTTAAATTTCACTTATTATCCGTGGCGTAACTCTAGTTCGTCCGACTTGCAGAAATAAGAGTGATCTTTCCTTTTCTTCTTCATCTCGTCCAAACTCTTGAGCGAAGAAGAGAATTATATATATAGATAGATAGATAAGATAATAAGTCACTATTCATATAGTCCTCTGTCAAATAAAAAGGGGGGTGGGGAACACTATGATAATCTGATTTTACTTGTATGCTTGTAGTGCTCAAAACATCCAAATTCTGCCTTTCGACACTATATTGCTTAACAACAACAAAAAGTCACTCTCAAATAGACTGCCTACAATTAAAAATGTTTGTTTATGTGGTTGGTGACTTTCAAGATGGTCATTTTATTACAACGTAATCTACACAAACCCACAAGAATAGCGTCATTAATTAGCATACAAGAATAATTTGACTTAAAATATGCATAAAGTAGATTCAAGAGATTCAAGGTAATCAGCATGTTAATGGTAGTGTTGAGTAAAGAAGTCTAGATGTCTGCTAGAGGCCATGATCTGGATGGCTGCTATCAAAAACGGCGCAATACGTTTTGGCGCAAAATGTTTTAGTCACATTATAAATGTTCAAATAGTCAAAATTATTAAAACGTTTTAGTTTTTTTTTTTTTGGGGGGGGGGGGGGGAGGGGGGGGGGAAGGGGTGTATTTTTTAAAAATATTATTGTATATTGAAAAAGAAAAAAAAAATTATTATAAAAAAAAAAATTGTTTTACAAATCATCGTAAAAACCCATCGAGACAAAACGGCTGCTCAAAGGCACAGAAACCACCACGCAAAAAAAGGGCTAAAACTGTCTGTTTCAAAGGGGTTGAGTGAAGAATACAAAGATATATTACCATTTCTACAAGGCACGAGTCATCACAATGTTCATCTGATGTTTTCTCTAATGGAACTGTGAAAATTGTCTCGGGGACAGGCACTGTGGTGTCAGAAAGTTCCTGTGGACAAGGTTCAGGTATCACTAGAGCTAAACTATTGACTCCAGTGCTTAACGTCAAGGGGTCTTCCAACGGCAACTCGGTGGTCGTAAGCTCAGGGCAGTGGTTGCATGGCTCCGGGGGATAGTCTGACAAGGTGTACACCCTGGTCGACTCCTCCGAAGCGCAGCGGTCGCGCCAGGACGTCATAAAGACAACATGCTGGTGTGGCTGCTGAAGATGTAGCCCAGACTTGTCGACATAATGTTGTTCTTCCTCTTCCACGCTGACCCAGGCAGCCTTCACCTCACCTTGTACATGCGACTCCAAAGCGGGATCGGCGTCGCATTCGTACCCCAAGTCCTTTCCGCTAAAAATCACATCCTTTGGGTTGGTTAGCGTCACGACCTCTTCGGTGCAAGGCAGCTCATTGAGGCCGACATCGATGGTTAATGAGTCCCCGTGTCTAGACTCCTCCTGATTGCTCTTATTGCTGTCTGCACCAGTGGATTCTTTCATGGTGATCACAGAAGATTAATGCAAGACGCACATACTGAACAGGAAAAAAAAAGAAACCAAAAATTGTATGTAAGAAAATATCTAACACTACTTTTAAACCTGTGACAAAATTCACACAGAATTAAAGAGCCAGAAATCACTAGCTGACAAATGTTAACGTTGGCATGCAATTCTAGTGGCGCCGTGGCTTCATTTAGACAAACTCAAAGAAAGAAACAGTCCCGGTTTAGATCTATAGGAAATGTGACAAAGTCCCTCTCTTTCGGGCGACACTGATGAAGACGTTTCATTGGAAAACTATATAAACAAAGGTCAAGAAACTCGACACCCTTTGTAATTTCCTAGGCAACGATAACTTCCCTTTTTGCTGCCATGACAACCAACGACTTTCTCTCGACAATGGTGACGTTTTTACCAGCGTCTCGCCTCTATCTCTTTCTCTCCCCACCCTATGTCACGTGTTTATTGACACGTCACGAGGTAACCCACTTTAAAAATCAGAATGTTTTTGTTTACTTTGCCCCCCCCCCTTTTTTTAAATGACAGCCCCCCCCCCCCACCCCCGGGCCATTCCGTCTTTTTTTCCCCGGCTTCTTTCTTACTTAAAAAAAAATGTAATTGTTTGTATGGAATGTAATTTGTTTGTGATGTTGTGATGGAGTACAAACATCACGAAGAGAACATTAGTTCATAAACAGACAAATGTCATCCGTCCTCACAACACGCCAGACCTACGCTCTCCCGCCCCCGTATACGGGAAAAGTGGTGGGACTGGAGATGTGAAAGAGTGAGGATCGTTCTTGTAGAATCAAAGTTTACATTGGAACATTGAATTAATGCCCAGCAAAATGAACGCCATATGGGAGAGAAACAAAGATGGGAATGGGGCAAACATTATTAGAACTTTGGAAGCTTGGATCACTATTGCCCTGAAAGTAGTTTGGTTTATTTGAGCGTGAAGCAATACAATCACACCCAAAATATAACGTTTAGTTTAATTTGAGGCAACACCAGCCAAGAAGGTCACTTAGCCTACGTTTAGTTTAATTTGAGGCAACACCAGCCAAGAAGGTCACTTAGCCTACGTTTAGTTTAATTTGAGGCAACACCAGCCAAGAAGGTCACTTAGCCTACGTTTAGTTTAATTTGAGGCAACACCAGCCAAGAAGGTCACTTAGCCTACGTTTAGTTTAATTTGAGGCAACACCAGCCAAGAAGGTCACTTAGCCTACGTTTAGTTTAAGACAATGCAATCACTCCCAGAAGGCACCTTGGTTTAGCTCGAGATAATACTATCCCCCCGCCCAGAAGCATGCTTAGTTAAGGTTAAGCCAATACAATTCCCCCCCCCCCCCACCTTTCCCGAGAAGGTAACGTTTTAGTTTGAAACAATACAATCCCACCCAGAAGGTAACGTTTTAGTTTGAAACAATACAATCCCACCCAGAAGGTAACGTTTTAGTTTGAAACAATACAATCCCTCCCAGAAGGTACATTGGTTTAGTATGAGGCAAATAGAATTGCTTTCAGAAGGTTACTTGGGTTTAATGTATGTGTCAACTGGATATGGATTATGCTGAGACATGTAATACCAGAGACATGTAATACCAGAGACATGTAATACCAGAGACATAAATGACTCTAAGAGGCGAAGATTCAATTTGTAGATAGAAGAAAAAATGATCAAAAGATCATTACTATTGTTCTAAGAAAGACTCGCACTATGCTACTCGACAGCCCCCTGCACGTTAAAGATGTCAATGCCAACGCTAACGGATGTACGCGCACACCAGAGCAAGCAGATTACAGAAAATGCAAGGCAGTTTGGTTGGCCGCTCACTCCTGAACACCGACACCGAGGCCCCCCCCCCCCACACACACACACAGACACACAAAGCAGAGGGATCATTTCCCAAATTAAATACCGTACAACGATGATGCAAAACTGAGTTCGTTTTTTTTTTTTTACAAGTGTCGTTTCGAACAGTTCCTGTTAGCATTGGCTCGGCTAGTATCTGGGAAGAGTATAGGGGCTTTGACCTTAACACGGGTCAAAGTCATCCGACTCGGATCTCTGGTGTTTTCAACAAGTCTGCCAAGGAGAGCGGGACATTTACGTCATCTACCCATTTTGTTTTCCCCCTCGCTTGGTCCACCTGACACGGTGACCTACTTGTTTTTTTAACGCTGCCTGATCTTGTAATGGATTCTTACCGTGACAACATTTAAAACTAGGTGAGCTCGTCCTCTAAGACCGTAGAACTGAATCAAGCTGGCCAACTATCTGATCATTACACTCTCCAAATAACAAAATGAACACAACTGACAATCTTACCAGGCAAAAGGTAAAAATGAAAAATAAACATAACTTGCACTCATATTTGGACGTACTCTTTAACAAAAAAAACACTAACTCTCAAAACCCGACAAGTCAGACTTAAGTAGATGCAACATTAACTTGATTAAGATATAGAATCATATTATAGACAATATCGTTTTCATTCATCCCTGCAGGCATCAATCCTTTCATTCCCTCTGCACGTACACACACACTGTCAGATCCATTCCGAAGTACAAGCTACACACAGTGACATGACGTAGGTCTCAACAAGTTATGTAGGTCTATTTTTGTTTTCAACACATCGTTGCAGGGTTCCACTATCTACCATTTATCACCTAATGTACTGAGATTTTAGTCAACTGATAATAACATTTGTCTATGGCGGAAAACAATAAGCATATCTGTTGAATTATAGCACGTCCTCTGGTTTCATGCACAGACTTGAGAAAGTGTGCTCTACAAGTAGCTCGGAATAGAAATGACATAAGACATATGCCTACGTGTTGATTCGTAGTCGTGCTAGTCTAAAAATAGAGATGCTTTAAAGGTTTCTATTTATGGCGAAACAAAAAGAGGTGGAAAGGGAGGGGGTGGACTTAGACGTGTTTAAATATTCAATTACAAAGAGAATTATTTCTTGCGCTTGTCAAGATCTCTGGGCAGCATGCTGAACGCAGCGGCGCAGCAGCCGAGAAGTAGCAGACTATCAATCTGGCATTGATCTCTTCATACAAAGACACGTTTCTCCATCGGAAATAGCATCAGCCTACCTTTCAGTCGATACTTTTCCACGTTCGGAAAGTCGATTAGAGAACCCCGCTCTCTGGTTGAAATTAGCATTACGGACTTGGAGAACCCGCACTTTTTTTTTTTACACAAAGCCTTTTGGCTTAGGAAAGTCACCAAGTTCTAAACATATTTGTGTGGCCACGAGTAACGCCTTTCTAATCCTGATTCAATGATTTGCAGACAATCAGAATATTCAAATCTAACATTCATATTTACATTCAGCAAGCTGTGCGAAGTCATGCATGAGACCAACACAAAATCTAGTGAGCTCATTTGCTGGTAAATATGAAAATCTTCGCTTGTCTTCAGAAGAAAACATAGAAATACTTTTATTTATACGGCGAACGGAACTTGGGAGAGATTTTTAAAAATGTATTAATACGTAATGTAGTGTGCTATCAGATAGCCTCGTTTCGGATTATCCGAGTATGATAAGAAAAAAAAAAAAACTAAAGAAAAAGTTCCAAGCCTTTATTAGTAAATATATAGGTACGACTCTAGTTTCTATGGGACATCTGCGTATCGAATGTAAGTCTATCTCTGCAAACAGTATCACATGACTAATGGTTGTATCACTAGATAGCGCCAAATGCAAAAGCTCCATTGAGAACTGTCTTAAACTCCTTCACATGTCTGGAGTCGAATCATTTCTACATTCGTCTAACAGACTAAAATCTTTTATTAAAGTCAGAAGCCAGCATCAAACTACTTAAGTTAAACGGCATTCTTCAGTATACAAATATATTTAGGTAAGAGGAACATAGTGCTAGATAAAAGGAACATATAGTTAGATGAAAGGAGCATATAGTTTAATAAAATGAACATTTAGTTAGATAAGAGGAACATATTGTTAAGTAAAACACTTAGGTATGAGGAAAACATACTTGGGTAAAAGGAACATAAGGTTAGATAATAGGAATATATTTTTAGGTAAGAGGGATATATTTTAGGTAAGAGTAACATGGTTAGATAAGAGGAACATAAGGTTAGATAAGAGGAACATAAGGTTAGATAAGAGAAACATATTGTCAGATAAGAGGAACATATTTTAGGTAAGATGAACATATGGTTAGAAAAGAGGAACATATGGTTAGATAAGAGAAACATATTGGCAGATAAGAGGAACATATTTTAGGTAAGAGGAACATATTGTTAGGTAAGAGGTACATATTGTTAGATAAGAGGAACATATTGTTAGATAAGAGGAACATATTGTTAGGTAAAAATAATACTTAGGTATGAGGAAAACATACTTGAGTAAGAGGAGCATATTGTTAGGTAAGAGGAACATATGATAAAAGGAACATATTGTTAAATAAGAACAAATTGTTAAATAAGAAGAACTTTGATTTAAGTAACATTGGAGGATGATGTTTTTATTGGATGAACGAGTACACCCATTCGAACGATTTATTGCTGATACATTCCAGAGTGTTTCAAGGGCTCATTTCAAGTTGAAATAGTTGGCACATTGACTAGTGTGACCCGGCTAGTAAAGACGTCTTTCTACATCACGAGACTTCAACCAACTGTTCACGAGTTTCAAAGCTAGCGAGTGTTCTGACAAGCTATTCACTAATTAGGTCCGTTACACATACTGAAAAAATAAAATGCTTTAAATGTGTCTTTTTAAGGTCGGCATTAATTATTCCCCTTGTTAACCTTACTAAATGTCTCATTGATTAAATAACCAGCTAAACAAATGGACACATATTGGATTGAATCATGTAATATTATATAGAATTTCTCAAAAAAAATAAATAAAATGAGGGACATGATATAGTACATGGGCATAGCCAGGATTGTTTCGGGGGTGGGAGAATGTTTTTCTCACCCCCCCCCCATACGATATATATATGGTGTTTGTGTGTGCACATAATTAATCATTAATACATATCGACCTTTCATTTTTTTGGAAGTCGTTTATTGTACCGGTACCCTACGAAAGGGTTTTCCTAGAATTAGTGGAAAGACTCTCGACACGCCCCCCGCCCCCTTGCTAGCCAGAGGATCTGAGAGGACACTGTGAGCATATTCTGAGGTATATACAGTCCTTTATCCTGCTAGTAAAAAATTTTAGTTCAAAATCCAAATCTGTTAATCACTGCACTTTATTAATGGAGTCCAGCGACTGGTAGAGATTTGTAACTCCACTTGGCTAGGCTCAGGGAAGTCGCTTTAGATGGAAAAGGGAAGTTCTAACGTCAAAACCATCTGTTGGGGGGGGGGGGGTAAACTAAAAATCTCTGGAGGACATTTTTTTAGAATCCCAACTCACACCCCCTTTGCTACGCCCATGGTATAGTATATACATATATATATATATATATATATATATATATATATATATATATATATATATATATATATATATATTTTACACACTGAAAGTCTTTAAAAAAAGATAAATTCCACATACAAATCTATGACTAGTGAGGCGCGGTGGCTGAGTGGTAAAGCGCTCAACTTCCGAAATGGGGATCCCGGGTTCGAATCCAGGTAAGACTGGGATTTTGAATCTAGGGATCTTTGGAGCGCTTAGGAGTCCGCCCAGCTCTAATGGATACGTGACATTAAATGACATGCTATTAAAAGGAAAGACGATTGGTCCTTATGCTGGCCACATAGAGGCGCGGTGGCTGAGCGGTAAAGCGCTTGGCTTCCGAACCGGGGACCGGGGTTCGAATCCTGGGGAAGACTGGGATTTTTAATTTCGGGATCTTCGGGCGCCTCTGAGTCTACCCAGCTCTAATGGGTACCTGACATTAGTTAGGGAAAAGTAAAGGCGGTTGGTCGTTGTGCTGGCCACATGACACCCTTGTTTACCGTAGGCCACAGAAACAGATGACCTTTACATCATCTGCCCTATAGACCACAAGGTCTGAAAGGGGAAACTTTTACTGGCCACATGACACCCTCGTTAACCGTGGGCCACAGAAACAAATGACATTTACATCATCTGTCCTATAGATCGTGAAGTCTGAAAAGAGTAGGCTACTTTAATTTTTTTTTTTTTACTCTATATAAAAAGACACAGCGAAATAGTTGAATGACTATCTACTTGTCCACATTTTACTTCTATTGTAGAGAATTTGATTAATGCATTCGACTTGGGTCATCAAAGATTTGTAAAACAGTCACAGACTACTACATCTAATAATCACAATGACTTGAGTTCAAAGGTTTGACGAATGGAAGAGAACTGTGGGTCATGGGAAGGAGATTATTCATAGAGAGAACAGGAGGCTGCTCCTATGTCCAGACTCAGACACAAAGACAGGAATAGATCGTCATAGAAGCAACGTCTGTCAGGAGCCTGGACACGATACAGTCAATACGAAGCTAGCAATAGGATTATTTGCTAGTCAAAACTTGACAAAAAAAGAAATCGGGAATGAAGCCACAGCGAGAATTTAGCACATATCGAAAATCAAAATGTCTAGAACCTGATCAAGTTACACAAAAATAGAGCTTGCCAATGTAGTAGGTAAACGTTTAATCACATGAATTGTAACGTAAGTTTCATTGAATTCAGACGAAACCTCTAAAATACTTTTCATTGTAAACATTTTGAAAATGAATAAACGAGTGTTTCACTATGTTTTACCTAACAGCAACAACTATTTGTATAGTATCTAAACAAACGTTATTAGATAACCTAATGTTTTCATAGTTCCTAAATAAATGCTTGTATAGTATAATATATGACTTGAACAAATGTGTTTATATTCCCTAAATTAATGCTTTTATATTACTGATATGTTTTTGCATTGCCTAAACTAATGTTTTAATAATACATAAACAAATGCTTTTATATTAGCTAAACTGATGTTTTTTATAACACCTAACAAACAGTTTTTACATGACCTAACCAGGTAATGACAAGATATTGCTCAACAGACAATAATGTTTACCTGACAATATTTCTTGGGTTCCTACTATCAGAAAGTACACTCGGTAGATCTACTAGAGTCTACTTGGCCAGGTAATGAGAGACTTGAAGTGAGGGGGACACACATTAGTAGATCTGGATGTCACCTGTGCTCCAGAATGGTACCTGTGGGCTACCCGTCACGGTACACGGGTCACGGGGGAGGGTGCAGACAACACACACCTACACACCCATCACCAGGGCCTGGACGTCACTAGGACTACATGCTGTGGGAAGGGGAGGGACCAAATGTCAACGCCAAACCTACGTCACACAAAGCCTTTAGTCACGTAGCCTTGGTGAGAGACTAAATGGGATTCAAGCACGTGTGGTGGGGAGAAAGCAAGGGGGGTTCCGCCCCACTTCTCACTCAGGGCTAAATATTTGTGTATGCAAACAATGCTTGCTGGGTTCCAATGTTTACACACAATGAACTATGCTCTCATCTAGAATCACATCTCATTGGCTTCCTACATATGTACAGTCATCTTCGAGTCCATAGGATATGAGAAATGTGGTCATCTTCGATCACGTAGGAGGAGCTATATATGTACAATGTAGTCTTCCAACCAATAAACCCATAAAACCCACCCACTCTCTAAATCACCCACGTTTCGGAAATGCGTGCGGCCACTGCTTCCGGTAATTAAATCCTCTTAAAAATGTTGAGGTTAATAGCAGACGATTGTTTGATTACAATGCCAGAGTAATACAAACAACGGGTATCCTAACGATACCCCCCCCCCTTTCCCATTGCTTACTGAGTAACACTAGAACTCACTAATTGGTTAGTCCCCGGATTGAAATAATTGGAGGCCCCGGGCATGATTTTTAAGGAGTTTTCTATCCCCTTGTGAATATGCATTGAATTAATATTAAAATGAAAGAAGTATCAGTGTTTAGTACAGTCATACTATACAGTTTAAATAAGCTTGACCAGATATTTGTCCTATATCCAAACAATGGGTTCTAGTAAATCATAGCAAAGTCGAGACCTAAATCCAGCCTCGTGTTCACCAGTAAAAACTGGGCGTTTGTTTACAGGCCAGGTATTTGAGACAGACTTGACTTTGACAGAGACTTCGATTGACTTATTGGAGTCACTCAGTTTGATAGCTTTATAGTCGACACTTATTATAGTTATAAACCTGTCTCTTCTTTCTCAGTGGTCACGTCTAAATTGTCGTAAGACCTGTCTGAATGTATGAGTCAAGTCATCATTTGGGGGGGGGGGGGGGGAGGGGGGGAAGAGTGGTAAAACTCTTTGTTTCCGAACCGAGGGGTCCTGGGTTCGAATCCTGTTGAACACTGGGATATTTTTAAATTTAGGGATCCTTAGAGCGCCTCTGAGTCCACCCAGCTCTAATGGGTACCCCCCACATTAGTTGGGGATTAAGTAAAGGCAGTTGGTCGTTGAGATGGCCACATGACACCTTTACATCATCTGCCTTATAGATCGCAAGTTCTGAAGAAGGAATTTTACTTATGGCCCCAGTGGGGGAGTTCAGGGAATGAGCTTGTGATCTATGGGGCATATCAAGTTAAGACCATCTGTTTCAATGGTTTAGGGGTTTGTCATGGTGCTATTACAACAAACACTTAACTTTCCCAAAGTAATGTCAGGTACATATTAGAGTTGGCTGGACTCAAAGGCGTCCAAAAAATCCCGAATTCAAAAACTCAGTGTTCACACAGAGATTCGAACCCAAGACCTGTCGGTTCAGAACTAAACGCTTTACCACTAGGCCACTATCAAATAATTTGATCCTTTGTATTGGCACGAGTGTTACCACAGATACACCAAAGCATGACATTTTGCTACAAACAATGTTTGTGATAATCAAAGTTATTGTAACGTGCTGATTAAATTCAGCTATCTATGTTGATGAAATGTGCAATGGTTAGTTATCAGGAAAAGGGGGGGGATATTGAAAGCCTTGTTGTCCTTTATATTCTGGTCGTGTTGTATGCGCTCTGGACTGTCGTACGATTGTCTCGATGGTCCCAGGTTCGAACCCTGCCCGCGGCCACCCCCAGTCCTGCTAGGCTGAAATAATATTGCTATTATCTTCAATTCTGAAATATGTAAAACATTTTGCAAATTAAACAAACATTTAACATAATATATATGGACCATGTAGTAGTCTAAAGTTCTCAGTTACAAATACTTGAGATATATTAGTTTATTAGAGTACTATATACGACCTACACACTGAAGATCACAAAGCATTACTCAACGACTAAAAACATTTTTTTTCTTCCTTATTGTGTACTTGTTTATTATCTTACAAGATCCTAACATAAAATATCTGAACACCATTCTCGGATCAAGTTGACATGTGAGGTATTCGTTATTCATTGTCGACACACGAATCAATACAAAAAGTAACCAATTCGTTATTCATTGTCGACACACTAATCAATACAAAAAGTAACCAATTCGTTAGACACTGTCGAAACACGAATCAATTAAAAAAGTAACCAATTCGTTATTCATTGTCGACACACGAATCAATACAAAAGTAACCAATTCGTTATTCATTGTCGACACACGAATCAATACAAAAAGTAACCAATTCGTTTTTCATTGTCGACACACGAATCAATACAAAAAGTAACCAATTCGTTATTCATTGTCGACACACTAATCAATACAAAAAGTAACCAATTCGTTAGACACTGTCGAAACACGAATCAATACAAAAAGTAACCAATTCGTTATTCATTGTCGACACACTAATCAATACAAAAAGTAACCAATTCGTTAGACACTGTCGAAACACGAATCAATTAAAAAAGTAACCAATTCGTTATTCATTGTCGACACACGAATCAATACAAAAGTAACCAATTCGTTATTCATTGTCGACACACGAATCAATACAAAAAGTAACCAATTCGTTTTTCATTGTCGACACACGAATCAATACAAAAAGTAACCAATTCGTTATTCATTGTCGACACACTAATCAATACAAAAAGTAACCAATTCGTTAGACACTGTCGAAACACGAATCAATACAAAAAGTAACCAATTCGTTATTCATTGTCGACACACTAATCAATACAAAAAGTAACCAATTCGTTAGACACTGTCGAAACACGAATCAATTAAAAAAGTAACCAATTCGTTATTCATTGTCGACACACGAATCAATACAAAAGTAACCAATTCGTTATTCATTGTCGACACACGAATCAATACAAAAAGTAACCAATTCGTTTTTCATTGTCGACACACGAATCAATACAAAAAGTAACCAATTCGTTATTCATTGTCGACACACTAATCAATACAAAAAGTAACCAATTCGTTAGACACTGTCGAAACACGAATCAATTAAAAAAGTAACCAATTCGTTATTCATTGTCGACACACGAATCAATACAAAAAGTAACCAATTCGTTATTCATTGTCGACATACGAATCAATACAAAAGTAACCAATTCATTATTCATTGTAGACACACGAATCAATACAAAAAGTAACCAATTCGTTATTCATTGTCGACACACGAATCAATACAAAAAGTAACCAATTCGTTATTCATTGTCGACACACGAATCAATACAAAAAGTAACCAATTCGTTATTCATTCTCGACACACGAATCAATACAAAAAGTAACCAATTCGTTAGACATTGTCGACACACGAATCAATACAAAAAGTAACCAATTCGTTACACATTGTCGACACACGAATCAATTAAAAAGTAACCAATTCGTTATTCATTGTCGACACACGAATCAATACAAAAAGTAACCAATTCGTTAGACACTGTCGACACACGAATCAATTAAAAAAGTAACCAATCCATTATTCATTGTCGACACACGAATCAATACAAAAAGTAACCAATTCGTTATTCATTGTCGACACACGAATCAATCCAAAAAGTAACCAATTCGTTATTCATTGTCGACACATGAATCAATACAAAAAGTAACCAATTCGTTATTCATTGTCAACACACGAATCAATACAAAAAGTAACCAATTCGTTATTCATTGTCGACATACGAATCAATACAAAAAGTAACCAATTCATTATTCATTGTCAACACACGAATCAATACAAAAAGTAACCAATTCGTTATTCATTGTCGACACACGAATCAATACAAAAAGTAACCAATTCGTTATTCATTGTCGACAAACGAATCAATACAAAAAGTTACCAATTCGTTATTCATTGTCGACAAACGAATCAATACAAAAAGTTACCAATTCGTTATTCATTGTCGACAAACGAATCAATACAAAAAGTAACGAATTCGTTATTCATTGTCGACACACGAATCAATAAAAAAAGTAACCAATTCGTTAGACACTGTCGACACACGAATCAATTAAAAAAGTAACCAATCCGTTATTCATTGTCGACACACGAATCAATACAAAAAGTAACCAATTCGTTAGACATTGTCGACACTTGAATCAATACAAAAAGTTACCAATTCGTTAGACATTGTCGACACACGAATCAATTAAAAAGTAACCAATTCGTTATTCATTGTCGACACACGAATCAATCCAAAAAGTAACCAATTCGTTAATCAATTCGTCGTTATGAATTCATTTTGTTCTATATAGAAAAAAAATTAAACTAAGGGGAGTTAAACCTTCAATAATTCGTTAGCTGAAGTTTTAAACTAACAATATAATATAAAAACTTCTATTTTTATAAGTACTTGAATAGCTCAGTGGCAAACACGTCGGTCTACCTTCGTACCAACGTTCCTTTTTTTTTTTTAATTCGTTTTAAGAAAGCAGCACGTAAACCTTCTGCCATATCTCTACCCCCCCCCCCCGCCGCCAACTGTTCCACCAAAGTGATTGGACCATAGTGCACTGAGCATGCTATAAGCATCAAAGTTGCGCTAAGCAAACAAAAGACAATTTCCAATCGTATGAATTTATTATAGTTGTGTCTAGATCTATTAACAAGCAGAATATACAAACCCTTAAAAAAAATAAAGCTTGTATAAGGGAAAGAACTCCGGACTAAGAACTATGTCTCAAGTTATGTAGAAGTCATTTTCCTATTCGATATGAAACAAAATATTTTATTACCAATAATTAATTGACTAATTGGTAATTTTTTAATTGATTCATGCTTTGTTGGGTACAATAAATAATTGTTTAAAGTTTCAACTTGATCCGAGAATGGGTGCGGGAGAAATAACGTTTTCAATTAAAGGGAAGATACCCTACATCAGTGATGCCCAACGTTATACGGCCTGCGGGCCATTTTAATTTTCGACACTCGTGTCGCGGGCCACATCAACAAAAGATACACAAATATGAAATAGAGAATAGTTGCGATAGACCTTGCAGTCTATAGGGCAAATGATGTTAAGGTCATCTATTTGTTTCTTTGACCCATGGTTAACCAGGGTTTCATGTAGCCAGCACACGACCAACTGCCTTTACTTTCCCCAACTAATGTACGGCACCCATTAGAATAGGGTGGACTCAGAGGCGCAAAAAGATCCCGAAATTAAAATAAAATTCTTCGCCAGGATTCTTACTGGGAACTCGGTTCGGAAGCCAAGCGCCTTACCGCTCAGCCACCGCGCCTCGAAATAAAGAATAAACCATTTTAAATTGTTTTATTACAATTCCTGTGGCTCCATTAGGCTTACGTACACCCATAAGCTAATTACGTAACAAGGATTTCAGGTGTCTTATAACTAAAAAAGATTTTCTACTAAATTAAGTGCTTGTAAACATTGTGATCCTACCCAGCAATTGTTTTCGGAAGTGTGCAAGGTTTCTGTAGACAACAAGGCGTAGGAATCTATTGTCTGTATTGCTCGAAATTTCTCAAGCAGGGAAGTCCAGCTTAGTAAGTTACAGTTGGTGTCACTCTTCAGCGGCAATAGTAATAATTTCAAAATCTGCTGCTCTGTCCTTTAGTTTTAAATGGAGATTTTCACCAACATCGTCCACTCATTTTGCAGTTGTCATGCCACAAGGGCTGACAGCTTCACCTTTTTTTTTTTAGGTCGATTTTATTCTATCACTGGTAGCAAGAATTTTGTATGCTTCATTTCTCTTCTTTAAATTTGAGCAACTTTGTAGCCTCCATGACAGCCGACTCACTTTCTTGACTTCTTGGTAAATATTTTAGTCAATCGCTGCTTCTAGGCGTAACTTAGCAAACTTTTCTTAGCGGCTATAACCAACAATGCCACCATATTTTTGTAATGGTTTGTTTTAGAAAGACTATAGATTAGAATGAATCCATCAAAGAAAAATTCTTAACATTGAGAAAATAAATTTTTCAACCTTTTCTTTTTTATTTCTACATTTTGTGCCGATGTTTAGGCGGGCCTGTCGGAACCACGTCGCGGGCCGGATCTGGCCCGCGGGCCGTAGTTTGGGCATCACTGCCCTACATAGTTAGCCGTATAAGTGAATTCTGAAGGATTAAATTCCCTTGTCGGTATCAAACAAAATAATTAATTATCAGTAATTGATTGACTAATTGGTTTATTTTTTGTTTTTATTGATTCATGTCTTGTCTATACCATTGAATAATTGTGCAAAATTTAAACTTGATCCTAGAATGGGTGTGGGAGAAATAACGTGAACAAACTTTTTACATAGAGTTAGTTGATATCAGCTTTGCAAAATTTAATTGCATGGTTAATTAAAAATAACTAATGCAATTTTATTCAATATAAGCAATTTTTTTAAAGCATTTTTTTATATTTTACTTGTAACAACAATATTCACTACTACAAGTCTCGACAGACATATCTAGACATTTTACAACAGAAGCATTAGGAAAGCAAAAGTAAAGTTCCCCTTTCAGACTATGTCATCTATAGGGTAGATCAGTGATTCCCAAAGTGGTCTATATAGACCCCCTAGGGTCTACGAAGACTTCCAAGGGGTCTACGAAAGTGAAAAAATAAATTGTGGATCTATGAGATGTCCATGGGGGTCTACGATTAAAGATTTAATTTAAGCAGGTCATGACTTTAATGTTCACATTCAATTAAGGTAATTATTTCCTACACTAATATATGATTTGTATTTTAGTTAATCTTTTCAATATTTATCCTGCTTATCAAATGAAAAATTGTTGTATTTAATTTCAATACTTATTTAAATAGCTTAATCTTGTCTACATGTAGGAAACTAAATGTTTAACCAAAAGAAATGTAGATTGTACAACGTTGATTATCTTCAGTTGGGCTTCATTCCTTCCTTGTCAAACAAGCGCTTGTTTAAGAGCCTAGTTTAGGACAATATGAAACCAATTACGTTGGAGGATCATTCGAGACGATGCCACCCTGATAAAAAGATAAAGGTTAAATAAAACTTCGAACATTCAAAGATAAAGTTCAGAATAGACGCACAAAATCTCACTTCGACATCATAAAGAGAAGATGATGGTTTGTGAGCGTCTTACAAGATTTGTTTACTTATAGCCAAAGTCGGAAAACGCTCTAGATAAAACATTAGATTTTACTGGCTGTTGAAGTCGTTTTTAAAACTTTTTTTTTACACAAACCTACATCTGATATTATTAAACGAATTTCTTTAAGCAACAATACAGTTCATGGGCACATCGGTGGGATGAGGCATAACATTAAAAGCTTCTTATGTAATTATTTGCATACGACATATACAGTTTGGGATCAGCAGCTCGCAGGCTCTGACAGGGTGTGCAGCAAACTGCCTAAAGGTTGCGCCGGCTCCTTATTTTCCTCAGGGTTGACTAACAAAACCTTTCTCATGTTCGGATATAGCTGCAAGACAGAAGAGGTTTGAAATCAATTCTCCTTCTGCTAGGTGGGTTGTAAGCCAAGGCTAATGAGTCCTTCATGACCAAAACTTACAGGTTTAGGCGCCAGTTACTCGCCTTCGCCCCCTCTCCTGTTAGTGAAAACAGTTTCTCTGACCCAATATTTGAGCCAGACTTGAAAGAAATACACGAGAAACTGCTCTTGGCGAAAACTTTTACAATGATAATTAAGGCAAATTAATTAATATTTAATTTTTGAAGGACTACTCAAGGAACATCAAATCAAATATAATATCCGTAGCAATCGGCAAAAAAAAAAAAATATATTTTCAGTGTGTTTAGTGATTCCAGTAATACATATTGTTATTATAATTGCTTAAATTTGAATTGTATCAATATAAAAAGATCTCTATAACTTAAAATACTTTTTCACTCTTCGACTCACTACAGTTAGAAATGTGTTTAAAAAATGGAGCTGAATTCGCAAAATGCAAAATAAGTTAAGCAAGGGGTCTACCGAAAACCAAAAAAACATGGCAAGGATTCTACAAGAGTTTGGGAACCACTGGGATAGATGATGTAAAGGCCATCTGTTTCTGTGGCCCACGGTTAACGAGGGTGTCATGTGGCTAGCATAACGACCAACCGCATTATCTTTCCCCGACTAATGTCAGGTACCCATTAGACTTAGAGGTGCCCTAAAGATCCCGAAATTTAAAAGCCCAGTCTTCACCAGGATTCGAACCCGGGACCCTCCGGTTCGGAAACCAAGCGCTTTACCACTCAGCCAACGCGTCTCTCAACAGAAGCATTATTTTGATATATATTTTTCCCCCGATCTCTAAATGGAGAATATACTGGTTGACATTTTAACAAAGTCACATGATTTTATTCTCTGGAAGTTTGGATGCTAACAAACAAAACACACACACACAGACACACACACACACACACGCACACAATGGATATACCAGAACTAACAAATAAGGAATCAACTAAAGAAAGAAAGAAAAAAAAAACTCTGCTTAGATATTTACTTTCTTTTCTTCGTTCGAGGGGTTAGCTTAGACCAGTGTTTCTTAAACTGTGTGCCGCGGCACACTAGTGTGCCGCCGAAGATTTGCAGGTGTGCCGCGGGGGTTTTCAGAACGCCACACTATTAAATGTTTATTTTACGTTGCGATGACATCCCCACTTACAACGACCAGTAATAGAAGTAGAGCGCTCCATAGTGACGGAAAGGGGTGTTAGCTATTCAGGTTAGGGAATTGTCCACTATAAATATATTATTATAATGACTAAAAGTTGGCCGCCTTAGCAGACGCACAACAGTTCTTGAATTGGCAACGATAATAATAAGCTTCCTATTCAAACTACAGTGGAAAAACTGTCAGTGTTTGCACCGATGATTGTCCTTCCATGCAGGGAAATAGAAAGGGATTCGTCACTCTTGTGCGTCAAGAAAATCCAAATGTATTAGTTGTTCACTGCATGATCCACAGAGAAGATCTAGCCTTCAAATCTTTACCGAAAGATTTGATGTCTGCTCTGGATCAAGTGATTCAAGTTGTAAACTTTATCAAATCTCGACCGCTTGCATCCCGACTTTTCTCAGAGCTTTGTGAAGCAATGGATTCAGACTACAAATGTCTCCTGTATCACACCAACGTTCGTTGGCTCTCCAGGGGGAAAAGTGTTAAAGCGTGTCGTCCAACTCAAGGATGTGCTGATTTCATTCTTGGAGGCTGAAAAAAAAAAGACTTTGGATTTTCTATTCATGACGAGACCGGTGGATTAAGGTGACATCTCTCTCTGATTTATTTGACAAATTAAATTCATTGAATTTAAGTCTTCAAGGACAATCGGAAACCATCATCACTCAAAAAGAAGTCATTTGGCGAAAAATTGTCTTTGTGGCAAAGTAAGATATCGAAAGGAGTCCTGCTTTCCTACTTACATTGAATGTGCTTCAAATAAAGAAATCACCCCCGAAATTCTGGACACTTTGTCACACCTGCAGTCAGCATTGCAGCATTACTTTCCAACAGTTGGAAGTAATGAGTATGGATGGGTCAGCTATCCATTTGGAAACAATGAAGCTACAAATCTGACAACTGAAGAAGCAGAGCAGCTCATTGATTTAAAAAACGATGCAGTTCTTAAGTCAAGTTTTGCCGAGAAAAGCCTGGATACGTTTTGGATTTCAATCAACAAGTTATATCCTGAAATCAGTTTAAAAGCAATCAAAATAATTCTTCCATTTGCATCTTCATGGTTTGTGAGTTTGGATTTTCAGTACTGACTGAAATCAAGTCTAGAGAGAGACTTCTTACAATAGACAATGAAATGCGAATTTGTTTGTCGACTCTGGAGCCTTGATTAGAGCGCATTCGCTCTCAAAAACAGGCACACCCTTCACATTAAATGCAATACTCAAAAACAGGTAAAATCTTCTTTTCTTTTTGTTATAAAACAACTGTTGCTCTTCGTGGTGTGCCGCGAAATTTTTGTAGTTTTTTTTTTCTGTGCCGCCAGACAAAAAAGTTTGAGAAACACTGGCTTAGACAATAGAAAGGGAGGCGGCGAGAGCTAAAACCAATGCAGGTATAATTATAAGGGAGGGGTGTCAACTCACCTGACACCATGTCACGGTGCTTATGCAACGTGAAGCCACGTGACATGGAGCGAGGAAATCGAAATGCTACAAGGATGCCAGAAAAGTTCACGTCCCCAGTAGGGCGAGACAATTCAGAGAAATGTCATCGTCTGCCTTAGCGACATAATGCTTTTTCCAAGCCTGAGTTGTTGAAGTTTGCTGCTCCCCACCCAATGAACGCACACACTATAAAGCCAGTTTATTTAAGTAACTCTTTAAACATCAACTCATCCCGAAAAACATATTGATTTGAAGACCCAAAAAAATACATTTGAATGCATTTCATTTGAATCAACTGTTAAAGTACATTAGCAAGAAGCAAGGAACTCTAACACAATGAGTTGTTTACAATCTTATTCAACAAGCTTTAGGCTAAGTTATTTGGTCGCCTGTGTATATTCGTCTTTCAATTTGAACAGAAATATTTTAGTTTAGTAACACAACATAGCGACTATTTCTAATGTGATTTGAATAGATACGCCTCAAAATTTACTTTCATTATTGTAAATAGCCTAAGCCTCCCCCCTCCGCTCCCCCCCCCCTAAAAAAAAATAAACTAAAACGATTCTTATGAAGGTATCGTGTGGCTAGCACAACGATCACACTAACATAGGACAAAAGATGTATTTGAGCTAGCTGGACTTAAGAACGTCACACAACCCTCTTGTCTAGGGCCATTAGCTCGGTAAATAAGCGCTGTGTCTGTATGTCCGACAGAATGTCTGTCATTAGCTGAAAGCCATATTAAAAGCCCGATTTCACCAAATTGTGAAGCGTGCTAAAATGGATGCAACGACTACTTTTACTCATCTTTTAAACGTACATTTGTTTGGAGGAGGACAGCATTGTGGTTATGGACAATTTTTAAATATAAATTTCTGATATTCCTATATGTAAAATTCCCAACAATGACATTTTATTAACCCTAAAGTAAACTTGGTTCTTTAAAGTAACACTTACTTCAATAATAGGGCACTACTTTCATATTCCTACCACCAAAATAAAAAGCGCAGTTATTATACTAGAACTTTGTCATCGTGCTCGTGCTTAGTCAAAAGTATCAAACTCTGTCCGTTGACCTGACTTGATGACCAAACATTGGGCCCACAGGAGCAGCCTAGGAGTTTGTATGAAAACAGAGTGGTTTTTTTTTTTTAAGATTCTTTTTTGTTTTGCTGTTTTTAGCGGCCCCCTAAAGGGGAAAAGCCGCTATTAGATTTTGTGTGAAATGTCTGTCCGTCCCGTTTAGATCTCGTAAACTAGAAAAGATAGTGAAATTCCGACATCATAATATTTCAGTCCATTCAAAGTTCTGATACAACGGCTACTTTTTTCTTTTCTAAAAGTGAAAAATCTAACTTTTTAAATCATTTATGCAAGCAGTTTTTTCATGAAAAACACACCACTTTTACAACTATTCACTATTAATAGTAACAAACACTGGAGTCTCTTTAGTAGGGGAGATGAATATGTACCCTATTCTAAACACATGTATGCAAATGGTTTTAGACTTTTTGTTAAAAAAATATTTTTTACATTTGTATTGCTACGTTATGTAAGTTCTGTCCTACTAACTAGTATGTTTTTCCAAAAATAAGGTTTACTTTTTTTAAGAGAAAAAAATCTATTTAGTATGCATATAAGTTGGACATAATTTAAAACAACAATTAATAAGTAGGTTTTCATATTATCGCGTGAACTGTAGTGTGATCCGTAACCGTAAAACACCAAACTAAAGGAATTTTTATCTTATTTTTTTACGGAAATGATTTTTTTTCTTTTTGAGGATTTGAATTACAAAACAATGAGATCAATTAGATATTCATTATAAGACATCAGTTAGGCCAGGTTCACATCTAACTTCACATTCACTTTCACCTATCCTTTGGTCTGCTGGACCGCTGGGGCACCTTCTTTCTCCATTCTTCTCTGTCATTTGTCTTTGATAGAATTTAATTCGGATGTCCTTTTTGAAAATATTGATACGTGCCTTTTTACCTGCCTGGGTGGACCATTTCGGGGTGCGATTTTGAGTTTGTGTTTCCACACAAACTGTCTTTGTAACCTTGTTATTTTTTGTTTTAGATACAGATGAAAAGAATTACTTAAAACAAATATAGAATCTATATTAAGGACTTGGATCCTTGTGGATCATATGTTGTAATACATTCCTTAAAGAACAATGAAAAGCCGAGACAGAGCTGCTAAGTTAGCTTAGAGCTTGGATCCAAAGGAAAAAGGGACTTAAGCCAGAGAGCTATGTCAAACAAGCGCGCTTTCACTTGACACGGAGCGCTCCACCGGAATTTGAACTTAGAACTTTGGTACAGCCGCGCAGCGCTCTAGCAAAAGTGTCAACCGAAAACAACAACAAAAAAACAACAACACATTACTTAATGTTCTAAAGCTGTACGTCAAAACGTGCCTATAGTCAATAGCCTCGTCATGAAGACTGGTGTTCTGTTTGTTTTGTTGCTTTTAACTTTAAGCCTCAAACTGAAGGGAAACGCTAGAGCTGTAAAAGTGATATTTACCTACTCTACAAGGAACTACACAGAAGCAGCTGGCTGAGGAACCAAACATAAGACAAAATAGTCATCTTAGCAGTAACCAAACCTTTCAGAATTGAATTCACTATTCATTGCACTACTCACACTACAGTGATAGTAAGTGTGTTTTGAGTGACTAGCGGAGTATTGCGTGTGGCTGTGTATGGACTAGGTGACCTTTATTGTTGTACTTGGTTGAGTGATCAGCTTATACGGTGTACTAGGTATGACTGTGTAGAAGCAGTAAACAACCGAGTGCTGAAGTGGACAGCATATACTGAAGCTTAAAGAATGTCAAGAGGATAAAGGTATGTGTTTATTGTTATTACAGTCTTCTTAGTGTGTTTTAGATATTTAATACATACACTATTTATCGCACTAGTCAATACAACTTTGACTTTATTATTCATTGTACTACATATTGTACTTTAAAAGTTTTTACTGTACTATTGATTGCACTATAGATTGCATTTTTCATTGCAGTATACAATTTACTTTTCATTTTATCATTCAAAGGTTGTTTTTTTAACCTTTGCTAAATAATAAGAAACTGTTTTCTTTATAAACTTATCTTTTATTTCATTCAAGAATCTTCATTCGGCGTTTGACACTCTTGTGAGGCCAAATGTTCTCAATTACAAAGAAGAAAAGATAACTCACCTTCGAAGCTTCTCTCCATTTCAGTATAAAAGGGCTGCCCCGATCTTTGGTGTTTCCGGCCGGCTGGACATTCAGCTGTGTGACCGGCATGACCAGAGTCCGCACTAGTCCTCCAACAGACAACGCTGGCTCACTTCTTGGCTGGTTTGCACATGCAGGAAACATGAAGTCTCAACTGTTGAGTTTCTCTGTCGTCACACTTAGGTCATGCGTTCTCATGTTTTATAATGACTGGCTTTTGGTTGTTAATTATACATCTGTTTTATTGTACTTTGTGCAATACGGTATCATGTCCAGACAGTTCGGGCCACCTTATTTCGTTTCGGTAATTTGATCAAAGCGTCAACTTGCATCCTCCCATCGTGTTTACACGTTGACCAGACGGGCTGTGATTTAGCATACGAGTCCAATAATTAGATTTAGATGCTGCAAAACAGAATCCAACGGTATCAGCTAGTGTTTATCTGGAGTAGGATCTTTTTCTTTGTCAAGACACTGATCTCCGTGTCAACAGCTGGTAAGAGAAAGAAATAAAAAGACAACAATAAAAACACAATCAACATTAAAATAACAGGCTTGGTGATTCTGTAACTGAATGCATTTTTCTAATCGATAGTGGCCAACGATTCAAGTGATTTTTATGTGTAGTAGCGGGTGTTTAGGGAAGAGACAAAAAAAAAAAAAAAGAAGAAGAAAGAGAGAAAATAGTGATCTATAATTACAATACGAAAAAAAAAATCAACATTTCGCCGATACCCGAAGAGCCCTCCTTCTGACGCATTGCTTTTTGCTTTGCCCCCCCCCCCTTTTTTTCCCCCTCTTATTCTGTTTTTCTTTTATGACAATTAACGTCCATATTTTTTTTTAACAATGAAAATGCGAGCCACCGCAGACAGAGAATAAGAGCATGATAAATAATTCAAGGCAGAAGTTCATTGTTTAGACTTGTCTCTGAAAGAGAACCACCTCCAAGGAAAGCCTTTAGACTTGTCTCTGTCTGAAAGAGAACCACTTCCAAGGAAAGCCTTTAGACTTGTCTCTGTCTGAAAGAGAACCATTTCCTAAGAAAGCCTTTAGACTTGTCTCTGTCTGAAAGAGAACCACTTCCAAGGAAAGCCTTTAGACTTGTCTCTGTCTGAAAGAGAACCACTTCCTAAGAAAGCCTTTAGACTTGTCTCTGTCTGAAAGAGAACCATTTCCTAAGAAAGCCTTTAGACTTGTCTCTGTCTGAAAGAGAACCACTTCCAAGGAAAGCCTTTAGACTTGTCTCTGTCTGAAAAAGAACCACTTCCAAGGAAAGCCTTTAGACTTGTCTCTGTCTGAAAGAGAACCACTTCCTAAGAAAGCCTTTAGACTTGTCTCTGTCTGAAAGAGAACCACTTCCTAAGAAAGCCTTTAGACTTGTCTCTGTCTGAAAGAGAACCACTTCCTAAGAAAGCCTTTAGACTTGTCTCTGTCTGAAAGAGAACCACTTCCAAGGAAAGCCTTTAGACTTGTCTCTGTCTGAAAGAGAACCACTTCCTAAGAAAGCCTTTAGACTTGTCTCTGTCTGAAAAAGAACCACTTCCAAGGAAAGCCTTTAGACTTGTCTCTGTCTGAAAGAGAACCATTTCCTAAGAAAGCCTTGCGTGCGGTTGCCAAAGTACAATAAGCAAGCCACCGAGATGTCCAAGTTGTGAGCTTACGTCAATATAAAATTTTGTTCTCACTATATTTCTGACATTTTCTTGTAAATATATATATATATATATGGCTCCTTTTGTCTCGAAAGGCAATGGATGCGCCCAAATGAGTCACTGGTTTTGGCTTAATCTTGAGACGGGGCAGAATCTGGTGTGGCTAATCAAGCAAATTCTAGAACGGCAGACTTTGCCACAATTCGTACATGTGTATGTCTCTGATTTAGGACTAGCGGACAGGGCAGCTTTCTTTTTTTCCCTCTTGATTAAGGCCGCTTCAATTCTTTTGTTCTCAGCAAGGGTTGTCCCAGCACGCACAGTCTGTCTCCATGCACTCCGGTCTTTGGCTATGTTTTCCCACATACTTTCGCTGATGCCTGTGGCTCTCATGTCTCGCTTGCAGACATCTCTATATGTTAGTCTTGGGCGGCCCTTGGGTCTGACTCCTTCCACAAGCTCAGCATATAAGATATCTTTCGGGATTCTACCATCTGGCATGAGGGTGACATGTCCGAGCCAGCGTAATATATATCATACTTAAGTCTCTAGAAATATTCGAGAGGCAAATTCGATGATGTCCCGAGAAACACAGACTTGCCTGAGCTAGAGAATAAACTACAACTTGCGAAGTCAGACCTCTTGCTGAGTTTAACGCTACCTTGTGAGCAGATTGTATGCAAATAAAATTTATTTATGCTCCTTAATTATTATGGCAGCTGACGAGAAAGTTTTAAGTTGTATACATTGTAAAATCTTATCATGAAATCATGGACCAAGTGAGGTCTAGTGTGAAATATACTGTGTACATGTGACACATAGAGACTGTGTATATGTGATACAGAGTTTATATGTGTGACAGAGAGTGTGTGTATGTATGACACAGAGAGAGAGAGAGTATTGAAATGAGAATGCATGGTTGTTGTGATTGTAATTAAAATAAATACGATGCGCCCCGCCCCTCGCTGGCCGACATAAGGGTTTAATGTGGCCCTCCGCTTACCAAAAAATGTATAGACCCCTGCATTACAACAAATAATCATTTTTAAAAAATGAGGCAACCTGCGATCGTGGGAGAAAGAGAAAAGGCCAAGAGGGAGAGAGATGGAGCAATAAGAGAAAAAAAGGGGGGGGGAGAAAGAGAGGAAATTTAAGATGGAGAAAGGGAGACGGAAGGGGGGGGGGGAGGAGATTGTCCAGTCTGGTAAAAGTAGATACATTATCAGCATTCAAAATGCATTTCATGACAGCTAAGACACGAAGATGAAACGACAAACAGTACAAATATATGTTAAAAACACTAAATGTATAGAAACTATAGAACACCTAGCCTATTACAGTTGTAACTCGTGTAACCTAAGAATACATGAAAAACAAAAACGACCGGCAAAAAAACGATCACGATTTGACTACACCTTCTAGTAACTCTATCTTGATTTCATTCAATCGATTTTAAAAACCAGCTACTGTCACATAGTATCTAGACCTAGAGAGTTAACCATTACCCTTACGGCAACATACTCATCTGTTCAAAGTCAGAACAAATCCAATCCAATCTGTCTCTACTTTCAAGTAATCGATCCAATCAACGCTTGAGTCTATTTATGCATCAAGCAATAAGAAAGGACAAAACAAAGCAAGGGCACTCACTCTCGAAATAGATCGAGGTAGATGAGCAGAAACATGGCCCAATCGAGGTGATCTATGGGAACTTTTGTTCCTACTTTCCACAACAGGACCTGTATGCCTTGGAGGTCTCTAGAGGCAGAGAGTCTTTGAGTTTAATTGTGGTGTGTGTGTGTGTGCTATCGTCGCTTGGTGCTAAGACCTCTCGCCGAACTTTACGGGCGTTCGATAAAATGTCAATAGAGAGGCTGGCAGTGAGAGTAAGCAAGTAAACGGGCATACGACACAATCGGACATGAAGAATGCTTCCACTAGATTTTTTTTCCCTTCATACCCATTTTTGTTTTGTTTTTTTCATACCCAGATTCCATTTCGTATGACATTAAAAATGTTTTGTTCTTGAATTACGAAGCAGAAGTGAAAATATTTATTTCAGTTAGAAGAAAATGCATACTTTTAGCTTTGGTAGGTCTACAAAAATTGATATAATTCAATAGAGATAGAAAGAGAAACAAAGAGAGAATAAGATAGACACCCACAGAGAGACAGACTGAAAGAGACAGCCACAGAAACAGACAGACTAAGACAGAGAGTCAGACTGAAAGAGACAGACAGACAGAGCCATCATGACGTCAATGCATCCCTTGTACAACTTGTTCAAATTGGACAGACTGGTGGACGGACACAAAACACAAAAGCAGATAATTTATAAGAGTTGATGCAAAGAAGAGACGAAGCAAAAAAAAAAAGTATATTAAGTCTTGACGCCAGTGCATTATTTTAAAAACATTGATAATTAGGAAATATTGCCAAACTATTATAAAATAATAGTACAAAATGGCGATGTTATGACGAATGCTGACGTATGTATAGAAAGGCGGGAAGACGGATAGATGAGAACTTCGGAAAGGTGAGAGAATTGGAGAGAGAAACAAGAAAAACATTTAATTTTGTTTAAAGTCAATACCTCCATTGTTAAACTTTAGTAAAATAATTTTAAAATAATATTACACTGTTTCCTGCTAGAATTTAAGCATTTTTCGATTCGGCTAGCGAGCAAGGTATACTTTTGCGGTTATTTCTTCGTATGATAATCAATTGTTAAATGACATCTAGATCTAACAATAGACCAAAGGTTCTGATTTAGAACACTTAAGATCTAGTCTAGATCCACTTCTATATAGAATCTAGATGTAATCTCTATTAGATTTAAGTAAAAATATAAGCAACGCTTTTAAACTCCAATAAAATTAAAGCACGTCTAAATTTACTCAGTGTCACTGTGTTATTTTATATATTATGAATGTGGCTGTGGTTATCAATGTAGGCGTGGTGGTGACATTGGGTTCTTGTTACAAATCACAGAATAATAAAATGACGCTGGGTGTAGCAGACACAATAAGTTTAATATAACACCACATAGTGAATACACCATACAATTCGACCCAGGAATGGTCAGTATTAATCCAACAGTAATATACGAATATCACAACTTAGTACTTATTCTATAACCAACTAGTTTAAACATCCAACTCTACTGCTTATATCTTAAGTGCTTCAATACAAGTGCTTGCTACAAGATCTCTATGTGGACTGACTGCCTTTAACTCTCTGGTTCACCTAAGGTCAAAAGTGTTCACCTTAGTGCCACATGGGTTGTGAATAAGATTCACAATATGGAATTAACATACACAATACAGAATTAGGGTTTCTACTCTATGGCACCAACTTTGAGGTGGTGACATTACCTATCACCCCCCTTTTGAAAAAAATTTTGAAGAAATTTTTTTTCAGCTTGACGACATAATTATCCTAAGTAGGATCAATTGGAATTCTTGGGGTCTATGAAATGTACAATTGCAGAGTTCAAATAGAACTACAAACTTCAAATAAAATATATAATATGACGGTGTTACACAAAATATTTGCTGAATCAAAAAAATTCATACAAGGGCAAAATTCTCTAATTCATCATATTCTTGTAAGGCAATTCAAATAATTCTCTGAGTCAAATACTTAACATCTCAAATAATTCTTTACATGTAGTTCTAATATATACATCAATGTTCAAATGTGTTCAATATTTACAAGTCTTTTTCATAATAATATGTGCAAAGTGTGACAAAAATTTCAATGACAATCTCCTATGTCACAATGTGAAAAATTAATACAAGTTTTTATTCACAATATCTATTTATAAAGAAAAATCTTTGACACTATAGAAATGTTAGAAGTCTGGGTTTTTTTTTAACACCAATAGTACAATATGTACAAATCATGTAGAAAATGTTACAAGTAAGTCTCAATATGTAAGTGATAAGTATAGAAAAATTCAAAATATGTGTCAAAATTCAACATCAAATTGTTTAATGATCATTGTTACCAATTCAATGTATCTGTTTACTTCAATATGAGGTTTGATATCTCCATAAAAAATTGTTGTGCATTAATATTACACAAGTAAATATGTATAATTCAAGTATCAAAATATTGGATCAAAAGTATGAACATCAAATCAAAATAAATATCTTTCATGGTGCTTGTTGCATGCAACTTATGTTTCAATTAAGTATTTCTCCATATGACAGTTCAAATAATTTGTAGCTAGTAATGGCAAAAGTTTAATGTTACATTGTTTATCAAATAATTATTGTGTACAAAGTTCAAAAAACTCTTTTGTCAAAAAAGATTCAACTGAGAAAATGTGTCAGTTGTGATACAATCTTTGAGTTAACATTAATTTGTTCAAGCATATATATACAAGCATAACATCCTACTAGTTTAGTTGTATTCATTTTAATCTGTTGTGAAAAAATGTGTAAGTCCAATTTAAAAGAATAATATCAAGTGTCTCTTTCAGTACTTGAAATATCAAAAAGTTTGTACAACAATCTTCTTGTTTACATCAATGATTGTTACAAAAAATATAGTCCATAAGAATAGTTTGACAAAAATGTTTTCAAAAAAATACAAGTGTATGTCAATATTTAATTACACTAATTGACATTGAATAAATAAGTTACATTATGAATCAATCTCCTTTTTCAATAGTATTGAAAAATGTGACTAAGTTATATAATTGTGATAAATGACATAGTAAAAAAATTGCAATCTTGTTTACAATAGCTGTAGAAAAATTTTTTTGTCCAAGTTGTTCTCAATACAATGAGAAAAAATAATGTTTACATTGCATGGAAAAAATTAAGCTAGGTACTGAATAAGTTTGGAAAAAATTCAATGTTTGTTTACATTGTTGAGTACATAAATGTTTTTCTTGTTGACAAAAGAATGTGAAAAAATGTTGGTTACAATGTAGTAATCAAATTCCAAAGTTTGTTTACAAATAGAGTTTTTTTTTTTAAAAATGAAGTCTTAGTTCAATGTTTACAAATAGTACTCATTGTTTACAAAATAATGCTCAATGTTTACAAAATAATGACATCATAGTTGGTTGTAAAAATAATTGTGTTTACTTTAAGGTGTGAATCTTAAATCTTTGAACTTTAGCAATTGTGACTTTAATTCTATGACCTTGAATTTATGCTAGCTTTAAAGTGCATTACTCTAATATATCTTCCTTGAAATAAAGTATTATCAAATGAATTGACAATTTTGTTACAATCTCTTTGTGTTTTCAAATAGACTAAAGCTATTTTGTTTGATTTGTCTTCACTTATTTTGATGTCTACCCATTTTACAAAAGCTGTGTTGTTAAAATAATTCATAATAGTTTGCCATCTAGTATTTCTTGAAAGATTTTCAACTTTAACTATATGATGTGTATAATTATTTGTTTTGTTTGCTGCTTTGGTTCTGTTTGTTTGATGTGATCTACTGTTAGTTGGACTGTAGCTTTGCCATGTTCTTCTGTTATATTGTTGTTGATAGGATCTATTATAGTTAGGACTGAAGCTCTGGAAAGTTCTGTTATCTCTTCCATATCTATGGTTTCTATTTACATGTTGCTGTTTTTCTGATGCCATTCTCTTTCTGCACTCTGCTTTGGTGTGACCCAATATGCCACAGAAAAAACATTGTATGCTCTTGGCATATTTAAATTTATTTGTAGTTCTTTGATGGTTTTCTGTCACTGTTGCAGCTACATTGTACAATTCCCTTTTGTCAATGGTGATGTTTGGGTGTGAGTCTTTGTATGTTGTTAAGTTTGATATCAATTCAGCTTCATTTTTTATTTTTCTCTCCTTCAGGAATGAGAATGCTGCAGCTGTAACATTTATTAACACATTCTCAATGAGAAAGAAATCTAAGATCTGTTTGGGGTCATCTAAGTTGCAGTTTGAGAGTTGTAGCCACTTTGTCATGTTCTGGCGCATGTCATGTATTGTTCTTTTTAAATCTGCATTCTTGGCTAGTTTTATTTCCCTAAAAAGTTTTCGATAGTGCTCCTCCGTTTTGCCAAAATGTTCAATAAGTCTTTGTTTTACTGTGTTGTAGTCTTTTCTTTGCTCCATAGTTAGTGTGTCGATGATGTTTAGTGGTTCACCTCTTAGGTTAGCTAGAAGTTGTTGAGCCATTTGTGCACTATTCATATTTGCTGTTTGACAGATGTATTCAAATTGAATAATGAAATTTTCCAATGTGTCTTCTTTTGGATCAAAGTTCCTAAATTTGCTATGATACTGATGATGAGATGAAGTTTGACTTGCTGAATTGTCTTTATTTTCTTTTGCTAGTTTTGCCATTTTTTCTTCATGTTCTTTTAATTTTATTTCATGCTGGCGTTCTTTTTCTTTCTCTAAGTTTTCTTGTTCTTTCTCTCTCAGTCTTCTTTCATGTAGCCTTTCTTCACGCTGCTTGTCTTTTTCTACTCTAATTCTATCTATTTCAATTTTTATGAATGCAGCTCTATCATCTTCTTTTAACTTTAGTTTATCCACTATCTCTATTAGTTTTTCATACTCAGCCATTTTCAAAGATTCAAATTAGTAATATAGTTAGTTAATAGATATGTGTACTAGATATTTGTAAATGAAATATTGTACAATAAATACTTATTATTGCTCAAATAGTAATTACAGGTAATAGTAGATATATATTTTGTGTGAAACAATTGAGGTTATGAGGTATCTTAAGTTATTCTTGGTACTTTGTCTAGTTCGTAATGTAATACTTTACTGATCAATTATGTGATTATGTATTTCTAGTATCTCCCCTTGCAATGTAAAAGTTTATTGCAACAAATAATTCACAATTATGTGAGCCTTATTAGTCTGATAAATAGTGATCACTGTAATATGTTAAGTTTCTGCTTTTTTACTAATCAGTGTCCATACAAATAGTATCAAAATAGTTCAATGTGTTTGAAGAGTATATACAATATAAATCTTGTCAATCTCAAATCAAAATATATCCCATAGTGTATCAAGTGTGTAGTGTAGTGTTGATAATAAAAAATAGGTTGAAATAAGAAGTAAAATAAATATATATTAATAAGTAATTAGACAAACATAAATACACTATAGATACTAAACAGTCTGCTTTAAAGAGACATTACAAGATAGTAGAAATAGTAGACAAAAGAATTACAATGAGTAATAACTATGACGCAAAAAGAAATTCAACAAATGTAAACAAGACAATATCAATACAAGAGTTTAACAATATGATAGATACTTGACGAAATACAAACTTAACTAATACAGCTATACGATCAAATATTTACTTTATCTAAAGAGTCCCTACCAATACCTGGATGCTTACTTGAAAAAAAAATATAAATGCTCAGACTCAATAGATAATGAAATTTAGTCCCTAAAGTCAAATGTATATATAAATACAAATGTAAACAATGAAAAAAAAATTTGTGGTGTAGTTCAAGAGAACTAATCAATACTGATAATACTAAGGGTAATTAAAGTTACTTCCCTTAAATATTCACTTGATGCTTGACTTGTACATAAAGTTCCGGTGATGCTCCACATAAAATATGTCCACAGTACAGTTCATACGTAATCCACTTGTTAAATCCACAGTACAACGGTACAGTTCATAAGTAATCCACTTGTTAAATCCACAGCACAATGGTACAGTTCATAAGTAATCCACTTGTTAAATCCACAGTAGAATAGTACAGTTCATAAGTAATCCACTTGTTAAATCCACAGTACAACGGTACAGTTCATAAGTAATTCACTTGCTAAATCCACAGCACAATGGTACAGTTCATAAGTAATTCACTGTTTCGTACAGTTGCTGAAACAAATATAAATAACTAAAAATGACCATAAGTAGTGACGACAAAAGAGGTCTAAGAGTGAGAGCGCTCTCTTATTAAATGTGCTGTTAGACAGCGACAATAGGAGTGTGTCATTAGAATTATGACGAGCACTCGATGTAGATGATTCTTGAATATGTCAGCTACTTCGACTGACCATATATCAGCTGTCTTCAAACGATGACTTGAATGACCTGTAGTACTAGATTTTCACCCACACCGGTTGTAGTATCACGGTTGTCTAGTTTCACCCACACAGGTTGTAAGATCAGGTTGTCTCAGCATATCATGTTTGATCTCTTTCGCTTAGGATGTTAAAGTAACTTTGAACAATGCTGTGCTCCTAAAGCTATCTCAACTGGTGTACAAAAAAAGTACAACCACATAAATCAGGCTTCCAGATAAATGACACTTAGGACAGTAGTCAACTGGAAAAGTTGAAAATACAGCTCAGACAGGAACAGTTCAAATTGTTCATTTCATCACAGATGAAAAAAATAGCTTGCTAATGGTAACTGTGTCATGGCAGGTCAATGTGACATGTAGTAGTAGATCTAGATACCAAGTGTGTAGTCAAAAAAATTTAATAAATTCTGGATTAGTTGCAATTCATGTAAAGTTCAATCTTGAAGTACAAGTTAAAATAGTAGGCACAGTTAACTTTCAATTTCAGCTCTGTTTTTTGTTAGAGTGTTAGACTAGCTGAAGATAATAATAATGTCACTCTTGGATCACGTGAATCTCACTTGAAAAATTGTGTGCTGGTCTCAATAAATGTAGATCTAGGTCATCTCTATAATGTTGAATGTGTCGCTGAACGACCAAATGAGAAAAATAGTAGAGTCTATAATAATCAGGTTTTAGCTTTCTTGCTCGTTGAGTGGCGTCATGATTTGTGTAAACAAATATTTTTTTGAGTTACTTTTTCATGTGTTAACTAAATAGTTCACTTGCCAACTTCAAAAATATCCGTATAAATGTTACTGTAAGTAACTGTAGTATTAAAATACTTCTGACAGCAATCGGAAAAAATTTCTTGACTTGTTCCTCTGGTGCTCATAAATCCTATAAGTTAGTAGATCTGACACTTCTGATATCATAAAATATCGTTTGCTGACACTATTCTGACACTATTCTGACACCAAAGATATCATTTTCTGACACTTCTGACACTATAAATGTCACTGAATGGCTTGCGCTTTGGACACTTCTGACACCATAAATGTCGTTTTCTGACACCACTTCTGACACCATTAAATGTCACTGTGTTATTTTATATATTATGAATGTGGCTGTGGTTATCAATGTAGGCGTGGTGGTGACATTGGGTTCTTGTTACAAATCACAGAATAATAAAATGACGCTGGGTGTAGCAGACACAATAAGTTTAATATAACACCACATAGTGAATACACCATACAATTCGACCCAGGAATGGTCAGTATTAATCCAACAGTAATATACGAATATCACAACTTAGTACTTATTCTATAACCAACTAGTTTAAACATCCAACTCTACTGCTTATATCTTAAGTGCTTCAATACAAGTGCTTGCTACAAGATCTCTATGTGGACTGACTGCCTTTAACTCTCTGGTTCACCTAAGGTCAAAAGTGTTCACCTTAGTGCCACATGGGTTGTGAATAAGATTCACAATATGGAATTAACATACACAATACAGAATTAGGGTTTCTACTCTATGGCACCAACTTTGAGGTGGTGACACTCAGTTATGGCATAATTACGGTAATACGACTGACTACGCCACGTTGGCTCTAGACCTAGATATAACTCTCCAGCCAAATTTAAATGTATGTATTTGTTACTTTGAAAATTTAAACGGTCAAACTAGAGTTCTCCCCGTGTGGCCAACGAGCTAGTAATTCTTTTCTCAGCTATATATATCAACTGTTAAATTTCTGGGAAAATCGTTTCAGGTGTTTTTTAGATTAGCTGTCCAGGTTCCTGGATCCATGAAGCTTTGACTTGAATAGAGGTATTGTAAAAAGAACGATAGGGCTGAAGCCTCCTCAAGCCAATATAGGCGTACTAGCCACTTTTTAAAAATCAGAAAGAGACACATATGATGTAATTTAAATATATTTCAGGACAGAAGACTAAAACATAAAATAGCAATAATAAATAAAACACTGAACCATAATTAATAAATAAAAAAAAAATACAACCTAATAAAATACTCAGACAATACAATCACGTTTAGTATTTCATATACTAAGACAAATTCGTACAAGTGCCATAACGGGTTACCAAAATCAGCCCCCTCCCCCCCAAAAAAATAATAACTTAGCAGAATTTAAGTCTCTACCTAACATGCACAACTAGATTGACACGCGTGGGACATAATAATCTTGTTTTGAAAGGACGTCTGTTAATTTATAAGATAAGATAAAATATTTATTTAAAAAAAACGCCAGAAAGAGGGACACCGGATGTTCAAAGAAAAAATGTCTAACCTCACCAACAGATTAACTCATTAAAAGCATTTTTTTCTTTTTAACAATAACGAAAGAAAATAATCTCAGCGTCAATGATTGCTGACTGCAAGACACAAGAAGACATGACCAGTTCGTGACGGCAGTTAAAGCACGGCCTGGTGTTGAGACACAACGTCCACGCACAGAAATAACAGCAGTAGCTATTTGAAACCAAAGAGGATGTCTAAACGGGAAACTGCATCACGAAGAGAGTCTGGTTCCTCCACACAAAAACAAATGCTCAAATGGAATCTCAATGACGTAAACTAAATGGTTTTAATTGTGGCAAGACTTTTGTTCGTATCTATTTTAGTCAAAGAAAAGTGCCAGAATTGGCCGAAAGACAAGGGGATAAGGAGACACACAAAGAAAAAATTGCATAAAAATAATTATCCTAATGATTTTTTTATTAACATTGTGAGCTTACGGTTATTCCTTGGGTTAATCAACGGCTTTGTCTGATATGCAATACAAAAACTAATTGCTTTTTCTTTAGCTTCCCCCACGTGGAAAAGGTGTAACTGTGTTTGTCCATCTGTTAGAGACCAAAATATCTATCAAGATTTAAATTTGAATACACTTTTCTCTGGCTAACCTTTTATTTTATTTTTTTTTCTGTCCGAGTGGTTAATTTTTTACCGCGTGTCCTAACATCATTCTGAAGATGTTTGTTTCGCGTGTCCAAATCAGGTGATTTGATTAGCACGAAAATGATTTTATCAGGATAAATCCCATTTGAAAATGACGTTATCTAGCCTACACGTGATTGGAATGTTAAACATCAGTATTGACCGGTGCTGCCTATTCCTTTAGTGAAGTGTGTGTTGTGGACGCCAGGTTGGTGCATTACTGAAGCTCAGAACCGCTTGACGCCAGACCACTTTGACGGAGCTTACAGCGTCTTACCAGGCCTCATAGTTGGTTGATGGGAAAGGGAGGGGGGGGGGGGCAAGATTGATTTCTGCACTAGAGCTTTGAATAATAGTGCAGTTCAATGACTTATTAGACTAAGACGAAATAACAACTGTAAAGACATTGCTTAGCTTAAAAGATAAAAAGACAGTCTAATGTAGCCTTACTACTTGACCTAATGATGGTAACATACTGGCAATGCTAACAATCGGATGATGTTTAGTGGTCTGGTAATGTAATGTGCCCAACAGGCACTAGTAAAATCTATTGTCCTACCATTCGCTAAATCCATTAATTAAGTAAATCCTTTTAAGCACACGCAAGCAACAGCCTGAGAAAAACTAAAGCAAACTAGTCACCAAATTCCATGGATGTAGCGGAGAGGAGGGTTCTTCAATCTTCCAAGAAAAAAATCATTTCACACATTGATCTGCTTTCCTACCAGTCTCTGGGCTCCATTCATAGAGTGGAATGAATAACGATTTGATATTTAACTAGACATTTTTTTTGTTAGAACAGGAGTGACCAAGATATGGAGCATGCGCCCAAAGTGGAGCATGCGCCCAAAGTGGAGCATTGCACAATTACAAGTGGCGCATTTCACCCCGAGAAAAAAATCAAGAAAAAGCATTCCTGTTCGGAAAAAAATCATAACCTATTTCTAGAAGAAGAAAAAAAGTTCCACAGGAATTTAACTTATTAGCTATTACGACGCCCAAATTGACCAAAATGTTTATAAAACTAATCAAACCAACAACAAAAAAAAAAACACATAACAAGTTGGATTAATGTAATTGTTATATTCAATTATGAATCATGTAAGCTCTTATTTTCGTTAGTCTAGAACCGGGATCGGCAACCTGCGGCTCGCGAGCCACATGCGGCTCTTTGGATGTGAAGCTGCGGCTCTTTAGTTCCATACGCAAATATTATTTATTTTATCGAAACATTTTTTAAAGAAGTTCTGAATCTTTTAACGAAGATTAGGCGCCGATTCTATCTCTCATCCACTTGTACTCGCCTTTCACCACACCCCTCCCCCATTACACGCGTCGTCACTGTTGTCAGTAAGTCGAAAGATCTCGGCCGTCATCGGATGTTTCTATATAGCTTTTAATTTGCTTTCGACACAAGACGGATTGGCGTCTTAACCAGTTAGACTTTCTAAGGAATGCCGCGAATTGCTACAGTGAGGTGAAGTTAGTATTCGAAGTGCTAACTATCTTTGGATCGACTTAGTCTTGCGAGCAAGCGTTCTCTTGCATGAATATAGTTAAAAGTAAAATAAGAAGTCAACTAACAAATAAAAATTTAGAGTCGTGTTTGAAACCAAAAACAACAGTCATGAGCCAAATGTATCCAAACTTTCTAAAACCATACAAAGAAAAAGCTCCCATTGAATTTGTTTGCTCGATTATCTTATTTGTTGTGAGAGACACTACTTATAAATGAATTCTTTCTTTTTTTTTTTCATTTAAAAAAATTCATTGTTTGAGAACTATTTATAGTTGGCAAGAAAAATCTTTGTGGCTCTTTAACAACTTCAAAATCTTGTAAATTATAATTTTTGGCTCTTCCGACTTAAAAGGTTGCCGACCCCTGGTCTAGAACATATTTTAATGTCAACTTATTTAAGCTTTTTGTGGTAAGAAAAAAATGATGATAATTTCAACATTTTTGCAGAACTTATGGCCTTAAGTTACTTAAAGAAAAAAATCAAAAGGTCAGGCTTATTTAAGGAAGCAAATTTATGTATATAAAATTATCAATTAAATTTTAGTAATCTAAACTAGTAAACTAAATCCTCAATAACTGGTAGAGCTATTGGAACTGCAATGTAAATTAAGTTTAAATTCTTCTAATATATCATTGCTTTTTACACCAAGAGGCTGTGTGTGGAACACTTTTGAACTTGCAGCATGTTATGGATATCAGTTGTGAAATGTATTAATAAAATTAGAAAAAAAGAGGATAAGAAGAAAAAAGAAGAAAAAATTCAGAGAAAATTGTGATTTGTAAGATCCTTTTATTGCGAGGTTCTCCGAATATTTTGGTAACTGAAAAATTTCGCACATGATTTTCTAGAAGAGAAAGATGTGCTGCCTAAGGAAAAGGGGTTTTCTGAGTGATAAAAAATGGATGTTTAATTAAGCAGTTTTAGTTGATGATACTCAGAAAAAAAGAGGAGGGGGAGAGAACAAGTAATCTTTCTCTTAATACATTCTATATTTGACTATATTTATGTGTGTATTTTTTACACACGTCAATATCTGGTGTCATTAAAATAGTTGCATGTTTTTCCTGTAGCTTTGTTATGATTTTGCCCCTTCGTATTGCCCTTCGTTTCCTAACCATGGACACAGCTTCACATATATTTCATGGAGTCAACAGGTCTTTCAATGTAGTCCTGTTTATTTTTATCAGTCGCATATTTCTGGGAAAATGTCATCGACGAAACTGTTGCTCTCGAACTTGGCAAGATGGCTGTAAGCTATGTTTGTGAACATTGGGATAACTATGGCAGTGCCCTGTGTGTTGTTCTCACTCACGGAAGCACAGTCATACATTCTGCTCGACTATATGCTGCCTAAATGAATATTTCCGGCATGTATGGTAGCAAGGCTGAAATTGTGGCGGTGTCTCAAATACTTCCCACTACTATCACTATTCACTTCTGAGAACGTCTGCATGACCCTCCTCGAGTTTACGATATCCCTGCTATTTAGCGGTTGCATTAACCACAATAAACACAACGTACTGGAGTGTAAAACTATCGCAGCTGCTACATCACAAACTGTCCTTATTCCACGGATATCCCTGAATCCATCAGATAATCTTAAAGAAGGATTCCTAAGCTTTTGAATGATACCACATTGTCATAAAACAAAAGTCATATTTATTTAGAAAATTTACAGTTAAGTCATAGGCATTGACTATCACTTCTAAGCAAGCTCAATATTTTGTATTGTTTTTAGGCCTTGATTTATGCATAAAGTTTGTTACCGGTATACATGTATTTTATTATTTTTAAATGCAATTTTGTCCTCCAAAATTAAAAAAACTTACGCCAACATGCTGTTACCAGTTATAAATGATGCCAAATTAAGCTATTTTTTAAATGGCTTAGTGGAAAAATTATAACTACCATAACAATCTTAGACTATAATATTAAAATCAATATTTCCATTATAAAGTAGTGTTAGAAATCTTTTTTTTCTATCTTTAGGTATGGGAAATACAAAAGGAAATCCGCTTCTTAAGGCAAGTTTAGGCTCATCCTGATGATGTTAAATTAAGTCCTCCCGTGATGCAGCGACCTGTAGCACCAGACTTTAGCGATTCTCATTGATGATATCAAGTATAAATGATTTATGCATTGTTCAATGGCTTATCTTTGATCAACCTAGTGGAGATAATGCTATCAAAGTGTTATTTTACATTATATATAAATATTACAATGCTGAGGAAGTTTCTACCATCTGAAATTGTCATGTATAGTTGTGCATCCCACTTGGAACTCTAAGGCCAGCAAAAGTGAACAAGAGCTCCCTTCCACCAGCCTGAAGTTCCTCCTTCACATCACCCTGTCTGATGAGGGGTGAGACTCCGGGTTAAACTTAAGAGTTTGATTTTGCGATCCCTTCCGGTGGACAGGGACACTACTGAGTTGCGGACTAGAGACGCGGCCAGAGGCCAAACCACTGGGACTCCCATCATGTTCCTTTGATCTACCAGGCTAACCGTGTGGGACACGCCATTTATGTAACAGCTCCTTGAGGGACAGTGCCTGGACATTGACAGATCCCTGGGGGAGCTCTTTTACATCCCCGCACAGTGCGATGAAGATGTTTTCACACCCTCTTAGGCACTCTTAAGGCACTCTTATCTTATTATGTCTTATATAATACAGACATAGCCATAGGCCTACTTCAAAAAGGAAGATGATTACCTATATACTATATCTATAAAAGATTATATATTTAAAACATAGAAAGATAAATTTGGTGTCCTTGTAAACCCCACACTCAGCAAGCTCTACATAACTTTTTTACTTTTAGTATATAAATATTAATATAGATTACGATTACCTTTTAGTCTTTAGTTTTTGGTTCTGCTCTTTCTAATCTAGATCTACTTAAGTCTACTAGACTAGATTCTAGATTAGTAGATAAGTAGATAATGATAATCTAGAAATAATCTAGATCTAGAATTCTAGATCTTTATGAGTTATTTTATTATGACTTATGATTATTATGATACGTATAAGAGTTAAGAGGTCTAGATTCTAGATCTATAGTTAGACACTATTCACTATACTCACTATATGGTAATTCTGCAGGATTTCAAGGGGCAGCCATCTTTGTTATTGTTTAGACTGTAATCTTGTATCTTGGGTTTTCTCTCCGATTTGGTTTTTTTTTTTTTTTTTTGAAGCTAAATAATATGCTAGATCTAGCTATACCGGTATCATCTAGTCCTAATAAGTCTATTAATTAGACTCATAATCTAACTGCTAGAACTAGACTAATTACTAGAATATATTAATATGACTTAACTTTAACAAGGTTCTTAAAGGCAATAAAGGTCAATTAAATTTTGGTAATAAACTGTGCTGATATTTATTGTAGGCCTAGTTAAATTTAGATTCTCTATATCAGAATAATTCAGAATAGATATAGACAATATTTAACAATTAAAAAGAAGACAGAACAATAAGAAACGTATTGTATTGACACCAAGTCAAAATTAAAAGAAAAAATTGCTTTGCTTTGATAACACAGAAGTAATGATAATTCTTGGTATTTTTTAAGACACTATCTTGGGATTTCTTTGGAACATACACAATAACAAAATTGTAACAAAAATGGCTGCCCCTTGAAATCCTGCAGAATTACCTAAATAATAAGTCATAAGTCACTAATAGTGTAATACTCAATATTACCCTATTACTATAAGTATAACTTAATTTAACTATAACTATTATTATAGTGTCTATAGACACTATCGTCTATAGTGACTATAGAGGTATAATGTCTATAGTCTATACTCACTTCTATAATTATATAGATCTAATAGATCTAGATCTAGTAGTAATACTCTAGTAATAGTCAAATTGTAGTCTAACACTCTAACTCAGAGTCAGTCTCAGTTCAGTAACTCTTTCACTTTGAGTAACTGAGTGAATGTAATCTTATGACTTATCTTAAATAAATAGGTCGGTAAGATTTAGATCTAGAATTTAGATTAGATCTAGAATTTATTTCCAGATTCTAGAATCGAGATCTAGACTAGATCTAAATATCTGGGAGCCTTCTGATTATATGTAAACATTAAAATTTGGTCTTTATTTAGCTTTTGTCTGACCCATAACCTTGGCCTTGACACACACACACACACACACACACCGTCAGTTCACAATTTTGTATTTGCCCATATAGGTCAGGGGCTGGCTCTAAACCAATGGATTGCGACTCATTTGGGGTCGAATGACGATTTGCCAGGGGTCTATACTTACCACATGGACGTAGCCGGGGAAGGGGGGCTTGGGGTTCATCCCCCATCCTCGAAATGAAATTCCCCCCTGGAGAGGGAGGGCTTTGTGACTAATTTTTTGCTTTGATTTTGTTTATTTTAGATGAGATTTTAATGTTAAACCATCACTTTCTCCAGCACAGCCAAATGGGCTTTTGAGTTTAAAATCCCCCTCCATGGGGGGTTTGGGGTAAAAAAAAATAATTAAATGACAGTCACCAAATTCCACGAGCATAGCCAATGAGCTGCCAATGAGAATTTTGAGTTTAAACTCCCTCCAAAATTGTTTTTTACGATAAAACCCCTCTTCAATCTAATAATAAAGCATACAATTTTTAGTCACGAAATTATTTGAGCGTATCCAATTAGAAAGGTTTTGAATTCAAAACCCCCCTCCAGAGGGCTTTATAACTCATTCTCTCCTAACTGACGATACCAGCGTTGATTCCACCAGAATGTGGTAAATAATTACGGAGAGAAAGAGTTAAGTTAAAACCCCCCTCCAGAGCGTTTTGAGGTTGAAACCCCCTACTGAGAGTGTGTGAGATTAAAAGCCCCTTCTATATTATTCTTAAGCAAACTACAGCCAACGAAAGCTATATGAGCGTTGCCTTCCCAATTGTTGAATCTTTTGATCAAAATCTATCTCGATTGTGCTTATTGCAACATTAACTAAAAATTAATTTCGTCCCAAGTGAAAATAAACTATTTGTGCACTTTAGCCTCCGAACTTCTAAAACAAGGACTTGTTGAGCTCTTGAATTTTTATTTTTTATTTTTTTTTTTTAAAGATCTGCTAGATCAACGGTTCTCAACCTTTTAGGCTCGGCGACCCCTTTATACATCACTCACTCTTCCGCGACCCCTCCCCCCCCCCGCACACACACACACACACATCAATTGAAGAATGGACAAAAACAATTCATTTTTTCACTGGTCTTAGGCGACCCCTTTTAAATCGTCAATCGACTCCCAAAGGGGTCGCGACCCACAGGTTGAGAACCCCTGTGCTAGATGATTCACTTCGAATATCGTCACCTTGATTCGCATATTTTTAAGCTAAGGCTTCATATATAGACCTACGACTCAATACGAGCGAAGATTTTTTTCCAAAATTATAGTTAATCAAGAATTACTTAATTGATTAACGATAACAAATTTTCTACCAATTGATTTACTTATCCTGTCCGTTGAACAATAGCGGGTAGAAGAAAGTTATTTCCAATAAAATTCTTGATAGTTTTGTCAAGAAAGCAGTTTTTTTTTTTTTTTTTGTTTTGTTGTGTTTTTTTTTTGTTTTTTTGTTTTGGTTTTGTGTGGTTGTTTTTTACTTTGCAAATTAGCAAACGTTACTTTAACCATTAACACATACCAATAGGCCTATACCATGGGCGTAGCCAGGGGGGGTTCTTGGGGTTAAGTGACTGATTTTTTCTTTCATTTTGTTTATTTTAGGTGAGATTTTAATACTAAATCATCACTTACCACTGCACAGCCGAGGCAGTTTTGAGTTAAAAACCCTCTACCAGGGGGTTTTGAGTTTAAATCCCCTACCAGGGGGTTTTGAGATTTAAAAAACACCTATGAGGGGGTTTTGAGATACAAATCCCTCTACCAGGGGGCTCTGAGTTTAAAACCCCATACAGGGGGGTTTGAATTTTAAACCCCCTACCAGAGGTTTTTGCAATTCAATCCCCCTCTTCTATAAAACAAAACAAAAAAAAATGCAAACAACAATCCCCAAATTCCAACAGCACAGTTGAGGAAGATTTTGATTTTAAAACCCCCTCCAAAATTTACGATAAACCCCATCTTCAATATAAAAAAAGCAAATTACACACTATAAAATCTATGAGCGTAGCCAAAGGGGTTTTGAGTTTAAATCCCCCTTCTCCAGATGGCTTTTTCTTTAAAGTTTAAAACCCCTCCAGATGGTTTTGAGTTTAAAATTCCCCTACAGAGCGTTTAGAGTTGAAAACCTCTCTCTTCAATATTATTTTAAAGCAAACTACAGTCACCAAATTCTATGATCGTAGCTAAATGGGGTTTTGAATTAAAAACAAAACAAAAAAAAACTCCAGAGATTTCTTAGTTTAAAACCCCTCAACAGATGATTTGACGAAAAAACTTTCCTTTTCGATATAAAATCTAAAGCGAAATACAGGCATGTAATTCCAAGAGCGTAGTCAAGAAAGGTTACAAATTTCTACCAGTGGCTTGGGCTCCATTAATAAAGTGTGAATAGTCTTCTGTCGAAATTGAAAATCATTAAATGTGTCTCAACAAAGATGACTAAGACTGGTCGTGAGGTTTGCGCGCTGGACTGTCGTTCGGATTTATCGATGGTCGAGGGTTCAAATCCTGCCCACTCCCATCCCCCGTCGTCCTGCGGGAGGTTTGGACTAGGAAGTAAACTATCTTCAACTCTGAAGGAACATACGAAACATGTAAAACATTTTACAGACAGATTTTAGGAGTCAGTCATAGAGATCGGGTCTAAATCAAAGAAATCATATGCCAAACTGGGAGTCGAATCCTTAGTAAGGTTGTGACAGAGCGTCGCATGAGGTTTTGCGGGACATGTTCTCACACAAAATGAATTAGGCAAAATAAGAGTTGCGGAAACAGCTTGCCGGAAAATGCGCCGAACGGCGCGAGAGGGTCTAAGTCAGTAAGAATAGCACATTAGGTTTTTGAAATAAAACTTTTTAATAGCAAGATAATGCACTGTAGATACCTCAGAATATGCATTTTGTTGGCTTTCAATACCAGAAATAGTGCTTGGCGGCGGGGCTTCGCCCCGCGCTGGGGTAGCGCTGCGAACTCCCCCAGACCCCTTGCTACCAAGGGCGGGGAGTCTACAATAAACAATAAACGTCTTCCGAAAGGGTCAGAATGTAATAAAGATTAATTGTGTACACACACACACACACACACACACACATATATATATATATATATAGGCCTATATATATACTTTTTTCCGCGGGGGGGGGGGAGTCAGAGGGGAACCCCCCCCCCCTCCAAACCCTCCCCGAAAAAAAAATCCTGGCTACGCCCATGGCCTATACACATTAATTTGGAAGCGAAACATTCATCAGGAGGAACGTATATAATATAGGCCTATACATATTGACCCGCTGGGCATCATATAGGCCTAGACTAGCAGGCCTAATTATAATAGCTACACCACCAATATATTATGCGCAATTCCAAACTTAGATGTAGCCTAGCTACCATATTTTCTTTGTCCTCGTCGATGTGTAAATAATAGAAGAATGTCTAGAAAATTTTGTATTAGGCCTATATTTATTATTATTATAATTTCTGAATAAAAATGCAATGATATATTAGCCTATACTAAATATATTTTTTAAAATTGTATATAATTAAGCGATAAGAAACAATATGAAAACAACCTTGACCACTAAAGTGTCTAAAGCAATAGTATTATTAGTATATATTATAACAGGTTCTAGATCTAGTTTGTTTTTTCGTGGGTGAACCAATCGGAGGGAACGAATTAGATCTAGATCTATATATATCTGTAACAAAATTTAATAAAATACTCTGAAAGACACAAAGATAAAGGCACATTCCTCGTCCCATATGCTAGAACAAATGTGTACAAATACCCCTTCTTATCCCTAGTGCTATTATAGAGCATGGAATGGGTTGCCTGAGCTAGCCAGGAAAACCAGTGACTTGGCAGAATTTAAGTCATTGGTTAATATGCATGACTAAATGCATTACGCGTAGGACGTAAATCATCTTCTTTTTTGAAGTAACGTCTGTATTATATAAGATAAGATAAGATAAGATAGACTTTGTCGTGATCCCCTGAAAGACAATAGTAGGCCTGAAACTATTGACCTCAAAAGCAGAGGTCCTTGGATAGACTTCTTCTAGTCTAGATGTACTTGTTCCATATATATATATATATTGAATATATTTTTTTTTTCGGAGGGGGGGGGGTGGATTCCCCCCCCCCTCCCGCGAATTTTTTTTTTATATGTATTTATGTGTGTATGCCTACAAAATCTTTATTACATTCTGACCCTTCATTCTTTCGGAAGGCGATTAATGTGCCCTAGAATAGGTTCTTCCATGAGTTATTGGAAAAATTGTAGATTCCCCGCCAATACTAGCAATGGGGTCTGGGGGAGCGCTAGGAGCTCCCCAGCGCGGGGCAAAGCCCCGCCGCCAAGCACTATTTCTGATATTGAAAGCCAACAAAATGCATATTCTGAGGTATCTACAGTGCAATTTCCTGCTATTAAAAATTTCTATTTTAAAATCCTAATGTGCTATTCTTACTGAGTTAGATCCTCCCGCGCCGTTCGGCGCATTTGCCGTCAAGCTGTTTCCATAAAATTGTAGACTCCCCGACATTACTAGCAAGGGGGTCTGGGGGAGCGCTAGGAGTTCCCCAGCGCGGGGCGAAGCCCCGCCGCCAAGCACTATTTCTGGTATTGAAAGCCAACAAAATGCATATTCTGAGGTATCTACACTGCATTTTCCTGTTATTAAAAAGTTTTATTTTAAAAACCTAATGTGCTATTCTTACTGACTTAGACCCTCCCGCGCCGTTCGGCGCATTTGCCGTCAAGCTGTTTCCATAAAAATCTGTCACTGGTAATGTCTGAAGCCTCTTCCCACCTGCTATGAGGACCTCCATGAATGAGTGGCGTCAAGTTGTACTAGGATATCATTGCAACTCTTCTTGCGTAATTCATTTTGTCAGAGAGCATGTCCCGCAAACCTCATGCGTCGCTCTCTCACAATCTTACTAAGGGATTGACTAGCAGTTCGGCATAGGATTTCCTTGATTTAGACCCGATCTCTATAACTAACTCCTAAAATCTGTCTTAGCCATCTTTGTTGAGCCACATTTAGTGTTTTTCAATTTCGGCAGATGACTATTCACTGCAGTTTATTAATGAAGCCCTGCCACTGGTTAAAATGTGTAACCTCTCTTGAATACGCTCTTGGAATTAAGTGACTGTAGTTTGCTTTAGATTTTATATCGAAAAGAGAAGTTTTATCGTCAAAATAATCTGTTGGGGGTTTTCCACCCCAAAATGCTCTGTAGGGGGATCTTAAACTCAAAACCATCTGGAGGGGTTTTAAACTTTAAAAAAAAGCCATTTGTAGAAGAGGGGTTTAAACTCAAACCCCCCGATTGGATTGGCTACGCTCAAATAATTTTAGTGTGTAATTTGCTTTTTTTTTTATATTGAAGAGGTATTTTTAACATCAAACCCCTTTTGGCAACGCTCATAGCATTTTGAGTGCGTAATTTGCTTTTTTTCTTACACTGAATATGTATTTTTTAACTTCAAACCCCGCTGGCGTGGGGTTTAAACTCAAAACTCCTTTGGCTACGCTCATAGATTTAAGAGTGAGTAATTTGCTTTTATTTATATTGAAGAGGTACTTTTTAGCTCCAAATTCCACTGGAAGGGAGTTTAAACTCAAAACCCCTTTGACTACACACATAACATTTTGAGTGTATAATTTGCTTTGTTTTTAATATTAAAAAGGTATTTTTTACCTTCGAACCCCGCAGAAGTGGGATTTAAACTTAAAATTGAGTCAAAACCCATTTAGCTACGTTCATAACATTTTGAGTGCGTAATTATTTTTTTTTATGTTGAAGAGGGGGTTTATCGTAAATTTTAGAGGGGGTTTTTAAATCAAAATCTTTCTTAACTATGTGCTCTTGGAATTAGGGGATTTTCGTTTAATTTTTTTTTGTTTTGTTTTATAGAACTGCAAGAAAAACCCAGGTAGGGGGTTTAAAACTCAAAACCCCTCTGGTAGGGGTTTTAAACTCGAACCCCCCCCCCCTCCCCTGGAAGGGATTTTTAAAACTCGAGCCCCCCTGGTAGGGGGTTTTAGACTCAAAACCCCTTTGGTTATGCTTGGGCAAGTGATGGTTTAGTATTAAAATCTCTCCTAAAATAAACAAAATCAAAGCAAAAAATCAATCACTAAATTCATTTCGGGGGGTGGTGAACCCCCCCCCCCGGCTACGCCCATGATATATATATATATATATAGATAGATAGATATAATACCCGTGCTTTGTAGTTTTTGACCTATTTGAAGTCTAGACAGCACAGCACGGGGCCTCCAAAAAAATCAGATTATAGATAGCCCCTCTATATACTATTTATTTTAAAAGTTTATTATTAAATAGATCTAGATCTATTGTAGACTAGGTTTTCTCAGAAATCTAGTCTAATAGACTAGACTCTAGATGTAGATCTAGATATAGAGTCTATATCTAGAATCTACATCATAAATCTAATTCAAATCTTTTTCGCAGTTGTCGAATCTTGCTATAATAATACTTTCAACTGTCAATATCAATTTCCAATAGCTATATATATACAATTTATTATTTTCAGACTGCACTTGTGTATCCTGAAAATAGAAGAATAAAGCCAGATGAAACCGTGGATCTGATGGTTGGCACCAAAATACCGCAGTCAGAATTGCGACAAATCATCTCGCAGAAACAGAACAAATGTGTTCTTGGAAAGGATGTGGAAAACTACAGGAGAAAACTGAAAGACCCCTGCACTGACAGTGAAGGAGTAGAGAAAATTCTAAATAGTATAAAGGTTGGTGGTGGAATGGTGAAGTATGGTGTGACACCAGAAAATGAATTTTTGTATTTGGCATACATGACCAAGGAAATGATAGGTTCACTTAAAGCCAACAAAACCATATTGATAATAGATTGCACTTATAAAGTCAATGAGTATTTATTTCCATTGTTGAATGTTATGTGTATTGATGCCAATGGTAATGGTGTACCTGTGTTGCATGCTTTTGTAAGGAATGAGAGTGTTGAAATTTTGTCTGAATGTTTGAGTGTATTACATGATGTGTGTGTGGAGCCTCAATTTTTTTTTGTAGATAAAGATTTTAGTGAAATAGGTGCTATCAAACAATGTTTTCCTCAACCTTTAATTCGCCTATGTTCATTTCACACAATGACAGCAGTAAAAAAGTATTTAAATACAAATGTCTCAAAGGAATTATCCAATAAAATTTTTGATCTATTTAAAGAACAATCTTATACATTAAGTGAAGAAGCATTTGAGTTGTTAAAAGTTGACATCATTTCAGCATGTCCCAGTGTTGAAAGCTACTTTCAAAATAATTGGTGGTCAATTTCTGACATGTGGGCAGCATGTAGAAATACAGATGTTGCATCTCTACATATCACAACTACAAATCATGTAGAATCCTATCATTCAAGGATAAAAAAGCACCTAGATAGCCACACAACACTCTCAGTATGTGTAACTAAGCTACTTTTGTTTGATTCAGATCTATCTAAAATAAAATCAGCACAACACCACATTCACAAAATAACTAAACATTATTCTACACTACCAGACACACATTTGCTTACTTTGTACAAGAATATATTAACACCATTTGGAGCAGAGTTAGTGGGCCATCAGATTTCTTTATTTAAAAGATGTAACTACAACATAGTTCAAAATGATACTGACACATCATTTTTTTCTATTTCTAATACTTGTAATTCTAATGATACCAATTCATATGTGGTTAGCATGGATTCTTGCAATTGTATTTTCTTCACTAAATTTTTATTGCCTTGCAGACATATTCTTTCTTTGAGACATAAACTTTCTTTAGAAATGGTTTTTCTTCCTGATGGGTGCCATTTCCAAAATAAATCATTTAGGGATGAAGAATTTGAGGACATATCATCTATCTCAACTAATGTAATTTATCCAACCATTAGTGCAAAGACAGCAGAAGGGCGATTTAAAATTGTTAAGGACCTGACAAATGAACTAAACTGTCTGTATCAGAATATGGGGGAACAACATTTTTTAGTAAAGCTTGAACAGTTAAAGAAATTTATTTGTCATATCAGGGCCAATAAGGAATTTGTTATTACTAATGTGTCTGAGGCCTTAGCTGAAACAAACATTAGTTTGAATGGTGGGTGTGTTGATGCAGAGTTTCTTCCAATTGCCTCAACTTCTCAGGCCTTGGCTGAAACAAATGTTAGTTTGAATGGTGAGTGTGTTGGTGAAGAGTTTGTTCCAATTAATCTGTCTGGTAGTGATATTGTTGACTCATCTAAAGTTACAACTGATACATTTAGTAATGTAATGTTGAAAAAAGTAAAAACTAAAGGAAGACCTAATAATAAACAACACTTCACAAAGAAAAAAAGACTAGGTTTCCCTTACAGCTCGGTTAGTAAAAAACTTAAAATTGTTAGCAGTACTGAAAAAGAAGTGGTGGTAATGTTAAATGTTCCAGTGCAAATGATGTGAATGTTTTTGTTGATAACCATGTTGAATGTTTAGAAAACAAACGTAATGGTGATGAATGTGCTGAATGTGGACTAGAAGAGGTTTCAAAAGAGAATTGTATAGATGGGAAGTTGATGAACTGGATTGGTTGTATGGTGTGTGATAGGTGGTTTCATGAGTTCTGTTTATCAAGTAATATTTCTGTAGATTCATTTATTTGTAAATTTTGCAATTAAAATGTTAGAAGTGTTTTAATACATATTAACATTTAAGTCTATTTGTTAATTTAACTTTCACTTCATAAGACCTATCTTGAGCATTAAAAGTGTAACATAATTCTACCTTTAATATATAAATGTACTATTGTATCAGTAATACTACCATTCAATAATGTGCTATTTACTCACCATATATTTGTTATAATGCACTTTTTTTTATCAAATACATATTAAATTGCTTACATAAGTTTATATATTAAATATTGACTTTGATATTGTTTAGCTGAGTATATGTGTAATATATTTTTAGCTGTAACAATTAAATGTAATTTTGTACTGGCATCTTAATTGTGTAGATTACTTATCATATTTTTTCTATTATTTTACCAGTTTTATTTATCAATTCATTTTGATGCATATTACATTGTTTACATGTCTACTTATATACTGACTGAAAATGTTATGTATTATTATATGCTATATATATTTCTAGCAGTGATAGTCGAACATAAAATTTCTTCTATTACTTGCTTTAATAAATTATGTCATACATATGACCAAAAAAACAAAAAAAGTCTTTGTTGATTTTGTTGTGCTATTCATGTAGGAGAATTAAGGGATGCACTTTTTAAGTGTCTTAAATTCTCTACATTATTACAGAATGATACTATTATTAGGCTTAACCACAGATGATGCTTGATTTTGCTTGTAGGATGGTTACTATAACTGAACATGTCTTTTTTTTTTTTTTGGTGGGTGGAGGGGCTGTAAGAGAAAATTTTAAGCATTATAATTTATTGATATAAAAAAAACACATAAATGACATAGAAAAATGTAAATTAACAAAGTAATGTGTATGTTTTCTATTTTATAATATTTCAAACCAAGAAATCATACAAGTATATTACTGACATCAAATGAGAGAGAAATATTTATTTATTGAAATGGTGCTAAGATTGGTTGGATAATAATCATAGGTATAGAACATGATCCATTGATTCTTATTGTGGTACTATCTCTCAAAGATATCCACTACTTCCGCCACAACTTGGCCTTAGATTATAACATCCTGTGTAGGTATATCCTACCCACCTGCCTCCCCTATTTCACCTTAGTGAGAACAATAAAGTTTGATATCCCCTCCCTACATTGAATAGAATCAACATAAATGAAAAAACTCTAAGCTTTACAATATAGTTAGCATTTTACTATGTGTTTACACATATGGTTACATTTCTCCTCACAGCTACACATGTTATTGCTTTGCAACAAATTTTAAACCCACCCTCACCCCAATTATATTTTTTTCTCTGCCTTGTTTTGATAGCTCCTCTTTTTTATTATAGCCATCCTCAATGCACTAAACTTTATAATGAAGATGGGAGAGAAAACATTGAAAACACATGTCAAAAATATCAAGAAGCAGTATATAGGCCTATAAAAAAATATGTTGAATTGAGTGCTTAAAGTCAAAGCCAAGTCAAAAAATATATTTAATTGGAGATAATGTGACCAGGAATGAAATAAAAACAAAAAACAGTGAATTAATATATTTTATTTATTTTATAGCTATTGCAAATATTCAGCTCAAAGATTTAACAACAATGTGACCTAACAATTCTATAATAAAATAACCTATAAAGTATACATTGTTCCTTTAATTACATTAGGGAAAAAATAATAGTTTAATAAATTGTAAAGATTTATCAATATCAAACCAATTTTATAGCTATTTTCGATTATCTTATTTAAAATCAATCACTTAAAAAAAAAAATTTAACTGAATAGGATTTGACCTAAACACTGTCGACTGGGAATAAGGTTTTGACCTAATTTGACCCTGTTGACTGTGAATATGGTTTTGACCTTATTTGACCCATCCATCCGGTTGGGAATAGGGTTGAAGCCATAGACATATATATATATATAGACTGGACGATAAAGTAAAAATTATTATGGGAAACATTTGGGAAAAGATAAGTTTGTATGAGTTATACAGCAGTTATGAGCAGTGTAAAATTAAAAGTATTTATAGTTGTTGTTTTTTTCAGTCATAACCTATATAATTGATAGAACCCCTTCTGTATTATTATATCTCTAATCGTGCCTAATTATAAATAGTTTTAAATACTAGATTTAGATCTAGTCTATATAAATACTATAGTAAAAAAAATACTACTTTTACTAGTACTATACTACTATACTATACTATAAACTATAATTGTAAAATGTATAGTCTAGTCTATAGTTAGTATATAAATAGTCTAGGACTAGATAGTAGATTCAAGATTGTCACTAGATCTAGATCTATAATCTATACTTATACTAGATCTAGTCTATAGTCTGCATGCATAGATGATAGACTGACTAGTTTAATAGTTATTAGTAAAAAGTATGAAAAGTATTAGACCTAGTTATTACAAATATTAGTCATATTTATTAGATTTAGATCTATCAATATTAAATTAGTCACAGTCACAGTGATTTGAGTGATACTGAATTATTCTGACTTACTGAAACTAAAAGTTAATGTGTATAATATTCAGTCATGGAATTTTTTTTCAACCTTTAGAATTTATCCTTGGCCTATCGTACTACGAACATTAGAGCACGTTCTGCTCATTTTCTTTGACTTTTTTGACTAAAAACTAATTCTAACAATTTGAATCGATAAGACATAAGACGACCGCCATACATTAATAAAGAAGCCATGTCAACAAACATAGATCCACATCACAAACCTATATATATTTGACTATGTCTATGATTATGAAACAAAGGCAAAATATTGGGAATATGGCAGTTTTGTACTTTTCAAAACTAATGATCAAAATTATATATTGGCTGAAATGTTAGTCCTAGAATTTATAGCTCAATTGCCGCCATTTTTTTTTCACATAGATAGAGTACATAAAACATATTTGACTTCCCCCAAATAAAAATAACATCCTACTTCCAGTCTATATTTATTTATGTCTATGGTTGAAGCCTATTCACAACTGGTTGGGAATAGGGTCCGCCTACTAATAATAGTATAGACTTCAAACGGGAAATACCGATAAAGACGGATCTGATAAATCTAGATCTAGATCTAGATTTGTAAATATGTGTAAATAGATCTAGATCTATTAACTATCTCATATTATTTTTTTTTCGACATTCCATGAGTCATGACTTTTATTTGAAAACATTGCAAGGCCATCATAAGTACTAAGCAGAACTACTTTACTTAAACTACTCACTGGTTGGTTGATGCATTTTTCTACTTCTACTAGACTGTTAGTAAATACTAGAGTCTTCAGTCTAGAGATACTAGATAGAGTATCATAGAGTATAGAGATCTAGATCTACTGATCTACTACTTGAGTCACTATAGTCAAGTCAGTGACTATACTAATACTTATACTTATACTAGGTCTAGTCACTAGTAAAGTAGTACGAGTAGATCTAGTACTACACTAGATGTAACATAATAGTAATATATGTACATTTGCACACTAGCGCGTCAGTGCAACACCGCTTGTGTTTACGTAATAAATGGAGTTCCTAATATGTCTTCCCTCTTAAACACTAGTTTGTTATTTGTGTAATACGAATATTCTACATGGTGTCAGAATAAAACTTGAAAAGCTGTCCAGACAAAGGTTTTTATTAATCTAATAATGGCTTCTTTTTATTTTGAGCAACCAATCTTGAATTGGAATGCTAAAGATCTGTATCAAGAGTTTCTAAGGTTTCAACAGCAGGTGAGCTTTTGTTTCAAAGGACCGTTAGCTGGTGCCGATAGTAAACAAAAAGCCGGATGGCTGGGAATGTGGATAGGTCAACAAGGCCGTGAGGTTTACAAAACTCTAAATATTACTGATAGTGAAGAGGGAGATCCGCAATTGCTATTAAAGAAAATAGAAGACTACATAAGGCCAAGACAAAATAAAAGAGTGTCTAGATTTAGAGCACATCAGAGAAAGCAGGTAGAAGGAGAAAGTTTTGATAACTTTGTTAAAGACCTAAAGCTTCTCATTATGGACTGTGAGTATGACAACCCAGACGATATGCTTATTGATTTGATTATTAGTGGAGTCATACACGAAAAGGTACAATTAAGACTACTTGATCAGGGACAGAAGTTGACCCTTAGCAAGGCTATTGAAATTGGACAACAATATGAGATGTCGCAAAGCCAAGTGAAAATGTTTAGGGGCCAAGAAGTTCTAGCAATCAAGAGACAGTCACACAATGTACTAAAGCAGAAGTCTAAAGACAACTCAGATAAATTATGTAGTAAATGCGGCAAGAACCACGAAAAGGGAAAATGTCCAGCAATAGGAACCACATGCAATTTCTGCAAAAAGAAAAACCACTGGTTTCAAATGTGCAGAAAAAGACGCAACGTCAATCTAGTAGAAGATGACAGTCACAGTGATGAAAATATTATATCTGTTAGCACTGCAAGTAGCCAGTATAAAAAGTAAAACTTGCTTATTCAGCAAAGTCGCTCAAGTCTTACTCTAATCATGTTATTAAGACTTTAGGAGCAGTAGTGCTACCTTTGAAAAATAATATCCAAGAGGTGAAAGCAAGGTTTGAGGTAGTAGACATTAGTCAAGAGAACATTTTGAGTGGTGACACAGCAGAATGTTTAGGACTACTACAACGGATAGACAGCATAGAATCCAAGGCAGAAGACGAGTTACAAAGAGAATTTCCTGAAATGCTGAAAACAACTGGAACACTGCCAGGAGAATACAAGATTCAGTTACAGGAAAATGCTAAAGGAGTTATTCATCCACCACGTCGCTTAGCAGCATCTCTACGCAATAAAGTTGAAGAAAAACTTAAAGAAATGCAAGCTGATGGATTTATTACTGCCGTACATGAACCTACTGAATGGGTTAGCTCCATGGTTGTTTCGTTCAGGAATGACAAAGTTAGAATATGTATTGATCCAAAAGATCTCAATAAAGCAATCAGAAGGGAACATCACCCGATGAAAACTATTGAAGATGTGATCACTAATATTCCAGATTCGAAGATATTCTCAGTTCTCGATGCCAAGTCAGGGTTTATGCAAATAAAGCTTGAAAGAGAATCTTCATTTCTCACAACTTTCAACACACCTCTGGGAAGATATAGATGGTTACGATTACCTTTTGGTATCAAATCAGCGCCAGAAATTTACCAAAGAATTATGGATGAAATGCTTCAAGGAATTGAAGGAGCATATGTCATCATAGACGACATTCTAGTAGCTGGTAGAGATGTTGAGCATCATGATCACATTTTGAAACAAGTCATGCAAAGAGCAACGAAGTACAATCTAAAGCTGAACTATGACAAGTGCAAGATAAGGCAAAACAGAGTACCTTATATGGGCCATATCTTGTCAGAGAAAGGTTTAGAACCAGATCCAGCAAAGATAAAGGCAATTATTGACATGCCAGCTCCTCAAGACAAAGATGGAATCAGAAGATTTCTAGGTTTAATTCAGTACCTAGCAAAATTTATTCCTAATCTAAGTCAAGCAGATGCTCCAATACGAAAGCTTCTAAAAGATGATATAGAATTTCAATGGAATCATGAACAAAACAAGAGTTTCAAAGAATTGAAATATCTTTGTACAAACCCTCCAGTTTTAGCATATTATGATGTCAACAAGAACGTAGAGATAGAATGTGATGCAAGTAAAGATGGACTGGGAGCAGTATTACTCCAGGAAGGTCGTATAATTGCATACGCATCAAGAGCTCTCACAGATACAGAAACAAGATATGCTCAAATTGAGAAGGAAATGCTCTCAATTGTGTATAGTACAAGCAAATTTCACTGCTACATATTTGGTAAAGAAGTAACAGTTTATAATGATCACAAACCTCTGGAGCAAATCTTCAAGAAACCTCTATTGTCAGCACCAATGAGAATACAGAAGATGCTAATAAGACTGCAGTGGTATGATCTGAAAGTCTGTTACAGAAAAGGCAAGGAAATGTTTATCTCTGATACACTTTCTCGTGCACATCTACCAAATACTGATACACAGACATGTGAATTTACAGATGATTCAGTGCATATGATCTCTGTAAGTGATTCGAAATACAGTGAAATTAAAGACTGTACAAGCAAGGAACTTTCAATGCTTCGGGAAGTAATTATGACTGGTTGGCCAGACACAAGAAGCGAGACTCCAATTGAAGTCAGACCATATTGGGATTCAAGAGACCAGTTATCAACTTCGGATGGTATTATATACAAAGGTCTGAGAATAGTCATGCCACCAAGCTTACGTAAATACATGCTAAATCTGATTCACAAGTCTCACTTAGGAATAGTCAAGTGTAAGCAGCGAGCCAGAGAAGTCATGTATTGGCCAGGCATGAATGCAGACATTGAAGTGACAGTTAGGGATTGTAGCAGGTGTGCTGAACATCAGAATCAAAATGTGTCAGAACCGCTGATGCCTACCAAGACACCAGACCTTCCATACAGCATGGTTGGGTGTGATCTGTTTAACTTTGAGGGTAAAAAGTATGTGCTTCTAGTTGACTACTTCTCAAAGTTTATTGATGTCAAAGAACTGTCACAGGAAACTACATCAGATATCATCGAAGCAATGAAGAGTATATTCGCATGCCATGGAATACCTAGAAAGTTAAGGTCAGATAGCGGGCCACAGTTCTCTTCAAGGGAATTCCTGAATTTCTGTAAATCATACGGAATAGAGCATGAAATGTCGAGTCCTCATTTTCAGAGTTCTAATGGTGAGGCTGAAAGAGCTATTCAAACAGTGAAGAAACTTTGGAAGAAAAGCGAAGACAAATTTCTGTCGCTATTAGACTACAGAACTACTCCACTGAGTAATATTAATTTGTCGCCAGCACAATTACTCATGGGACGCCGACCCAGAAATTTGTTACCTTCTAGCGAGGAAATACTCACACCTAAGACACCAGGTGGTGAAGAAACACTTTGACTCCGAGAAACAGTCTCAGAAACATTATTATGATAAGAGGAAAGGAGTTAAGAGTCATAATCCACTACAAGACGGAACGGCAGTCAGAATGCAACTTAATTCTAAGTGGAAACCAGGAACAGTAGTTTCGAAGCATTCTAAGCCTAGATCATATAATGTCAAAAGTGGAAATAAGGTCTACAGAAGAAACAGAAAACACATCAGAAAGTCTTCTGAGAAAGCAAACAGATTTGACAATAATTTTGACTTTCCAGATGACATCTCAGAACAACCAGAACCACTAGATCTAGAGAGTCCAAGATTACAAACTACACTAGATTTTGAGCCGCCACTACACACTGCTTCTTCTAACACCTCTAGACCAAATGAACCTTATGTAACACGCTCAGGCAGAATAGTTAACAAACCCAAGAGACTTGATTTGTGATGAACTGATTAGACTTTTTAGTTGACTAGTTTGTTAGTTATTCTGATAAATAGATTTTCTAAATTAAAGAAGAGAGATGTAACATAATAGTAATATATGTACATTTGCACACTAGCGCGTCAGTGCAACACCGCTTGTGTTTACGTAATAAATGGAGTTCCTAATATGTCTTCCCTCTTAAACACTAGTTTGTTATTTGTGTAATACGAATATTCTACACTAGACACTACTAGTACTACGAGTACTAGTAGTGATAGTTATTACTAGTAGTACTATTACTACTATGTCCCGACCCTATCATCCCTATGTCTACTAGACTCGATCTAGTCTAGAGATGATTTGATTTTGTCTACACTTAGTCTTAGATTTTAGTATTTTTAGATCAGACTACATCTAGAATCTACATCTGTCTAGATTTAATAAGTCTAATATAAGTTAAGACTTAACACTAACAGTTATCACCACAGAACCAGAGAGAATTAGACTTGACTAGAGACACGAGAGTGTCTTACTCTATAGAGACAATAGAGTCTGACTAGTGTCTGACTAGTGATAGATATTATATGATATAATGATTATTAGATAGACTCTATCTACTCTAGATGTAGACTTATAGACTCTGCTATCTAAAATATGTCTAAGTATATAGAATAATATAGATCTATATTCTATAAAGATTCTATATAGTCTACTAGATTGACTAGATCTGTATACTTACAGTCGTTGTTACAGTAAACTATTGTTACATAAATATTGTTGCCACAGTATTTGCAAACAAGCCAATATCATTAGGAATGTTGAGAGTGTTTCTGTTTCACCAGTTCAGGAATTCTAGGGACAGACTTTGCAAGATCACAAGGAATTTCAGCATCAGTCTATTATTCAGTCTATTTCTGAATTTAGACTTGATAACTAGTAAACTGGAGAAAACTGTTTTGCAAAGCTATGTTGTTGGAAATGGAAGAGGAAGGCGCAAACAATCTCAGATAGAACGGTAGATGTCAGCAAGCACTTGAATCAGAATTATGGAACAAACATAATTTACATTGAAAATGAATAATTTTTAGCTGCATCGCTATTGATGTAATGCTAGTGGCAGTGTTGTAGTTGCTTATACATATCCATGAATCCTACAGTGAGTTTCGATTACTTTTGGGGACTCGTTCAGAACCAGATGTTGAAATCAAAACCGACATCCAAGCATACTTGAAGAACCATCTGTGCAGACACAACAAATTTTTTCCAAGAGATCTTATAGTTTCCAAAAAATGTACCAATTTATTAAATATATAATGTGCTGTAGAGGTTGTTTCAATAGGTTTGTAAAATAGAAACTCGTCTCGATAATCGCATTAACCAGTAACTGTGAACAATTTTCAACTTCTGTGAATTCATCAAGCTGGATACTAAATATTGGAAGTTTCCTGAACTACCCGACTATTCTCAATGGGAAAAGTGTCATTGGATAAGAAAACTGCACTAAATTTAGTAAAAAATTCGGCTCCATTCATAACTCAAACAATATCTTTGACCGCTGGCAATTCTAAGAGCAACCAAATAGGAAGCGGCTGCTTATGATTTAAGATTTTTTTATTCCATGAGCTTTAAAACTAAACTACTGGTTGACCTTATCGCAAAAGTTTAGACCTCTCAGTTTGCTCTGACTTCATAAAACCATGCTGCAAAAAATCGTCATAAATTTTTTTTCTAGAATTCTTTTGATCGAGATCCATGTTCAAGGGATGTTTCGTAATGAATATATTACCTTCATGTTGAGAACCCCTGATCTAGAATAATATACACACAATTTAGTCTAGATGAGTAGCTAGATCATCTAGATAATAGATCTAGACTATTCTAAACTAGAATAATCTAGATCTAGTTAAATCTAGTATTCTAGTCTAGAAAAGTAGAATAGTCTAGATTATTATATTCTAGTATTATAATTATAGTATAATCTATAGATTGTAGATTAATTATCAATAATTCATTAAATACATTCAATTATCTAGACTGGATTAGATTCTAATCTCGGTACCTAAATCTATATAATCTACATTTAGTTATTTATATTATATCTAGATCTAGATCTGGTATTTATATAGGCTATATATATAGATCTAATTCTCTGTGAATCACTGAATCATGTGTATTTATTAATAATTTGATATTAGACTATAAAATGTATAGGTATAGATTCTAATTAATAGACCCTCTGAGTTAATTAGTGTCTTTAAGACTTTAAAAAATAATATATTAAATATATACATGAGTAAAGCTTCCTTATTGAACCATACTCCTTTGTAAACCATATCGGACATCTCACCATATTTTGATCAATGTGTCTTTATTTTGATGGTTATTACAGTAATACTGGGGTAGTAGCCTACTATACACAATCCATTTTTCTAATTTTTAAAACATTTAGTTTTTGTATTCCAATGCAAGATTGTTTTTCTACTAGGCGATAAAGTACACTGGTATGAAAGTTCCTTTTTGAACCCTATAATCATGAATGTGGTGCTTCGGGTACTAAGACTGCTGTATGGCCCCATGATGCATTAGCCTAGCAAGACCTAATATTTGGCTTTAGGATGGAAAGGAAAACATGTACATTACACTTCCCTTGCTTTCCATTAAACCTATTCAGAGTTATAGGGGATGTTCCATAAGGTATACCATTTTTGAAAATGCTACAATATCGAACAATAATTTATTTTTGAGTGTTCATGTATTTTTATGCAATTTTTTCTGTAATGTTCAAAGAAAAAATAAACATAATCAGTAAATTTTTGTATCTAAAAGACAACAAAATACACAAGCAATTTATATAAACATGCTTCTTAAACATTATTTTTCACAATTAATGCATTTTTTTTTTTATAAATTTAAAAAAAATAATTTTATTTTACATAATTATTTCCCTTCCCTCCAAAAAATAATTTATATAAAGAATGCTCTCCCCTGTCATTGCTAAATCTTTTTATAGCATTGACCATGCCTAAATTTTGAACTATCACTGTGACGAGTATGTCAGTTAGTCTTTTCTTTTCTTCTGCACATGTGAGTTCACCTCTTGCTTGACCAGAAAATATCTAAAATGAAAGAATTAGATGATTAAAACATTTTAAAATACATTTTGTCCGATATGGTTTACAAGGCATTCTATATTGTTGTCAGGGAAAAAATTTGTCTGATGAGGTATACACTTATTATGCATACCTACCCCACCCATCTTTGACATCAGATTTTAGTTTATGCCTGTTGAAACTTGGCAACATATCTAATTTTAGACCCAATGGATGACAAATTATAGATTCTATGTTTTCATTTTTTTTTTCTAGGTCTAGCCAATACAGATCTCTACAACAATTCAAATGCGAAAAACTGCAGTGATTCGGCTTAACTTGTTTTACTTACAAGATTTTTTTTTCCAATGCACTACATGAGTGATGTACAAATTAAGGCCCGCTGGCCGTGGGTCATATCCAGCTAGAATATAGTCTAATTGAGACCTTTTAAATAACAGCATAAGCTTAATTGGTCCATAAATTCTGTCTAAAAATACATGTAGTCAATAACAGTACTTTTTTAATTAATCAACTCTTTATAATTTTTATGACAATGAAATGTAATTTTTTTTTGGCTGTAAAAGATTATTTTGTTGTGAATTATTAATGGCCAACCCCTGAATGTAATAGATCATTTTTTTTTAAGTTGGCTCCATTATTTCCATTTATGTGTCACAAGGACAAATGTAACTTGATAGCTATGGGAATAGGCCTCATGTTATATGGCTGCTGAAAAGATACAATTAAAGGCCGGATAGAGACTAAGTGATTGGAAATACTTCAGACATATTCATTGTGATTGGCAGTTTTTATATCCGCCACCACCATAGGCCTAGACTGTCATGGGATTATGGCTTGGGAGGTGGCGTGCCAACAAATCCTTGGCTAAATGACAATTTAAACAATCATATTTTAAATGAAGCAACAGATAATCAGTATGTATTCTTGCAAGTTTTTTGCCCCTCTGGTACTTTCAACTATTAATGGTTAAAGGTAAACATTTTTTTTTCAGAGATGCCTCTTTTTATTGATGGTGACAGAGTGAAATCTGTTAATATTGATAATTTTTTTGCCAAATTTCCTGCTTTCAAGGTACTATAATTATCATTATTGGGTAATATTTAACTTTTTTATAAAAAAAAATAATCTAAAAAGTTTATTTTGAAAAAAACTATTTTTGTTGGGCAAAGTATTCTATTCTTTGAGGTAGAGTACTAACATTATCACTAGGCATTAATCGGATTAGTTACACTGCTTGGCTCTTAATTATTTTGTTACAAAATTAAGCCAACTCTTTTACCTGCTCAAAAGGTTTTCTGTAAATTTCACTATTGTTCATCCATCCTTGAAACAACTTTCAGACCTTGTGGCGTATGGGGCAGATGATGTAAAGGTTATCTGTTTCTGTGGCCTCAGTTGACAAGTGTGTCATGGGGCCAGCACAACGACCAACCGCCTTTACTTTTCTTCAAGTAATGTCAGGTACCCATTAGAGCTGGGCGGACTCAGAGGCGCCCAAAGAACCCAAAAATTAAAAATCCCAGTCTTCACCAGGATTCAAACCCTGGACTCCGGTTCATAAGCCAAGAGCTTAACCGCTCAGCCACCACACCTCTAATTGTGCTTTGCCCCAGAGTGAAAGTTAAATGCTACCTCCATAGTGATATTATTTTGAGCTACAAGAAGAAATGCTTCAAACATAGAGAGTGCAATAAAAGGCAGCAAAAATGTTGTCTAAAATATATAGCCAGTATTTTGAACATCCAATACACAAAAATGCTATTTGTATTTCCATTATGCAAATCCCCTAAGTATTGCTAATTTGTTAAAGAAAATAATTTATTCTTTTGAAAACTCTTAGATAAGACTTCTTTTTTTTTTTGCTATTTCATTTTGCCATTCTTCCATCCATCCATCCATCCCAGTGGCGCTACAGCCCATGGAGGGCTCTGGCCTGCTTTAACACATCCTTCCATTCAGATCTCTCCTGGGCCTTTCGTCTCCACGCCCTAACCCCAAGCTGCTTCAGATCTGCTTCCACGTCATCTATCCATCGCATTCGGGGTCTGCCTTTGAGTCGTCTGCCTTTTGGTTTTTGCCTTTATACGATTTTCACCCCTCTGTTTTCTGACATTCTTTCAAGGTGACCTGCCCAACGTAGTCTGTTCTTTTTTATTTCGTTCACTATTGGTGGGTCTTCATATAATTGATATAACTCATGGTTAGTGCGTGTCCTCCACCCTGTTTCATCCTGTATGGCACCATAGATTTTCCTAAGGATTTTTCTTTCCCAAGTGTTAAGTAAATTTTCAGATGTCTTTGTCAGTGTCCAGGTCTCACTTCCATACATTGCTGCTGGTCTTATTATAGTTTTGTATATTATTTTCTTGGTTTTACTTGAAATCATTTTGCTCTTAAGTAGATGGTGGGTGCTATAAAATGCCCTGTTGCCTGCTGCTATTCTTTCCTTTATTTCTGTTAGTAGGTCATTTTTGAAATTAATAGTACTTCCTAGATATTTGAAAGTTTGGACGTTTTCAAATTCGTGGTCTTTGATTTGCCATTCTTCAGGACTCGTCAATGCCCTATCTCCAGAAAACACCAAAAGTTATAGAACCTAGAGGACTTTTATACATTGGCCAAAGAGAAGTTGGTGGGACATCTCCTAAAGACCGTAAGTAAAGTTAAGTTCCCCTTTCAGACCTTGTGATCTATAGGGCAGATAATGTAAAGGTCATCTGTCTGTGGCCTATGGTTAACTATGGTTTCATGTGGCCAGGGCCGCCGCTACCAATGTGTGCATTGCATGCAGGCGGCCGAATGTAAGGGGCGGCCAAATAGTTGTTCCAATAATCATTTTTCTTTAAATTTTAGGTTTAATAAAAAAATACTTAAATATTTTATTTATATTCTACTGATTCCACTATCCTTTGAAAACTTTGGGGGGGGGGGGGGGGATGAGACGATAGAAGAAGAAAAAAGGATTCCTTTAGTTTTTTTCATAAGGGCTGACTATTTCCTGATCTTGATTTTTCGCGGGTTGTTTATAATATTTGTTTCAAGTTGAATAGCCCACCCTGTAAGTAGATCAAGAAATTAGAAAGTCAATTTTTAAACATTGTCACATTGTGCAACGAATTGGGAGGGGGGCACAACTTCCTGACAAAAAGAGGTGTTATAGAGTGTGTGTGTGTGTGTTTCCTAAGTGGAGGTAAGAAGAGGTTAAGTGATTGATTGGTGGTTATGCATAATGAAATTCGCATAGTGCAAATGTAAAACATCAGACAATCTTGATACATGAAAGAATATAGACGTTATTTTGTGGTGAGCTAGATTTTGTTTAAATATCAGTAAATTTCATTAATATTAGTATTAGATCTCTATCTCAAATTAAATCTGTGAAAATTGTCATAACAGTTACCCGGTATATTGATTTTTTGTTCACATAAGAAGTTTGTTCAAGTTATTTAAAGCTTATTTAGTACAAATATTAAATGCCTTCATTGGTTCACTTGAACTAGTTGTTTGTAGTGACAAGTCAACGACCATCTAACAATAAGGAGGGGGGGGGGGGCGAAAAAATGTTTTATTTTCAGTGTAATTTATTTGTATATTAGTAAAATTACATGTTCAAAAATTAAAATATCTTAAGTAGGAGACGGTGTTTTATCTTCTAATAAGACCTTTTTAAATGTGGACCGCTTTTTGCGAGGTGCGTGTGCAACAATATTGGTCAAAACGTTTTCAAGAAAACAATTCAATGTGATTCTTCTGGATTTTGTTTTTTCTCAGAATAGTCGAATTTCTTCCGCCTATTGCAATTTATAATAGGGACGACTTCTGTGTGATAAAGAACGTCCACGACAGAGACGTCTTACTTAACACGAAGAATAAAAGCTCACGCCCATTACAGACATACGTGCGAAATATGTAGGCCTACCTAGAATGTAGCTCGCATAATAGGCCTACTATTGGCCAGGGCTGCCTCTTTATTATTAGATTTAATATGGCCCTCTACTTTTTTTATTAGGATGAATAGTGCGCTCTGAAAGAAAACACATTAATATTAGCCTTTTTAAAATTCTTTCTTCTTACTAAGAGAAAAATGCCTAAAGACGCTTAGCGCCGAGTCCCGCCCGGAATAATAAACATCTTAGAGGGAATGGGGATACGACAACGATGTGAATATGAAAAGAAAAAGGAATGGTACAAAAATGGATTTAAATCAAAGAGCGCTTTAGGTACTGTGACCAGCTCAGGCTTAATGAATTTTTTTTTCTAAAAAAAAAAAAGGGGGGGGGCGCATTTTTTTATTTCGCATGCAGGCGGCCACAACCCTCGCGGCGGCCCTGCATGTGGCCATCACAATGATCGACTGCCATTACTTTTCCCCAATTAATGTTAGGTGCCCATTAGGGCTGGGTGGACCCTAACAATCCAGAAAATAAAAATCAAGTCTTCTCCAGAATTCAAACCCAGGACCCTCGGTTCAGAAGCCAAGCGCTTTACCACTCAGCCACCGTTCCGCCAAAGACTGTAAGAAACCAATGAATAGATAAAATTTACTTCAATTTCTTTAGTGTATTATTATCTAAAAATTAAACTTTTTTCTGAAGACATTAAATAAACACCATTCTCTTCTTTTTTTCTTTATGCATATTTTTAAAAAATGTTTAATTTTTTTAGCACCATTTAAATGAAATAATATGTTTGTTTTTTTATTATTTCAAAGCTGCTATATCAATATTGGGTTCTGAAGATGCTACAACTTGCCACATTGCTATTCTTAGACATACAGGTAATACAATTCTTCATCATATAAAGCCTGAAAGAGTTCACTGAAATTATCTTTGTAAATTTCTGATTTTTATTTTTAGAATTATTGCACGTTACTTGAATCAATTTTTTTATAGGAAAATTTGTTTTTTAAATCCTCTGATAGGTTGAATTTTTAATACGTTAGTATTAATTAAGAAAATTATTACTCAATAACTGACCTTCTATCTTTTCATTTCTGTATTTTCCATAATACTACATGAAAGTAGTTAAAATATGTTTGTGCTTTATTACACTTCAATTATTCCTTGCTCAAATGCAATTATAGTTGACAACAAGGGCTCTTTTGACCCTCCACACAGTTAGTTTATTAGGGGCATTACCTATGATTTTTTTTAACCAGTTCCTTCCATTTCATAAGTTCATTGGACTGCTACTTAATTATGCAAGTCTGGATAACTTTGTGGTATTGTAGCACTACTTTAGTTTGCACATTGTGTTTAGCAGTAGTAAAATAAATATAATTTAAATGCTTTGATTTTCTAAATATGTTTTTTGGATTATGGGTGATTTCAACCTACCTGATATAAATTGGAAAACACTAACCATAGATAAACACCAAAACCTTAAGGACATAAATGAGCTTTTCATAGAAACTTTACACAACCTAAGTTTAGATCAAATCATTAAAAAGCCAACTAGATTAAACAACACATTAGATCTCTTCTTAACCAACAGACCTGGATTAGTAGTTGATTATGATATTATCCCTGGTCTATCAGACCATGAGATCATAAAAATACACAGTCAGATAAAAGCAGTAGCCAATACAAAACCCAAAAGAAAAATCTTACTCTGGAATAAATGTAACCTAACACAACTACACCAAGCTGCATTAAACTTTCAACAAACATTCTTATTAGAAAAAGGCATTAACCAACCAGTCGATGACCTCTGGAATTTCATTAAAAACCATCTTAAAAGCATTATAGAAAATCATATACCAACTAAATACACATCAAACAAAATAAATAAATGCTGGTTTAATAATAGACTAAAGAAGCTTTGTAAACAGAAGGAAAACCTATATAGAAAATTTAAAGAAACTAATGCAGAAAGAGTTTACAAAAAGTATATAAAAATTAAACACTTAACCCAAAAAGTAAGCAGACAGCTGCAGAGTGAATACATAAACAATGTAATATCTAAAGATAACAACAAAAACCTATGGTCATACATTAAGTCTAAGAAAATGGAAACAACAGGCGTAGCGCCATTAAAAGATGAACATAACATAATACATAATGATAATGAAACTAAAGCAAACATCCTAAACAAATACTTTGCATCAGCATTCTCAGCCCCAGGAGACAAAGACATATTACTGAATTTGAACCAAGTAGACAACATAGAAGATATAGTAGTACAAGAAAATGGAATTCAAAAACTATTAGCCAACACCAAACCAAATAAAGCTTCTCGACCTGATGGTATTCCAGCTAGATTACTCAAAGAACTAAGTAATGAGCTAGCCCCAGTGTTCAAAATACTCTTTCAGGCTTCACTTAACCAGGGCAGAGTACCAAAGGACTGGAAAGAAGCTAATGTCACCCCCCTATTTAAAAAAGGAGAAAAATCTGACCCAGGAAACTACAGACCAGTATCACTTACCAGCATCACATGTAAAATCCTAGAACACATAATATGTAGCAACATCATAAACCACTTAGACAAACATAATGTCCTCACACCATACCAACATGGCTTTAGGAAATATAGATCATGTGAAACACAACTAATAGGACTAATTGATGATTTCTCAAAAGGTTTAGATAATAGTGAACAAATAGATGCTATCTTACTTGATTTTTCTAAGGCTTTTGACAAAGTTCACCACCATAGTTTGCTTAAAAAGTTAAAATATTTCGGCATTAATGGTCCACTGCATCAGTGGATTAAAGACTTTCTGATAGGGAGAGAACAAACTGTAATAATAAATGGCTCTAAATCAACACCGATAACAGTAAACTCAGGTGTACCTCAAGGAACAGTCTTGGGTCCACTACTATTTTTAATTTACATAAATGATTTACCAAATTGCATTACTTCAGGAACAAAAGTCAGATTATTTGCAGACGATTGCATAATATATAGAACAATAAAAACAACACAAGACACAGATATTTTACAAAGAGAATTAGATGAATTACAGAAATGGGAATCAAATTGGAGCATGTCTTTCCACCCAGAAAAATGTCAGTTGTTAAGAGTAACAAAAAAACTAAAACAAATTAATTCCACTTATCTTATTCATGGCAAACCAGTAACACAGACTAAAAACGCAAAATACCTAGGTGTTATAATAAATGAAAAACTGTCATGGAATCCACATATTGATGAAACTACAAAAAAATCAAACAAAGCATTAGGATTTATTAAAAGAAATTTCTATAAATCAAATAGGAACATAAAACTAAAATGTTATTTAACCTTGGTTAGGCCAATAATAGAATATGCATCCTCTGTTTGGGACCCCTCAACTCAAGAAAACATTAAGAAACTAGAACAGACACAAAATAGAGCAGTGCGATTCATAACAAACGAATATTCACATTTGACTAGAGTAACACCTTTAGTAAAATCACTAAATTTTAGAAAGCCCTCAGGACAGAAGGCTCAAAAGTAAAGTAGCAATCATACATAAAACACTGAACCATAATCTTCAAATACAAAAACAAAATTTAATAAAATACTCTGAAAGACACAAAGATAAAGGCACATTCCTCGTCTCATATGCTAGGACAAATTTGTACAAATACTCCTTCTTCCCTAGTGCTATTAGAGCATGGAATGGGTTGCCTGAGCTAGCCAGGAAAACCAGTGACTTGGCAGAATTTAAGTCATTGGTTAATATGCATGACTAAATGCATGACGCCTAGGACGTAATCATCTTCTTCTTTTTTGAAGTAACGTCTGTATTATATAAGATAAGATGTAGTTGTTTTTATACCATATAACCATAGTCAGACATTTAACCATACCTAAATATATTCAAAATGATCATGTATATATTAATATGTTATGTAATTGTGGACACAATTTTCTATAAACCGCTAAGCCTCATTATATAAAACAAATTTATATATATATATATACCTATATATATATGAATTATATATATATATGAATTAAAGAATAAACATTCACTAACTTACATATGTTCAAATATCTATTAGATATGCATTGTACCCTTTCATGCCTAGAGAACTTATTACTATAGCATATACTTGCAAGTAATGCAACAGGAAGGTGCAAAGTTTATCCTGTTATTTGTAGGTTCAGGAGCCACTAGCTTAATACATTTTGATGGCTGCTGTGTTCGACAGGGACTTGATTCCATGGTGAAGATAGTCAAAGATTTGACTGAAGATATGTCAACTGGAAGGTTAGTTGGCAAATAATAGATTTATTGACTTCAAATATTCAAATTGTCCTTAAATAAATGTGTATGTATATTTGTTTCAAAGTTTACCTTTTATTTTATTGTTTTGGATGTATGTAATGAACAGCCTTAGATCTTCATATCAACCATACCTTAGTACTGCTTAGTATTTGTCCTTTTTTCTTTTGGACCATTTTGTAACCACACATGTTCTTTTGACCATCTCTCTCCATTCCTCTCTGTCATTTGTCAGGATTAGTGTCTCATATTACTAATGGTGTTTCTCTGGCTAAATGGGAATAGTTAGTTAGACTAGATAAAGTGAATTTTAAAAATTCATTGTTTAATTTTAAATAGGTTTAATAATTAAATGTATTCTGTTTTGATTATTTTCTTATTAAAAATTGAAATATTTTCAGATTAGAAATGCATCTGTTTGGAGGTTTCTCTGATGAAAGAAAAAACTCGCACAAAGTTTCAAATGATATATTTCGTATGTAAAGTAATTTTCTCATTGGGAAATGTTTGGATATTACATAATACCAAAAACAAATTTTTACCCCCCCCCCCCCCCAAGACTCAATACTCCCCCTTCCCCTGTAGAGTAAAATAACAAGAAATTTCGAATTTTACAAAAGACTTATTATTAGTATCATTTTTCCTAATCACATTTTATGTCATGGTATTGATAGAAATGATGGAAAAAGTATCAACTTCTTTCTGCGCTTTGATGATGTATTCAGTTTTTTCCCAGTACTATACATATAAGTCATGTGTACGCTGGAAAACCTGTGCTGTTAAAAAAAAACGTGGAGTTTCTTTTTCCATTAATATAGCTTTCCTGGAAAGTCGGTGGCGCAAAAGTCAAGGCATCATTGTACTTGTTGTTTCATTTGAATATTTTTTGTTTTGTTACATAACAAATCTTCAGACTTCCCCCCCTTTCCCCCTTGTAAAAAATCGGAAACAAATTTGTATACCCCATCTCCCCGCTTTCCCCTTTAGATGAAAGTAATATTCAAACTTTCCCTTGATTTTTTTTTTTCTTTCTGTATCTTGAAACAGTCCCTTGCATCTAGTTACCTATAACTTATTATTAGTTAGCATTCAATCACTCTTTCACATGTCATGCAAGTTTGTGATGAGCGTAGTGTGTATGAGAGATGGTGTTGGCTTGTTAAGTGATGTCTAGGATATGACTTGCACTTGCACATAAACTTGCACATAAACTTAGGTACATGTACAGGCACAGCACTAATTAAAAAGGAAATCATCAATTTGGTGATGTTAGGAAAAGAAAGGGGCATAAATTTACAGTGGGACTTGATAATGAAAACAAAAGTGCTATCTATGCCTTTTTGCTTAATTTATTTTACCCCTGACTGTTGAGACTGGCTTTTAGATTGGAGGGGGACAGTTATCAAAGGGCAGAAGGCGTTGACAGATGTGGCACTTTGAGAGCTGCGGCAGAAGGTGTAGTTGAGAGCCGTTCAGGGGTAACATAAATAGGTCACAGCAAGGGCAGATTACTTGTGAGGTATATAGGTGAGACTCCAAATAATGAAGGAAAATGGTGTTGAAAACAGAAGACAGCTTCTGCTCAGTTTAAGTGCTTGAGAGGGAATGAAAAAAGGAAGGAAGGACCTTGTGTGAGTTGCCAGTAATGGCGGAGTAGAGGCAAAATGGGGGCAGTGGTAGGTCATGGTTATAGACTTTTTGGTCCAAGAAACAGGGCATGAAGTGTTGGTGAACGCGTTTTACAATGGTCTGGGCAAGCTGCCCATGCTAGGGAGACTGAAAGCGACTCTTTGGACTGGATAATATCACTCTCCCATCTGTGTGGGCTGAGAGAGAAGAGGGATGTAGGGGAATAGGAGAAACTCTCTAATTGTCATAAAGTAAAGGGAGGGGCAAGGTCATGTCTTGTCATGAGTCTATGGTTGTCCTGGGAAGGGGTGTACCCTGGCTAGGTGTTTGGCATTGACCTAAGGAGCAGACAACTTCTGCCTTGTTTAAATCTGCAACATGTTAAATGGAGGGAAGATAAGAGATTACAATTTTATAAGCGTAGAAAGAGGGGAAAAGAAGTGGTAGTGCTATCTGAATGTATTGTGAATGAAGCAAGGCAATGGGGTCAAATCTCTAGCATGCTGGCTATGACTTTCTGTCACAAAGTGTCTTGAATTATTATTGAAAGAATTTTTTTTTATTTGTATAACAGGTGCACTGAGTGACTGCTTGCATAACATTTATTTAGTGACAGCCTGTATAATTAGTAAGTACTGTTGGAAGTTTTCTATAGATATACATAATAGTCATCTGATGATCAAAGACTTTTTAGTTCAGAAAAAGATTGAACTAGACTTGAACTTTTTTTTCCTGTGGTGGTTTTAATGCTATTCAGTTGTTTCAGGATAATTTTCTTCACTAGTAATTTAGTCTCTACTCTCTAAAATAAAATGCAATTTCCTAACCAAGAGAATGTATTCAAATTTCAATGAATGCTGGGATGTAACAATTTTGTGATTCTAGAAGGATACTCTGCTTTTATATGATGGAATCTGTTGGCTTTTAAAATTGGCTGGTGTTTTTTTCTGCTTAGCAAATATAATCTAGCCAAATAATTACTTCTTTTGTCTCTTTGCTAGGATAGTTGTAATTTCAGTAGAGCTATATGTCTCTTAGATTTGAATATGTTTTAATCTTCTCAGCTACTGAACTACTGAATCCTCTCAGATCATATTGAAATCAGACAATATCTAACATTTTCTGAGCAGTTATTGCTTTTTCATTGAAACCTACACCAAGGGTTAGCCCAATCAAACCTCCTTATAATCTTTTTTAACTTCCTTTCTTTATCAAACAAAGCCTAGCTGTTAGACAATTTGACAAGTACATGAAAAATTTCTACAATTTTTGTTACTTAAGTTGTCTAAAGCTACCAGTAAATGTTTTACACAAACTCAGTATGCACAATTAGAATATCTAATAAACATTAAGTGCATAATAACTTCACAGATTACAACACAGTGTATAAAAAAGATAACAAACCATTCCCTGTGATCTATGGAGTAGGTGAGTTCCATTACATATACAGGTATAAAGCTTTTTTTTTTGTATTATTTCTTTAATGAAATCAGTAGTTTAGTTTCAACATCTAAGCTGATGCTTTCAAGTGTCTATAGTAGTGTGCTTTGACACATTTCCATTGGCAAATTGCGTAGTAATTTTCTCTTTCTACTTTTCAAAATGTCTTTAATTTTCTGTCACACCATTTTAGTTCCTAATAGTGACTACAAGGAATTTTGTATTGAACGTTATCACACTTCACAGCTGCCCGCCACTTGAGATCTGCATGGTAGGGGCATAGGAAAGATGGAAATTACATTTTCAAATTGTACATTAACAGTTATGTTCATACTGACATAATTTATTTTCAATACATTAATTGAAGTCAGCAATTGTTTTTGTTTTTTTGCTATCATTATAGAAAAATGTTGGTGTATTACAATCCATATTAAAAGACATTCACTTCAAATGTGTCTGGCTGTTTGTGTGGTATGCACTGTGATCACAATGGTCCTGTGTTTGAGCCTTTCCCCCCTTGCTGTCTTGCAGGAGGTCTGGTCTAGACATAAAAATTATTTCTGCAGAAATGTACCAAACTTTTCCAACAATAGATGTAAAAAAACAATTTAATTTGATAAATTCTTGATTTTGAACAAGTAAGAAAAACTTGACTAGTGGTCAGCTTAATGTTGAGTGTTGCAATAGTATCATTGTTCTTAGATCTAAATCTAATTATATAATTTATTTTTTTTTTCTAATATATGTGTTGTTTTATTTCAATGATGATTTGACATTAACTTAAGCTGTAAATGTTGCTACTGGTGAGATTTTCCCAGCAACTTTTCCAGACAAAGGTCCAGATTATGATGTAAGATGTGCTCGTCATTTTACTGGCAGCAAAGAGGTTTGTTTTTATTTTGAAACATGCAGCTCATGAATCTATAACTTTTTAAATTAAATTAGTGTTGTTAGGTAGTGGTATTGTGTCATTAGGTGGTGGTATTGTGTCGTTAGGTAGTAATATTGTGCTGTTAGGAATTGGTATTGTGCTGTTAGGTGGTAGTATTGTGTTGTTAGGTGGTGGTATTGTGCTGTTAGGTAGTAATATTGTGCTGTTAGGTAGTGGTATTGTGCTGTTAGGTAGTAATATTGTGCTGTTAGGTAGTGGTATTGTGTTGTTAGGTGGTGGTATTGTGTTGTTAGGTTGTGGTATTGTGTCATTAGGTGGTGGTATTGTGTTGTTAGGTGGTGGTATTGTGTTAGGTAGTAGTATTGTGTTGTTAGGTAGTGGTATTGTGCTGTTAGGTGGTGGTATTGTGTTAGGTAGTGGTATTGTGTTGTTAGGTAGTAATATTGTGCTGCAAGGTAGTGGTATTGTGCTGTTAAGTAGTAATATTGTACTGTTAGGTAGTGGTATTGTACTGTTAGGTAGTGGTATTGTGCTGTTAGGTAGTGGTATTGTGTTGTTAGGTAGTGGTATTGTGTTGTTAGAGAACGATTAGAAATTTGGTGTGAAAAGCTATTTATTTCATCCAAAGCCTAAAGTTTTGGCTTAGCGACAGTGACGCAACTGTTAAAAACAAGACTAGGATTTAAAGTGTAACAAAAGTAAACACAGAATACTCTTGGCAGCTTTAGAGAGAGGTCGGCTTTAGTTTCTGGAGTAGATGTTTTAGCTTATTGACAGATAACTTATTCTGTAACTTCTTGTACATCGTTCATCAGCGTCAAGTGTTTTCTGCATTGTTGGTCTTTTGCCTGTGTTATTTGATTTGGTTATTTTGAGTGTTACCACCATTTAGATTTATCTGCAGGGAGGTGCCTAATAGTGTAATTGTTTAAACTAACTTATTTATGACTCCTTTTAAAAAAAATGAAATTTGACTGATTTCTTTTCTGACTCCCCAGAATTTAATAATTTATGATTACAGAAGAAATGAACTAACTATTGGACCATTTCAGTATACAAAAATGTCTCAAGTTGATATGTACCTTTCACTTTCAGATGAACAATTAAAAAGGGTAATTTTTTTTTTTCTAGTTTATTATCATAAATACAATATCACTCATTGTAGTCTGCTAATTGAAGGAAAAAACATTTGTATGAGCCTGCATTGGTCCAACTGTTAGGAAAATTTAACCTTTATCAAATGTATTCAATTACAAAAAGAATGACATCTTTGCTCTAATTTAATTAAAATTCATTAAAAGAAAGTGAATTTTATAGATGATCAGTTTAACTTTGTTAGTTCTGCAAGAGTCACTTAAAGCTGTTTTTTTTTCTTTTAAAAATACAAATCTAAACTTTACTTGAAAAGTAAATAAAATTTTCATAAACCTCCTATTTTTTTTCTTGCTTGACTTCACTTTTATAATATAATTTTATGCCTTAAGATTCAAAGAAAATGCAATTTAACATAAGCCTCATCTCCTATATCTAGTATTGCTTAATTCAGTTTGTTTCTATGTAATTATTACAGCTGTAATTAGCTAAAGAAACTAAATTAGTTTCTCACTACTGTCTAGGCGTCCCTCAGGTTCTGCTGTAACTATGAAACACTAAATAACAAATAACTCTTGTTGTATTGACAAACACAAATGTTATTATTTCTTCATCACATACACACTGCCAACTGTCCTTGCGCTAACATACAATTTTCCGGTCATGTTCTCATACATTTCCCCTAAATCGAATTATACAAACATGCATACATTCTTCTGTGATAGTAATATTAGTATTTATATGATCTTTGTAATAAGTTAGACCCTTTATAATTTGCTTACCAAAAGGGTAAAGGTGTAGACGATGCCATCCTAAATATTTTAAACTGTGTCTACAAACATCTGGACTTACCGAACACTTATGTAAGATTGTTCTTTGTTGATTTCTCATCAGCTTTTAACACTATACAACTTCATTTACTCATTGAAAAGATGAAAGCATTGCAGATTAGTCCATACATAATACTATGGGCTAATGAATTTTTGACCCAGAGAGCTCAGAGGGTTAGGGTAAACAATGTTATATCTAATGAACGCATAGTTAACACAGGGGCGCCCCAGGGGGCTGTGACATCACCATTGTGGTTCATTTTGTACACCGATGATTTTCAATCCGATAGTTCTTGTTGCTCCTTCACAAAATTCGCTGATGATGCGGCTCTTCTTGCCCTGCTCTCAGAGAGCTCAGACGTTAATGAGTATTTCAAAGAATTAGAACACATTGAGGAATACTGTAAAGATAATTTTTTATTATTAAATGTAAAAAAAAACAAAGAAATGATAATCGATTTTCGCAGGGACAAGAAGGAAAATGATATTGTTTCTGTAGCTGGAGAGACTATTGAAATTGTGCAAACCTTTAAATACCTTGGTACTATCCTAGACAATAAACTAAATTTTACTGCAAATACTGATTATATCAGCAAAAAAGGGCAGCAAAGATTACGACTACTAAGAAAACTGTCCTTGTTTAATGTTAGCGAAAAGGCCTTGGCTATGCTTAACACGCTCACATCTGCAATATTTTCAGTTTCAATATCACTGCCTGGTATGGCAATCTGAGCATTAAAAATAGGAATAAACTTAATAGAATCCTCAATGCTGATGGCAAAATCATTGGCAAAAAACAAACCCCATTTGGGCAGTTGTTTGAGACAAACATCTATAAAAAAGCTAACAAGATCCTCGAAATAAAGAATCACCCTTTGTGTCAGGATTTTGTGATTTTACCATCACAAAAGAGATACAAGACACTGATAGCAAAGACAAACAGACACAAACACTCTTTTGTTCCCCTGGCAATCAAATCATTAAATAAGAACAATCTGGTATAAACTTTGTCACATGTAAATTATGAGTGAGTCTGTTGTGAATGTACACTTTGGTTTCTTATAGTTATAATGTTTTTTGTTTGGTGTAATGGACAAATTGTAAGACAAATTTCCTTACCGATAATAAAGATTATTATTATGTTAGAAATGAACGAGTAGTCATTCTCTGGCGCTGCCAGGGTCGAGTTTCGCTAAAGAGAAACAAAATTCATCGTAGTCCCTTTAACAGTTTCCACTGAGGAATTTTCTGGTGATGTGGCAGGTCTGCAGCAGTACCGCCCTCTGACAGGCAACGAAGATGTTCCTAGGAATGTTAAGGGCCTTGAAGGTGTCTGTGAGGTCAGTTGTTATTATCCCCTCGGTTGATATAACAATGGGGTATATTGTTATTTTGGACAATTTCCATAGACGCTTAATCTCCAAGCCTAGGTTCCCATATTTTCTTTGTTTTTCCATCTCAGTTTTTCTTAAATTATGAGACAGTGGTACGGCGATATCGATAATGGTAGCGGTTTTTTCTTTTTTATCGATGAACAGCAGATCCGGGCGATTGAAATCTACCGTTTTGTCGGTCAGAATAGGCCTATCCCAGTACAGCAGATGTTCAGTAGACTCGAGAACCTCTTGCGGAGAGTATTTATAATAAGGGGGAGTGTCCTTACCGATCAATTTGTACGTCAAAGCCAGGTGTTGGTGTATTAACTTTGCAACTTGGTTATGGCGACCTAGGTAGGCTGATTCTGATAGGGCTGGACATCCTGCCATAATGTGTTCAATCGACTCGCCCACATTTCCACATTTTCGGCATTTGTCGACAACATTGAGTTTCAGGATATGCTTCTCGTAATTTTTTGTCCTGATTACTCTGTCCTGTATTGCTGTAACAAAGCCTTCTGTTTCAGGGTAGAGATGACCTGCTTTGAGCCATGTTAAGGAAGCAGCCTTGTCGATGTTGTCCCCATGTAGTGAAGCCGGAAATTTTCCGTGGAGTGTTTTTTCTTCCCATTGGCGAATCTCATGCCCTACGTCGTCCAAACCGATATTGACATCAGCATTGTGTAGGTTCAGAGGGGTTGCATCGGAGTCGTATTTCCGTAGGAAGGAAACTAATTTGTTGCTGGAGGCGAGCAGTTTTGATCGTATTTTTAAAACTTGCATCTTACACAATTTGAAGATGTTCTGCAATCCACGACCCCCATCCTTCCTGGGCAGGTATAACCTTATGGTGGAGGACTTGGGGTGTAGACATCGAAACTTGGTTAGTAATTTTCTAGTGAGTCTGTCAATGTCATGTAGGTCGGTGTCAGTCCATTTGATCACACCGAACGTGTAAAGGAGCACAGGGACGGCCCAGCTGTTAATTGCAGTGATGAGATTACTGCCAGACAGTTTGGTGTTAAGGATTTTATTAACTCTTTGCCTATATTTGCCAAGAAAGTCCTCTTTTAATTTCTTATGGTTTATCTTGGCATTCTGGTTTATTCCAAGATATTTATAAATAGAGGCGGAGTTCAATTCCTCGATGCCTTCAAATTCAATATTGGTGTTCGTTGCCTTGCCCTTTTTAATGCTTATGATGCCACACTTATCCAGGCCAAAAGACATACAGATATCGTCACTAAAGCATTTTACCATTTTGATTAAGGTGTGTAATTTTTGCTCGGTTTCTGCATATAGCTTTAGATCATCCATGTATAATAAGTGGGACACACATTTTGTACATTTAGTGTCAACCCTAAAACCGTTTGTAGAGTCTTGGAGTAATGTAGATAGAGGATTAATCGCTAGGCAGAACCAGAGTGGAGATAGTGAGTCACCCTGGTATATACCTCTTCTTATGTGCACAGAACCTAGTTTATCATGATTTAGGTGCAGGTTTATCTTCCAATTATCCATACAGTATATTACTTTTAATTAAGATGAAACAAAACAGTAAATATTTGATGGTCAATAAAAGCACATAGGCTTTTCACCCTCTCTTGTAGGTCTTTTGTGGGTATTCATTTGAATCTAATCACTTTGTATTTAAGCTTTTTTTTTCATTATATTTTTGTTATTCTGTTCAGTTTTTGTCCACATCCCCGGATCAAGAACCCGAAGACTTTGTACAAAATGTGAGAGCTTCTCTTATCTGTATTAGAGACTGCCCTAACCCAATGAAAACAATTTTCCATGGCAGACCTAGACGGTACAATAAAGATTCTAGCACAGGAGAATGGAAATTAATACAAGACTAAAAACAATACAAGTAGTGTTTGAAAGTGAGTAATGTAAAGTGTATGTAAAAGTCACTGGTAAAAAAAAAAGAAAAACAGTTATAAGAAACATCCAATGCTTTTAAAATGTTATTTGTAAAAGTTTTATAACTTTTATTGAATCATATGTCCATGATTTTTATTCAATCTGCTGTATTTATTGATCGCATTGATATATCTATGATTTTTTTTCAATCCACTGTATTTATTGATCGCGTTGATATATCTATGATTTGTATTCAGTCTGTTGTATTTATTGAATACATAGATATGTCCATGATTTGATTTGGTATGCTGCTCCAATGCAGTATCATCTTTTTGTTGCACTATTTTATTTAACATATCAAAAAAAAAACTGTCCATATTGTAGTAAATATTGAGAAAGTGCATTGTAAATATACTGACTTTTGTTAAATAACTCATTTTGTAACTTTACAGTGATAGTGTCAAAACTTTTTATTTTATTATTAAAATCTCTGTAACAGTTTTCATGGCATTCAAATGCCACACAGCATCTGAAATGAAGAAACTTTGTAACTCATTGTCCAGCCATTCATTCATTTTATGAATAAACTAATACCCTTTACATACATTGTAAGTCTATATTTTCAAACACATTAAAACAATTATACACTCTATAAAACAATGATAACAACAAGTAATTAGTACAGTTATGAATGGTCCCCACTTCCAAAGAGGTGACAAAGTCAGACAGTATACACTCACCTGCATGTCTCTTCAAACAAAACTCTCATCTAGGATTGTTGGACACTTAGGAGTAGCATGCTATTTTGTTCCCAATGTTTTTATCAACTCACCCTGTCTGTCTGGGTGGACTCTTGTACACGTTATTTCTCACACTTCCCATTCTCTGATCAAGTTTAAACTTTGCACAATAATTAAAAAATTAACGAATTAGTCATAATAAATTGTGTATTATTTAGAAAATGTACTAAGCTTAGGGGAGATAATTGTGTAGAGAATTAGGTCTTAATTGTAAACTAATAATAGTCTATAAAAACCTTCTAATTTATAAGTACTAGCATGTCGGCCTTCTATCATGGAGGCATGATATTGAGCTTGAATTCAGACTCTAGCAACTTTTCTATTCTACCCCCCCCCCTCCCAAATGTTCCACAAAAGTGATTGAACCTTAGCGCACTGAGCATGTTATAAGCATGAAAGTTGCCTTAAAAAAAAAATTTTTTTTTATTTTTATTTAAAAATTATTAAATATATTTATAACAAATTTATTGTTATTTTAGATATGTTAAAAATTAATTACATGGTGGAATTTCACTCAATGTAAGTTTTTGTTTTTTAAAAAGTATTTTTTAATCCTTTCTGGTTTTTGTTCCCCAAATATCTTGAGTTATATGCATTAGTACCTCAACATCAATGTCTCATCTAATCAGAAATGTTGGATATACCACCTTTTTAAAAACTGCATGAGGGCACATTTTTCCGTCATAAATAAGACAATTTTTAAGAATTTGATCTCAGTAGTGATAAACGATAAATTACTGACAAGCTACAAATAAAGTGTATGTGAAAATTTTTTTTTAGAATGATCTATTCCTTCAAAAAAGAAGACATAGTCCTATCCCTTTCTAGGTTTTTACAGATATAAAAAGTCTCAACCACAATGTGTTTGCTTTCATTTTGGCTTACAAGTGTGTATGTCTCATCATTTAAAACAGAATAATATAAGTTCTTTCATAGACTCATGCAAATCCTCTCCTTTTCATTACCATTCTATGTATTTGCAATATTCAGAGACCAACTAAAGCATTGATCAAAGATTTTATGTTTGGACTAACAAAGTAAGGAATTATTTGACACTCTACTTTGAGTTGTACAATGAAGAGGTTGATCGAATCAATCTGTCCTCCAGGGCTAACCATAAGAAATGAGCTTCATATTTGATGGTTGTAGAGGCCAGCCATAATGTACATTTTAGCAACTTTAATATTTACTTGACATTCTCTCCACTGAAACGTATTCTTACACTGTAAACATGAGTTGTCTGCTTTTTTCTGTACTGCTGAGAGTTCAACTGTGATAGAGCAGATCTTCAGTTTGTTTTCAGGTTTTGCAAGTTATCAGTAACAAGTTTGATATTGCAAACCTTCCACTCCACAGGAAACATTTCTTTTTATCATGAAATATTTTATTTGTAAATTATACAGCCTATTTCTAAAGTGTGCTACCTTAACATATATGAATAAAAAAAAGTGTTTCTTTAAATTTACTTTTCTACAACTTGCTTTTCATTTTAGATGTTATTAGACATTACTACACATCACTTACCATCACATCCCCCCCACACTTTTTTTTTTTTACAAACATTGTACCCTCAAAATGTAATTTGTTATTATTTGAAAAGGTGATCTCAAAGCAGGTAATCAGTGTTGTGATACACATTCAATTGGGCACATTTTAAGTCACTCCCTTATATACTGGTACATTGAGGCAATAGGCTATGCTCACTCAGATATCTAGTGTAAAAAAAAACATTGGTCTTAAATGCAATAGAAAAAAACCTGACAATTGATGGTAGCTCAGGTTTCTCTGATCTGCATTATTGTGATAATATCAATGAATCTCTAGCATAAGTCTGTTTAGACATTAGGTTCTGCTAGGGGGACAATATTGTCACCTACAGTGATGTTCGATGCAAAAACTACTACATAGTCAAGCATAATCGGTATAGTGAGTTGCTAGTCTATGAATAACACTTTTAAAATCAAGATTATATCTTGAGGTCTAGTTTTGTTTTCTAAACGCCAAACATTCTATGATAAGTCTATAGATACAGACTTAGGGGACAGTGCACAAAAAGTTCCATGAATTGAACATCCATTAATTTATTGAACTCTTTTAATGAATTAGGGCCTATATGCTGATACATCCATAGACATGTCAAGATAAGTATTGTCTAGACCTCAAGCAAAATTTTAATTGTTTTATTAAACTTTTAAAAATTATAATGGTCAAATTTGAATTTCAGTATGGCCAATTAACTAGTAATTCTTTTCCCAAAGATATACATCATCTACAAAAATCATTACAGATGTTTTTTCAAAACATGTCCATCCAGATATTTAATATTTTTTGAGCCAATGAATTTGTAAGCTGAAGAGAGGAATTGTAAAGAAGCACTTTAGTCTTTTTTTTAAAATGACAAATACGACTCCTCACTTTATGGTAGAAAAATTGTAATTATGTAAAATGTCATTCTTTACAAATTTAGTTTCTTTTTAATGATCCCAACTATTTCTTTATTGTTGTAAACCACTCTAGTCACACATTTATCTTGTTTCATGCATTCTAATAAAAATCTGATCTTTCCTTATTAGAAACTTTGTTTGAAGGAAGACATTTCATTTTTACATTTTAGCACTTACTGACTCACTAATAGTGTAGAACAATCAATGTTTTATTATTACATTGCATGTAACATTTGAAATAAAAAACAAGCAACAGGTTCACATTGAGAATTTCACTCCAAGAGCTGCAGATGAAATACACATACTTTCAATAATTGAACCTAAATAGCATCAAGTAACACATTCAACAAGATTTAGAAACACTTCCATAGATTTCATAAAATGACTTCTATAAATACATCCAATTCAAAAGGCTTGACAAATTTCATACATTTAGTCACTATCTATATGACATTCTGGACTTAATGTGTGGGTGGGGGGTATGTACATTGTATAAATAAAAAATATAAGTTAAACAAACAGATTATGAACACATCCACCAAGTATTGGAATTGACACTTTTTTTAATGACTCCTTACTAAAAGTTAGATAAATTGGACATTCAACTCAAAACTGCCTTTTTTTTTTCATAATAAAACATATATACCAACAACAAATTAATACAATCTACCAGCTCAACAAATGGTGTGTATCTATTTTTGATCACACATTTCTATAGTAGAGTTGAGAAAATGTTTATAGATCAGATATGTTAAAACTTACAAAACCAATTTTTTTTTAAATTACATCACAGGAGATGTTTTTTTTTAAAACTTATTTGAAAAACATAACTATGTGTTGGTTTGTTGTAAACTGTACCAGTTCTCCATTGTGGTATCAAGTTGAGATGGTCCCATTGTTCAGTTCTACATATCAGTCTCAGTGTCTAAGCCTACTGCCTTATTCAGGTGTAGCTACAGTAACCTGGTGTACAACACAAGGCCACAGCCAGTCATGTGTTAGGTTCTAGCATCAAGAAATTAAATTAGCCATGCTGGAATCCTGGTGAAATCCCATAGGCTAGAAAATCTGATGTTCCCTTGGGCATTGAACTAGACATAGGCTTGGGCTCTTCTTCTTCATCTGGTAAAAAGTCATCCACATCCTACGGATAAAAAAATTACTTTTACAATATTACAGGTCAACTGTATTTTATCATTTTTAGAAAGAGAAAAATGCAATTATTTGCATTTATTTCCAGATTTTATCAAATCAGTCATATCTTGTCTGGTTAAAATTGTACAGGATGTGTGACATAAACTGCTTGGTTTTCACTGATTCAATGAGTTAATAAATAAGATTGAGCTCAAGTTGTAAGTTAAGCATCTAAGCTTAACTTTCCAAGTTACCCCTGTCTCAAAGGTCTATGAATAAATTTGGACCAGACCACTTTAAAAGTCACTTTAAAAAAAATAACAATAATCATAAACTTAGCAACTGTCTTAGCAATTGTGCATGTTAGAACTGGAAACTAGTTAATCAAATGTTAATGGAAAAAAAGAGTAAAATTCAATGTAGACAAATAATCCTATAGTTAATCATATACCAACCTCATCAATGTCCTCCTCTTCATCAGGCAAGCTGCCTTGAAACTCATGGTATAGGGGAGAGATATGAGAACTGGACCTGCAGGACAAGCGAATAAAGCATTTGTAATTAAGTGTAGTTAAGAAAGAAAATGTTTTAACAGTATATTAAGCCTAAGTAAAATCAAACAGTAAGCAGTAAGTTTCACTTCAGTTAAGAGCTTTGATAAGACAAGTCTATAAATCCCTTATTAATCTCTTACCTTGGCAATAAATATGGGTCAAAAGGGAAATAGGAGTCTAATTGTTTAAATGCTGTCACTTCTATGGAATTAGTGCAAGCTGCTACAGGCAAGAAATAGCGATTGTTGCGTTCTATAATAGTATCACAGAAAGCTAGCTGGTGTAATCTGAAATTAAGAGACAAATTCTTACATTTTGTTAACAAACACATTGAAAAGAGGCTCTCACACTCGACCTTGCAGACCTTCACTTCATATACATACTTAGACAAAATCATATTATCACTTTATAAAACACTTTTGATGAGACCATTAAATATTTGTACATACAAAATATTAAATTTATGCAAAGGGGTCAATACTCAATGTAAATCTCATTTGGAATGGTATAGTTCTCTTTTAGTACTAATCTGATATCTAGAGCTCCTCGCAGCCCACTTCACTAGCTCACTCTTAGGAAAATATAAAAAAAAAACAACTGGAATAAGGAATGAGGCAAAAAGCTTTTGTTTTGTTTTTTTAAATGTCACTTTAAGTATGATGGCTAATGTGAGCACCCAATCTACAAGTAGTGTTCCATGCTAGGCCAATATGAGAACCCTCTACAAGTGATCTAGAATGCTTGACCAACATGATTAGTCTAGCCATGTACATTGCTCATCTTTTATTACAGATTTCAAAACTTTTTTGGCTCTCTTTATGTGAAAATCCTGATAATATTTCAAAGTACAGAAATCAATCAATTTTGTTTACGGAATAAAGAGTTAATATGTTTATTCAAAGGGTTTAAATAAAAAACACATACACAAAGTTAAGAAACTTGGCAGCATCTAAGCATATGTTGAAAAAAATTCTAAAATTTTCAATTCAAAGAATAAATTTTAAAAAAAAGCAAGGAAAGGAGTTGCTCACCTTGTAGCCGAGGCAAATGTTTTCACAATGATGGGGACACAAACGCGGAGAGGATTCAGTTTACAGGTTATTACTCTCTGAAAGTTTAATGACTCTGCCCATTTGAAACCTGAGTATCAAACAAAATTTAGTCAAGACTTTGTCAGTAACTAAACTGAAGTAAGAATATGTGTTAACAAGGGATATTGTGGCAGGTAGAGCAATATAAAGCTGAATTTCTTGGGTTCAAACCCTGGTGGATCTTTGGATTCACAGAGCTTTCAAATTCCACCAATGTTTAATGAGAACCAGACATTGAAAAGGAGAATAAAAGGTTGTAATGTCTTTTTATACCATTACTTATAGACAAAGTGCTAACCACAGAGAGTCCTATTACACAACTAGTTCTACAAACAAACTCATTACTTCCCATTTTAGAGATTCTATCACAATCTACAGGGGACAAGTGACTCTTGAACACACATAAAATATCAAATGACACTATACTGAACCTTTTTTCAGCTGCATAAAATCATTGTGTTTAAAACAGAAAATGTAGAATGCACTTTGGCAGACTGAGTAGAAAGTTCCATGATGGGCTATATCTGCATGTAAGACACCCTCTCCAGTCTGATCAATATACTTGTGTATCCATTTCAACATTAATTCCATCACTTCTTTAGCAGTACTAGAAAAACAAGATCAAAACAAGAAATACCTTTTCATAAAAACAAATCTGCTTTTTTGCTATATACACCTACACATAATAAATGGACTAAAAAAAAAAAACAAGCTTAGTGCCTACTTGATGGAAACATATTTGGCTCTTGTGAGGAAGCTTCCAATATAACAGGCAGCTGTTTGTCTATAGATACTCTGATTGGTGGGATCTGTGATTTTTTTCCATAAATAATCAATAAAGCCATCTGCCAAAGCCTGATGAATAAATACATAAAGTCAAATGACCTTTGACAAACAAGTTAGCTTTACATTTAATTAAATTCTTAGCTTGTGAATTCTTTAAACAAAATTAAGTCCTACCTCTTTCAAACTGCAAACATGAAACAATAAAAACTGGACATGACAAGAAGCATGAGTTAGGAAAATGTATTTGTCAAAGATTGATAGTAGCTCTCTGTACAGTTTCTTGGTAGCATTCCAATCCAGTTTACCTAAACAAAAATTAACAATTCTTAAGGATGAGATCATCACATGTATTTATTTTAAGAAACTATCTAAGAGAATAGCTAGAATTCTAGACAAATATTTTTTTAAGCATCAAGTGCCATAAAACATGTTCTTACATACTTTGGACCAAAGAAGAATATTGCTGTCCAGAAATTGATAAGAGGAACAGTAAGGATTTTGTTTTAAAACTGAGAAAAAAAAAGAACGTTGACAGAGCAAAGAAATGCCAGTGTGCACTGCCCAAAAGGCCCTCATATGAATTAACAGCCTTCAATAGATGTAGATAAATAGTTTATAAAGCAGGTAAGACAGATAACTCTATCCACTTGTTAGGTAAATATTAAACTGTAGTACAAGTAGTAACCTGATGTGAAACAAGTATCTCTGATATAGTCCAAACATAAAGACATCATGGCATCTAGTGAGCCAGCTAAAGGTAAGGCTGTATTGAACTGAGTTTCCTTGGCCTCCTTGCTTATACCTGGGGCTACTTTGTCATTAGCACCCGAGGCACTGTCCTGATGGAGAAGAAAAACAAAACTATGGTTTTAAAAAATAATAATCCTCAATGAATGAAAACTTTTTAAAAATATCCGTTTAAATGTATTCCCAATCACAGGTCAAAAGTAAAAACAAAAGTGTTCTATATTACTAGGAAAAATTCAAGTTAAGACTTGCCTAATTAATATGTACACAAGTCCAAATCTGTATAGAATTGTATCAAAAAAGTAAGGCTCACCTAAATAGCTAATTTTGGATAATTTGTATTAAATGCCTAATATTATACTTAAAAGATAAGAAATGTTGTATTTAGTACAATAGTGTCTTGTCAGATTAGAAAATAATATTTTCAAAATGTAAACTTTATAGTGAACTGACTTACAATGTCCACATCAAATTGAGTATCTTCTACTTCCTCTTTCAATGTGTCTGACAAACACAAGGCTGTATTAATATCCAAACGAGAAGATCTCACCTGCAAACATTTTACAATCTCTTGATTACTCACAGGATTTTTCTATTAAAATGTGCAAGCCAAATGAAGTTAGAATTGATTTAAGACAAAAAATATTAAATTCAATTATTTTAAAGACAAAGAGGTTCTGTTTCTATAAGTATATTCTAAAATGAAAAAAATATTAAAAAAAAAAAATTATTAACAAGGTTACAAAAGACAGTTTGTGTGGAAACACAAACTCAAAATCTGCCCCCGAAGTGGTCCACCCAGGCAGGCTTCAACATTTTCAGAAAGAACATCCAAATAAAATTATTTCAAAGACAAATGAGAGATAAGAATGGAGAAAGAAGGTTAACAGATCTTGTGTAGTGCCCCAATGGTCCCCCGGATTAAAGCATAGGTGAAAGTGAATGTAAATTTAGATGTGAACCTGGCCTAACTAGTTCCCCTTTTAGACCTTGTGGCAAATGATGTAAAGTTCATCTGTTTTTGTGGCCTAGGGTTAACGAGGATGTCATGTAGCCAGCACAATGACCAACCGCCTTTACTTTTCCCCAACTAATGTCAGGTACCCATTAGAGCTGAGTGGATTCAGAGGCTCCCATAGATTCCAAAGTTGAAAATCCCAGTCTTCACCAGGATTCGAACCCAGGACCCCCGGTTTGGAAGCCAAGCGCTTTACCGCTCAGCCACCGCGACTCCCCTGGCCTAACTGATGTCTTATAATTGATCTAATTGTTTTGAAAAGGCTCAATCTCTTATTCGAATCCTCAAAAAAAAAATTAAAACAATTTCCGCAATAAAAAAAAAATGTTCACGAAAATGAAGTTTACAAGATTACTATTCGTTTTAAATTAGGTCTAACTTATAATGCATACTAATTAGCTTTTTCTCTTTAAAAAAACTACTTGCATAACTGATTTTAAAAATTAGATTTTTCGCTTTCAGAAAAAAAAAAAGAAAGTAGCCGTTGCATCAGAACTTTGAATGGTCTAAAATATTGTGATGTCGGATTTTCAATATCTTTTCTAGTTTACGAGATCTAAACGGGACGGAATGACAGACATTTCGCACAAAACTAATCGGGTCTTTTCCCCTTTCGGGGGCCGCTAAAAAACAATGTGCAAATATAAGTTCTTAGCCTTTACCACTTCAATAAAAAATTGTTAAAAGCAGAAATTTTTTTAAAAGTTGAAAAAAAACAAAAATAAAAAAAAACAAACAAGGATGTCGATTCAAATTTAAAAAACAAGCAAAATAAAAAAAAAACTTTAAAAAAAAAAAAAAAAAAACATTAAGTGTAGTTGTATCAATTAGTTTAGATAAGTCATGTCAAACTAACAATAATAAATATGTGCGATTAGAAATACTTTTACCAATTGTGTTTGTTTAACGCTATTTCTTGCTTTTAGACTTCTCAAGACGCTGTGATCCTATCACTTGTCTGGACCAGTTGGAAAACGAGAAAGGAGGGGGGAGGGGAGAAAGTATGAGGTATCTGATTGAATAACCTGAATTCAAACTCATGGGCGAAAGCCTTCACAGGTTTCTCAAGCCACCAAGATAACCAGTCTGATATTGTAGAGCAGTGATGCCCAACCTAATTCGACCTGCGGGCCATTTTAATTTCGACACTCGTGTCGCGGGCCACAAGGCCGAAAAAGTAACAAAAATAAAAACAGAAATGAAACTAATTTTATGAGAAACCCATGTACTTACATTAACAAATTGGAATTTTGATTATTTTTTTTTCACGCGTCGGAAAATGGGTTCATTTCTCTCTCTACTTCAAATGTGAGCAACATTTTAGCAAGTTTTACCACCGACTAATTTTCTTGTCTCTTTGTGTTCAATATTCCCATCAATATGGCTATATTTGCTTCATAATGCTGTTCATATGCTTTTTTTTTTTTTTTGGTTAAACAGCCACACGTTCTTTAAAAAACAAATATGGCGGCTTATTATCATGTTCCAAACAAAAAAAAGTAAAGATCCGTTCACTTTTTCTGTTACATTTTACATTAAAGTGTTCAATGTCGTGGTACCAATCCATTAGAAAAAAGAGAGAACCCTAATGTAGGTAAAGTTACATTTTTCAACCTTTTCTTTTTTGGGCAGGGGGGGGGGTGATTTTCTTAATTTTGTTTTGGCGTTTTGGCGGGCCGGATAGAACCACGTCGCGGGCCGGATGTGGCCCGTGGGCCGTATCTTGGGCATCACTGGTGTAGAGATTATAAAAATTGTACAGTTATCTATTGTTTCATGTTTGTGTTCACTAAGCCTCAGATGACCTATAAAAAGGGGACTAATTCAGTTTATACCAGCACTTCTTTCCCTTGGTCGAGATACCAAACAAAAAAATTTATTACCAATAGTTAATAATTAGATATCAAACAAAATAATTTAATACCAATAGTTTATTACTAATTGGTTAATTTTTAGCGGAATCCAAAAGGGGATAATAAGACTCTATTAGCTTTATGTGGAATGTCTGTCCCGTTTAGATCTCGTAAACTAGAAAAGATAGTGAAAATCCGACATCATAATATTTTTAACCATTGAAAGTTCTGATGCAACGGCTACTTTCTTTTTTTCTGAAAGCGAAAAATCTTATGTTTTAAATCACTTATGCAAGCAGTTTTTTCATAAAAATATACCACTTTTACAACTATTCACTATTAATAGTAACAAACAAGGGAGGCTCCTTAGTAGGGGAGATGACTATTTACCATATTTTTAACACATTTATGCAAACGGTTTTAGATTTTTTATCAAAAAAAAATATTTTTTTTACATTTGTATTGCTAAGTTAAATAAGTTCTGTTATACTAATTACTACATTTACACAAAAAAATTTTTCATTTTTTTTTTAAGAGAAAAAATCTATTTAGTATGCATATAAGATGGTCATAATTTAAAACAACAATTAATGAGTAGTTTTTCATATTATGGCAAAAGAACACTGAACCAAAGCAATGTTGTTTTTTTTTTTAAAAAGGATATGTTTGTTTTTTTAGGAATAAAAGATTGGCCCTTTACAAAACAATTATATTCATTATAAGACATCAGTTAGCCCAGGTTCACATCTAACTTCACATTCACATATTCTTTGGTCTACTGGACCACTGGGGCACCACACAAGATCTGTCAACCTTCTTTCTCTATTCTTCTCTGTCATTTGTCTTTGATAGAATTTCATTCTGATGTTCTTTCTGAAAATATTGAAACCTGCCTTTTTACCTGCCTGGGTGGACCACTTCGGGGGCCGATTTTGAGTTTGTGTCTCCACACAAACTGTCTTTGTAACCTTGTTTTTATTGATTCTTGTGTTGTTAGGTAAAAGAAATAATTGTGCAAAATTTCAGCTTGATCCGAGATTGGGTGTGGGAAAATAATGTAACCCATAATTTTGTTGAATGTAAACAGAAGTCAGGGCCTACAGTAACTGAGTTTTAGTTAGAGCTTCAATGAGACACACTGTGTGAGGTGATGATGCAAATACAGGACAGAGAATGCTGGCCACCTTTTTATGTTATAATGTACTCTCATTTATAACATAATATAATGCTGTATTCCTCATTAATCTTCCGACTTGACGACAAGCCTTATATTTATAACAAGTTTGTGGTCAAATCAGACATAAATGAAAGTGGACTTTACTTTGAAGTTGTAATCACATTATCAATCATCCCAAAGTCTATAAAACCTGTTTACAAAACTTAAAAGTGGTCTTCTAAACTAGAAACAGTTTTGAGAGATTATCAAATATTTTACTCACATCTAATTTCAGCATATTCTTTATCAACAGTTCTAAAATTTGCAGCCTCAAAGCAGGCATATACTGGCTGACAGTCAGTAATCCTCGGGTGTAGTATTCAAAAAACAAAACACCTTTGTTGATGTATGGAAAATATTCTTCTAAGATAGGTCCTAACAAAAGCTGGGTTCTGAAATAGAAACAAATATAAAATTAGTTTCCAGACAATAACTAATAACATATCTTTATCTTCTCTTTATTTAATGCAATGGACATCTGCAAAACCATATAAACGTATTATTACAATACATCCAAATTTGTCCAAGCTAAGTTCAGTACTAAATGAAGCTTTCCTTTGCACAATGCTGACCTATCAATTAGTCTACATATATTACAAAAGCTTAAAAGATTTACTTACACTGGTACAAGCTGTGAGAGAGAATTCAGCAGAGAATGAATATGCATTAAGTCATTGGCTAATTTTTGTCTAATTGATTCATAATTCTCTGATTCAGGTACTGATAAAACTGTAAGATCTATAAATAGAAACATGAGAACAGTTCATTTCTCACTTAACAAAGTTATAAATATTTTTTAAACTGTAGTTCTGATATATTATTTTATTATTGAACATCACTACCAAAGATCAGCAATGAAAAACAAAAATTCTCAAATTACTTGTACTGTAGAGCACTGGTACCAAAATATCACAAATAGATTTATTTATCAACAGTTATTGAGAACAACATTAAAAACTAATTGCTAATGGACATTTTTTGAATGGGCAGCATCTGTAAGGTAAACACAAATCTATTATCTTAAACAATTGTTCACAATTATCAAACAGTTAGCAAATTTTGTGTTGTGCTAGCTATAGCCAATATTAGCATAGAACAACCAATGCTCAATAAACCATGAAATTGAGATGTAACTTTCTGCTAGATCATAGTAAGCAAAGAGTCAACAATAATAAACCAAGAAGTACAATAATATTAGACCATGTGTGCTTAACAGTCAAATCTTGATTTACAGAAATCATTAAGTAGAATTAGAGCATTGGCTGAAGTCCACCATAACATATTCTAATGCTAAAAATAACAGAATTTCACTAGCAATATTTTAGTATGTTACTTTGGGAGTTTTGAGTTTCTAGGTTTTGTTTTTTCTACAATTAAAATTCAGAACAAAAGTGTCATAACAATTTAGTCTTTTAATGTATCTGTCACAAGTCAAGTGGGTGACCTAACTTTGAGCCTTGAAAGAAATGTTTATGACATGCTTTAGAAGTGACATGTATAGATGGAAATAGGTCAGTATGTTCTTCTTGTGAAATATTAAGGAGACACAAAACTTGAGAAGCCAGCACAATGTCAAAATTCATTTTGGTTCATTTAATTCAGTCTATTGAAAAATACTAGTAGATGCGCCTAGCAAATGTGAATTCAAGCCTGATTCAAACATAAAAGTATACATATATTTTTCTTGGATTTATATAAATGTTCATGTTCCTTATGTGGTTTATTCATTTTAAATTTGTTTTGTGTTGAATGTGAGGGCAATCAAGCAAAACACAATGGTAACGTAACAGTATCAATTTTCTAGTTTTAGTGTTTTTAAATGTTTAAGTTAAACAATCCAACAGATAAATAAAAACATTTATTCTTTTTAGGCTGACCTGGAACAAATGATTTGACCAGTTTTCTGACTAAAGGCTTGAGATAAAAAGTTTGTGCTGACACAAGATTTAAAATAAAAGCTTTGTATGCAGTGATCAGTTCAGGGCCTCTGTCCAGCCAATCCATTCCCTTGAAAATAAAAAATAAACATTTTAATTTCAGTAAAAAATAATACACAAGAAAGCATATTACAGTAAAAAAAACAGCAACTGTAATATGTTTAAAGGAAAACTCTGATGGTTTTTCAAATTTGAGTTACTGACATATTTAAAGTCTGCGTAAAAAGTTGTAATAGTAAACATTTTACCATTTTTTATTTAAATGATTAGAAACATTAATATTTAATAAATTAGTCAGTAAATTCTTGACATCTAAAAAAAATGATGTTCTTTAAGATTTTTTTTTTTAGCTTAGGCAAACATCACTTCCCTCAACAATACTGAAAAGGAAACTAGATTTAACCAATCGTATCACTTCATTTTTACAGTAGTTGTTAAGCTTAGTGACGGCCTAGTCCAGAGCTATGGTATAGCTTTCTATATATAGATAGTAGATAGATAGATCTAAAAGCATTAGAATATCGAACTCGAGAAAAAAAGTAACATTTTCATGTAAGTCCTTCCCTGTCTCAAAAACGTAAATAGATCATGTGTCTGACTGATTCTAACATACTGGTCAGTGTAAGGTCTTGACAAGACCACTAAGCGATAGTGTTTGTGTGTTGAGTGGTCAGGCGAGAAAATACACACTGCCGTGGTTAGTCAAGCATGTAAATATACTTTTAACATGCATTTTTTTCTTTGCTTACAAGATCTAGATCTAACTGCATAGACGAAGATATTTCTTTTACGAGAATATAAACTTTACTGTATGGTTTTCTGTTATAGATGTAATAGATTAGGTTTGTGTGACATCACATAAAAACCCAGTGAAAGTCTGACCATTTTGGATGCGCAGGAAAATTACGTCAGAAAAACATCAATTAATAAGTTATTGTTGTGAATTTAAAAAAAAAAACAATATATTCATTATCTGTAAATCACATATCAAAAATTGTCAAAACCATCAGAGTTTCCCTTTAAGGTAATACAATTTATTCATTCAAATTTGTGTCACTGTAGCTGAATATGTTTGAGATAAAGCTTTTTTTTTTTTTTTTTTTTTTTTAAATATATAAATATGGAAGTTATAGGTATACAGTAATACATTAAAGCACACCTTTCAGACCTTGCTATAGGGCAGATGATGTAAAGGTGTATCCAATAGTTAACAAGGGAGTCGTGGCCAGCACAAAGACCAAACACCTTACTTTCCCCAACTAATATCAGCTACCCTCTAGAGTTGGGTAGATTCAGAGGCTTCCTAAAGATCCTCAAATTCAAAATCCCAGTTTTCCCTGACCCTCAGATTTGAAGCCGAGACCCATCAATTCAGAAACCAAGCACTTTCCCACCCAGCCATCACACCCCCAGATGTGAATTACTTAATAGAATCTGAACTCATTTGGAGACATTCTGTAACTCATGATATTTCCCCTGCAAACTAAAGAATCTTTGCTAGCACATCAATTTACTATTCTTATCAATCAAGGAAGCCACTATTCCCCCAACACACACAAACTGATTTTTTTTAGACTGAACTTATTTTATTTTGATTCTTGAATGATATCTTTTAATTAAAATACTGATAGAATCAAGTGAGTGAAAGCTGCTTATTAAGAAATGTAGAAGTTGACGACTAAACAAGTTTCACTGTTAAAAAACAAATTTCAATAATTTTTTGCTTTAATAAATAATGATTTTAGAAAAAAAAAATTTGTAATGTACTTACCATAATAAGATAAACCAAAGACTGATAGTCTTGAGTTAATAAAGTAACGTGCTGTTCAAGATCTCCCAAAAGCTTTATGACTACATCTGCCTGTCAAATGTAATAAATCTTCATCAGATGAATGACTTTAATTTCAGATAAAAATTTGCAATTTAATTAACTTTTTACAATTTCAGGGCATAATTTGTATGATAAATTTTTTTAAGCCAAGGGTTAAAACAGCATGACAAAATATAAAAATCTCAAGATAGAGAAAATTTGTTAATAATTTAATTCACGTTTTAATAATTTTATCAGCAGCTCTGATATTGTATTTAAAAAAATGCAAGTAAAAAAAAAAAAAAAAAATGATAAGATTAATGATTTCTGTTAAACTTATATTTCTACCTTCTCTTCTTTGTTGCATAATTTTTGTAATAGTATGTCATATGCATTGAAGGTCTGAAATGGAAAGAAGACAAAAATTATTATTAATATTATAAAAGTATGATAAGTTCACTAAACCTTATTACTTACATGTTTGATGTAGCCAGATATTATGTCAAAATTGTAGCAATCTTTTTAAACTTACTAAAAATGCCTTCAGTAAATATTGCTTATTTATATATGCCTTTTTTTAGCAGCCATAAATTAAAAAATTCTTCAACTATTAGCATGTTTATTTTAAATTTATTTTGGTTAAAATCTACTTTCTAATACAAATCACACAGTTTACACTTGAGTCTAAGTCATGTGATATGCACTCCAGACTGTCATCTCTAAGGTCATGAATTTGAACACTGCTAGGACCTAATAAATTTCAATCCTGACCAGAGCCAATGGTTGCACACTGTCCCCACCTGTTATGTGAATTAAATATATCTCTTACTTTTCCATCATCTTTAGCCATCTGTAAGACTACTTGCATATCTGTGTAGAAATCTACTTCAGTTGTAGCTTCCATCTTGATCTTAGTACTGCCTCAATTAGAGTTGAGTCAATTTACTTTTGATTTCAGAGACGAGCCTTGGAAAACTAAAAATGATAGAAAAAGATAGACATAAATGCATACTTTACATATAACTGACATAAGTAAGGCATAGCATAGAATGATTCTCAATGATAGATTATTTATTATTAATTATTAATAAATACTAGATCTAGTCTATTTCACTATTAGTATTACTAAGTAGAAGTCTACTCTAACTCTAAGTATTACTAGACTGAAGACTCTCTCTATCAGTCTATCAACTCTATATAATATATAGTAGTTTATTTATTTCGGACATTACATGAATTCGGACATTCGCTGTTTTCGTGGTCATTAAATTAATTATTTTAATATTTATTATAAAACTAGCGCGCTGTATAATGTCCTTGTCCATTTTCCAATGATTCTGACCCAATTTTCTTCCACTTATCTGTCTTTTTATGTAAGAAAAACGAATTTCAAATTTGTTAGTCAGGTTGTTGTTTTTTCCTATGTTACCCGGATGACTTTACCTCTTCCTAGGGTTAAGACTATATTTTTTGATTGGCTAAGTCTATCTATACTAATGAGCCCGGCAATATTTCTTCTGTTTTTGGAGCTGATTTATTTGATTTATAAGCCAAGTTGTCTGATTCCATACAAATAAAAAATTAATAGGGTGTCCGAATTAAATTACGATTTTCTTACCAAAATTTATTTCGGACAGCCAGTTTTGGACATCAATAAAAAATGATCTTATATTATATTTGTTCGTTTGTTTTTGTTTTTTTTTAATAGAGAATAAATGGGCAAATGTTTGGAGTGAGCTTGGTACCTTGAATGAAGTTAAATGCTTAGATCTAGACCTACTAGATATATCTAGATTTATATAGAGAGAATATAGAGGATTCAGTTAGGCAAGAATGGCTATGCTAACCTGTACTATACTACAAAAGATCATCTGATATCTGTATTAGAAATTTATTAAATTAATAAACAAAAAACACAAACATTCAACACACATCTAATCATGCAAACAATTCAATCATAAAATAAGTCTAAAAGTCGGTATAGTATATATCCCAGTGACCTAATTTTGGTAGAATAAGTGTGTTCATATTTTTACTTTTTGTGTTCGTATTTATGCATAATTCCAAAAAATCTTAATGATTTAATGTGAGGGGTTATGCCTGGGGATCTTAAAATTTAGTTAATGTTAGTAAAGAATTAAAATCTGAGTTTATTGAGGCCTAAATATAGAGACTGTACGAAATAAATAATGGTGTCTCGAATCAAATAATGTGGGTCAAATTTGTCCGAATTAAATGAAAACACACAGCCTCTTTGACCTTAAATATAATAACAAATACAGGTTAGGGTTACAAATATAAGTAGTCATCCTTATTATCCTTAAACTAAAGAAGATTTTGATACTTCATTTTCTTTTCTATGTCGAACCATTGTCAAATAATGCGCTGTCAAAGTCAAACTTTCAAATTTGGGCCTATCTATAGGAGTCCGAATAGCATATAAACTACTCTAGATTTATATGATATTATATGCTATTCTTAATTTAAAGACCAACTGAAGAGGTTTTTATCGAAATTGAGATAACTATTGATTATGATAGATGGTATCAAATATAGTTCCTAAAAATTTGAGTTAAAAGAAATACATATTTATACTAGAAAAAGTCATTTGAAAGTGTAAAAAAATTAACAAGATTTGAAATGGCTCTGTCATGGCCGAAAGCGGAAGTGACGTTATAGTATGGAAATCACGGAAAAATGTCGAGCTCAAGACACTAGATCTAGCTAGACCGCCTAGAGGATTCTAGATCTTGTTTTTTGTTCGATCTAGATACTATTACTAGATACTAGCTAGATCTAGAAGATTTACAGACTTTCCACGCGAAGTCACTCTTACACTCACAACAAGAAGATTTTAGGTGAGGGAGGGCCCGGAGGGGTGTAGCCTACAAATTTGTCTGGTAATTGCACTAATTATAGAAAATAGTCACTACAGACTAGATCTAGCGCGTCTTTAGTGGTAACAATAAATGGAAACAAACATTTCTACGCTGACTTCAGAAAAATACTGCCAGGTGAAATGCTTGCTTGAGCCAAGGCCATCCTCAATCACGAGGTCGCGCTTCCCAAGTGGGTGAAAGGCGGTGTAGAAGCGTTACTGGTCAGCTCATTAACACAGCCAGCCCGTAAGGTTATGCGATCAGAATGCCTGGTTAGGCTGTTTTTTCCACCTCGCATTTTTAGCAAGAAATAAGCAAAATTAAACATTTTAGGAGAGTTGACAAAATTTTAGGAGATTTTCGGCAATTTTTAGGAGAATTTTAGGATTTTAGGAGACATTTCATTTTTTAGGAGATTTTAGGAGTTTTTAGGAGCGCTACGAACCCTGTTAATAGAATTATGTACCTATTATGTATCTATTACTAAATATATATATAAATTTATTTTATTTTATTGTAGAAACCTGACATTGGCTAAAAGATGATCTGACGCGTCCAACAGTGGATGGCTGCCTGATTGTGTGTAATGCCAGCTGGACTGTTATTTTATAAGACTGTTGAGCATCTTTTACTTACAAATCTAAAAGCTGATGCTATGACACTCAATGGCTTAGAAGAAATCCTGTCAGTTTTATATGGTTATGACAATAATCTTTAATAAATAAGTCTTATACAAGGACAGTAAAGATTATTATTACTATTATCATATTTTCAGTTGGTTTGTTTTAACCTAACGTTGCCTTAAATTTTTAGAATTAACAAATTTGTTACATTTTCTTTATAAATACTCAAAAGTGAAAAAATATTCTTTTGGATAAATTTCAACTTTGTGGGACATGCCCTTTATATTTAATGCAAAAATAAAGTTATAAGGAATTATCTTCGATTACGAAGATTAAGGATGAATGCAGCATTTCTCTTGATCACACGAACCCAGTTGCAACTTGTATATTTTGTCATATCTAATTCATTATACAGACATACCAGTGGTTTCTTTGGCATATAGGAAAGCAGATTGCCTTTGAAAGAAACAGCTGAAAAGCTCTGAGGAGCTTGCTAAAGTCAGACGCAGACGACGAAAAAAAGTTAAATTATTATAAATGCGGAATGCATAGTTTGTTTATATTTAAAAATTAGTTAATGAAATGTAAATATTTCCAGTAAGACACTGTTTACAAAGATATTTTAAAGAAAATTTAGCACCCAAAAGTTATCTAGCCAGATAAATAATTTAATTATTAGAACTTGAAATATTTAATAGCTTGAACCTAACTGATCAAATTACCTCAGCTGTTTCTGCTCTTATTATCTTATTTAAATTAAAGTATTCAGATTTTATAATATTCTAATAGTTATAATGTTTTTTGTTTGGACAATAAAGATTATTATTATTATTATTACTTTGAAAATATGTTAATATAAGAAAAAGTAAAAGTGAACTATTAGTTAGCAATTCGGAAAAACAAATTGAGCTCTTCATTGCTATCAGCTTTTCATTGAGCTGCTTCCAATATGGGGATTACTCTTAAATTTTTAAATCATATAAGTTAAGGAAGCTGAATTTGTACTTAGTGTGCAAGTAACTATCTTGCTTTGACTTGTTTCTCCCCACCCCATCTCTACACACAATTACACATTATCATTCCAAGGGCATTTGAATAAGTGAATTCAATTAGTCAAGGAGCTGTTTCTGCAACCATAGTTTCTAGCATATAGATCTATTTTACTATCATCGTTATCAGAACGAAAAATACCGCTAATTGAAAGAATTGGTGATAAAAAAAAATTGCAGGAGTACTGCACAATATGGTGGACAGAAACACTGTGTTGTGGTCAAATACTGGGTACACATGAATGGATCTAAGTTAAACCGGCTTGCTAATTGTGTTTAGCTTACACTCATAGTCATAGTCATAAAAAACCACACGTGGACTGTAACAAGAGGTATAGTAGACTGATCCATGTTGTACGGTGGACTAAAACTCGATACTAGTACGCTTGATTGGATCTAGGCTAATCCATCTCATTAACGGCTGAAAAGTTATAGAAAATATTTTGCATACACGTTTTTTTAAGCATTATATTACAGAAAACAAGTATTAGATCTAAAATGGTTTCTGTGATTGACCCCAAAACCTCTTCAGTTGGTCTTTAAATTTAAACTTAATTCTATGAGTATCTCTACTTAGTCTACTAGACCTAGACTAGATCTATCTATTCTAGACTCAAACTCTAGACTAGAGTGTCACTAGAGTGTCTAGAGTCTAGACTTATCTCTAGTAGACTAGTCTGTCTAGACTCAAGACTTGAGTCAGTGTAAGTCAGTGACACTAGTGACAGTGAGTTGAGTTAGTGAGTCAACTGAGTGAGTGAGATATCTAAACTATAAAACTGTCTAAAGTGACTAAACTGTCTAAAGTCTATAAGACTATTACATCTACTTCAATTAGAACTAGATTGAGTATTAGACTCTAGACACAATGTTGAATGTAGAGTTTATATCTCTAGAATCAGCATTCAATCATCATCACACCATGCTGCATGAATGAAATGTGTTATTTTCATGTTGTTGATTTTTAAAATGTCTATTTATATTGTATTGTGCCCATTTCCGGTATTTCTTTCAAGGTAAATTGTCATCAGAACTTTTTTTTCTTTTTTATTACTTCCATTTAATTTTTTAGACAAAATTAGGTCTAGTTTAAATCTAGATCAAAATCTAAATATAAAATTAATGCAGATCTAGATCTCTAATTAGTGTTGCTAGACGTGTCCGGTTCGTGTCCTTCGTCCTGACGGTCCAGCAGGCTTTGGCCTAATGGAAATATCAGACTAACAAAGAACAAACCAGCTGTCAATCGAAGTAGACGCTGCAGATGGATATTTCACTATTTTCGCAAGCCTGCATCCAACATCACAGGACAAGCTCTCACTTGGAAAGATAAGGAAAGAGGAAAAGGGGACGGTCCAGGAATACATTGCGCCGAGATTTGGAAGCAGTTAAACAGATATGAAAGACGTGGGAACAATTGGATAGACTCGCCCAGAACCAGATGAACCACAGGCAGAGATGAGAGATTCATATATTCTCACACACTCATTCATACATAGCAGAAAGTGGGCAAGCTCTCTGAAAACCTCCCGAATCAACATTTCTTATTTCATACGCTAGGACAATTTTTACAAGTGCACCTGCTTCCCAGTGCTATTAGAATATGGAATGGGTGGCCCGAGTCAGCAAGGAAAACCAATGACTTACACTTAGGAGAGTTTAAGTCACCCATAAAGATGCATGACTAGATTGGCAAGTGAATAAGCGTTGGACTACTTCTCTTCTCTTCTGAAGTAACCACTGTGATTTATGGCATAAGATCGTATATTAAGGGTTGTTTAAAAGAAACATGTTATTCAGTGCTTCTCATTTTGTTGTACACATCTTGTGCTCTACGTCGTGTGCTACACATCTTTTCCTCTACATAATGTGCTACACATTTTGTGATCTACTTGTTGTACTACATATCTTGTACTCTACAGCTAGTGATACCATGGGCATAGCCGGGGGGGGGGGTCAATTCCCCCCCCCCCTTGTGGGTGGGGGGATTGGAATTTATAGTGACTAATTTTTTGCTTTGATTCAGTTTATTTAGGTGAGATTTTAATACTGAGCCATCACTTGCCCCAGCGCAGCCAAGGGGGTTTTGAGTTTAAAATCCCCTACCAGGGGGTTTTGCAGTCAAATTTCCCTCTTCTATATATATAAAAAAAAAGTGCACACGACAATCCCCAAATTCCAAGAACATAGCTAACGAAGATTTTGATTTAAACCCCCCTTCTCCCCGAAATTTACGATAAAACCCCTCTCTTCAAAATAAGACTATCCATACATCAGTTACCAGATTATATGAGCGTCGCCAAGAGGGGTTGTGTTTACCCCCCCCCCCTCCTGCAGCGGGATTTAGAGCTAAAAACCACCTCTTCAAAAAAAAAAAAAAAAAGCGAATTACACACTCAAAATTCTATGAGCGTCAGGGGCGGACTGGCTATATAGGCATTTGGGCAAATGCCCGGTGGGCCGGTACCCTACAAGGCCGGTAGGGCCACCGAGTGGGCCTTATGAATGCCAGTAAATCATTTAAATATTTATAATTTTCTCTTTAAAAGCAGGACTTTGAACGTTGTGATTAAAAAATAATTTTATACACTGTAATGTCGAATACTAATCTAAAGCATTGTCGCAAATATCCTTTAATCCGATTGTAGTGCTTCTAGAAGACGTCAATTCCTTATGCATACTAAACGATAAACAAGAAACTTAAGGCCATTATTTCTTATAGAGATCCCCGTTAGTGTGAACATATTCGGATGAATCTATAACGTTACAAGTCCTATAGATGACATGTCCAGTCACATACGAATTCTTATTGGTTTGGTGGAGTTGTCACATGATCTCGAGTTGTCCCCGTTAAGAAGTTCTTCACAAATCACAATTATTAGGCTATCCTGGACACGGTAGAAATGTGTTGATTGGAATCAAAATTGCAAAAGAAAAAAAAAAAAAAAGGAGCAGAAAATAAGTAACATAAAAAAGCAACCATTGCTGAAATCCTGTGCAAAAAAAACTAATGTAGTTAAATTATTAATGTTTCTCACTAGAGATTCACCAACCTTATGATGATCATTTATGAATGAATAGGCTCAAGGCCCAAGACGACAAAGGGATAACCAGAGGTAGAAATACAAAGAGGTTTTGCTAAAATATGAAACAATCTTGACAGCATTTATTTAACTGGTCGTAAGGATATTACATTACCTTCCAACAAGTGGACTTTATGTTCTGTTGTGTGTGTGTGTAGCCAGCTCTAAGATGCAGACAGACAAACTAGGTTTCTAAGTTATTGAGAAAGCAGCGAGAGTAGAGTAAAGTTCCCCTTTCAGACCTTGCGATCTATAGGGCAGATGATGCTAAGGTCATCTCTTTTTATTGCCAATGGTTAACGAGCAGGGTGTCATGTGGCCAGCACAACCGCCTTCACTTTCCCCAACTAAAGTCAGGTACACGTTACAGTTAGGACGCCCCTAAAAATCCAGAAATTTAAAATCTTCACCGTGATTTGAATCCAGGACCCCAGTTTCGGAATCGCTTAACCACTCAGACACTGTGCCCCAATGACCGTGTTAAATAATGGAGGATGAAGAGTTGTATTTGTAAACTGAAGTCTATTCGCCTGAGAAAATGGCAAGGAGTGAAACTATATCATTAACTATATGTTTGTTGATGGGGGACTTCCAGATGCCTTGTAGCCTATATGGTAGTTCTACCCTATCCAAGTGTTCTACTTTATTCATTTAGTAATAGAGCTTTTTAGATAGTTTCAAAATCATCTACTAAATTATTAAAATACTAGCTACTTTCTATCCATTATCAAACTAGACACAATACTTTTGAGGACAGGTAGGCTATGACTGGATGTCCATCATTTTGTGGGCCGGATTGTATAGAAAAGCCCGGGCCGATTTTGACACTCAGTCCGCCCCTGATGAGCGTAGCCAAAGGGTTTTTGAGTTTAAACCCCCCTTCAGCGGGGTTTGAAGCTAAAAAATAACACTTCAATATTGTTGTTGGCCTCCTTCAGACGTAGCACGACTATGGTTCATCTCGAACACTTCCTCATGGCTGTGGAGACCTATTCTGGAGAGACACTCCCATCCACAAATATCGCAGGTTAAGGTGACTTTCGCTTCGGTGGTAGAGGAGCTGGCCATTTTTCTCATTGTACGTTTTTCTTCCAGCGCTGAGGCCCATGTTGTTTCGCTGTCCATAGCTTTCTTGGTCACTGTCTCTCTCCATCTGGTGCAGTCTAGCGCGGCGTTCCAGTACCACCTCATCGTGGTCGCCGCGTGAACACTCCGCTCTCTGGGAGTGGCCAAGGGTACTGGTTGCTTGCCGCTGATGAATGAGCAGCCGGCAAGTGTAAAAGGAACTCAAAGGGGCCCCGGGGCAACAGTTAGTAAGAGACTCACGGGTTCTCCGAAAAACGGATAGCGCTGGACACCAACTCGAGGGTTGGTCGGGTTCTCCTGGGACTCAGCTGATTCGCGGGTCTCTTCTCTTTGGGCAAAAACCAGATCGACTGGCGCGGCCTTAGCGGGCTGCGTCGAACGGACTGGTTGGCGTCCACGAGCTAGGCTCTATCTAGCCCGTTCCCTGGCGCGCTAGTGGAGGAATCCGCCGCGACCAATGGCAACTCTGACACTGGGAATGTCGAGAAACGCGCGCCGCCCCACTCCTGCCTTGCAGGAAACTTATATGCCAAACTGTGGTGGTGATTGCTTGGGCAGGTTTCTGCCTTGCCCTTATTGGCGACACAAGTATAGGCCATGCACGCTGCTGCATTAGAGCAGTAACTAAGGCCGCCAACGGCCTTAACCATACATCAATGATAGGCACAGACACAGAAAAAAGCGGGCACGAGCAGACCCGAACAGGCTTCGTGCGCCGGGTAGTGGGCGTCAGGCCTGGACACGAAAAGTCAGCTACTAATCCCCCGCGACCTCGATGAGGGGGAATTTGTCAGGTCGTGAAAAGTTAGCTAAAATTCCTCCACCAAAGCCCTCTTCTCAACGAACAATGCATTCGTACCTCCTTCGGAGGTCCGATTCGAACAAGGTTGATGGAAGTCTGCCACAACCTCCTGCCGACTCAGATGCACGGCAGGAAAATATGACTGGAAGCGAAATAGTGACGGGAGCATCCGGCCCCAAACAACCCAAACTGACACTAGTGGGATCCAACCCACCCCAGGGACTAAGCCCATAAACACTAGGTCACTCCTGATCTTGCAAATTAACATCTGTGGGGTAATTCCCAAGATGTTAGAGCTCTCAAAACTCCTCCACGAGAGGGCAATAGACGTGGCTTTATTACAAGAGACATTAACTGGCAAACGCAATGCCAGTATCACCGGTTATACTGCATTTAAATGCAAATGCACAGATTGCTGGGGGCTTATTACTTATGTACGCAACAACCTGGTTGCTACACAAGTCCCCGGTCCACGAGTGCATGGGCGTACCGACGCCATCACCCTTGAATTACATAAACTCGGGCGTAAACTCACGGTAAGTAATCTGTGCAACCCCCCCCCCCCAGCACGAAATTAGTCTCGAATATGACTGTACTAATATCAATACTTACAACGTCATCGCAGGAGACTTTAAGGCTAAGTCTCAACAGTGGGGCTATGATTCAACCGACTCGTCGGGACATAAAATTCACGAACTCCTAAATAACTCTAATTTGTTCTGTCTGCAAAATAAACATACTCCCCCAACTCTATACCATACCGGAAATGGCACCCAATCTAGACCAGACCTTACTCTAATTACAGCTAATTTAGAATCTCACACACAGTTCCAAGTCTTAGACGACATTGGGAGCGACCATAGGCCCATACTAGTCACAATTGCCCTCTCAGAGGCCAGTGGTGTAACCCCAAAAGCTCCGCGTAGGTGGAGTTACACCAAGGCGAACTGGCCAGCGTACGAGGCAGCAGTCGACACTGCCCTTATGAATCTAGCAGTGGAGGATAGGGACGTTGACATCATATACGGCGAAATAACAGCAGCTATGTTGGGTGCGGCTAAGAGGTTTGTCCCGCGGACTTATCCTGGCGTAAGGCAGAAACGCGTGTGGTCTCAGGAATTGAATAAGCTGGTCCTGAGACGTAAGCGAGCCCGGAGGCTTGCTGAACGGAAGGGTACCCCTGAAATCCGGCGGGAGTACAATCGGCTCTGCAGAGCCACGAGTGAACTGGCCCGACGCGTTCGGTCGGACAATTGGAACGCTGCCTGCGCCGGGATGGATCTTCGGGACTCCTCGAAAGCCTGGCGTCTTCTGTGAAACCTAGAGGCCAAAGATACTGCGCGAACGGCTGCCCCTCTATTGTCACCCAGAGGGCCGGTCTCTACGGTAACCAAAATGGCCGGCTTGTTGAATCGACATTTTGCTAAAATCAGCAAGCCCGAAAAGAAGTCTGCCATGTCCAAGGCCCTCAACAAAGAACGTAAAAGACTCGAGAGGGAGCCAGATGAGCCGGAAAGCCAAGAAACGTGCAACGCGCCCTTCTGTCGTGCTGAGCTGGACAGAGCGATAGCTAAGTGCAAAAACCGAAAAGCTCCGGGGCCAGACAAGGTTACCCCTTGGGGGGCATTGCGAGAGGTAAACTCCTGGAGTTTATGAATCGAACCTGGGCAGAGTCCAGACTGCCGGGGCATGGAAGAGTGCTACCATTTTGCCAGTCCTTAAGAAGGGAAAAGACGCGACTAACGTGGTGTCCTACAGACCCATTTCACTAACCTCAACTCTTGGCAAAGTTGCTGAGCGAATGGTTAACGAGCGGCTAGTTTGGTCCTTTGAGAGTGCCGGTATCCTGGTGCCAGAGCAGGCCGGCTTTAGGGCAGGCTTGAGCCCGGTCGATCAGGTCACAACATTCGCACATGAGGTGGCCAACGGGTTCCAGAGGTCCGAGAGCACATATGCAGTGTTCATAGACCTAAAACAGGCTTACGACCGTGTGTGGAAGCAAGGCCTCTATCTTAAGTTAAGAGCTATGGGTGTGCGGGGCAAGATATACAATTGGATACAATCCTTTCTGTCTGGGAGGAGCACACGTACAAAATACCAACACTCCCTCAGCAAGCCAAAACAACAACTCAATGGCCTGCCTCAGGGCTCCGCCCTGTCCTGTACACTTTAACTTTTCATGGCCTTTCTTAATAATTTGCCCAGCTCACTACGATCCAAAAAAACTGCTTTATGCTGATGATATCAGTTGCCATGTCCAAGGCCCTCAACAAAGAACGTAAAAGACTCGAGAGGGAGCCAGATGAGCCGGAAAGCCGGTTGACTCTGGTCAACCGGGAAGAAAGCCGACCAAATTCAGGCGGCACTTCAAGCAGACCTCCATACCATCTCCTCGTATTGCGACAAATGGCAGATTCAGATAAACGTTGCCAAAACGACCTGGTCCCTGGATCGACATTCTTAAGGCTCCATTCGAGCTTCAACTCGGTGGGCTGCGACTCCAGCGTGAAAATACGCCAAAATATCTAGGGGTGACCCTGGATAGAAAACTGTCAATGCTCCAGCACGTCCAGGATGTTGAACGAAAAGCCTCGGAGAAGTTAGCGTTACTAAGAAAGCTGGCCAGCACAAAGTGGGGTGCCAAAGCTGACATGCTACGCACATTGTACTTAGGGGCAGTCAGATCACAAATAGAATACAGCTATACAGTTCAAGTATACGCTAGTAAAACTGCCCTCGAATCACTCGACCGAGTACAAGCACAGGCCCTACGGTTCATATTGTGGCACCTTTCGGACAAGCCCAACAAACGCTGCTGAAATCTTAACAAACGTGGCACCCTTACATCTTAGGAGGGAGAGGGCTGTACTTACGGCCTACGAGCGCTACAAAAGGGGCGACTCTAGGCTACCCACCTCAATTTTAGTGCGACAGTGGAGAGAGAGGAACCGTATCAAAATGCGATCGTTCCTCCATATTGCGGCCAATTTGTCTAAATCAGCTGGGCTCTCCACTGATAGAATCCCTATTAGGAGAATTAGTACGTGCCCTCCGTGGAGGAGATTGCCGGCCCCACAAATAAACCTGTCCCTGATAGGGCAAGAGGGAGCCACAAAGAGACGACTAACACCTGCCATTCTCCAAAACTTGGCATCCATAACCATAAAATCCTACCCATCAGATGCCATTTTCTGCTATACCGATGGGTCGATACTGAGGGACCCCGACAGATCGGGGTATGGGGCCCTTATCGTCTACCCCGACCGGACTGAACCAGACAGGCTCTCTGGTCCATGGATGCCGAACTCACAGGGATAACTCGGGCGTTCGAGGCCATTAGGGCCCGAAAGCTCCAACGCGAGACTAGTACCACTACGGTGGTGCTGGTCACTGACTCTCGCTCCAGTCTCCAAGCTATAGGTGGCGGCGGGGGAGGGTCGCCCGTAATAGAAGAGGCAGATAACATCCGCCGAGCTATTGGAGCTGTCGTTTTTATGCAGTGGGCGCCTTCACATTGCAGCGTGAGGGGCAATGAAACGGCAGATGCCCTCGCAAGGGAGGGTGCTTTAGCAGCCACACACCTCGAAGCACCAAGCACGTATTTACAAGCAACGGCACAAATCCGAGCACTCATTCATGAGAAGTGGTTAAAGTCCTGGGATGAATCCGACAGAGCACGTGGTGTCTGGCAGCGCATGCGTTACCCAGATCGCGACGATCCATGGTGGCGACTGAGGAGGTCAGAGCAGTCAATAGTTGCGCAGTGCAGGACGGAACACTGTCCTATTGGGGCATACTTTGCCCGGTTCCGCACTAACTTTGACTCCCGATGCCGTCACTGTGCAGAGAGCGTCGACACAGTGTCGCATGTCTTGTACGAGTGTCCCCAGCTCTGCGAGCTAAGGGGGGACTTGCCTGTGCAGTCACTCGACTTGTATGGTAGCTATGAGGCACTACGCCGGACGGCTAAGTTTCTTGCCAGAGCACTACGGGAGGAATTGTCCTTCCTGCTCTGATTTTTCAATAGGAGTTCATCTCAGGTGCGGTCTAGAGCTATGTTATCCCAATGGTCAGTATTGATATATTAAAAAAACAAACAAATTGTGCACTTAAAATGATATGAGCGTAGTCAAAGTTTAAACCCCTCTTCAGCGGGATTTGAAGCTAAAAAATTACCTCTTCAAAAAAAAAAATCAAATTACACACTCAAAAATCTATGAGCGTAGCCACAGGGGTTTTGAGTTTAAACCCCCCTTAATCGGGGTTCGAATCTAAAAAAGATACCTCTTGAATATAAAAAAAGCAAATTACACAGTCAAAATGCTATGATCGTAGCCATTGAGGGTTTTGAGTTTAAACCCCCATTAAGCGGGGTTTGAAGCTAAAGAATACATATTCAATATAAGAAAAAGCAAATTACACACTCAAAATTCTGTGAGTGTAGCCAAGCCAAGGGGGTTTTGAGTTTAAACCTCCCTCCTCCAGAGGGTTTTTTAAAACGTTTAAAACCCTTCCTGATAGTTTTGAGTTTAAATACTCCCCGTACAGAGTTTGAGGTTGAAAACCTCTCAATTCAATTTATTCTAAAGCAAACTACAGTCACCTAATTCTATGAGCGTAGCTAAGGGGGTTTTGAATTAAAACAAAAAAAATCCACAGATTTTTTAGTTTACCCCCCCCCCCCCAATTATTTTGACGATAAAACTTCCCTATTTGATATAAATCTAAAGCAAACTACAGTCACCTAATTCCAAGAGCGTAGCCAAGAAAGTTTACACATTTTTACCAGTGGCCGGGCTCCATTAATAAAGTGCAGTGAATTTTCATCTGCCGAAATTGAAAAAGAATAAATGTGGCTCAACAAAGATGGCTAAGACGGATTTTAGGAGTTAGTTATAGAGATCGGGTCTCAATCAAGGAAATCCTATGCCGAACTGGGAGTTGACCCTTTAATAAGGTTGTGACAGAGCATCGCATGAGGTTTGCGGGACATGTTCTTCGACAAAATGAATTACGCATAATAAGAGTTGCGAAGACATGGAGGCCATTACGAGGAAAGAGCAAACAGGGACATCCTAGTACAACTTGGCGCCACACTTTCATGGAGGTCCTCAAAGCAGGTGGGAAGAGGCTTCAGACATTGCCAGTGACAGATTTTTGTGGAGGCAGCTTGCCGCCCAATGCGCCGAACGGCGCCTGAGGATCTACGTCAGTAAGAATAGCACATTAGGTTTTTGAAATAAAACTTTTTAATAGCAGGATAATGCACAGTAGATACCTCAGAATATGAATTTAGTTGGCTTTCACTACCGGAAATAGTGCTTGGCGGCGGGACCATAGCGCTCCACCAGACCCCCTTGCTGGCAACGGCGGGAGGACTATATTTTTCCCACTATCTCCAGGAAGAACCTTTTCTAGGGTACAATAAACGTCTTCCGAAAGAATGAAGGGTCAGAATGTAATAAAGATTAATTATTGACACACACACGCACGAACGCGCACACACACACACATTTATTTTGCGGTTCGGGAGAGGAGAAAAAGCTCACCCCAACCCCCACCCCCGAAAAAAATCTGGCTACGCATATGTGTGCTACACATCTTATGCTTGACTTATTTGGCTACACATCGTATGCTGTGCTACACATTTTATGCTAAAATCGTATGCTACACATCGTGTGCAGTGCTACACATCTTGTTCTCTACTTGTTGTGCTACACCTCTTGTGCTCTACTTATTTTGCTACCCATTTGTGATCCCTCCTTTTTGCTACACATCTTGTGCTACTCATTTTGTGTTCTACTTGTTATGCTACACATAGTGTGCTCTTCTTTTTGTGCTATTTTTTGTTCTTTAGATCTAGATCTATTCTCTAGACTAAGATTATTTTAAAAAAAGATGATATAGACTATAGATCTAGACATATCTATCTTCTTCCTATCTTACAAATTACAAACGTGACTTCAAAAGAGAAGACTATTACAATTACGTCCTACATTTCATGCGTCAATCTAGTCATGCATGCATGATAATCTGTGAGAAGGTCTCTATATCCCTAGTAATTTGTTGTTTAACATCTTGTGCTAACTCATGCTATACATCTTGTGATACACATCTTGTGATACACATCTTGTGATACACATCTTGTGATACACATCTTGTGATACACATCTTGTGATTCAACCTTTGCACTACATTGTTGAGCTCTACTTGTTGTGCTACACAACTCATGCTATCACATCTTGTGATGCACAACTTGTGATACACAACCTGTGATACACGTCTTGTGATACACATCTTGTGATACACGTCTTGTGATACACATCTTGTGATACACAACCTGTGAATACACATCTTGTGATACACATCTTGTGATACACGTCTTGTGATAAACGTCCATTGATACACATCATGTGATACACATCTTGTGATACACTTCATGTGATACACGTCTTGTGGTAAACGTCCATTGATACACAACTTGTGATACACGTCTTGTGATGCACATCTTGTGATACACATCATGTGATACACGTCTTGTGATAAACGTCCATTGATACACATCATGTGATACACATCTTGTGATACACTTCATGTGATACACGTCTTGTGGTAAACGTCCATTGATACACATCTTGTGATACACATCTTGTGATACACGTCTTGTGATACACGTCTTGTGATACACTTCAAGTGATAAACGTCTTGTGATACACTTCAAGTGATACACGTCTTGTGATACACTTCAAGTGATACACATGTTGTGATACACGTCTTGTGATACACTTCAAGTGATACAAGTCTTGTGATACATGTCTTGTGATACACTTCAAGTGATATACGTCTTGTGATACACGTCTTGTGATACACTTCAAGTGATACACGTCTTGTGATACACGTCTTGTGATACACTTCAAGTGATACACGTCTTGTGATACATGTCTTGTGATACACTTGAAGTGATACACGTCTTGTGATACACGTCTTGTGGTCACATCTTGTGATACACATCTTGTGATACACATCTTGTGATACACATCTTGTGATACACATCTTCTAATACATGTCTTGTGATACACTTGAAGTGATACACGTCTTGTGATACACGTCTTGTGGTCACATCTTGTGATACACATCTTGTGATACACGTCTTGTGGTCACATCTTGTGATACACATCTTGTGATACACATCTTGTGATACACATCTTGTGATACACATCTTGTGATACACATCTTCTAATACACGTCTTGTGATACACGTCTTGTGATACACGTCTTGTGGTCACATCTTGTGATACACATCTTGTGATACACATCTTCTAATACACGTCTTGTGATACACGTCTTCTAATACACGTCTTGTGATACACATCTTGTGATACACATCTTCTAATACACGTCTTGTGATACACATCTTCTAATACACGTCTTGTGATACACATCTTCTAATACACGTCTTGCACTACATTGTTGAGCTCTACTTGTTGTGCTACACAACTCATGCTATACATCTTGTGATACACGTCTTGTGATACACATCTTGTGATACACATCTTGTGATACACATCTTATGATACACATCTTCTTTTAAAAATTAAATGATTCTCTTTCAGGAAAAAATAGTAGTCGGTGCTTCAGAACTTTGAAAAGTCTAAAATATCAAGATGTCAGATTTTAATATATATTTTTAGTTTCTGTGATCTAAACGGGAAGGATGGACAAATCACACAAAACTTAATTCCCCTTTTAGGGGTCGCTAAATATATTATATTATATTTTAGGCCTATAATATATATATAATATATTAGTAATTTATGTGTTGTTGTTTTTTGTACGAGCTGTAATGATTTACCAACTACGTTTATTTCTGTTTTCAAAAAGAAAGCATGCATTTAGTATGTGCATAACTGCACGCATTTAAAAACAAAATTTAATAAGGATTCGAACCAGGGAGTACCGATTAAGAAACTAAGCACTTAACCTCTCAGCCACCGCGCCTCCGGTAAAACAAAAGTCTCATGATAACGCTTTCGCCAAGCAGACATTCTAATTTTGTAGAGGTTACTTCCTAACATTTGATAGTCGTGATGAAAAGATTGAAACCTTTTTATGGCTTACCAAAACAGATGACCCACGTGCTCTGACTCGGCTCTGAGTTTCTATGTCACCAACGTTGTTAATTGTTTCTAGATTGCTAAAATAATAGAGCCTGCGCATTATTACATGCTTATACAATTATAAGTTTATCGGTACTTCTGTATTCTGCACACCGGATTCACACAAAAATAAAACTTGCTGCTTACGAATTAGCTACCATTTTATGAACATTCCCAATAGCAATGGATAGATGTGAGTAGAGACTTTCGCTACTTAATTTTGGCTTCCCACCTTTTGTCGTTTAGTATTAGCACTTAGCAGACACACACACACACACACACACATGGAGTCAGTTCCTTTTGTCTTTTTCAAGCAATGTTCCAAACACACAATAAGACAACGCCATAAGTTTTATTTAGCAGTAAATTTTATTTCTCAGTGTGTATGTTATAACATTACAAAGTCAAAAAAAAAAAGTCTAAACATGAAGTATGATTTTACATAGCAACATAGTGAATAAATAGTTTGTAAGGTGGATTTGGTGTCATAGACAGGATCTGAAAGACGTATTGTATACTTGTATAGAAGTGTTTCTTTTGAAATGGATGCATCTTATACTTCATTATAACAAATTGCAATATTATAGACAGGAACATAAACATAGTTCTATGTAGAGACAATAGAAAGCTTGGTTTTAAATAAATAACTGAACAAGCTCAAACATTATAAAAGATAATAATTTACCAGTGTACAATAATAGTGACTTGTTGATTGATTTTTTTTCGACACCAATTGTACGTGGCGAAATAAATAGGTTAATTTGTCTCAATTCAAGCCCCACAACAATGGATCCCCAGCAGTCTTGACGTAATAACTAGCTGAATATGTATATACATGGCACCATACGTCGTAAGGCGAGTTCCCAATAGGTTTGATAATAAATAGGATTTATTTGTTAGGTTCAGTTTCTTTGCATTGTAAATATTTATGAAATACAAACAAAAAACACAAATTGTTTTATAAATAAGACTCTTAAGTATATTACAAGGAATAGGAAACAAAGGAAATACTGTGTGGTCATTGAACGACTGGGTATATTTTAAACAACAGGCTTGGTTTAAACACACATTGAAGGTTTTGTTTGGTGTTTGTGTAAAAGAAATGAGTTAACACGCGAGTGTTGTACAGTACATTAACAAATACATACACATTTTTTGTTGTTGTTGCTAGATCTATGGCGATCATGACATACACTAAACTACTCAAAAAATATGGCGGCTGAAGTATAAACACAATGATTGGCGCATGATAGTCTTACCAGTTTACACAAAAATACCACAGCAAACTTAAGTTGTAAGATTTGGGGGTTGCTCTGGTGGATACAATAATCGAGGTGGACACTAGTTGTTTTGTTTAAAATGAGCAAAATAAATCGCACTCTATTGTTCAATGATACATGGACTTTCCTTTTCCCCCTAGAGCCATAATAGAAAACTACTTCACAAGTATCTTAGTATGGACAGTGACTACAGAAAACCAATGAAATAAAATCAAAATGACAATTTGGATAATAAAAATAAGCAACAAATTCTGTTTACAAAAGTTAAATATTCTGATTATTTCATAACAACTTTTAAAAAAATATATATAATATCTATAATAAGGCTTGTTTTCTATAAAAGTTTATGCTTATAGCCTTTGCTATTTAGAAAAAAAAAGTATATGCATTTAGGTACAATCACTATACGTGCATTATTTCTACATTAATGACGTGCTATATATATATTTATTAATGCAAACTCTATATTTTAGATAAATAGCATTTCAGTGGCAATTTTTCCTATTCGTTTCTACGTCTCTCGGTTTAGTCTTTTTTTTTAAATGCTTAGTATTTGTTATACAAGCTTTGACAGGACTGTGATACTAATATTTCATGCACTGTCTACAAATTCCCCTGACAAAATGAGGCTTGTATGGAGTGTCTTGACAAGATTGGTGAGTGTTTCTCCTTCAGTCGAGTTTCAAAATGGGTGAGGGTTTGGAACAACCACTATATTCTTGCGAGGGCGTCGACGCGGCTGTCCAGTAATACGTCTCAAACTTGGAGGTGCGGGGGATCTTGATCGAGCGCGACCTTTCTGTGCGCCTGGAGCAAGAAGTTGCCCATGATCTGGGCCAGCTTCTGAGCTTTTCTTGTGATCTGAATCTTTGCGCCGGCTGTCCGCCCTTGACGATTGAGTTTCTTCCATTTCCGCGGAGTCGCTCTGGTCGTCTTGTTCGACTGTAATCTGGGTTCCACTGGTTAGCTCTTCATCTGGGAATTGGAGAACAACTGGAGTTTGTCTAGTCTGTCTTGTTGGTTCATTGTCCAAGTGGGTGGGCGACTGGGCTGAAACAAGTATTTCACTCTCGCTGTCTGCGTCCGAGTAGACCCTCTCGCCCGATGCTACTTCACGCTTGTAGCTTTCTCTGGCATCTTGTACGATCTCGTCGTCTGGATCGATGACGCCCGCTTCTGAGTCTGTGCTTTGTGACATTTGGTGTCTTGTCAGTTTCTTCGTCTTTTTCTTCTTCTTCTCAAGTTTAGGTGTGGACGGGATGCTTATATTGGCGCTGTCCACTTCGGACTTAGCCTCTTGCGCGTCAGACGTTTGGTCATTGGTTAGGTCACTTTCCGCCTCCTCCGCGGCCATCTTCCTTCTCTTTCGCTGTAAACGTCTTCTCTTGGACCTAGACCTTTTCTGTTGAGGTGGTTGGTCAATTAAAGTTCCCAGAGAGACATCGTCTACGGGATTATTTGTTATACCTGATTCCATCTGGGGTATCTGCTCTATGTCATCTGTGGCTTCATCAACACATATGATTATATCTTGACATTGTTGAATGAGCACGGAGTCTTTGAAATGACCCATGAAGTCATCGGAAACCCCTGTTAGCTCTCGAGATCTATGGGACAAGTCTAATGATTCCTGTGACCCAACCGAAGTTTCGTCTGACTTTTTAGATTCAGAAAGAGGTTGGCCCGATTCTTGAAATTCGTTGGATGATGCGCACGACTCTTCATAGTCGTTAGTTTCTTCATCCATCTCTCGGCATTCAGCATTGACAACAACGGACCCACGAAGCTTTGCGTCTTTTGATAAACCAATCTCTTCGGCCTCTTCAGATTTAAATTGTAGAATGACATCATCGATGATAAGATCTTCTTCGGGATCAAAGGAAGACTTCCATTTGCAAGGATCGTCGCTCATGGTTCGAGATAACTGACCTGACATTGATCTTTCATATAGGGAAGGTATTCGCTTAGGCGATTGTCTTATTTCTTTTGTTTCTTGGTTTTTATAGTATGACAAATCTCGGTTGAACTCCTCCATAGCATACTGCAAGTCTTCATTGATATTTGGAAGTTGTTCAGTAGTGATTTGCTTGTCTTGGATAATTTCCTGCTCATCATAATTCAGATCTTCATTTAGCTTCGTCCTATAATCATCAGTATATGTTTCTGTCTGGATTTCTTGTGCTTGACTTTTTAATAAATTCAAGTCACAAGCGATCATAGATTTTGTTTCTTTCCCAAGATTTTCTGTGTGGGCGTCAGCAATGTTTTCGCATGTCTTAGGGTTCTCTTTAGCTTGACCAGTTTCACCGTTATCATATTTAGCAAATGATTCATAACACAAGCTCTCCTCCATGGGGCTTAGCGGTGAGTCTTTAGGACTTGTCAGATCTTCCATGGCCACTTCCACTTCAGCCATTAAAACTATTTCTTTTGAGATTGCCGAGGCAACTTCGTTCGTTAGACGCTCGCGATACTGAGGGTTTTGGAAATCTAGAATATCTTCTACGTCTTCACTTTCTTCAAAGTGAAATTCATCTTCATCTTCATCATCATCTTCATCATCTGATACGTCGTCATCAACTTCATCAGGGCAAGTTTCATTTTTAGTTTTGCTTTTCACTGCTACAGGTGTAGATTCTTCCTGTGGAATAGTGTCTGTGAAAGAACCAGTTTTAATTTCTTGTGAATGGACCTCTGGCAAGTATTCGTCATTGTCTTGAGAAGATCTGTGCACATCATCTTTTGTAATACTTACGCACATATTTTCTGCATAGTTATCTTTCATTTCAATATCTTCAAATGAAACCTCAGTTACATCTTCTGTGTCTAGAATTTTATCATCCTCTGTTTCACTGACATCTTCTGTGTCTACAATGTTATCATCCTCTGTTTCACTGACATCTTCTGTGTCTAGAATTTTATCATCCTCTGTTTCACTAACATCTGCTGTTACAATATTGTCCGTTTCTTCATCACTGTCCAGTGTTGCTACAACACTATCTTGCTCTGCTTCAATGATATCTTTTGTAGCTACAATGTTTTCTTGCTCTGTTTCACTGACATCGTCTATCTGTACGATGTTATCTTGTTCAGCTTCACTGAAAGTTTCCGTAGTTGCAACGCTATCTTGATCTTCTTCAATAAGATCATTGGCAGCTACAATACTATCGTGCTCTCTTTCACTAGCAGCTTCCTGTTCTGTTTCTATGACATCTTCTCTAGCTACAATGCTATCTTGCTCTTCTTCCATGACAGCTTCTATAGCTACATTGCTATCTTGTTCTGCTTCATTAGCAGCTTCCTGTTCTGTTTCAATGACATTTTCTGTAGCTACTATGCTATCTTTTTCTATTTCAATGATATTGTCTGTGGCAACATTGCTATGTTGCTCTGCTTCACTTACAACTTCTTTAGCTGCATGGTCATATTTTTCAGTTTCTTTGTCTGTGGCTTCAACGCTACCCTGTTCTACTTCAATAACATCTTTTGTAGCTACAACACTATCTTGCTCTGCTTCCATGACTTCTTCTGTAGCTACCATGCTATCCTGTTCTGCTTCATTGACATCCTCTGTAGCTAACATGTTATCTTGCTCTGCATCACTGACATATTCTGTAGCTAGAATACTGTCTTGATCTTCTTGAATAACAGCTTCTGTAGCTAGAATGATATCATGTTCTGTAAAATTTTCTGTTGAAGTATCTTCTTTTAAGTTACTAGCATTTTCGGAGGAAATAACATCTTTTCTTACAGTAACATCTTCTGTTTCAGTAACACCTTCAATTGTAGTAACATCTTTTGTGTTATGGACATCTTTTGTTGGAGTGATTTCTTCTATTGGGTCACTGACATCTTCTTTTGTTTCAGTGACATCGTCTATATCAGTAACATCAATGTCAATGACATCTTCTGTAGCTACAATGCTATCTTGCTCTGCTTCACTGACATCTACTGGAGCCAAAATTTGATCTTGTTCTGCAATGTCATCTTCTGTAACTAGAACATCATCTTGTTCTGCTTCAATGTCATCTTCTGTAGCTAGAGCATCATCTTGTTCTGCTTCAATGACATCTTCTGTAACTAGAACATCATCTTGTTCTGCTTCAATGATATCTTCTGTAGTTAGAGCATCATCTTGTTTTGCTTCTATGACATCTTCTGTAGCTACAACATCATCTTCTTCTGCTTCAATGACATCTTCTCTAGCTAGAACATCCTCTTGTTCTGCTTCAATGACATCTTCTGTAACTAGAACATCATCTTGTTCTGCTTCAATGACATCTTCTCTAGTTAGAGCATCATCTTGTTTTGCTTCTATGACATCTTCTGTAGCTACAACATAATCTTGTTTTGCTTCAATGACATCTTCTGTAGCTAGAACATCCTCTTGTTCTGCTTCAATGACATCTTCTGTAACTAGAACATCATCGTGTTCTGCTTCAATGACATCTTCTGTAGTTAGAGCATCATCTTGTTTTGCTTCTATGACATCTTCTGTAGTTAGAACATTCTCTTGTTCTGCTTCAATGATATCTTCTGTAGTTAGAGCATCATCTTGTTCTGCTTCAATGACATCTTCTGTAGTTAGAGCATCATCTTGTTCTGTTTCAATGACATCTTCTGTAGTTAGAACATCCTCTTGTTCTGCTTCAATGACATCTTTTGTAGTTAGAGCATCATCTTGTTCTGCTTCAATGACATCTTCTGTAGCTACAGCATCATCTTGTTCTGTTTTAAGGACATCTTCTGTAGTTAGAACATCCTCTTGTTTTGCTTCAATGACATCTTCTGTAGTTAGAGCATTATCTTTTTCTGCTTCAATGACATCTTCTGTAGCTAGAACATCATCTTGTTCTGCTTCAATGACATCTTCTGTAGTTAGAGCATCATCTTGTTTTGCTTCAATGACATCTTTAGTAGCTATAATGATATTTTGCTCTGCATCACTGATATTGTCTGTATCTACAATGCTATCTTGTTCTGCTTCAGTGACATCTTCTGTAGCTACAGCATCATTTTGTTCTGTTTCAATGACATCTTCTGTAGTTAGAGAATCATCTTTTTCTGCTTCAATGACATCTTCTGTAGTTAGAGCATCATCTTGGTCTGCTTCAATGACATCTTCTGTAGCTAGAGCATCATCTTGTTTTGCTTCAAAGACATCTTCTGTAGTTAGAGCATCATCTTGTTTTGCTTCATTGACATCTTCTGTAGTTAGAGCATCATCTTGTTTTGCTTCAATGACATCTTCTGTAGCTAGAACATCCTCTTGTTCTGCTTCAATGACATCTTCTGTAGTTAGAGCATCATCTTGTTTTGCTTCAAAGATAACTTCTGTAGCTACAGCTACAACATGTTCTGCTTCAATGACATCTTCTGTAGCTAGAGTAAAATCTTGTTCTGTTTTAATGACATCTTCTAAAGCTAGAGCATCTTCTTGTTCTGATTCAATGACATCTTCTGTAGAGAAAAAATCCTCTTGTTTTGCTTTCATGACATCTTCTATAGCTAAAACATCCTCTTGTTTTGCTTTCATGACATCTTCTGTAGCTAGAACATCATCTTGTTCTGCTTCAATGACATCTTCTGTAGCTAGAACATAATCTTGTCCTGTTTCAATGACATCTTCTGTAGCTAGAGCATCATCTTGTTTTGCTTCAATGACATCTTCTGAAGCTACAGTTATATCCGGTTGTGCTTCAATGACATCTTCTGTAGCTAGTGCAAAATCTTGTTCTGCTTCAATGACATCTTCTGTAGCAAGAGCATCATTCTGTTCTGCTTCAATGGCACCTTCTGCAGCTATGTTTTCTGCTTCAATGACATCTTCTGTAGCTAGAACATCATCTTGTTCTGATTTAATGTCATCTTCTGTAGCTAGAACATCATCATGTTCTGATTCAATGACATCTTTTGTAGTAAGAGCATCATCTTGTTCTGCTTCAATGACATCTTCTGTAGTTAGAACATCATTTTGTTCTGCTTCAATGACATCTTCTGTAGCTAGAACATCCTCTTGTTCTGCTTCAATGACATCTTCTGTAGCTACAGCATCATCTTGTTCTGATTCAATGTCATCTTCTGTAGCTAGAACATCATCATGTTCCGATTCAATGTCATCTTCTGTAGCTAGAACATCATCTTGTTCTGCTTCAATGACATCTTCTGCAGCTAGAGCATCAACTTGTTTTCCTTCTATGACATCTTCTGTAGCTACAGCATCATCTTCTTCTGCTACAATGACATCCTCTGTAACTAGAACATCATCTTGTTCTGCTTCAATGACATCTTCTGTAGTTAGAGCATCATCTTGTTTTGCTTCTATGACATCTTCTGTAGCTACAGCATCATCTTGTTTTGCTTCAATGACATCTTCTGTAGCTAGAACATCCTCTTGTTCTGCTTCAATGACATCTTCTGTAACTAGAACATCATCGTGTTCTGCTTCAATGACATCTTCTGTAGTTAGAACATCCTCTTGTTCTGCTTCAATTACATCTTCTGTAGTTAGAGTATCATCTTGTTTTGCTTCTATGACATCTTCTGTAGTTAGAACATCCTCTTGTTTTGCTTCAATGACATCTTCTGTAGTTACAGCATTATCTTTTTCTGCTTCAATGACATCTTCTGTAGCTAGAACATCATCTTGTTCTGCTTCAATGACATTTTCTGTAACTAGAACATCATCTTGTTCTGCTTCAATGACATCTTCTGTAGTTAGAGCATCATCTTGTTTTGCTTCTATGACATCTTCTGTAGTTAAAACATTCTCTTGTTCTGCTTCAATGACATCTTCTGTAGCTAGAACATCATCTTGTTCTGCTTCAATGACATTTTCTGTAACTAGAACATCATCTTGTTCTGCTTCAATGACATCTTCTGTAGTTAGAGCATCATCTTGTTTTGCTTCTATGACATCTTCTGTAGTTAAAACATTCTCTTGTTCTGCTTCAATGATATTTTCTGTAGTTAGAGCATCATCTTGTTCTGCTTCAATGACATCTTCTGTAGCTAGAGCATCACCTTGTTCTGTTTCAATGACATCTTCTGTAGCTACAGCATCATCTTGTTCTGTTTTAAGGACATCTTTTGTAGCTAGAGCATCATCTTGTTCTGCTTTATTGACATCTTCTGTAGCAAGAACATCATCTTGTTCTGCTTCAATGACATCTTCTGTAGCTACAGCATCATCTTGTTCTGATTCAATGTCATCTTCTGTAGCTAGAACATAATCATGGTCTGATTCAATGACATCTTGTTTAGCTAGAGCATCATCTTGTTCTGCTTCAATGACATCTTCTGTAGCTACAGCATCATCTTGTTCTGCTTCAATGACATCTTCAGTAGCTAGAGCAACGTCTTGGTTTGCTTCAATGACATCTTCTGTAGTTACAGCATTATCTTTTTCTGCTTCAATGACATCTTCTGTAGCTAGAACATCATCTTGTTCTGCTTCAATGACATTTTCTGTAACTAGAACATCATCTTGTTCTGCTTCAATGACATCTTCTGTAGTTAGAGCATCATCTTGTTTTGCTTCTATGACATCTTCTGTAGTTAAAACATTCTCTTGTTCTGCTTCAATGATATCTTCTGTAGTTAGAGCATCATCTTGTTCTGCTTCAATGACATCTTCTGTAGCTAGATCATCACCTTGTTCTGTTTCAATGACATCTTCTGTAGCTACAGCATCATCTTGTTCTGTTTTAAGGACATCTTTTGTAGCTAGAGCATCATCTTGTTCTGCTTTATTGACATCTTCTGTAGCAAGAACATCATCTTGTTCTGCTTCAATGACATCTTCTGTAGCTACAGCATCATCTTGTTCTGATTCAATGTCATCTTCTGTAGCTAGAACATCATCATGGTCTGATTCAATGACATCTTGTTTAGCTAGAGCATCATCTTGTTCTGCTTTAATGACATCTTCTGTAGCTACAGCATCATCTTGTTCTGCTTTAATGACATCTTCTGTAGCTAGAGCATCATCTTGTTCTGTTTCAATGACATCTTCTGTAGCTACAGCATCATCCTGTTCTGCTTCACTGACATCTTCAGTAGCTAGAGCAACGTCTTGGTTTGCTTCAATGACATCTTCTGTAGCTACAAGGCTATCTTGCTCTACTTCACTGACATCTGCTGTAGCTGCTATTTCATCTTGTTCTGCTACACTGACATCTTCTGTAGCTACAATGATATCTTTCTCTACTTCAACGACATTGTCTGTAGCTATAATATTTTCTTCCTCTGAGTCACTGACATCTTCTGTAGCTAGAACATCATCTTGTTCTGCTACAATGACTTCTTCTGTTGCTAGAGCATTGTCTTGTTTTGCTTCAATGACATCTTTAGTAGCTATAATGATATTTTGCTCTGCATCACTGATATTGTCTGTATCTACAATGCTATCTTGTTCTGCTTCAGTGACATCTTCTGTAGCTACAGCATCATTTTGTTCTGTTTCAATGACATCTTCTGTAGTTAGAGAATCATCTTTTTCTGCTTCAATGACATCTTCTGTAGTTAGAGCATCATCTTGGTCTGCTTCAATGACATCTTCTGTAGCTAGAGCATCATCTTGTTTTGCTTCAAAGACATCTTCTGTAGTTAGAGCATCATCTTGTTTTGCTTCATTGACATCTTCTGTAGCTAGAGCATCATCTTGTTCTGTTTCAATGACATCTTCTGTAGCTACAGCATCATCCTGTTCTGCTTCACTGACATCTTCAGTAGCTAGAGCAACGTCTTGGTTTGCTTCAATGACATCTTCTGTAGTTACAGCATTATCTTTTTCTGCTTCAATGACATCTTCTGTAGCTAGAACATCATCTTGTTCTGCTTCAATGACATTTTCTGTAACTAGAGCATCATCTTGTTCTGTTTCAATGACATCTTCTGTAGCTACAGCATCATCCTGTTCTGCTTCACTGACATCTTCAGTAGCTAGAGCAACGTCTTGGTTTGCTTCAATGACATCTTCTGTAGTTACAGCATTATCTTTTTCTGCTTCAATGACATCTTCTGTAGCTAGAACATCATCTTGTTCTGCTTCAATGACATTTTCTGTAACTAGAACATCATCTTGTTCTGCTTCAATGACATCTTCTGTAGTTAGAGCATCATCTTGTTTTGCTTCTATGACATCTTCTGTAGTTAGAACATTCTCTTGTTCTGCTTCAATGATATCTTCTGTAGTTAGAGCATCATCTTGTTCTGCTTCAATGACATCTTCTGTAGCTAGAGCATCACCTTGTTCTGTTTCAATGACATCTTTTGTAGCTAGAGCATCATCTTGTTCTGCTTTATTGACATCTTCTGTAGCAAGAACATAATCTTGTTCTGCTTCAATGACATCTTCTGTAGCTACAGCATCATCTTGTTCTGATTCAATGTCATCTTCTGTAGCTAGAACATCATCATGGTCTGATTCAATGACATCTTGTTTAGCTAGAGCATCATCTTGTTCTGCTTCAATGACATCTTCTGTAGCTACAGCATCATCTTGTTCTGCTTCAATGACATCTTCTGTAGCTACAGCATCATCTTGTTCTGATTCAATGTCATCTTCTGTAGCTAGAACATCATCATGGTCTGATTCAATGACATCTTGTTTAGCTAGAGCATCATCTTGTTCTGCTTCAATGACATCTTCTGTAGCTACAGCATCATCTTGTTCTGCTTCAATGACATCTTCTGTAGCTAGAGCATCATCTTGTTCTGTTTCAATGACATCTTCTGTAGCTACAGCATCATCCTGTTCTGCTTCACTGACATCTTCAGTAGCTAGAGCAACGTCTTGGTTTGCTTTAATGACATCTTCTGTAGCTACAAGGCTATCTTGCTCTACTTCACTGACATCTGCTGCAGCTGCTATTTCATCTTGTTCTGCTACACTGACATCTTCTGTAGCTACAATGATATCTTTCTCTACTTCAACGACATTGTCTGTAGCTATAATATTTTCTTCCTCTGAGTCACTGACATCTTCTGTAGCTAGAACATCATCTTGTTCTGCTACAATGACTTCTTCTGTTGCTAGAGCATTGTCTTGTTTTGCTTCAATGACATCTTTAGTAGCTATAATGATATTTTGCTCTGCATCACTGATATTGTCTGTATCTACAATGCTATCTTGTTCTGCTTCAATGACATCTTCTGTAGCTAGAGCATCACCTTGTTCTGTTTCAATGACATCTTCTGTAGCTACAGCATCATCTTGTTCTGTTTTAAGGACATCTTTTGTAGCTAGAGCATCATCTTGTTCTGCTTTATTGACATCTTCTGTAGCAAGAACATCATCTTGTTCTGCTTCAATGACATCTTCTGTAGCTACAGCATCATCTTGTTCTGTTTTAAGGACATCTTCTGTAGTTAGAACATCCTCTTGTTTTGCTTCAATGACATCTTCTGTAGTTAGAGCATCATCTTGTTCTGCTTCAATGACATCTTCTGTAGCTAGAGCATCATCTTGTTTTGCTTCAAAGACATCTTCTGTAGTTAGAGCATCATCTTGTTTTGCTTCAAAGATAACTTCTGTAGCTACAGCTACAACATGTTCTGCTTCAATGACATCTTCTGTAGCTAGAGTAAAATCTTGTTCTGTTTTAATGACATCTTCTAAAGCTAGAGCATCTTCTTGTTCTGATTCAATGACATCTTCTGTAGTTAGAACATTCTCTTGTTCTGCTTCAATGATATCTTCTGTAGTTAGAGCATCATCTTGCTCTGCTTCAATGACATCTTCTGTAGTTAGAGCATCATCTTGTTCTGTTTCAATGACATCTTCTGTAGTTAGAACATCCTCTTGTTCTGCTTCAATGACATCTTCTGTAGTTAGAGCATCATCTTGTTCTGCTTCTATGACATCTTCTGTAGCTACAGCATCATCTTGTTCTGATTCAATGTCATCTTCTGTAGCTAGAACATCATCATGATCTGATTGAATGTCATCTTCTGTAGCTAGAACATCATCTTGTTCTGCTTCAATGACATCTTCTGTAGCTAGAGCATCAACTTGTTCTGCTTCAATGACATCTTCTGTAGCTAGTGCAAAATCTTGTTCTGCTTCAATGACATCTTCTGTAGCTAGAGCATCATCCTGTTCTGCTTCAATGACATCTTCTGTAGCTAGAGCATCATCTTGTTCTGCTACAATGACATCTTCTGTAGCTAGAGCATCATCTTGTTCTGCTTCAATGACATCTTCTGTAGTTTGAGCATTATCTTTTTCTGCTTCAATGACATCTTCTGTAGCTAGAACATCCTCTTGTTCTGCTTCAATGACATCTTCTGTAACTAGAACATCATCTTGTTCTGCTTCAATGACATCTTCTGTAGTTAGAACATTCTCTTGTTCTGCTTCAATGATATCTTCTGTAGCTAGAACATCATCTTGTTCTGCTTCAATGACATCTTCTGTAGCTAGAGCATCAACTTGTTCTGCTTGAATGACATCTTCTGTAGCTAGAACATCCTCTTGTTCTGCTTCAATGACATCTTCTGTAGCTACATCATCATCTTGTTCTGATTCAATGTCATCTTCTGTAGCTAGAACATCATCATGTTCTGATTCAATGTCATCTTCTGTAGCTAGAACATCATCTTGTTCTGCTTTAATGACATCTTCTATAGCTAGAGCATCAACTTGTTCTGCTTCAATGACATCTTCTGTAGCTAGTGCAAAATCTTGTTCTGCTTCAATGACATCCTTTGTAGCTAGAGCATCATCCTGTTCTGCTTCAATGACATCTTCTGTAGCTAGAGCATCATCTTGTTCTGCTACAATGACATCTTCTGTAGCTAGAGCATCATCTTGTTCTGCTTCAATGACATCTTCTGTAGCTAGAGCATCATCCTGTTTTGCTACAATGACATCTTCTGTAGCTAGAGCGTCATCCTGTTCTGCTTCAATATCTTCTGTAGCTAGAACATCATCTTGTTCTGCTTCAATGACATCTTCTGTAGCTACATCGTCATCCTGTTCTGCTTCAATGACATCTTCTGTAGCTAGAGCATCATCTTGTTCTGCTACAATGACATCTTCTGTAGCTACAGCGTCATCTTGTTCTGTTTCAATGACATCTTCTGTAGCTATGTATTTATCTTCTTTAATGACATCTTTAGTTGCTACAACGCTATCTAGTTCTGCATCACTTACATCTTCTGTAGCTACAATGCTATCTTGTTCTGCATCACTTACATCTTCTGTAGCTACAATGCTATCTTGTTCTGCATCACTTACATCTTCTGTAGCTACAATGCTATCTTGTTCTGCTTTACTGACATCTTCTGTAGCTACAAGGCTATCTTGTTCTGCTTTACTGACATCTTCTGTAGCTATAATGATATTTTGCTCTGCATCTCTGACATTGTCTGTAGCTACAATGTTATCTTGTTCTGCTTCACTGACAGCTTCTGTAGCGACAATGCTATCTTGTTCTGTAATACCTTCTGTTGGAGTAACATCTTTTAAGTCAATAACATTTTCGGATAAAATGACATCTTTTCTTCCAGTAAGATCTTCTGTTTCAGCAACATCTTCAATTGTAGTTACATCTTTTGTGTCATTGACATCTTTTGTTGGAGTAATTTCTTCTTTTGTGGTACTGACATCTTCTGTTCGAATTATATCTTCTTTTGTGGTACTGACATCTTCTGTTCGAATTATATCTTCTTTTGTGGTACTGACATCTTCTGTTCGAATTATATCTTCTTTTGTGGTACTGACATCTTCTGTTCGAATTATAACTTCTTTTGTTTCAGTAACGTCGTCTGTTGGAGTAACTTCTTCTTTTGTGGCACTGACATCTTCTGTTTCAAACATTGAGACTGTATTGAATGATATATCATTTATTGTTTCAATTTCTCTGGCACCTAAATGCTGCCAACTGTGAACAAGACTTCGGTGTTCTTGTGAATCTAAGACTTCATTGACTATATTCTCAGCTAATTCGTCTGCCAATCGATCATCAAAGTCTGCTTGTAAGTCGTCTTGCTCTAGTTCTTTTTCATTCCCAGATTCGCAAAGAATTTGGTCATCAATATGCATTGGCTGGTAAGCTAAGACACCACCATCTATCATGACAAAGTCGTCTTCTTGGACCTCAACGTCTTCCCTGGAAACTGGAGAGGTATGTTGTGTAGTGGAGTCTTCAGTCAGCAATCTGTTACCATGTTTGTCAACGTAATACAGTGTTTGTAGCCTGAACAAAACGGACTGCTCAGCATCCACTTCAACTCTTTTACCGCTCTCTTGTAATCCGGATTCAAACATTGTGCTCCTAATGGCAGAAACTTGGTCGGCTAATGTCTCTGAAACATTGGTAGAAAATTCAAAATCAGGAATGATTTCAAAATCGTCTTCAGATGTGCTGCTATCTACACACTTTTTGGGTACTGTGCTCACACCATGCAATTTAGTGTCCACCCAACGGTCATGCAGAGTAAAGTTATTGCCACAAACTTCAGATGTATGATCTTCTGTATAGCATGCGACTGTCTCGTCTCTAAACGTTTCTTCAAAGTCATTCTCTTCTAAACATTCACCAACTACAGTGCTACTTTGTTTGTCATTGGCGCTTGAAACACCAACAGGTGCCACGTGACTGTCTAAGTTCTGTTCACTTTCAGATTGTGAGGAATCTTTCAATCTGCTTGAAAGCAAAAGTTCATCTGGCAGAATATTTGTCACAGTATCTATTTCTTTAGTCAGAAATGTCTCCACTCTGTCTATCTCTGATATGTTGCACAAGTCGATATTATAGTTTTGATCTGATGTTACTATTTCTAGTTGACCTGTTTCAGAAAGAACGGCTCTTTTGATTGCATCAAGAACTAAAAACTGTTCTGTCCTGTCGATTTCAGGTTCGCGGCGGTCCTTGCTAGTGTTATCACTTACGAGTATCTCTATTGTCAACGTGTGGAACTCACCGTTTAATAAATCTTCATTATCAATGAACACATCAGAAGCAACCTCTGACTCCGTTTCCGACTGTTTTAGCAGCGACTCGTGGTCTTCTTGAATGAAAAGATCGTCCTCTAATTGCTCCGCACCTATCTCAGACTCTATGAGGGATACGTTCAGTGGTGTGTTGCAAGGTACTGCAGTTTCTTTAGACGTCTCCTGATCTTCTGCAGCAACTGGTTTCTCTGGTGTGCATCTTTCTTGTGCGATGTTACCTCCGCTTGTTGAGCCCGAAGTCTCACTGCCATCAGTGCTATGTTCCAGGTCGTTTGACTTTTCTGTAGCTGGAGACACGGCCCCTAACAAAGTCATGATCTCGTCCAGGATTTCATAGATTTCTTTCTCCAGCTGGTTCCTGTTTATATGAGAACCGTCGTCTTTGGGTGTGCTAGGTCCTCTGGATGTCTCAACTGCCTCTGTCTTTCTTGGGCTGCTTTCACGACTGGTCTGGTAAGAAGATGGCTCTGAAAGGGATCCTGGTTGTCTTTGGCGACCAGTTGTCAGATTGGAAATTCTAAGAAACAGAACAAAGTTGATTGTTGTGAATATTGCTTCAGTTATTGCGAAAATGTTTGTTGAAATTTTGAGTAATGTGAAATATAATAAATCTATGATTTACATTTATAACTTAAATTAACTGGATACGAAAAAAAATGTTGTAAAAGGATAATTCCCAAGAACACTTACTCCTGCATGACCTCTGACGTAGACAAGGTCCCTTGCTGTAATTCGTACGCCATCTTTTCTACCAGGGAGTCGATAGCTTCAATAACATCAAGCTGGCAAAGGTCAATGTCACCGCTGACACGTCGGGAGAATGACGTCATCATGGAGTGAACTTCCGCCAGCTGAGCTGTGTAGTCATTAGAGTCTGATCAATGTAAAACACAGACCACATTATTGGTTGAGGAGGAAGGCCATATTCAGATTACCCTATAATGTTAAACATACTACATCTAAAGCGTAGTGCAGTTGAAGTCGCAGGCCTTTTCATGTACAGATAGCACTACAGCGGTAATAATTAGATACCAGTTTATTGACAACCATTTTCATTACTATTTCAAGACTGCTGATAAAATGTTGCCCGAAAGGAAATCATAAACTTCAACTTCATATTCCCTAATACAACATCTAAAAGTTGAAAGGTCAATCATTCTAGCAAATTTGGTATAGTAGAACATAAGACCTACACTAAGACCGTATTAAGTCCATAACAATTAATAGACCTTATAAAGTCCGTAACAATTAATAGACCTTATAAAGTCCGTAACAATTAATAGACCTTATAAAGTCCATAACAATTAATAGACCTTATAAAGTCCATAACAATTAATAGACCTTATAAAGTCCGTAACAATTAATAGACCTTATAAAGTCCATAACAACTAATAGACCTTATAAAGTCCATAACAATTAATAGACCTTATAAAGTCCATAACAATTAATAGACCTTATAAAGTCCATAACAATTAATAGACCTTATAAAGTCCATAACAATTAATAGACCTTATAAAGTCCATAACAATTAATAGACCTTATAAAGTCCATAACAATTAATAAATAGTTTTGTCGTTATGAACATGTTTAAAAATGTTATTACCTCTGAAACTTTCTTGCTCCACTAAAGAGCTTGTTGTGGTTTGTGCCTCTTGGGTTGTCTCAGTTGTCTTTGAAGATTCACTTTCGATGCAGGACACATCTCTAATGTCCACTGTGTCTTTTGAGATGGCATACTTTGTCAAGGAAGGATCAGTGTAAACTTGGCTATCAGTTGCATACTTTGTCAAGGAAAGTTCAGTGTAAACTTGGCTATTTGTTGAAGTTGATTGATTTGTTTCAGCACCATTGACAGTTAAAGTTTCAAGTCGGTCAGTCAGCTCGTTTATCTCGTCAAGTTGAGAAGTCCTGTCAGAGTTATTTTCTGTTAAGTCATTGTCGTCATCAACATGGTCGTGCAGTCTTCCAATGCTTTCGGTTGTATCAGTAACATGTGCAGTGTCTTTGTCTTGAAAGTCTTTGTCTTGAAAGTCTTTGTCTTGAAAGTCTTTGTCTTGAAACTCTTTGTCTTTAAAGTCTTTGTCTTGGAACTCTTTGTCTTTTAAGTCTTTGTCTTGGAATTCTTTGTCTTGGTCTTGAAGGTTAACTGGCGGTTTAGTGACTGTCATTAATTCGTTTAAGTCCTCGTGGTCAACAGTAGTTAGGATTAAATCCTCTTGGACACTTAAGTCCGCATTATATTTAAGATTGTCCATATCGTCTTGAGTACGTAATTTGTCCGTCAAAGTTTCTGTCCAGTTGGTTTCTTTGCTTTCATGTTCTACAAGTACATCAGGTGATGATGTGGATATGCTTTCTCTTGTACCACACATAGATACTAACTTTTCTGTCATTTGGTTCAGTTCTTCAATAGTTTGGTACATTTCATCCGTGGAAGTTTCAATAAGGTTCGTTTCCATTACAGAATCTTTCTCATGTGTATTTCCTGAATCATCGTTACTCTCTGTCTTGTTGATGTTGTTCATAAAGCTTTCATTTGTGTAGAGTACACTGCCATCTGTTCCATCTGATAGATCAATGCTCTTCATCGAAGATTGGGTTTCTTTTGCACTCTGGATATTGTCTTCAATACGTTCAACGTTCAAGTATTCACTCACTTGATCTTCTCTTGTGTAGTTGAAGTTATCCGGCTGTTCGACTTGTTCAGATTGAGTTTCAGTAAAGGATGCATCTTTGGCGTCATAGTACATGTCCTCAAAAGCCGAGTTATCCACAGTGTAAAATATTTCAGAATCCTGGTTCTTCAGAGTAACCAGTTTGCGGCGATGAGCTAGTTCATCCTCTTCTGCTGAGTGCAGAAAACTGACCCGCTTCTTGCTTGTCTGAACTGCATCCTTTCCGATCTCCTTGGGTTCACTGTTTTCCTCCCCTGGAAGTTGATGCTGAGTTTCTGTTAGGAAATGTTTCTCGTTTGCCTTCTGTCTTTCTGTTTCATTGTGAAGCAGACTTGGGTGTTGGAGCACTTGTAGCTCAGGTTCTAAACTGGTCGGCGCGTTTTCTTCAGAATCTTCATACTCAAAAGTCTCAATGTTTTCATGTTCATATTCCTCACTGTCTGAAGAGCTTTCTTCCCGACACGTCCGCTGCAAAATATCAGAATATTCTTTTATGTTTTGCATGAGGTATAACATTTCTCTTTGTTCCGAAAGTTCGTTGTTTCCATGGTCAGAGTTATTGTGTTCACTCTTATCATCATCAGTTTCTTCTTTCTTTTCATCATTTTCTTCAAGCGTACTAATCATCTCTATGTATTGGTCGTTGTCCTCTAAACAGTGATCATTTTTACTCAGTTCTTGGTTCTCTTGATCATATCCCTTTAGCTCGGTTTCTTCAGCTTTATAACTGAGGTATTCAATTTGTTCGTTTCCTTCCAGACCTTTGTCTTTGTTCTGACTGCTAAGGTACTCAGTCTGTTGGCGGTCTTCTATTAAACAATCCTCTTTTCTTTCATCTTCACTTGGCTCATTTTCACTTGGTTCATCCTCACTTTGTTCATCACCACTTTGTTCTTCCTCACTTTTTGTACACGTCTTTTCGACAGCAATCTCAGTTAAGAAAACATTATCAAATAGATTATTGGTTTCTGTGTTTTCGTTTTCCAGGTTACATTTTCCTAATGCTTCACTGAGGGAGTTCACCCCTTGTTCCAATTGTTGCTTGGCGTCTTCACGTTGTACAGAGTTGTCAAAATGCTGTACAACTTCATTAGATTGATTTTCAATGTCTTTAGATTGTTGTATATCATCTTCTTCCAACTGTTTGGGACCTTCATCAAATTGTTGTACATCTTTATCAGATTGTTTTATAACTTCTACATATTCTTGTACCTCCTCATCAGATTGTTGATCCTCCTCACCAGATTGTTGACCCTCCTCATCAGATTGTTGACCCTCCTCACTAGATTGTTGACCCTCCTCATCAGATTGTTGACCCTCCTCATCAGATTGTTGACCCTCCTCACCAGATTGTTGACCCTCCTCATCAGATTGATGACCTTCCTTATCAGATTGTTGGCCCTCATCATCAGATTGTTGTAAGCCTTCATCGGATTCTGTTTCCTCTTCATAAGACAGTTCTTCAACTTTATAAGAATGTTGTTCTTGCTCATCTTCTAATTCATTTAATTGATATTTTTTCTCGTCATGAGCAATCTGTTGTTTACTCCCGTCAAAATCGACATTGTCTTGGAAGTCTAACCCTTGCTCCCAACTTTCTTCTTTTTCGTCCGCACTCTCTTCATCATCTCCTTCATTTGGCTTGTCATCGTCCACACCCTCGTTGTCATCTTCTTCGCTATCGTCATTTACGCTTAGCAAATCTTCTTCGTCAGTTTCCTCCCTACCTTCATTGATTGCATCATTGGTTACTTTTTTGCTTTCTTCTTCAGAAAAGTCCAAACTGATTTCGTCTTGAATGTTTTGGTCATCTTGTAATTGTGCTTTGGAATCATCCCTCTGAAAGTTTGTGCCGGCACTGCATCCTGACTCTATGTCTGTTAACATCGTCTCCTTGATTGTGAAATCGAAACGGGAGCTGATGTCTATAGAGTCGCTTTTTGCAGCTGCAGTGCCAGGCTCGTTCGGTGTTGGCACAGTCATGTACTCTGCCTCTGGGCTATTACACCTCCTGACTTCGTTGACTCCATGCTCCCCAATGTCAATCTCATGGACGGGGTGAAAGCTGTCTTCAAATGTCTGGAGGCTAACACTAGTCACATGACAAGCGCTACCGTGTTCACTTTCTTCCTGACGATTCCCTTCATTTTCATCCGTTCTGGTGGAAGATGGACTTTCTGGTCGATTCACGAGGTTCATATCTGTTGTGGTTAAAAGTTCTGTTTCAATTTCGTCTGCACACGTTGGGTGTTCTACCATACCAAAAGCTTCTAACATTTTGACAACATCGGGGTCTGCTGATTCGTGTGAGTCCACGGAGGATGTAGAGTTACGTTTTGTTAGACGGCTCATGTCCTGATCAGTAATACCAAATACTTCA